>NC_133509.1:114915000-115540000 GCF_049354715.1 Callithrix jacchus
CAATTTCTGACCTACAGAGAAGAGCTATCACAAGCTCTTCAAATGTGCATTGTTCCCCTCATGAATTCATTTCTCACTGTTATGGTGAAAGCTGTGTCCCCTGGACCTTTCCTAGTGGGTGATTTTATCTCTGATCCAACCAATCAGCACTCGTGACTCACTGGCCTTCCTCCACCCACTAAATTGTCCTTAGAAACTCTGATCCATGAATGCGCAGGGAGACTGATTTGAGGAATAATAAATCTCTGGTCTCCCATACAGCCTGCTCTGTGTGAATTACTTTTTCTCTATTGTAATTCTCCTGTCTCAAGAAATTGACTCTCTCTAGGCTGCAGGCAAGGTGACCCCATTGGGTGGTTTTAATATCCACTCCCACACATTCTCCAGATCTCTGTCTGTATAAATTAGAACAATCATACAGTTATTTTGTAGTGTAGCAACCTCTTCATGGAGCACAATTTGTGTTTCATCTTTAGAGGCCTACTGAGACTTGAGTCTAGTTATAGGTCTACAAAAAAAAAAAAAAAAGGATTGTAAGTGTAGGTCCTGAGAATTATCAGCAGTGTTTTATAAAGCAGTAACCTCAGAGGTGACCATTATTCTTTCCTCAGGCAAAGCAGAGGTAATCTTCTCAGATAGAGAAGAAGTGGCTTCTTCTACTGACAAAGAATCATCAGAATGTAGAGTTTAATGCCCCCAGCTTCATCAAGATCTTCCCACATGTCCCCATTCCAATTTTCAGGACCCCATTCCTTTCCAATTAATGCCCCAACTTTAACAGCAGACACCCTGTGAGCTTAAGAATTCAATTTGGATTGTAATTCAGCTACTTGCAAATTACTCTGTGTTTAGTTTTTAGCAATCTCAGCTTTTTGGCTGCAGGAGACAAAAGTTTCTTCCAGGGCATTCATATGAAATGTTAGGTCATTTATACATTACATGAGCTGGGAATTTGAATCCCTGAATTAATCCTTTTATTTCCCCACTTTGTCTACATCAATAAGGGGCAACCAGCCAATTTCTTTATACTTACCAGTTTAACAAAAATCTTCTTGGGTATCAAATACATGGTCACTTTTGTCTCTTGTAAGTATTGATTATGGTCACTGAAAATTTAATCTGTTATAGGTATTTGGTTATAAATATTCATGGTAATATTTTGGGTATCTAAATTGACATATCACACCATGTACTATCTAAATTATTTTTACTTCTAGAAATAGTTGTTAGTATAGATTAGAGAACCAGTTCCAGAAACCCCATAACCAATTCAGAAATCTCATCCATAAGATTCTATTGCTCTAGAACAACCCTTGTTATCCAAACCTGCATGAGGCATGGCTCTTCAGATAAATAGAAGCAATGTGTACATACACATCTTATTGGTTCTATCATATACGTGTGTGTGTATGTGTGTATATATATACATACACACACATATATATGTATATATACATATATACACATACACACATGTATATATATATATACATACACACACATACATGATATATAGACAGATAGGTAGATAGATATATGATATATAGATAGAGCTATATATCTGAGAGAGATCTATTTTAAGGAATTGGCTCATACTTATGAGAGCTGGCAAGTCTAAAAACTGTAAAGAATGCCAGCAAGCAGGAGCTCCAGGGAAGAGTTGATTTTGCAGTCCTAAGGCAGTCTGCAAGGACTCTAGAAGCAGGATTTCTTCCTTGGGGAGCCCCAGTCTTTTCTCTTAAGTCTTTCATCTGCTTGAATGAGGATTACCCATATTACTGAAAATAACCTGCTTTACTAAAAATCTACTGATTTAAACATTAAATGTATCTAAAAATATTTTCATAAGAACATCTAGACTGGAGATTGACCAAAAGCCAGGTACCATGGCCTAGCCAAGTTGACACATAAAATGAACCAACATAAAAATCTAGGAGTCATCCTCAGTGTCTTTCACTCTTATCACACTCACCTCTACTTTCAAAATATATCCTGACTCTGATCACTTACCATGTGTGTCAGTATCAGCATCCTAGTACAAGCTACCTTCATCTCTTACCTGGACCCTAAAGAGTCTTTCTGTTCCCTTGCTTTCACTCTGCTTTCTATTCTACTGGCCCCCTGCCCTCTGAGCCCACTATTTAGGCAACAACCAAAATGATTTATGTAGTTAAATAAATGTAATTACATAAAAATAATTATTCCACTCACCAGCTCAAAAACCTCCAATGGTCCCCATGAAACTCAAGGCAAAACCCAAAACTTTGTATCCTTGTCTACAATCTTACTCATTCTGGTTCTGGTTCTGCCTCCCTCTCTCTGACTTAATTTAACATGCACTGGTGTTTTCACTCACTTGGTAATGCCCATCTGAAGGTGTTTTTATTTCTTTTGCCTAGAAACCTCCTAGATGTTTCTATAGCTCCACTCATCTGATTGCTCAGAAATTATTTCTTTAAAGTTCTTTCAGGATTACTGTATTTCAACTAAGAGTATTATATACTATTCCCTTATGCTAATTAATGTTTTCAAAGAATTTATGACTGTCCTGACTTGTATTATATATGTGTTTGTATGTCTGCCTTCTCAATTAGGATAAAGCCTCCAAAAGGACAGGCACTTATTTCCTACCAAACCCCAGGGCCCTAGAACTAGGACAAAGGCACAGTCATGCACAGTCATATTTGTCAAGTGAATGAATGCAAATAATAACAGGACTTTAGAGTCAGTATTCATAGGGTTCTTGAGAAAATTCAATGTCATAATGCATGAATCTTAAGGACTTCTTCTAATTGCTTCCTAATGCCAATTCTCACTTCCTTCCTTACTAATATAATCCTCAATTTGAATGTGGGCACATGGATGCCCGGAATAAAAACTTCATTTCTTGCCCTGTCTTTCAGTTAGGAATGGTCTTATGACCAAGTTCCAGCTAATAAGGGGCAAGCAGAAGTGCCACATTCAACTTCTGGGAAGAAAGCTTTAAAAGAGGTGGGTGGGAGTGTTTGTTCCTTTTCTCTTTCCCTGATGACTGAAATTTGGGCATCATAACTGGAACTCCAGAAGCTCTAGGATTTGTCTTGAAGCAGAGATGACCCTAACAGTAGAAATCAATCAGGGAGTGTCAATAGGAACAAAAAGCCTGGGTCCTTGTTACCATGGGGTGGTGTATCATGCCCAGAGCTACAACTTTGAAACGTCTTGAATATGAGAGAAAAATAAACTTCTATCATTTTAACTACCTGCTGTTTTTGGGTTTTCTGTTCCTTGCAATCAAACCTACTTCTAGCAATTTTAACATGTAAATTCATTCTGACAAATATTGAGCTGTAGTAAGCCCTCAATAAATATTAATGTTTGCTTTATATTCTTATAACTGTTTTACATTTTATGTGTCAATATTTTCTTATTAATGTTGTTTTTGTTGTTATAGGCTGTGTATTATGCTATGCGCTAGTGATAAGAATGTGAATAAGATTGAAATTTCACTTAAAGGACATGATGGTCTAGGGAGCATACACAAAAATATAATACAATGTGATGTGGGGACACATTGGAAGTACAGACCAAGTCTGTCGGGAGATACCAGAGACAGATTCATTGTGGAAGATGTAGATTTTGAATCAAGACTTAAACATGCATAAAAGACTATCATGAGGACAAGGGGTGGAGAGTGCAGAGGGAAAAGTAAGATAATTGACTACACATAGGCCTCCCTATTACGTGAAGAAAAAATATAGATCTTACCCCTAACTTAAAAAAGAAAAAAAATATAGACTTCATTGCCCCTAAGGAAGCTAAGGAACTCTCTTTTTCTCTTATCTTATCTCAAACTTCATTGCTAATGTGAGGTTACCGTGTTAACAAGTCATTAGTTCTAAATAGTCTGATTACAAGAGGAGTTGATTTGGAAAGCAAAGAGGTGATTACTAGATGGAATATATATAATCAGAATTGTCAAAAGAAGGCACAGTGGCATATCCTGAGTGAGTTTTTTGGGAGATAGGAATACAGAAAGGGAGAGAGGACATGACGGGAAAGAGTACGTACATGTATAAAATTAGGGAGGTTTCCCAGGAAAAGAGAACCACTTGCAGTACTTAAGGCAACAAATTTTGAAGTTGTTTCTAAAAAATGAACTGTAAGAACTCCCTATTCTCATCCCTATATGGACAGGCTATAAGCTAATTAGGATAATATTCACTTTATTTAATATTCAATGCAATGTTTTGTATACATTTCTAAATTCTTACCCTAGCTCCAATATATATGTTTTGTAGCATAAGGCAGAGGGCAATGGAGGCAACACTAAGACAGCAAAATAACAATGGACAGGTTAGAACGTTTTCCTTAAAACACCACTGTTGCAACATCAGAGATTTGCTGATTCTTAATTTGGACTCTCAGTATTCTTGACTTTGTCCATTTAACTGACTGGAACTAAATTAAGCTTAAATTTTCTTCTAAACATTCCCTTTACCTCTACCACTAAATTTAGCATTTGCTCACAGCTTCTCTAATACTCAGTGTTTATCTTGCTATCGTCTCACATTAATGATCATTTTAAACAACACTTTTTATATATCTAAAAGCCAAGTGCATTTCTATGCAACCATGCCTCTGAAAATATAATGGAGAATGTTGGAAAACATGTGGCCTGTAAACATTTGATCCGAAGATTTTAAATTTCAAGAAAGTCTGTGTAATAATATCAAAATGATAAATAAAATTTAATAAACAATCAAAAACAATAAACAAAAGCCCACAAAGCTACCCTATAGAAACTGATTTCTGGGACTGAAGAAAAAAGGGAAAAAAACCAGCACTTCCTTGATATTAATCGGTTATAATGTATCCTTCACCTCAGCTTCTCTCTGCCACATTCTAAAGCAGCAACCCTTTGCATTGACCGTATAATTCAAATATTTCTTTGGAGAAATATGCAATGGTTGGTAATTGCCTGCATTCTGAAGCATCTCATTTTATGCCCCCCAAATGCATGATTCACTTTGAATGATAAATATGGCTATGAAATGGAGTGTTTCCGACATTCACAGATCAAACGTAACTGGGGAGGAATAATTCAGATGCATCCTGATGTTTTATATTTCCATGCACTAATATTTGCTTCACACCATATGTCCCAGTAACACAAGAATGTGATAATATAGAACAGCCCAGTGGTTTTCTCCTCCAACATCTGGTCTTCTGAGGAAATCTAACACTTTGGAGAGTCATGTTTAAATCCCAAGATAAGTGGTAAAAATCAAATGCCTTAGTGAGGGGAAGCAGAGGGAAGGCTGGAAAGGCTTTATCCTGTCATCAAATTGGCATCAGAGACTACTTGGATAATCTCAGTGTAATTAAACAAACAGAACTGCTAGTCCACCGGACCCTCTCTGAAAAGCCACACACCATGGATATTCACAGAGCAATAAAGAGAACCAGTTGTCAGCGGGCATTTTAATTGGTGGCCCCCCTTCAAGCCTGCTGACTCTTGGTTCTCTTGAAGGCATCCAGCCCTGGAGGCACGATAGCTTCCTAAGGAGCAATGGTAACATCACCTTCCTCTAGAAGGAGCTTTGTCCGGAGAAGACCAAGACCGTTTTAGGCGTATTGACAGCATTTACAACACAAGCTAGTTTCTCATCCTTAAAAAAGAGAGGGGAGTTGGGGAGAATAAGCTTTCATATTTTCTACTCTCCTGCAGGCATAAATTAGCTAGATTTGTTCTGTTCCCTCAGCTCTCTTCTTCAAGCGCTTTCTACCCTCACCACTTCATAGTAGCTACCCACTGAGCTCCTAGATGGCCACCGTGTAAGTTAAACTTCATTTACTCTTTCTAACTTCATTTTGTTTCCCTGCAGTGTTTAACAGGGTTGACTGCTCTCTGCTTCTTGGAACACTTTTTTTTTTTTTTTTTTACTGAGTTAGATGTTACACTTCTCTGCTTTCCTAACTACTCTTTAAATCTTTTTTGTACTTTTCCTAGACTTTCAAATGTAGACATTTAACAAATGGTGCTCCTAGTCCTTCTATTTGTCTGCTTACATTTACTTCTGGATGATCTAAGTCCCTCTCAAAATTCCAATTCCTAATCACTTTAGGCTGCAAGTATTGTTATCCTGTGTCTGCTGCTGCAGGTGTATTATCCACCCTTCTCCACTCAGCTCTGGGCCCCGGAATGATGATCTCTACAAGCTGCATCATCAGACCCCTCGTATTCTGAATGATGGTTTGCTTTGTTAATGGCAGATAGTATCAGAAAATTGAATGGTAGAAAGAAAAACGGGTGGGATATTATTTTTTATGTGTTATTTAATAGACTTTTCCAGCCATGTATAACTAGGATAAATTCCCCTTGGTCACGTTGTATTATTCTTTTTTTTTTTTTTTTTTTTTTTTGAGACGGAGTTTCACTCTTACCCAGGCTGGAGTGCAATGGCGCGATCTCGGCTCACCGCAACCTCCGCCTCCTGGGTTCAGGCAATTCTCCTGCCTCAGCCTCCTGAGTAGCTGAGATTACAGGCACGTGCCACCGTGCCCAGCTAATTTTTTGTATTTTTAGTAGAGACGGGGTTTCATCATGTTGACCAGGATGGTCTCGATTTCTTGACCTCGTGATCCACCTGCCTTGGCCTCCCAAAGTGCTGGGATTACAGGCATGAGCCACCGCGCCCGGCCCGTATTATTCTTTTTATAAACTGTTAGATTCAATTTGTTAATATTTTGTTGAGGATTTTTGCATCTATTCTTAGGAGAGAGATTGGTCTGTAGTATACGTTTCTTATATTGTCTTTGTTTGGCTTTGGCGTTAGGGTAATTCCTGCCTAATGGATAGAGTTAGGAAGTATTCCCTCTGCTTCTATTCATTGAACGAGATTGTACAGAATTGGTATAATTTCCTTCTTATTGTTTGGTAGAATTCACCAGTGAACTGTCTGGGCCTAGTGCTTTCTGTTTTGGAACGTTATTAACTATTGATTCGCTTTTAAAAATAGACAGAGGCAAATTCAGATTGTCTTTTTCTTCTGGTTTGAGTTTTCTCTTTTTTTTTTGCTTTTTGTGATTTTGGTTGAGCATTTAATAGTATTTTATATTCTATTTCTACAAGTAGTCCAATTCTGCTTTTAAATAACGCTATACCACCTCACAGATAGTGCTAGTACTCTATAATAACACAGTAATCCTAATTCCTCCCTTTCTTCCTTTTTGCCATTGCTGTCATTCATTTCCCTTACACATGAGCATACATAAAATTTGTACAGTATGTATATATATGTGTATATACATGTCTATATATCAATATGTATATATAATCATTATTATTTTGAATCATTATTATATATATTTGAATCATTATTATTAAATTGTTTTCTGTTTGCTCAATTAAAAACAAGAAAAAACAAATGCTTTCATTTTGCTTTCCCATGTTCCTTCTCTGATGTTCCTCCTTTTTATTTATAATAACGTTCCTCCTCCTTAAAGAGCTTATTTTAGTAATTCCTGCAAGGTATCCTGGCAATAAATTCCATCAATTTTTTTTTTCTGAGAAAGTCTTTATTTCTTTATTTTTGATGGATAATTTTGCAAGACATGCAATTTTAGGTTTTGTTTTTTTCCCCCTCAGCACTTTAAGTATTTCGCTTCACTCTCTTTTTATTTTTATGGTGTCTGAGGGGAATCAGATACAATTCTTACCTTCACTCCTCCATAAGTAAAGCATTGTTTTCCTTCTGGCTTCTTTCAGAAGATTTTTTTTTAACCTTTGATTTTCCTGTAGTTTGAGTATAGAATGCCTATGCACAGTTTTTAGTTTTGGGTTTTCATTTTTGGCATTTATATTGACTGCTGTTCTCAGAACTTCTTGAATCTGTGCTTTGGTATCTGACATTAACTTGGGGGAGGTTCTCAGTCATTACTTCAAGTATTTCTTCTGTACTTCTTTTTCTTCTCTTTCTGGTATTCTCACTACACATACATTCCATCTTTGGTATTTGTCCCATTGTTCTTGGAAATTATGTTCTTCTTTTTCAGTCCTTTTTATTTGTTTGTTTGCTTGCTTGCTTGCTTTTCAGTTTTGGAGGTTTCTATTGAGACTTCAAGTTCAGAGACTCTTTCTTAAGCTGTGTCCAGTCTACTAATAAGTCCTCAAAAGTATTGCTCATTTCTGTTACAGCTGCTTTTGATCTCTGGAATTTCCTTTCAGTTATTTCTTAGAATTTCCATCTCTCTGTTTGCATTGCTCATCTGTTCTTGCATTCTGTCTACTTTATTCATTAGAGCCCTTAACATCTTAACCATAGCTGTTTTAAATTCCCAATAGAATAATTGCAACATCCTTGCTATATATGAGTTCCGGTGATGCTAGATTTATCTCCTCAAACTGTGTTTTTTGCTTTTCAGTATGCCTCATAATGTTTTCTTGATAACTGGACATATTGTACTGAGTAAAAGGAATTTTTATAAATATAGGCCTTTAGTAATATGGTAGTAAACTGTATGGGGAGGGAAAATGTTCTATAGTCCTATGATTGGGCCTTAGTCTTTTAGTGATCCTGTGCCCCTGGACTGTGAACTTCACAACTGTCTCTCAGTCTCTCACCTTTTAGTTAGGAAATGGCTAGAGTGGACTGGAGTTGGATATTTCCTCTCCTCCACAGGGAAGCTAGACGGGGCTGCAGCTGAGTATTTTCCTTCCCCAAGGTCAATTAGATTCTGATCAAACACCAGCAGGTTAAGCTCTGGTGAAACACTTTCTCTTAAGGATAGGCAATACATTTCTGTTTAAGCCTCCTAGTTCATGGTCTTTGTTACAGAGCCCTAGTCAAAGAATACAGCAGGAACCATGTCTGCCTTCATTATTGTTGTGTACCGAGTTTCTAGCATGTTTCAAACATTTATGGTAGGAATTCTATACATATCTAGTGAATGATTGATTAATTTACTATAATTACTGTGAAGTAAAATGATATATTGGGAATGTAACTTAAATCAATTTGGTAATGGGACATAATTATTGAAATACAAGGATATCACATTAAAACCTGATTCCACGTCTGAAAATAGAAGAACAATCAGGCCATATCACATTTAATATTGATTAATCAAGTAGGAAAATGGAGAAAGTTTTCTATCAGGCAAAATAATAAATACTAAAGATCATTACTCAGAATAATAATTTCTTTTTTAAATGCTATATCAGGTTTTCTTACCACCATTCATAATCCCTTTAGATTTTACTTTTCTAAGAAATAGAGAGTGTTTATTGTCAATAGAGTTTTAAGCACAGGGAGTGAAGGAGTTTGAGTGGGTCCTTTGTCATTTTTACTTATATCAGAGGCACCAGGCAAAGGAAGTTGCTACTTTCTGAGTTTATCTCTTCATAATTCAAACCTGAGAATTTCAACTTCCCCAACAGAGTATTTATAGGCTGAAGTTAAGAGACTCCTAAAAATTTTTGTAGACCAGAATAAAATTATCAGTTCATTCAGCTTTCCATAATGCTTCTAAGGTTGAAGTGATTCAGCTAAGAGACGGCATGTGGATTTCCTAATGAGAAATTTTGTAAGTTTGTATGTACCCTAAAATGTTTTTCTCTTAACCCAATCACATATGTAAAATCAGACAATATCTTGGGAACAAAAGCCTTCCTTCAATTCCCAAATGACAAGTTGGCATTTCACAAACGAAATAGTCCGCTTTAGATAAATAATGTTTGGTCATAATGATGAAGAGGTGAATATAATTTAACTAAAATATGTTCTGAATGCTCATATGTAGAAAAATAAGCAACCTAATACAACATTTTAGTAGTGACTTTATACTTGATGCCGTCAATGATGTCTCCTAATCCTGAGCCTTCAGATGTAAAGTCACAAATAGGCCATTGGTACATTCTTATGAGATATCACCAAGGAACAGAGAGTACTTAATTCAGCCACTCTAATTTCCTTCTTACTAACTGCTATTTTCCACATTTATAGCATGAATCAAGATTTTAAATGCATTTGATTTTGTCATGTTATACTCATAAAACTCTGTAACCCCAGTTAAGTCCTTCCCAAAGAGAAACTAAGTGACCAAAATCTTGAACTTTCTTTAAATAATAAGTCTGCTCCACATCATGTGGCCGACTTTCAAACAGAGAAGACCTGACACACTGGTACGTCCTTGGACTATATCCCAAACTCCATTGCCTCATTGAACTTGAATTCTTCCTAATATGTTATTGGAAACATCATTTTCTTGAGCACTCCAGTCCTAGATCCGATGACCAACAATGACTTCCTGCTATCACTCTTGACTTCTCCCAGAGCCAAGCCCCATGTTGACTTCTCCCAGAGCCAAGCCCCAACAGAGGGTACCCTCATGTTGTATTACCCTTTGGCTAGCCATGCAAATTGTACACTTACCTTGAGCCATTCCGATCTTTACACTTTACCATTCCGTTGACCATGTAGGCATAGACTTTCACAGTCCTGAAAGTGGAAAATCAAATAATTATGAAGGAAGTATATTTTGCCTTTGTTACTAGTTCAAAGCTCCCTTTACTATGCCCATAGTCTCTTAGACTCTTAGTTCACAAACTCTTAGACATATGTTAATGTCACGGTTGCTCCATAGACTCCTGCCTAAATCAGAGACGTACAATTTTTGCAAAAGCTTACAGATGTCACAGGATGCTTCCTCCTTTAGTAAAATATTTCATAGTATGCTTCCTGTGTTAGTCTTCTTCCATCACCATGGTGATTGAAGGACCGATCAGTATCACTGCTATCTAGAACACAAACTTAAAGATAACTGTTCTGGAATGTCTCCTGTAGTTCAATCCATGCTTGAGCCAGCAGAAGTTTAATTTTATGTTACTTGCAAAAATAAAAATAAAAAAGATTCCTAGTATCTAATTAAGTCTTTCATCTCAGGGAACTGCTTATTCTACTTTAAGACTTTAAGAGGCAGGGGAAGAAGACAAGGGCAGCATGTAACAAGAGCAAAAACTAAATTTGACAAATTAACTTTTCTTGCATTCTCTGAAACAACAGGGCCAGCTTAACAAACTTCACAATATTGTCATGGTGAACATATTCAGCAACTCACTGCTCAGACACTGCTTCAGGAAGCTTATCCAGATATCCATGAGACAGTCATCATATCATGGAGTCTAATCAGCATGAAATAAAATGATGGCTCTTAAAGATTCTTAAACACTCTCAGTTCTGAGCAATTGGCATTTTAAAAATAAATGCAAAGAATAAGTTACTCTTGAGTTTTGAAATGAATTAAGAAAACAGGCTTTGACACTGACCTAAATTAGTAACAAAACGATTTTGATATCAGTGAATAAAAGTGGAGCAAAGATGTTCATTTTATTTTTTAAAGAAAACAGTTTCATCTTATTAATCTTTCTAACAAAAATATAGAAATTATCTTCAAACAAAAGAGCAAGATTTTTAATAATTTTCACTTTTAGAAGAATTTGAAAGAGAATGGAAACATTTTCTAGTGGAGCAAATCTGTAAAATGCAGGTAAACGTGTTCTAGTGAAAACATTAATAACTCAGGCTTTGTATGACTAAGTCAATATAATTCAATGTTTACCCTTTTAAAAAAATACTGAAATCTGGCTGACAAAATGTATCATAAGTAGAATTCCATTTAGGGGAAGAAAAGTCAGGCCTTTCCATGGTTTCTTTAGATCAGCATTGGAATAAAGCTATATACTAGTGCCTAAGCCAAAAAGAAGCCAAATATATATACCTTGATCTGATATAAAATTCAAATATCTTCTCTTGGCTTGGTTGGTCAACATATTTTTCAATTTTAAAGAAAAAAAGCACAAGAAACACAAGCAATTTTCTCTTTCATGTTATCTTCCAAAATAATGTCTGCATGAGCCTGCAAGGAAGCTTAGGAATTGGAATTCTTTTTCAATTAGCAAAGGAAAATCTAAGAAATTTTCTGGTAGTGACTCTTAATCCACTACAGCAGGGAATATATACTAATAGAATAATTAATCCACTACAGCAGCGGGTATATACTAATAGAATAAGAAACGGAGTGAAGGTGCCTAAAAGACCCTTCTAATTCCAGAGCCTGAAAACTGACTGGCCAAAGGCAATTCTAATTGCCTGCCTGTCCTTCAGATTTCCCCATTGTAAAAATAAACAAATGAAATTTTATCTAGCTCAATCATAGGGCAATGTTTACAGATTACTTACAAGCTTTACTAGCAGTGTTCATAGAGCAAGGCCAAGTAAAGGTCCAGAGACTGACAAGGCTATTAATTGCTAGTTATGTCCTACATTAAGTTTGTGTTCCTTGTGTCTTCCTTGATGTCGAGAATATTTTCACATTTGTCTTCATTCTCAGATAGTTCTACTTTTTTGGATGGGGACATATTTTATCAGTGTAACGGAGACAGCTTTGATAGAATCAATTTCTATTTTAAATCTCTCTTGAGAGGCATTCACATCTTGTAGTTTCACCTAGGCTGATTCCAATGATGTCTCTTGAGTAACTATCCTCAGGCCATATGCATGCATTTTGGCTGCTAGCTTAGATTCCACTGAGTTAATAGTTGATTAAAATTGTTTCAAGGAAAAATGTTACTGAATGGCAAAACTCCAAATAACAACTGAATTCATTTGTGAGGCACAAAGATGAGTGTTACTGTCTCCACCCCATCTCCCACAGGCCAATGGCAGTCCTGACAAAACACCAAGTGAAGCTCTTGTCTCAAAGAAAAGACCCAAAATTCCCAGCAGCTCCATCCCAGAGAGGACATGACAGCAGAGGTCTAAATCAGACACAGCTCATTATGACAGTGGGTTTCTCTTGCTTTCCCTTGATATGATATCATACCTTTTATTTTTTTTCCAATCAAAATGTAGATTAAATTTCATAATGCACTACAAAGTGCTTTGAAAGTGCAAACTGGTTCCAAAAACCCACTGAGTAATATTATTAATTTATGTTTATTGCTATATAGGAAGCATCTTGCTGCTTTTGTGTCTTTGACTATTTGCACATGCTCTTTCCTCTGTTTGGAATGCCTTTCTCATTTCTGCTTGGAGAAAGCCCAACCCATGAGGAGAAAAACCTTCCTTGGCAAACTTGCCGCTACCCCAGAGCCTCCTGTGTCTCCTATGGGCTCCCAGAGCCTGCTGTGACTCCTATGGGCTCGCAGAGCCTGCTGTGACTCCTCTTCTTAGCACTTGCCATGCTGTAATATAATGTTAGATTAATGTAACTCTCCTCACTGCTACACAGTGACTGTCCTGAAAGTGAAGGAGAGATAGCATCATCTTGGCATCTGCTAGGTCTTTAAGAACAATGCCTAGTACAAAGGTATACTAAAATAAGCATTTTTTAAATTAATGTAACTAGTGTTGTCCAGCAATAAATGCTTCTAATAAGCAACATAATTAACATTTACATACCCTACGTAATTACCTCAATACTTTCAACACACACACACTAGCATGTAGGTAAAGAGTTATCTTTACACTCTTACTTTTTTTAGGTTGACTGCTGACTCAAATGGGCTTTCTTTTGTAGCCATAATTTGTTCACATTGATCTTCTTTATTAGCCCACAGGCTCTTTGAAAAAAGATATGGTGCCCCACTTCCTGTACCTAGCAGGCACAGCAATAAATACATTCTGAATAAGTAAAAATCAAATACAGAAAAATGACTATGGATGCCCATGGCTAGGCAGAGGGCATAGGTATTGTGGATTGATTCAACAGCTACACAATCAAATAGAGATGATAATTGGAGTTAAGATGTAACACTGGATATGGGATTGGGAGAGTTTAGGAAACTAACAATAGAATCCTTCCATAACCTAAAGAATGCTCACTACTGTCAGGAGAAAACAATACATCCTATGGAAAGATGTTGCCATAGAAATAGGGGATATGTCCCTAAAATGCAGAAGGGTTAAAGCCGGTTACTGTTGAAAGAGGCTTGTTATTCATCTGATAATTAGTAATGTCTAGCTATCCCAACTCCATAATAGAAGAGAAACTGCCTAAAGCAAAGGCCTGTAACAGGCAGTTTTCCCAAAAAACAAACAAACAAACAAAAAAGGACATGTTGCTTGGACATAGAGCAAATGGGAAAATATGAGGACATGATCAATTCCATCCATGGACAACTGCCTGAGAATCAGGGAGAAATGAGGTCAGAAAATCCCTTTTTTGCCACATAGGTGTGTTCATTTCCAAGCAGTCTGGCTTCTTTCAATCCTGTCCTGCTCCCTGCTGAATACAGGATCAGTTCAGGGGCCCTATAGTTTACCAGCACCCGGTCCAGATGCTTTGACAATTCTGGCAAGTCTCTCTATTTTATCAAAGCACCCAGACATCAGAGCGTCTGTATTGCACCAACTGGAGACCAGCCCCTTTATCCTCATGCCTATGTGTTCTTAGGATACACAAGCACTTGGAAAACCACTTAGAAGGATTACCAGCCAAGGTACCACATAATGCAGCCAGCCAGTATTACCAACAGAGACCTAACACCAGTACACGTTTTGTTGAGAAAAATTAAAAAGCTACTCAGCTGCAAAAGCCATTTCCCACTCAATTGTCAGCAGCCTCAAATTGCAGTTATGTGGACCCAAGCAAGCAGTAACACACACACACACACACACCCTTCAGTTAAAGCTCAAGAGCCATATGATTAGCTTTGAGTCCCATCAAATCGCTAGAAAGGTTTTCCTTTCTTTTTCTTCTTCCAGTTGGTGACAGGTGTAACAAGTTGACTGGGTCTGTGGTCGGCTCCATCAGAGAGTGTGAATAAAAGAGCAAAAGGCAGAAAGATTTTATGTGTCTGGCCAACAGAGCATCCCCAGGGAAATCTGCAGAGGTTGAAAACATTTTTCGGAATTACTGCAATATACTACCTTTGTCCAAGGTACTTACAGTGATTGAAACATATTAATTAAGTTTCCTTGCTGACCTATGGGATTGCGACTGTAAAGTAGCATTAAAGCAGATTTGTAGAAGGTAACAAAGGGCCTGTTATCCAAACAGTGCTGACCCAATCATTCATGCACAGGATCTTGTTATCACCATGCTTTTTTCTCCACAGTCTCCATAGCCAGAGAGAAGTCAGGCTAGGCCTGTATTCAGGTACCTTCTTCTGCTCTCTAAAGTTTGAAGAATACAGTAAAGCTTATAGTTGGAGGGGTACCAGGGAGCCTTCAAAGGCATAAAATGGCAAAAAAGAAGTATGAAATTTGGAGAGGAGCAGTATAGTGAAAATCACTCACAGCTTTTTTTTTTTAACCAACTGGTTTTTAGCAATGATTATGTCTACAAATAGTGTTCTCAGTCATGTTGAATGGAGAGATGAACTAATATGATTCATTTTTAATCTGTATTTAGGAATATTGCCAGATTGTAGGAAGCCAAAATGGTTGACGGTTAGTCTTTCCCTTGGACTAACAATCATCTCTAAATGGATGACTTCCTTGTCTCTGCCTCAGTTTCAATGTTCTCAATAGACACATATGGAATTTCCTATTGAAATACTTCCTAAGCTCACTGGTCAATTTTGGAGGTGTTTGTGAGGTAGATTGTCCTCCGTTCACGAGTCCCCAGCCTTTTGTGAGTATCCCTGCCATGTTGCACATATAATCTACACTCTACAGGACCCTTCCTCCCACAGTACTGCCCTTGCCAGGGGACCCCACTGCGCTTGCTCCTGCAGGCCCTGACCTGGCCTCGCCGGGGACTGACTCCTTATCTAACAAGAAGGAATGTTTCCTAGTTGAGAAAAGGGGTGAACTTTGGGATTAAATCTCTTCTTATTTCCTTGACTGTGGCCAGATTGTTTAACCAATTTCAGTTGTTTTCTATTCCTGAGACATTCATTCCTTACAGACTTCCTGCTGTGTGCGTTTCCAAACTACCCTTCTGACTGCCTAGAGCATAAATTCTGTTGCCACACGGAGGTCCTGGATTGAACCTGGCTCTAATGCTGGTGACCTTTGGGACCTCAGGTAAGTCACTTAATTTCTCCCCACCTCAGTTTCTCCATCTGTAAAATGAAGGTAATAAGCTATTTTTACGTATAGGTTTGGTATAGGAATTGTGCTTTCTAGGTTTCCACATGTCCCACATTCCTTTTATCATAGGCTTGTATGCTAGCCTCCTAACACACCTGGTCCCTGAAAGTACTTGAATTTGCAATGTAAGTGTTTTCAGAGTCCTCATTGCCTACTGTAAACCTAGGTTGAGGAAATTACTATTATATCAGAGAAAACGCTAAGATCAAATAATTAAATAGATAATTCTTCGAATTAGAGTTTCTTCTATTCAACTTTGTTCATGGGAGATTTGGAACTCAAACCACCAGCTAAATTTTCACTGCTCCTCTGTGCCCAGAAGGCAGCCCAAAGAGCTGTGAGAGCCCTTGGAAACCTGTAATTCCATTTTCACAGTAAGGACTGATCGTGCATGCTCCATGTATGCACCTTAAAGACTAGGTAATTCAAATCAATTTCATATTAGACTGTATGCAAGTTGTGAGTTCAAGCAGGGGAGAGCCAGTGGGAGCTGGATAAGGCCGGCAAGTCTCAGGGCCTTTTGGCAGGTTCAAGGGGAAGGAAGGAAAGAAAAAGCAGTTTTATCTGGAAGAGTGGGAAGCAGTCAAGGGTATCACAAGTAGCCATGCAAAGCCTTGATCTAATTAAGTAAACATTTGCTTTCACAAAAGTTTATCATACCTGCAAGTTCTACATTTAAATTTGAAGAACTGAAATGCATGCACACACACACACACACACATTTCAGTTCTTGCTGATATAGTCATCACAGAACTAACAACAAGATCTTCCAAAATTAAAAAGCTTCGTCTAAGAACTGGAGACAGATCGACCATCATGACATCATGAAATAACATATTTTTAAAAAAATTGGCTGATGCTTTAGAGACTCATACTTTGATGCTGCCTACTCTGTGTCTGTAGTGTTTCTGCTTTCAGTGTTTTCCTCCCTTTTATAGCTCTAGTGTCAGGTCTTTTTCCCTCTTTAATGTTTCTATTCTGCAATCTAAAAACATTTTACTTCAAAAACCTGTACATCTGCTTGCAAATGGTCAATGAGAAGGTATCGAATTGAATTGATCTTGGTGCCTCCCACCGAGCAGCTCCACCTTCCTCTCCAAGCCCCTCCCTGTCCCCTCCCCCATCTGCCATTCCACACTCTGCTATAGGTTGCTATTTATCAATAATTATTATGTGGAAATCTATCAACTTATACCTGATCCATATACTCTTATATTTAAAGAGTAGAAATTGCTTTTAAATTACCTAGTAAGATTGAAAACAGGAAGAAAGCTAGGGAAATCCTTTTATTTTTAGATAAAGAATGAAAGTTTAACTCTTGAATCACCAACATAAAAAAATACATAAATTTGTGAATATACATTGGACATAATTTATGTAAACCAGGGACCTGAAAGAAAACCAACAACAAAAAAAAACAAAACTACTTGTTATTTTTATTTCTTTCCTTTTTCTCTTTCTTTCCATTGTTTTTTGGACTAAAATTCTCTAAGCCCAGAATCCTCATAGGAAGGGACATTTATTATTTACTTTGGTGATTTGTAGAGTGCCTATTCTGGCAACTATTCATTGAATTTCAAAATTAACCATAAATTACATAAGTTACTCACAATACATCGCATTGAACAATGCTTCTGCCATCACTGGGCATAGATTGATCTGGCAAGCTAAAAGAAATGGGGCAAAAATACTAACCAGTCAAAAGCTAGATCAAATGAAAATGCTTTGCATTGGGTTCCAGTGACAGCAGCTTTCAACAGGAACTGCAGAAGGGAAGTAGTTTTTGGTTTTGTTACAAGTGCTAGGACTCCTTTTGAGTGGCTGTGGTCATTTAATCCCCTAGGATAATTTAAGATAAACATTGGTGTGTCTCTCAGAAGCGTAACGTCTAACAGTCATGTGTTTTTCAACAATCAGGAGAGAGGAGTGCCATCTATTTAGTTCATTGCAGAAGCAAGAAGCAAATTTTTCTCAAAAAATTACAGTTACAGTGGGAGTAACTGTTAACAACATTAGCTCTGTAATGTAAACAACTAGAAAACTAAACAAAGTGTATGAAACAACGATTTTTAGACACTGGACAACAGGCAGCCTAGGACTATGATTGCTGAGAGTGCTAAGATTCCCTTGCTGTGATTGCAAAGGAAACAAATTTCAATTGCCCAGGCATTCCACTTGGGATAACTTTCCAGATTTTGACAGAGAGAGAAAGAACTCAAACAGACAGAGCATGGTCATTTTAATGCATTGAGTAGGCAGAGATCAGAGTTTGGGAAAGCCAAGACAGACGGAATTTGCGGACGTAGTACTAGAGAGAAGAGAAACACGTAGAGGAAAACTGTCAGAAACCTTCATCGGTGCATAGGGCACCTTTGTATCTGTTATTGAATACTGAACTACACATGCATAGAGTGAAAAATCCATAAAGCCAGGCAAAGAGATCTCAGGGAGCTGTAAACTGAACAATGCCCAGAGCTCAAACAAAGCTAGGAGACAAGTGAATTCCAGTCAGCTAGAAGGCGGCATTCGGGTACAACTGGCCCTGTGGTTAATACTACAATACACTACTAAAGATAAGACTTAAAAATGATGAAGCTAATCTGCAAACAAATTAAAGGCTAGTTAAAACATTTTTCAACATTTAGGATAAAAAACTCAAATAACATAAAATATGATATTTCACATATTTATCTATGAGATGATGGTGTCTAACATCCAAAGAAAAAGTTACTAACCATAACAAATGGAGAAAAATGAGATGAAGAGCCAGGTGAAAAGTTAGCCAATAGGAACAGGCCAAAAATGACAGAAATAATAAAATTACCAGGAAAAAAAGCTTTAAAACTGCTATTATAAATACATGATGTTCAAGTGTTAAACTAAAAAGATAAATTTAATGTGAAGAGAAAAGAAAGCTATAAAAAAGTTCCAGGTGGAAATGCTAAAGATGAAGTATACAATATCTGAAGTGAAAAACTCAGTGGATGTGATTAACAGAAGATTGGATACTGCCAAAGTAAAGATTAGTGAATTGGAAGATACTGCAATGAAAAATTATCCAAACTAAGGCACAGATAAAAAGGACTAAACAATAAACACAATGTCAGAGACCAGTGGGACAATATCAAGCGTTGTAGCATATGTGATTATAGAGTCCCAGAAAGATACAAAAAGCATGTGGGAAGTATAAAGAAATAATGCCCTCTGATTTTCTCAATTTGATAGAAACTTTTAATCTGAAGATTCAAAGAGCTCAGTGAACCAGAAGTAGGATACATATACATAAATACAACATACACACACACACACACACACACACACACACACACACATAACAAAACCAAGTATCAGACAAAGGCACATCATAAATACATTTCAGAGAACCATGATAAAGAAGATTTAATTCTACTAGAGGTGAGGGGGAAGATGAGTATATAGAGAGAAATTTTACAAAAAATTACTAAGGACATTTCAAAGAAATTAGGCAAATGAAGAAAAAATAAAGACCCACTTTAAAAGTGGTGAAAGAAAAAAAATAAACAATCAAATTACATTCTAAATCTAGCAAAAGTATCTTTAAACATGGAGGCATAATAAGGAAATTTCCAGACAAATAAAACTGAATTTGTTGCCTTGGATTTAAAGAAATAATATAGAAAGTCTTTCACACTGAAGAAAAATGAAACCAGATAGGAACTTGGCTCTAAAAAAAGAATTAAAAATCCTGAACATGACAAATACATAGCAAATATGAAAGTTTTTCTTTTAATAACAATGAAGGAAGGGTAGGGTTTATAATATGTAGAACTAAAATGTTTCAAAAGAGTATACAAAGGATGGGGAGGTGAAAATGAAAATATACTGTTATAAGGTTCTTATCTGTGAAGTGGCATATTATTTGAAAGTAGAGACTCTGGTTAAGAATGCACATTGTAAATCTTAGAGTAATCACCAAAACTATCAACAAGTGAAAAGAAAAGGTATTGTATTTAATAAAACACCAAGAACAAACACTCGAAGTCATTCTCTCTGCATTCTCTCTGTGGTATTCAATACTTCAGATTGTTCAAGCGCTTCTCTTCTGCTATTGGTTTGAGTATTATAAAATTCCCTGTGGATTTAGGCCCAGCCTGATAAGAAGTGAGACAGGATGCGTGCTGTGGCTCACATCTGTAATCCCAGGACTTGGGGAGGCTGAGGCAGGAGGATTACTTGAACTCAGGAGTTCAAGACTAGCCTAGACAACATAGCAAGACCTCTTCTATACTAGAAATTAAAAAAAATAGCCAGGCATGGTGGTATATGCCTGTAGCTGCAGCTACTCAGGGGAGCAAGGTGGGAGGATTGCTTGAGCCCAGGAGGCAGAGGTTGCAGTGAGCCATGATTGAGCCACTGCATTCTAGCCTGGGTGATGGAGCAAGACCCTGTCTCAAAAACAAACAAACAAAAAATGAATGAGATAGGTTGTAGCTTTTAGATTTAAAATCTGTGATGTTATAAATACTAAAATCATTTGGAAATAAAAATTTCCATCAGGATCAACCATAGGTAAGATCATGAAGTAGGTAAAGTCTATTGTCCTTATTATCCCTTTGATGGACAAGGTGCTATTAAAAATAATTAGAGGAGTGGCCAAGATGGCTGATTAGAAGCAGCTGTGGTACACAGCACTCACAGAGAGGAATGAAAGCAGTAAATGAATCCAGCCCTTTCAACTTAAATAACCAAGTTCTTGCACTGAGACTGACTAGGCAAACAACTTGACCCATAGAGAATGAAGAAAAGCAAGTGAGTTGATGGCCCACCTGGGAGTGGCACTTAGCCAAAGGAACCCCCACTCACCAACTAAGGAAAGCAGTGAGTGATTGTATGACCCCACCAGAAAGACCACACCACCAGGGACCTGGGTTCCATACACAGAGCTGTATATATAGAATATAGGATTTTGTAAGGAGATTGAGCCTATAACTGGTTGAGGTACCTGAAAGACACATGGAAAATGGAACCAAATTGGAAAGCATACTTCAGGATATCATCCAGGAGAATGTCCCTAACCTAGCAAGATGGGCCAACATTCAAATTCAAGAAATGCAGAGAACTCCAGTAACATACTCCACAAAAATATCTACCCCAATACACATAATCATCAGATTCTCCAAGGTTGAAATGAAAGAAAAATTGTTGAGGGAAGTCAGAGAGAAAGTCCAGGTCACCTAGAAAGGGAATCCCATCATACTGACAGCAGACCTATCAGAGGAAACCCTACAAGCCAGAAGAGATTGGGGGGCCAGTATTCAATAGTCTTACAGAAAAGAATGTTTAACCCAGAATTTTTTTTTTTTTTTTGAGACAGAGTTTCACTCTTGTTACCCAGGCTGGAGTGCAATGGCACAATCTCGGCTCACTGCAACCTCTGCCTCTTGGGCTCAGGCAATTCTCCTGCCTCAGCCTCCTGATTAGCTGGGATTACAGGCATGCGCTACCACGCCCAGCTCATTTTTTGTATTTTTAGTAGAGACAGGGTTTCACCATGTTGACCAGGATGGTCTCGATCTCTTGACCTCGTGATCCACCCGCCTCGGCCTTCCAAAGTGCTGGGATTACAGGCGTGAGCCACCGCGCCTGGCCTAACCCAGAATTTTATATCCGGCCACACTAAGCTTCATAAGTGAAAGAGAAATAAGATCCTTTTTACACAAGCAAATGTTGAGGGAATTCACCACCATCAGGCAAGCCTTGCAAAACTCCTGAAGGAAGCACAAAATATGGAAAAGAAAAATCATTACTAGCCACTACAAAAACACACTGAAATACACACCCCACTGACACTATGAAGCAACCACATAAACAAGTCTGCAAAATAATCAGCTAGCATCATGATGTCAGGATCAAATTCATATATAACAATATTGAACTTAAATCTAAATGGCCTATATGTCCCCATTGGAAAGACACAGAATGGCAAGAGAGCTAAAGAGCCAAAACCCATTGGTATGCTGTCTTCAAGAGATCCATCTTATGTGTAGACACACATAGGCTCAAAATGAAGGAACTGGAGGCAAATTGACTGAGAAAATGGAAAACAGAATAAAGCAGGGATTGCAATCCTAGTTTCTAGCAAAACGGACTTTAAATCAACAAAGATAAAAATAAAAAAGACAAAGAATGGCATTCCACAATGGTAGAGGGTTCAGTTCAACAACAAAGAAAGCTAACTATCCTAAATATATACGTCCCCAATACAGGAGCACCTGTATCCATAATGCAAGTTCTTAAAGACCTACAGAGAAACTTAGATTCCCACACAGTAATAATAAGAGACTTCAACATCCCACTGACAATATTAGATAGATCATTGAGACAGAAAATTCACAAAGATATTCAGGAGCCAAATTCAGTTCTGGATGAATTGGACCTGCTAGATAACTACCGAAATATCCACCCAAAAACAACAGACCATAAATTCTTCTCATTGCCACATGGTAATTACTCTACCTGACTTTAAACTATACTAAAAGGCTACAGTAATCAAAACAGCATGGTACTGGTACAATAAAAGACACATAGACCAATGGAACAGCATAGCAAACTCAGAAATAAGACTTCACACCTACAACCATCTGATATTTGACAAACATAACAAAAATAAGTAATGGGGAAAAGATTCCCTATTTAATAAATGGTGCTAGGAGTACTGGCTAACTATATGCAGAAAATTGAAACTGAACTGCTTCCTTACACCATATACAAAAATTAACTCAAGATGGATTAAAGACTTAAATTGAAAATTCCAAACTATAAAATATCCTAGAAGAAAATGTAGCCAATACCATTCAAAACATAGGCATGGGCAAATATTTCAAGATGAAAACTTCAAAAGCAATTGCAACAAAAGCAAAACTTGACAGATGGGATCTAATTGAACTAAAGAGTTTATGCACAGCAAAAGAAACTATCATCGGAGCCAACAGATAACCTATAGAATGGGAGAAAATTTTTGCAACCTCTTCATCTGACAGAGGTCTAATATCCAGAGTCTACAAGGAAGTTAAACAAATGTACAAGAAAAAAAAACCCTATTAAAAAGTAGGCAAAGGACATAACAAACACTTCTCAAAAATAGACATACAGGTGGCCAAAAAATGAAGAAAAGCTAAACATCATTGATCACTGGAGAAATGCAAATCAAAACTGCAATGAGATGAGAACTCATCTCCTGCCAGTCAGAATGGTGATTATTAAAAAGTCAAAAAAACAGCAGATTCTGGCCAAGTTGAAGAAAAAAAGGAACACTTTTACACTGTTGGTGGGAGTGTAAATTAGTTCAACCATTGTAGAAGACAGTTTTGTGATTCCTCAAAGATTTAGAGGCAGAAATATCATTTCACCCCATAATCCCATTACTGGCTATATATCAAAGGAATATGAATCATTCTGTTATAAAAATACTTGCACACATATGTTTATTGTAGCACTATTCACAATAACAAAGACATGGAATCAACCAAAATGCCCATCAATGATAGACTGGATAAAGAAAATATGGTATATATACACTGTGGAATATTATGTAGCCACAAAAAAAAAATGAGATTGTAACCATTGCAGGGACATAGATGGAGTTGGAAGCCATTATTCTTAACAAACTAACACAGGAAGAGAAAACCAAATGCCACATGTTCTTGTTTATAAGGGGGAGCTGAATGATGAGAACTCATGGACACATTAGGGGACACACAATGAGGCCTGTCGGAGTTGGGGAGAAAGAGCATCAGGAAGAATAGTTAATGGATGCTGGGCTTAACACCTAGATGATGGGATCATCTATGCAGCAAAACTCCATGACATACATTTACCTATGTAACAAACCCAAACATCCTGCACATATACACCTGAAGTTTAACAAGTTAAGGAAAAAAAATTAAGTTGTTCATTGTGCCCTAGATCCCTCTTCCTCAATCTCCTCTTCTTATGGCTTTTCAGCTCCTTCATCCAGATTCTGGGTGCTTTATGCTGTGATTGATATAGTGGCCATCTTTCATTAAACAAAATTTTTTGAGCTTCCTTTATTTACCATAAAGGGTTATCACTAGGAGTCCTTTCCCTTCTCTGTATGTGCAAATTTTAAGCTCAGTTTCAGATGTTTTTCTGTTTATGTTTTATTTTTATTTTTCCTGTAAGTCTTTTCACTGGTCACAAAAATTCTTCCCTAAAAAATATTTTTTTTTGGACTTCCACCAAGATGACCGATAAGGAATTCTGGAGTGCAGTTCCCAGTGAGAACAACACAGAAGGTTAGTGATTTCCAACTGAGGTACCAGGTTCATCTCAATGGGACTGGTTGGACAGTGGGTGTAGCCCACGGAGGGCAAACCGAGGCAGGGAGGGGTGTTGCCTCACCTGGGAAGTACAAGAGATTGGAGAACTCCCCCTTCTACCCAAGGGAGGCCATCAGGGACTTCCAGGTATTCTGGCACTTGGGCTAAGATACTGTGCTTTTCCCAAGGTCTTTACAGCCCAGAGACAAGGAGATTCCCACTGGTGCCAACACCAGCATGGTGGGTTTCCAGCACAAAATTGGGCAGCCATTTTAGCCAGCACCTGGAAAAACCTGCGAGACAGAACTGCCCATTCCCCTGAAAAAAAAAGGGGGGCTGAAGGCAGGGAGCCAACTGATCTGGCTCAGCAGGTCCCACCCCCACAAAGACCAGCAAACTAAGTCCCACTGGCCTGATATTTTCACAGCCAGCACAGCAGTTTGAGCTTGACCCAGGACAGTTGAGCTTGTTGTGGGGAGGGGAGTCTGCCATTACCAAGGCAGTTCTAACCTTGCTTGTGTAAACAAAAGCACAAGGAAGTTTATATAGCAGCTGGGTGGACCCTGTGGCAGCTCAGCAAGACCTCTGCAGGCAGACTGACTAGACTCCCTCCTTGCTGGGCAGGGCATCTCTGATACAGGCAGCAGCCCATCAGGGACTTATAAATAAAGCCCCACCTTCCTGGGTCAGAGCGCCTGGGAAAAGAGGTGGTTGTGAGAACCACTTCAGCAGACTTAAATGTCCATGCCCAGTAGCTCTGAAGGGAGCCACGGAGCTCCCAGAACAGCACTTGAGCTCTGAAAAGGGACAGACTGCCTCCTCAAGTGGCTCCCTAACCCCCATATATCCTAAGAGACACCTCATACAAGAGACCTCTGGCTGACATCTGGCAGGTAACTTTCTGAGACGAAGATACCAGAGGAAGGAACAGGCAGCAATCTTTGCTGTGCTGCAGCCCCTGGGGGTGATTCCCAGGCAAACAGAGTCTGAAGTGGACCTCTAGTAGTCCTGCAGCAGAGGGGCCTGACTGTTAGAAGGAAAGCTAAAAAACAAAAAGAAATAGCTTCACCATCAACAGAAAGGATGTCCACTCAGAGACCCCATCTGAAAGCCACAAACTTCAAAGACCAAAGATAGATAAATCCATGAAGATGGGAAGAAACCAGAGCAAAAAGGCTGAAGTCACCAAAACCAGAATGCCTCTTCTCCTCCAAGGGATCGCAACTCCTCACCAGCAAGGGAACAACACTGGATAGAGAATGAGTTTGACAAATTGACAGAAGCAGGCTTCAGAGGTAGATGATAACAAACTTCTCTGAGTTAAAGGAGCATGTTCTAACCCAATGCAAAGAAACTAAGAACCTTGAAAAAAGGTTATACGAAATGCTAGCTATAATAACCAGCTTAGAGAAGAATATAAATGACTTGATGGAGCTAAAAAACACAGCACAAGAACTTTGCAAAGCATACACAAATTTCAATAGTCAAATGGATCAAGCAGGAGAAAGGACATCAAAGATCAATTCAAATGAACTACAACAAGGTGGCAAGATTAGAGAAAAAAGAGTGAAAAGAAATGAACAAAGTCTCTAAGAAATATGGGATTATGTGAAAAGACCTAATCTATGTTTGATTGGTGTACCTGTATGTGATGGGGAGAATGAAACCAAGTTGGAAAACACTCTTCAGGATATTATCCAGGAGAACTTTTCCATCCTAGCAAGGCAGGCCAACATTTAAATCCAGGAAATACAGAGAACACTACAAAGATATGCCTCAAGAAGTGTAACCCCAAGGCACATAATCGTCAGATTCACCAGGGTTGAAAGGAAAAAATGATAAGGGCAGCTAGTGAAAAAGATCAGGTTATCTACAAAGGGAAGCCTATCAGACTCACAGTGGATCTCTTGGCAGAAACTCTACAAGCCAGAAGAGAGTGGGGGCCAATATTCAACACCCTTAAAGAAAAGAACTTTCAACCTAGAATTTCATATCCAGCCAAACTAAGCTTCATAAGGAAAGGAGAAATAAAATCCTTTATGGACAAGCAATTGCTGAGAGATTTTGTCATCACCAGGCCTGCCTTACAAGAGTTCCTGAAGGAAGCACTAAATATAGAAAGGAACAACTAGTATCAGCCATGGCAAAAGAATACCAAATGGTAAAGACCATTGACACAATCAAGAAACTGCATCAACTAACAGGCAAAACAACCAGCTAGTATCAAAATGGCAGGATAAAATTCACCCATAACAATATTAACCTTAAATGTAAATGGGCTAAATGCAATTAAAAGACACAGACTGGCAAATTGGATAAAGACTCAAGACCCATCAGTGTACTGTATTCAGGAGACCCATCTCACGTGTAAAGACATACATAGGCTCAAATAAAGGGATGGAGGAAGAATTACCAAGCAAATGGAGAGCAAAAAAAAGCAAGGGTTGCAATCTTAGTCTCTGATAAAACAGATTTTAAACCAACAGAGATCAAAAGAGACAAAGAAGGGCATTACATAATGGCAAAGGAATCAATGCAACAAGAATTAACTATTCTAAATATATATGCACCCAATACAGCAGGAGCACCCAGATACATAAAGCAAGTTCTTAGTGACCTACAAGTCTTAGTGACCTTAGACTCCCAAACAATAATAGTGGGAGACTTTAACACTCCACTGTCAATATTAGACAGATCAATAAGACAGAAAATTAACAAGAATATCCAGGACTGGAACTCAGATCTGGACCAAGCAGACCTAATAGACATCTACAGAACTTTCTACCCCAAATCCACAGAATATACATTCTTCTCAGCACCACATCTCACTTACTGTAAAATTGACGACATAATTGGAAGTAAATCACTCCTCAGCAAATGCAGAACAGAAATTATAACAAACAGTCTCTCAGACCACAGTGCAACCAAATTAGAACTCAGGATTAAGAAACTCACTGAAAACCACACAACTACATGGAAGCTGAACAACCGGCTCCTGAATGACTACTGGATAAACAAATGAAGGAAGAAATAAAGATGTTCTGCAAAACCAATGAGAACGAAGACACAACATACCAGAATCTCTGGGACACATTTAAAGCAGTGTCTAGCGGGAAATTTATAGCATTAAATGCCCACATAAGAAGTGAAGAAAGATCTACAATTGACACCCTATCATAACAATTAAAAGACCTAGAGGAGCAAGGTCAAACAAATTCAATAGCACCAAAGGACAAGAAATAACTAAGATCAGAGCAGAGCTGAAGGAGATAGAGACATAAAAAACCCTTTAAAAAATCAGTAAATCCAGAAGCTGGTTTTTTGAAAAGGCAAACAAAATAGACCGCTACAAGATTAATAAAAAAGAAAAGGGAGAAGAATCGAATAGATGCAATAAATGATAAAGTGGATTATCACCAGTGATTCCACAGAAATACAAACTACCATCAGAGATTACTACAAACAACTCTATGCACATAAACCAGTAAATCTGGAAGAAATGGATAATATCCTGGACACTTACACCCTCCCAAGACTAAACCAGGAAGAAATTGAATCCTTGAACAAACCAATAACAAGGGCTGAAGTTGAGGCAGCAATTAATAGCCTACCAACCTAAATAAGTCCAGGACCAGACAGGTTCACAGCTGAATTCTATCAGAAATACAAAGAGGAGCTGGTACCATTCCTTCTGAAACTATTCCAAACAATATAAAAAGAGGGAAATCTCCCTAACTTATTTCCTGAGAACAACATCATCCTGATATTAAAACCTGGCAGAGACACAATGAAAAAAGAAAATTTCAGGCCAATATCCATGATGAACATTGATGCAAAAATCTTCAATAAAATACTGGCAAACCGAATCCAACAGCACATGAAAAAGCTTATCCATCATGATCAAGTCAGCTTCATCCTGGGGATGCAAGGCTGCTTCAACACAAGCAAGTCTATAAACATAATCTATCACACAAACAGAACGAAACTCAAAAAACATGATTATCTAAATAGATGCAGAAAAAGGCCTCTGACAAAATTCAACAGCTATATATGCTAAAAACTCTCAATAAACTAAGTATCGATGGAATGTATCTCAAAATAATAAAAGCTATTTATGACAAACCCACAGCCAATTTTCTTACTGAATGGGCAAAAACTGAAAGCATTCTCTTTGGGAACTGGCACTAGACAAGGGTGCCCTCTCTTACCACTCCTATTCAAAATAATATTGGAAGTTCTGGTCAGAGCAATCAGGCAAGAAAAAGAAATAAAGAGGATTCAATTAGGAAAAGAGTAAGTCAAATTGTCTCTTTTTGCAGATGATATGATGGTATATTTAGAAGACCCTCTCATCTCAGCCCAAAATCTCCTTAAACTGATCAGCAACTTCAGCAAAGTCTCAGGATATAAAATCAATGAGCAGAAATCACAAGCATTTCTATACACCAATAACAGCCTAACAGAGAACCAAATCATGAGTGAACTGCCATTCACAATTGCTACAAAGAGAACAAAATACCTGGGAATACAACTAACAAAGGATGTGAAGGACCTCTTCAAGGAGAACTACAAATCACTGCTCACGGAAATAAGAGGACACAAACACACGGAAAAATATTCCATGCTCCTGGTTAGGAAGAATCAATATCATGAAAATGGCCATACTGCCCAAAGTAATTTATAGATTCAACAGTATCCCCATCAATCTACCATTGACCTTCTTCACAGAACTGGAAAAAAACACTTTAAACTTTATATGGAACCAAAAGAGAGCCCACATAGACAAGACAATCCTAAGCAAAAAGAATGAAATCAGAAGCATCATGCTACCTGACTTCAAACTATACTACAAGGGTACAGTAATCAAAATAGCATGGCACTGGTACCAAAACAGAGATATACACCAATGGAACAGAACAGAGGCATTGGAAGTAACACCACACATCTACAATCACCTGATCTTTGACAAACCTGACAAAAACAAGCAATGGGGAAAAGATTCTCTGTTTAATAAATGATGTTAGGAAAACTAGCCATGTGCAAAAAGCTGAAACTGAACCCTTCCTTGCACCTTTTACAAAAATTCACTCCAGATGGATTAAAGATTTAAATATAAGACCTAACACCATAAAAACCCTAAAAGAAAACCTAGGTAATACCATTCAGGACATAGGCATAGGCAAGGACTTCATGACTAAAACACCAAAAACAATAGCAACAAAAGCCAAAATAGACAAATGGGACCTAATTATACTTAAGAGCTTCTGCCCAGCAAAAGAAACAATCATCAGAGTGAGCTGGCAACCAACAGAATGGGAAAAGAGTCGAGTAAGACACTATTCCTTGCCTTAAAAGTTTATATCTCATGGAAGGTTTAATCAATGATTACAGTGCAAACTGTAATCATGTGGCAAAACTAAGGTTTAGACGTTTAAGTAAATTGCTTCTCATCTAATAGCTGACCCAATATTTGAACCTTGATCTGCCTGATTTCATAACCTATACTTTCTCTGGGGCATAACTGAGTATTTAGAAAGTTAATTTAAATATCCAGGCCAATGGTGATTAAGATTATAAGTTGGAAATGAATAATGAGTCAAATGCAAAAATATTGTCCAAGTGGAACAGACAGGACTTGGTGACTCTTTATTCTTATAAATCAACCATAGGTCCTGGCATATAGCTGCTACTCATTGGTGCTATTTGTTGAATAAATGGGTGTGGTAAGATCTACCTCACAATACTAAAGTTAAATAAATTAATTAAATTTAAGGGGCTTGGCATGGTGGCTCATGCCTGTAATCCCAACTCTTTGGGAGGCCAAGGTAGGTCGATTGCCTGAGTTCAGGAGTTTGAGATCAGCCTGGGATACATGGTAAAACCCCATCTTTACTAAAAACACAAAAAATTAGCCAGGTGTGGTGGTGTGTGCCTGTAGTCCCAGCTACTCGTGAAGCAGAGGTGGGAGAATCACCTGAGCCCAGGAGGTTGAAGCTGCAGTGCTGAATAGATACTACTTTTCTTGAAAAGACAAAGTACATCTGTTGTTTTTGCTGCTCATAACTGTCTCTTGATATCCCTCCTCCACAAAATCTGAAATTATTTAGAGAGACATCCCCATCCCCACCCACTAATTGGAGCATGGATGCTCATGTAGTTGCATGACAGGATTTTCTCATCTCTTATGCTTCATGTGCTCCTTATTCTAGGGCCTCAGTACATGTTATTGGCATCAAGGAACTCAGCCATGGCTGCCTTACAACCAGAATGGAGCTAACTGTGCCAGATAAGACATTCTTGGAAATACTGACAACATGACAGCAATTAAACTGCTTCAGTATTTTCCATTCATCATCTATCTCTGTGTAAGGACCCAGGAAATAAAGCAGATGAAAAAAAATCGAGGGAAAGGAAAGAATGGATAGGGACAGTGCTTGGAATTAGCACCTTGCCATCCTTTCATGGAAGAAACTGCATCTCTTTCTTTCTCTTTTTTCTCTGAAACTGTGTCAGGCCATTGTCAAAAAGTCATATAAAGGCAGGTTTAACTAGATAAAATGGAAAGCAAAATAACAGAGTAGGCCGGGTGTGGTGGCTCACCTGTAATCCCAGTACTTTGGGAGGCTGAGGTGGGCAGATCCAAGGTCAGGAGATCGTGCTAACATGGTGAAATCCCATCTCTACTAAAAATGCAAAAAATTAGTTGGGTGTGGTGGCCTGCACCTGTATTTGCAGCTACTCAGGAGGCTGAGGCAGAAGAATTTCTTGAACCCAGGAGGTGGAGGTTACGCTAAGCCAAGATCAAGCCACTGCACTCCAGCCTGGGTGACAGAGTGAGACTCTGTCTCAAAAAACAAAAAACAAAAACAAACTAAAAGTAATTGCAAATCTTATTTTTGAAAGTGATAATTTTCTCTCCTTGTATGAATTGGTTTTATCCAGACGTGGAAAACTAATGACTTCAACTGAAATAAGACTCTTGCTCACATTTGAGTTCACAAGTAAGTACCAGAACTTGGACGACTGACCATTCAACATTTTGTCCACAATTGAGACATGGTATCAGGGAAGACTAGTTTTAGCTGTGAGTGATAGAGATGCCCAAATAACAATGGCATTTCAAGCCATTGTTATTTGGTTTAAATGTAATGCTCTCAGATTAAAATTAATTCTAGACAAGCATTTCAGAGCTTACAAAGTCATTCCATAATCATCAGAAATCCAGCTTCTTTATATTTAACATAGTAGTTTTCACCCTATGGTCCAAGATGGCTTCTCGGGCTTCATGTTGCTCAGAATTAAGCAGCAGAAGAGAGAAAAGTCAGTAGTACTTAGTCCTACTTCTAAACATTCCTTGCTTAAAAATCTGCAGAAGTACTTAGTCCCACTTTCAAGCATTTCTCAAGCTGCATATACTTACATCTCATTGGACAGAAATTAGTTACATTGTCACATCTAGCTTCAAAGAAAGGAGGGAAATGTAACCCATATTTTGATTGGTCATATGCCCAGTTAATATTCAGGGGTCTATTATTAAAGTAGGAGGAGAGAATGAATCTTGAGAAATCAATATCTGGCTCTGTGACAGGTTCTATATAGTAGTGATCTGTTTTTTCATGGCTGCCCCAAATCTTTTGAACATGCTCTTTTTTTTTTAATATAGTTTCATTTCATAGTTTCTTTCATCATTGCAAATCCCTAGTAAGAGTAGTTAAAGGCCAGAAATGAGGCTGGAAAGAGTGCAGGAGGCCACTGGTGCAGGACCTCATTCATCATACCAAAGAGTTTGGATTTTATAGGGATAAGTCTTCAGGTTTCCCTGGAACTTATAAAAGGTACAATAGATGAAAAAGAGAGAGAGAGAGAGAGAGAAAGATAGAGAATGTTTAAAGCAATTTTAACATGTTTAAAGCTATTTTAGCATGGAAGATGAAACAAAGATAAAATTGATATTCATTGCTCTTAAGTAGCTTATAATTTTATTGAGAAAATATGTCCATAACTAAAATCCAATGCAAAGTGATAAAAGTTTATAGCCACTTTTAATTTACAGAGTACTTCCACATAAATGATTGAGTGAATGACTGAAGCAAAGAAATGGAATCCAAAAGGGAAAGGATATTTTGGGAAAATGAGTAGTTTGTTTTGACCAATTGGAAACTCATATAGGAGAAAAATAGAAAAAGCCTAACAAAAATAATTGAAACTAGATCAAATAACATATTAAACACAATATTCCCGGTTTCTGAACTTATAAAAGTAAGAACATAGACCTGAGAATCTCTGAGTACTGATATTGCACTTGCTTGCACTTAAACCTTGACTAGACTAAATACTATTTCAAATGCTGGGGATTACAAACCTTAAAAGATCTAATCACCACCAACAAATAAATACGGCTGCTGATTCATAATCAACTACATAAGGCCAACTATGTGAAGTCACAGAAAACTATAACCTAACTGCTCTGACCGTTCCGCTGGCTCCTGAGAAGTGACCCAGGATATTTGCAGTCTGGCTCCAAATATGCTTATTTTTGTCTGTTACCTGTTACTGTGAAACAAACCATCCCCACGGGATAGTGGCTTAAGACAATAGCAACTTACTATTTCTGAAGGTTCTGTGGGTATTTCTGATTCACTTGGTATCAGCTAAGGTGCTCAGAAGACTGGAAGTTCCAAAATGCTCTTATTTATATTTTTAGCAGTTGGTGCCCTGACTGGGAGCTCAGCCAAGGGCCTCAGTTTTTATCCACTTGGGCTTCCCCTTGAACTGCTTGGGCTTCCTCACAGCATGGTAGTGAACATGGTAGTGAGGATCTAAAAAGGACTGTTCCAAGTAGCAAAGGTGGAAGTTATAGATCTTTTAACAACAAGGCTCTGAAGTTACACAGCATAATATCTGCCCCCATTCTTTTGTTCAGAGCAGGTCATTGGAGCATTGCAAATTTAAGGGGAGAGAAAATAGACTTCATGTCCTGATAGGAAAGTGGCAAGGTCATATCACAAAGAAGTATATGGGATGGCAGATATTATTATAATCATCTTTGTAAAAACAATCTGCCACTACTTATCTTCTGGATATAAGAATTCACATTCCTGCCCCATGAAAAATATTCTTAGCCTATCTCTGCAAAATCGCATCCCTTTTGGTTTTAGACTCACGTCCAGGACTTTTTCATCTAAATTAGATCAGGTTAAGAATGCGTCCTCTTGTTTACAAAGACCTGTGAGCTGTCTACTACTCCATTCTTATGCGCAACAAACAACGGGGAGATGAGGATGAGAATAAAATAAGCTTTGTATTATTTGTATCTCCTATTTTCTATGATACCGTAGCTGACAGTGTTGCCAACTCTTCCATCGCTATATGAGACTAGGCACCCTTCCTCCAGCCTCCAGTGTAAATTACCACATTACATTTTCAGCCTCCACTAAGTCTTCCTACTGTTCCCTATGACTGCATTCACAGTTCAAGCTGAAAGACCATGTTTCCCAGGCTGGTCTTGAGCTTCTGATCTCAAGCGACCCTCACCCTCTGCCTCCCAAAATGCTGAGACTACAGGCCTGAGCCACTGCACCTGGCACAGAAGGTCTTTTTTAAATCTAACTGAGAAGTCTGGGAAGCAAAGGCTTTAATATTTATGAGGTCTTAACAAAGAGTCTTACGAACACATAATAGGCATCTCTTCATAACAGACATTCCCAATCAAAAAGATGGGAACATTTAGGTCACCTGTTTATACAAATTCTTATATCCAGCCAGACTGATGTTGCTAATCTTCTGTGTGCCAGCTTCAAAATATTACATTCATTAGGGCCCACTGCTGGTCCCCATAAATAATTTTCTTTAGTTTTTTGCTCTGCTTTCAGGATTTTAGGACAGTGAGTGATTCTTTCTTTTCCATATGAAGTCGGCAATGTTTGTAGTTGAGAAATTTTCTCATCCTGTTTCCTGATGATAGAATGTTAGGAGTCCAGAAGTCTTGATTCATTTTGAACTTTCAGTCCTTTTTGGTTTAAGCTGATAGTACCTCCTCTGACAATTTTCTTAGAAACTCTGTAGGTTTCCTCTGACTCTTATTGGAATTAGCATCATTGTGCATAAGCCACACACACTTATTAGAATTAGCACGTATTAACAGAAGCTCAGACACACCTACTGAGATTAGGGTCACACTCTTAAAGACCGGCACCTTTCAACCTTGAGGTAAGGATTGGGCTGCTGTGAGCTGTTGCCCTTGAAAGTTTTACAAGTACTTTTTGTCACCTGAAACAGCATGACCTCAAGATGTTTAAAAGTTGTTTGTTTGTTTTTTTAAGACAGAGTCATGCTTTGTCACCAGGCTGAAATGAAGTCGGCAATCATTGCTCAGTGCAGCCTTCAACTCCTGGGCTCACGTAATCCTCCTGCATGTGCCACCAAATCTAGATAATTTTTAATTTAATTTTTTTCTTTTTTAAGAGACATGGTCTTGCTGTGTTTCCCAGGTTAGTCTTGAACTTCTGCCCTCAAGTGACCCTCTCCCTCTGCTTCCCAAAGTGCTGAAACTACAGGGAGTCTGTGTGCCTGGCCTAGAAGTTTTTTTAAAAATCTAGCTGAGAAGTCTAGGAAGCAAAGGCTTTAATATTGATGAGTTCTTAACAAAGAGTCTTATGTATACATCCTCAACTTGATCTTGATCTGAGACCACATTATATCAGCATCATTCTGGGTTTGATCTTTTCCCAGAGCCATTTCTTACTTTGTAACTTATTGCCATCTCCAGAGGCTTGGACCAAGAAACAGTTTTGTTTTCCAACTTTGAAACTTTTAGTTTGGAATATTCTTCTCTAAACGCTGCTTGAAATCCAAATCGTTTCGTTAGGTCTTCTCTCTTTTCCATCACTTTATTATCAGCAGTTAAAAGAAGCTAATTGACACTCTCAACATCCTGACTGGAAATCACTTTTGACAAATCCTTAAGTTCATTATTTGCATTTTCTGTTTTCTGTGTTACTGTAGGTGACAGTGTTGTCAAATCTTCCAACACTATATGTGACTGGGCGCCCTTCCTTCTGCCTCCAATGTTAATTACCACATTATATTTTCAGACTCCAGTAAGTCTTCCTACTGTTTTCTATGCCTGTACTCACAGTCCAAGCTCAAAGACAACGCCATGCGTTTTAGGTTAACTAAGGCTGTACTGCATCTCTATGCTGCCCCAAACCTTAGTTGCTTATAACAATAAAAAATTTTAATACCTCAAGTTCCCATGAATTGACTAGGTGGTTTATCTGTTTCCGATGATGCTGGCTTACGTGTCAGGATAAATGGGAGATCTAAAAATGGTGTCACACATGCTTGGCGGAGTGGTGCTGGGTACTGGTTGATAACTCATCTGGTGCTGTCAGTTAGGGGTCTTGGTTATCCTGTATATGGGCCCCTTCACACAACTTTGTATGCTTCCTGGACATGTTTTATTAAATTTGTTTACATTTTTTGAGACAGATCTTACTCTAGTTGCCCAGACTAGAGTGCAGTGGTGTGATTTTAGCTCACTGCAGCTTCAACGTCCTGGGCTCAAGTGATTCCCCCACCTCTGCTTCACAAGTAGCTGGGACTACAGGCACACACCACCACACCTGGCTAATTTTTTGTGTTTTTAGTAAAGATGGGGTTTTACCATGTATCCCAGGCTGATCTCAAACTCCTGAACTCAGGTAATCGACCTACCTTGGCCTCCCAAAGAGTTGGGATTACAGGCGTGTGCCACCATGCCCAGCCCCTTAAATTAAATTTATTTATTTAACTTTAGTATTGTGAGGTAGATCTTACCACACCGATTTATTCAACAAATAGCACCAATGAGTAGCAGCTATATGCCAGGAACTATGGTTGATTTATAAGAATAAAGAGTCAAGTAAGACACTATTCCTTGCCTTAAAAGTTTATATCTCGTGGAAGGTTTAATCAATGATTACAGTGCAAACTGTAATCATGTGGCAAAACTAAGGTTTAAAAGTTTAAGTAAATTTCTTCTCATCCAATAGCTGACCCAATATTTGAACTTTGATCTGCCTGATTTCATAAGCTATACTTTCTCTGGGGCATAACTGAGTATTTAGAAAGTTAATTTAAATATCCAGACTAATGGTGATTAAAATTTAGAAGTTGGAAATGAATAATGAATCAAATGTAAAAATATCTCCCAAGTGGAACAGACAGGACTTGGTGAGTGCTTAGGGTGGATGAGGCAACAGCAGAATCAAAGGGGACTCTTATGGCACTGAAGTTGGGGGAAATCAGAAGGAAGTGTTGTAGTAAATGATGATGCTATTTGTTTTACCCATGTTTAATTAGAAGACTAACTAGATATATGGATGTCATCCAGCAAGGAAAGATTAAAACTTTTCTTACCTTTATTCTAACTTTTTATGAGCATCTGGCTTCTTAAGGGCATTTTCTTAGATGAGTAAGAAGATGCAGACCTAAGGTGAATAAGAAGCCAGCTCTCCCATGTCAATGATTTATTAATTGGCAAAGACAGTCCTATAGGCAAGTGATTATACTTAGATGTGATAAGGGCCACAATAAAGGTTAAATACCTAAGTAGGTGCAAGGGAACAGAGAAAGTAAAGATAACACTAGGGGAATTAATTGTATTTGGGTGGCCACACCAGGATGTGGATACAATTGCGAGGGGAAAGGAAGGAAGAAAAGGCTCAAGGACAGCCACTAGGATAAGTATCCACTGAAGAGAATAGGAGGAAAGTTCAAGAAGCAGGAAGAGGACCACCCACAGAAGTTAAGAGAAGATTACATTTCCAGAAAGGCACTGCAATCCTGGGAGAGTCAGAGGCAGCCCAACAAAATGAGCTGTGTCTAGAGCATTAATGTGCAATACAGGTAAGGTACTCAAAGAGGATGCCGACCAAGAGATTGTTTTATTGGACTTGAATTCAGTTTTTTTTCCTGTTTACATGGAAGTCAGATAAACTATGATAATTCAATCTTTCAGAGACATTAAAATGACTTCCAGACAAGCAAGTATATTGGTTATACAGCTGTATCATAATGACTCACATCCCAGGAAGGGATAAATGAACTATAAGCTGAATGAGAAAGAAACACTTAGCTAAGATAATTAAGTTGGCTAGGCTTCATTGAGGGTTCAGAAGCTCCTAGTATAGGAATGAAAATGGTAGAGGATAAACTTATTTCAAATATGGAAGGACAATTTCAGGTTAAAAACTAAGTAGGCCTAAGGATTTCAACTTTTTATTCTGCCTGAAGAAAATTTCATCATAAAAATAGAAATAGCTAGATGTTTGGAAAGCACAGGACAACAATACATTTTTAAATTTTCTATTTTCTATAAGAACCATTTAACCAATACAGAAGAAATATTTATAATAGTATGTTAAAATGATGCTTTCTTTCTGTTTCAGCTGAAAACCCCCAAAGGCTGAGCACAAAATGATTGATGCCAATAGCCTCTACAGTCTAAAATGGGAAGCCAGGCCATATATACAGGACTTGCAAAAGAAGTATTCTGGAAACTAACTTTGGCAACTGCCAGCATAAGAACTGTCTCAAGGATATTTTAAAGGTTGGAGAGTCAAGAAAGAGGACTACTATTTTTTGAGACTTCCAGTTTCTTTGGAGAGAGCTATTGTAGTGATATGGAATTCACCACCAATTCCAACTTAAGACACACCTCACTACCATGAAAGAGGAGAGCAAGGTGTACTTACGCCTTACCTCAAGCTGAGAAAGTAGAGATGAAGAAAACAGGTCAAAGAAATAGTTAGACTATCGCCATATTTATTTCAAGAAAAGTCCAGATGTAGGACATCGTGGCGGCTTCATTGGTCAACAGCTGCACTCAACCCATGTTTCTCAGGAATTAATTCTAGGGCCCAAACTGAGATTCAGCTTGGATCCTACACAAAAGAGCTGTCCAGAGGGAAGACAAGACTCCAACAGAGTCGACAGACCACTGGTTGCCCGTGGTCTTCGGAGGAATTAGAAGCAGACACCTAGCAGAGAAGCATTAACTTATCCTCAGGAAATGTGGCTGGAGGTTGCCAGTGGGAAAATCTTTGAGAAATCCATAAAAGCTCCTCATGAGATAATGAGTCAGCTTTGGACAACCACCAGGCCCAGAAATCAACAAAGTGATATCATGACTATATGACAGTACTTGTCATGTTAAATCTTTCCTGCCCCAATGTCTCTTCCTCCTCTCACTCCCAGCCCCACCCCTACCCCAGCCATTCCTAAACTGAAGGAGTCAAAGGCATCTCATTATTGTATGGTGAAATAGGAGCTTTATCCTTAAATGAAGCTTGGAGTCCTGATTATCATCATGGACTGGCAATTTTAATTCTGAATAAGATGGTTATTGCATCTAGAAGTGTGAGGGAGTTTTTATTAGCTAAAAATAATAATGTAGCCACTGGAGTAGCTATGAGACCTGCTCAAGATTTTATTCAACACCCACAGAAGAAATTGTCTACAGAGCTGTTTTAAAAGAGCAGTGTATTTTATCTTCTTCTCACATTGTGAATCTCACTTATTTGTTATAATCTTTACACATAGATTGTATTATCTTTTTAGTCCTGTATAAGATAATATAATGATCAAATGTGCCACTTGTGGAGAAAGAGTTCCTAGATTCAAATGCCAGTTCCGCCACCCACAGCTTGTGTCAACTTGGGCAAATGACCTGGAAATTCCAAGCTTTCTTCTCTGGAAAGTGGAAATAGTAATTGTACTTATATCATAGGGTTGATAGGAGAACTAAATCAAATTATGTAGATAAATCCCTTCGTATTGCAATGACCATAGTGAGTGATCGATAGGTTTTAGCTATTATTATTAATTAGTTATCAAATGGTTCCAATTAATCTATTTTTCTTGTCCCAAAGAGCTTACTGGTAGTTATTTGTCTGTACCAAAGACTATTAGTAATTTCATTGCTACTCATTAAACACACCACTTAAATGTAGATTTGTCGTTCTTCTCTGAAGCAAAGTGCAGCTCTGCAAAACTGTAGGGTGGGCAATGGAAAGCACTACATCCAATTGAAAACTGCAGCCAAACTTGAGCAAGCAGAAAGTGATTACTTTGGCATCTCCCCAGTTCCCTGCAGAGTAAAACATCCTCTGAACCCCTTGTAGGAATGGCTTAGCATTTTGAAAGACTCCTGAGCTCCTCCTAGTGATTTTCCATCACTTTCCTGAGAATCACTTCACTGAAACTCTAGTTGCATAAGGCACATGCCATTCTGATATTTTCAAATATTTCAACTTATCTTAAAGAATGGTTTTCTGATTTCTTCCTTATGGTAGAGAGGGCAAGTGTCAACATAATTTAAGCTGAACATCCTAAAACATGGAAAGCCACCCATTTTAAAGAGCATGAGATGGTCAATTTCAAGCATTTTCTCTTTCTTGCTAGATCTTAAGAAAAAAGAGCCCATCAAAACTAAAATGAAAAAGATAGGGTTACTAAGAAAAAATGGCACTCAAAAGGCAGTATGCATATCAAGCAGCTGTTGTTTCTGTCTAGCCATATAGAGGCATCCATCATTGTGTTACAGGAGCTTATAAATGAAAGCGACCTTAGGGGTCATCTACATCAGCGCTAGTCCCCTGCTATCCCGGCATTCCATCTGTAACACTCCTAACTGATGATCTATGGTTTCTATAATGATTTGTTTGGCTTGACTGCTGAATTTTTATTTTATTTTATTCAATGTTTTCCTTTGGAGATATAATACATTTACATGGTTCAAAATTTTAAAAGTACAAAAGAATATACAGTAAAACGTTTCTATCTTACCCTCATTCACAGCCAACAAGCAGGTCTTTCCAAAGCGAATTAATGTTATCAGTTTAATATGAATCCTTTCAAAAACTAGACTTGGAACAATGAATGTATGTGTACAGGAATTTCCTTTTCTATTACACTAGTTGCAGTATATTACCCATATGCTTTGTACCTTAATTTTTAGCCTAGATATGTATTTAGAAGTTAATCCATATCTGTACATAAAGCACTTCCTAATTTTTTAGAGCTGCATAGTTTTCCATTATATGCATGCATCATAATTTAACTAGTTCACTCTTTGTAGATATTTAGACTGTTTTCAGTAATTTGCTTCCTCTAATAATGCTGTGATGAATAATTTTGCAGAAAAGCATTTCACATAGATATGTGAGCATAATTGTAGACCAAATCTCAGAAGTAAAATTAATGAGCAAAAGGATACATGCATTTGTCATTTGGTACCATGTGCCCTCCTCAGGATATTAACAAGGCAGTGGACACTTGCACACAGCTAGTCCTACTGCCTATCAGTTCTCCTAATAAGCCTAATTTTCTCCCACACCATGTGACATGAGTGTGTATGTGTGTCAGTTACCTTTGGGGAGGTGGTACCAAATGACAAATGCACATATTATCAAAGATTAAAAAATACAATAATGTCTTCATGGCAGGGGTATGGAGAAATAGGCACTATCACTCATCGGCAGTGTGAGAGTAAATTATTATAGTGTTTGTGGAAGTGTGTTAGACTATGTTTAGTTGAGGAGAGAGGATTCTTCTGACTCCTGGGTATCCTTCACAGCTCTGTCTTACCTGGCTTTTTGTCTTCCCCCCAGTAGCTGAGCAAAGATCAGGTTCACCAGGCTGGAGTCAGATCGTTGGGTTAACACAAGACCTCTGGTTAATATCAGGAGAATTAGTCTGCAAAGTCTGTAACTGAGCTCTGGTCCCACAAGAACATTTCCCAGTTCAGGAATCACTGCTTGCTACAGAACTGAGGAAGTATTTTCTGTCCAGTCATTCTGCAAATGGAAAAAATAATAAAACGGAATGAAAGCTGTTGGATTTAAATTTCTTTTATCCTTATCTGATCCAAGCATCTTTTCATATGTCTTCAAATAATTTATTTTCCTCTTTATGCCTGTTCATATCATTCTGTTTTTATATTGGATTATTGGTCCTTTTCTTATAGATTTTTGTAAGAGATTTTTATCTTTTACGTATGCTAGGGAATTCATGCTTTTCCTGTAACACAGATTACAAGTGTTTCTCAATTTATCATTTGATTTTTTGACTTTGCTCACGATGCAATTTATTTTGTAGGAGTTTAATTGCTTAGTTGAATTTTCCACTTTTCTTGTTTGGCTTCTGTATTTTATGTCATATAGAAATCTCTTCCACACTCCAAGATTACTTAAAAACAAAAAGCAACAAAAACTTGTTGTGTGGTTTCCTTTAATACATTTATGTAGTACCTTCTTCCTTTTTAAAAACATTGAATATCTAATCCAAATTTTAGGACAATCAGTGCATATCTGTGTGTCATTTTTCAATATCTAGAGAATTGGGAAGAATACAAAGGGAGCACAAACCTATTCTTTTTAAGCATGTTATTTCCTCTGTATACTTTAGAATGCTAACTACTCAGTCAGTGGGTTCTTGTCCTGTTTTCCTGTGACTATAAACTTTTTAAAAGCATAATTTCCCACAGACCTAGAACTGCTAACATGATAGATCCTACTAGACTTCCAAAAAATTATACAAACACTTTTCCCCAGGTATTCTGAAATTATTTCTATTTATCTAGCATTCGGTAGATATGTGTCACCTTCAGTTTTTATCACCATTACATACCTTCATCCAAGTTAACACAGAAACTTGAAAAAAGTTATGTGCCCAATGGTAATTGTGTGTGTGTGTGTGTGTGTGTATGTATGTGTATGTATGTGTGTGTACGTGTGTGTGTGAGAGAAAGAGACAGACTTGACAAACTGATTAAAAATTTACATGAAAAAATAAAAAATAAAGGCTATTCACATTTTGAAAGAAGAACAATATAGAGAATTTATCTTCCTAGAGGTCAATAATTTTTTATAAAGTTAAGACAATGTAATATTGGGAGAGAGGTAGGCAAATCAAACAATTAACTGAATACAAAACACAGAATCAGATGACCACATAGGGAAACTTGATTTATGATGGAGCTGGGATTGAATATTAGTGAAACTTTGTGAGAAATGATAGTATTTTCAATAAACATTTGGACAATGAGTTACACATATAAAAAATTAAGTAGGATGTATACTTTGTCTCAGAAGCAAAATATAAATTCCTGATTCATTTAAACATTTAAAAATGATTTTTAAAACTGTAATATTTTGGTAGGTAATATAAAGAATAACTTCATATGTTTAGAATGAGGAAAAATCTCAGAATTTTCCTCCATTCTAAAGAAACAAAAAGTGTAAACCATGAAGAATAAAAATAATAAATTTAATGTAGTAGAAAAATGGACGTAGGAAGTCAAATGCAATTAGAAGGAGAAATTTGCAAGTACACGACTGACAAAGGATTAGAATTCAAGGTATATAAAGAATCCCTATAAGAAAAAAAAAAGATATATGAGCAAAAAAATTGAAAAGACACTTCACAGAAGAAAAACTATGTGATCAATAAACTAAAAAGGAAATAAACTGTATTGTTCATGATGGGGGTGACAATTCGAACTACAGGGATTTTCCACTTCAAACAACTGGTGCAAGTTAAAAGCTCTGCAGTCATATTTATATCCACCTTTAATTATATGCAAATTATAGGACAGGTTATTCAGAAATTTCTAGAAAAAGTGTGGTAACTTCTGGGCCATTGCCATGGAAAGCGACAGTAACTTCTGTGTGTTGCCATGGCAATGGTAAACTGACATGGCACTGGTTGACTTGTCTTATGAGGAAGTGCTTTTGCCTTTTCCCTACTTCAGCTACTCATCAGTATCGTCCAGGGCTCAAGCCCTGCCTCTGGAGTCGAGTCCTACCTCCTCCCTCACCAGGACCACATTATCAGCATCACCCGAGAATTTGTTATAAATGTAAATAGAATCTAAAACCTGGTAGTGGAGATCAGCGCTCCATTTTAACAAGCCATTTAGGTGATTATGATGCATGTTCAGTTTGACAAGCACCCCAATAACATAAGCATAAGAGCACATACTCTGAATTCAGAATATCTGGGTTTGAACCCTAAAGAGCTTCTCACATTTTTACCTGAGTAATCCTGGACAAGTTACTCAACTTTTCTGTTTTATCTTCTTTAAAAGGACATATTCGTGGTAATAGCACATTCCAAAAGAGTTCCTATGAGGATTCAATTAATTCATCCACATAGAATGCTTAGAACAGTGCTTGGCACTATAAGCAAGTACTAGGTAAGTGTAACCTGAATATTCGCTTCTGTTAAAGCAAAACAACATAAAAACCTGCCTGCTTCATTCATTTGCATCACCTTCCCTTGCTCCTGAAGACAATCAAATTTGCAGTGCTGGTCTATAATGTCTTAAAATATACTTCACCTTGTTTTGGAAATTAAAATATTTTTTATTTTCTAAGCCTCTTATCTGCCATTTTCATCACCTCTCCAAAGCTAGTGGTACTATAATCACATCTGCCAGTCATCTTTGTATTCTGAAATGTAAACCAATTGAGTAAAGGGTACTTCTCATGGGCACAGAAATTAGACTTAATTTAAACCATCAGGAATTCTCTTACTAAGTTCTCAGCCATCTCAGATTTCACTTTTCTACTAATGGTATTTCTGTCTTTCTCCAGATTAAATATCTTTCTCATTAATAGATAATACGAGAGAAAAATGTTCTCCCTTTATTATAATTAGAGCATTTGCATTTTTTCCTCATGATGGGTATATTATTTCATTGGGTCTACATACTTCTTTGAAATGGTACATAGTGAACCTGCCTTTAGCCATTTATTCAATAAGTATTCATTGTGTACCTACTACATGCCAAGTAGTGATCTGTGTGTTAGGGATACAGCAATGAACAGAACAGACAAAAACCCCTATCTTCATTAGCTTTACCCTTTAGCTGTAGTAATAGACAATATACAATAAACACATTAACAAATAAAATTATTTTGTAGGTCAATAAATAAATGCTATAGTTAAAAACATGATGAGGTTAGCAGGATTGATAGTATTAGGGAGTGCAATTTTAAACAGAGTGTTCAAGATGATTGATTTACTATTTGTTGCAGTATGTTTTCCCCCTGTAGAAAATGAAGGTTTAGGGTGAGTCCTGCACACTTTTTGTTAACCTTCCTGGGGGAGCTGTTCTATCTAGGTCTCAGTGAAGGTGGTTTCCAGGACCTGATCCAATAGACCAATTCTCTTCATAGAATAGTGTTTTCATTCCCTAGATCTGCAGTCACAAATTGCCACGAACTTTTACTACTATGATAGCCTAAAGAGATAGAAATGTACTCTCTCATAGCTGGAGGCTAGAGTTCAAAATCAAGCAGTCTGAAAAATGGATTCTCTCTGGAGGTTCTGAGGAAAAACCCACTTCATGCCTTTTTCCTAACTTCCAGTGGCTGTTAGCAATCCTCAGCACTCTTTGACTTGTAGACTCATCACACCAATCTCTGCCTCCATCTTCACATCACTTTCTTCCTTGCATCTCTATGTGTGTCTTCTTCTCTTTTTATAAGATGTTTGATTGAATTTTGGGCCCCGCTGGATAATCTAACATAAACTCATTTAGAGATGATTAACTCTACTGTATCTGCAAAGACGCTTTTTCCAAATAAGATCACATTCTCAGGTAAAGATTCTATTCTTTCTTTCTATCTATCTATCTATCTATCTATCTATCTATCTATCTATCTATCATCATCTATCTATCTATCTATCTATCATCTGATATGGTTTGGCTCTGTGGCCCCACCCAAAGCTCATCTCAAATTGTAATCGCCATGTTTTGAAGGAGGGACCTGGTGGGAGGTGATTGCATCATAGGGGTTTTTCTTCCCATGCTGTACTCATGATAGTGAGTGAGTTCTCAGGAGATCTGATGGTTTTATAAAGCAGTTTTCTCTGCACTTGCACACTTTCTCTTGCCTGCCACAATGTTAGATGTGCCTGTTCTTCTTCTGCCGTGATTGTAAGTTTCCTGAGGCCTCCCCAACCATGTGAAATGGGAGTCAATTAAACCTTTTTTCTTCATAAATTACCCAATATTTGGCAGTTCTTTATAGAATGTGAGAACAAACTTATACAGTAAATTGGTACCATGGAGAGTAGGGTGCTACTCTATGGATACCCAAAAATGTGGAAGCAAGTTTGGAACTCGGTACCAGACAGGGCTGAAATAGTTTTGAGGGCTCAGAAGAAAACAGGAAGATATGGGAAAGTTTGGAACTTCCTAGAGACTTGTTGAATGGCTTTGACCAAGATGATGATAGCGATATGGACAATGAAGTCTAGGCTGAGGTAGTCTCAGATAGAGATGAGAAACTCATTGGAAACTGGAGCAAAGGTCTCTCTTGCTATGCTTTAGCACAGAGACTGAAAGCATTGTACCTCTACCCTATAGATCTGTGGAACTTTGAACTTGAGAGAGATGATCTGAAATTGGAACTTATGTTTAAAAGGGAAGCAGAGCATAAAAGTTTGGAAAATTTGCAGCCTGACAATAGAAAAGAAAAATCCATTTTCCAAGGAGAAATTTAAACCTGCTGCAGATATTTGAATAAGTAACAAGGAGCCAAATGTTAATCACCAAGAGAATGGAAAAATGTCTCCAGGGCATGTCAGAGGTCTTCACAACAGCCTCTCCCATCACAAGCCTGGAGGCCTAGGAGGAAATAATGGTTCCCTGGGCTGGGCCCAGGGCCTTGCTGCTTTGTGGCAGTCTTGGTACTTCATGCCCTGCACCCCAGCCACAGCCAAAAAAGGCCAATGTACAGCTCAGGCTGTTGCTTCAGAGGGTGCAAGCCCCAACCTTTGGAGGCTTCCATGTATTGTTGGGCCTGTAGGTGCACAGAAATGAAGAATCAAGGTTCGCAAACCTTTGCCTAGATTTCAGAGGATGTATGGAAACACGTGGATGTTCAGGCAAAAGTCTGCTACTGTGGAAGAGCTCTCATGGAGAACCTCTACTGTGGCAGTACAGTAGGGAAATGTGGGCTTGCAGCCCTCATACAGAGCCTTGCTGGGGCATTGGCTATTGTAACTATGAGAAGAGGGCCACCATATTCTAGACCTCAGAATGTTAGATCCACTGACAGCTTGCACCATGCACCTGGAAATGCTGCAGACAATGCCAGCCCTTGAAAGCAGCTGGGGGCTGTACCCTGCAAAGCCACAGTAGTGGAGCTGTCCAAGATCCTGGGAGGCCACCTCTTGCATCATTGTGCCCCAGATGTGAGATACAGAGACCAAGGAGATTATTTTGGAGGTTTAAAATTTAATTGACTGCCTTATTGGATTTTGGACTTGCATGGGGTCTGTAGCCCCTTTGTTTTGGCCAATTTCTCCCATTTGGAATGGGAGCATTTATCCAATGCTTGTACCCCCATTGTATCTTGGAAGTAGCTAACTTGCTTTTGATTTTACAGAAGGGACTTGTCTCAGATCAGACTTTGGACTTAGACTTTTGAGTTAATGTGCTGAAATGAGTTAAGACTTTGAGGGTCTGTTGGGAAAGCATAATTGGTTTTAAAATGTGAGAACATGAGATTTTGGAGGGGCTGGGGTTGAATGACATGGTTAATCTTTGTGTCTCCACACAAATCACATTGGGAATTTTAATTTCCAGGTGTTTAGGAAGAGACCTGGTGGGAAGTGATGGGATTAAGGGGGCGGTTTTTCCCATGCTGTTCTCATGGTAGTGAGTTCTCATGATGATTTTATAAGGCAGTTTTCCCTGCTTTTGCTAGCACTCTGTCTCCTGCTGGCATGCAAAAAGGTCCAAGTTTGGACCTTCACCTTCCACCACAAATCTAAATTTCCTGAGGCCTCCCTAGCCATGTAGAACTGTGAGTCAATTGAAACTCTTTCTTTTATAAATTACCCAGTCTCAGGTAGTATCTTAATAACAGTATGAGAACAGACTAATACTCTATCTATCTATCTATCTATCTATCTAGCTCGAGATATATATAGACATAGATAGACAGATAGATAGATATCTCTATGTGTCTAGAAATAGACAGATACATAGAGATGCTCTGTATCTAAAAGTTTACAGCTATTGTGGTGATAGTTCCCTGCCTGCAATAATAAATACTAGGAGGCAACAGCTGTTGCTAATTTAAGAACAAAATTAGGACACCAAGATTAGTTTCCTCCTTTGCAAAATGTAGGCCAAATCAACACCAACCTGTGACTCTACCTGCACACTGATGCTGGCTTAAAAACTTTTGCTTGTCCACGAGGCTATAACAACAGAAATTATGAGTATTTTAAAAACTTTATTAGCAATTTGACAAGGTCAACTGAAGATAATAATACTGGAGCTTCTATTTTTAAAGTCTTTTAAAAATCTAATATTTATAGCAATTCAGTTATATTTTTTAAAATATTGGTTTGAGCTGAGTTTAAAAAATATACAAACCTAATCCTTCATCACAGGTCATCTTAGAAGCACTGGTATAGACTTGTTGGTAAAACTAGAATATAGCAATATGCCTCCAGAATTATGTTCATTCAAAGGACAAAATAAACGTCAGTCTCAGCAACTGAAGGGATGTACTTCATAGTAATGTGCTGTATATCACAGATAACAACTTTAAATTGCCCTCTTTAATGTACTTCAGCATGTAGCCTTTACTTATTACTGCTATAGTACCTACCCATCCCACGCTGATGTAATAAAACCCCAAATTAACTACAAGGTCAGAACAACTGAGTCAAGTCTTGGCTTATAAGTTAATGTCTTTTTTACTATAGATAGCTCATTTGCCTCTCTAGACAAATTTTCTCATCTGTAAATAGATATGTATCCTTTTGTCTTTGACGTTCTATTTAGCACCACTATCACCACCACCACCACCAAAAACAAAGTGTAAGACAAAACAGACTATCTCACTCAGAGGGTAGCTGCGGAGATGAACATCCTTTTCCCAACTAACATTTTAATACAAAATTTTTTTAATGACAAAGCAGAGTAGAATAAATTTTGCAGTAAACACATATGACCACAACCTAGATTTGCCATTACATTTTCTCTTGTGCCTGTTATCACCCATCTCTCTAACCCTCTCTGCAATAATTGTTTTATACATTTTCACAATCTTGATCAGAGTTTTTGATGTATTTCTAAGGAAACAGCAAATATCAGTAAACTTCCACTTAAACACTTCAACATGCTTATTACTATTCAGTATTTGCATATGGTTTTCTTTTGATGTAAAATTTACATACAATAAAATCTTAAATGTATTCTCACTGAGAACAGACAAATGCATGCATTTGTGTAACCAAAACGCCTATCAAGGTATAAAGCATTACCATCAATTCAAAGACAACACAGTGCTGATTGTTCTACCCTAGATTAGATTTTTCTGTTCTAGAACTTCTTATACATGCAATCATGTATGTTCTTTTTTATGCAAGTATATTAGTTTGTTCTCACACTGCTATAAGGTAGTACTGAACACTGGGTAATTTTAAAAGGAAAGAGGTTTAATTGACTCACAGTTCTGCATGGCTAGGGAGGCCTCAGGAAATGAACAATCATGGTGGAAGGCAAGGAAAAGCAAGTACCTTCTTCACATGGTGGCAGGAAAGAGAAAGCTAACAAGTGCATGGAAAACTTACTTATAAAACTGTCTGATCTCATGGAAACTCACTCACTATCATGAAAACAGCATGGGGGAAACCAGCCCCATGATTTAATCAACTCCCACCTGGTCCTTCCCTCGACATGCAGGGATTATGGGGATTAAAATTTGAGATGAAATTTGGGTGGGTACCCAGAGCTAATCCATATCAGTTAGGCTTTCTTATTTTTATTCAACATGATGGTTTTGAGATTTATCACTATCACCTATATTAGTATTTCACTTTTCTGAGTAGTATTCCATTTTATGAACACACGTGACTATACTACAATTGTTTATCCATTCTCCTATTGATGAACACCTCAAGTCTTTTTAGGTTTAAACTACTATGAGTAAAACTACTATGGACGTTTCTGTACAAATGTTTTGGCGAACATGTTATTATTTTTCTTGATTAATATGCATCTCTGTATTTTTGTTTATGATGTCTTTTAAGCTAATTTTGTATATGGTGCAAACAAACATAGTAATTCACTCTTTCCATATGGGTATCTAGTTTTCACAAGTAATTCTTGAAAATTTATTTCTCCCCTCTCCTCCTCATTGAATTATCTTAGCATCTTGTTGAAAAATAATTGACCACATATGTAGGTTTCTTTAGGGATTTCTATTCTGTTACATTAATTGTATGTCTATTCTTACATAAGCATTACACTGTCTTGATTATTGTAGCTTTACAGTAAGTCCTGTATCTTTGTTCCTTTTAAAAATAACTTTTCTACTCTGCTAGACTTTCTGCCTTTCTATGTAAATTTTAGGATGTGATTATTGATTTCTATAAAAGAAAAAAAAAACAAGAAGCTTTCTGAATTCTGACTGGAATTGCACTGATTCCAAAGATATATGTGGGGAGAAATAACATCTTAACAACATTGAGTTTCTATTCTGCAATAAAGAATATTTGGTTATTCTTACAATTACTCATATATTTTTAAATTCCAGAACTTCCTTATTTGCCTAGAGTTTTTATCTTGCTTTTAATTCATTATGAGCATATTTTCTTTTACTTTCTTAAATGTAGTTTTTAGAGCTGCTTTAAAATACTTGTCAGCTACTTCCAGTATCTAGCTCAATCATGTTGACATCGACTTCCATTTACATTTTCTCATATCTTCTTTTATCAAGTAGTTTTGGATTGTTTCCCATACATTATGCAAGTTATATTGCAGAGGATCTGGATTTATGTTTTTCTAAAAGAAAGTTAGTAGTTTGTTTTGTTTGTACAAGCTATACTGAGAAAGGAGACCCTTACTCCTCTTCAGCTTCTAAGGCCACTTCCCCTTCAGCCTTCTACACTGCATCTCAAAAGGAGAAGTTAGAAGTCAGCTAGAGGAGGGACCAGCTGGTGCCACCAGCCAGGTTAAGGATAAGACCCCTACTGCTAACCACAATCCCATCTATGGGTCACAGACACGGTATGGAGGAATCTTTCCAGAAGGCATTGTTTTTACTTAAACCACAATCACACCCCCACCTAAGTCACATACTCCATGTCTACTTCATGGATCAAGATCTTTTCACATGTAATTTCTAGAGTTGTAAAAGGATTTTCTTTGCTGGGGAGCTCGGTTTTTAGACATCTATGCTGCCACAGCTCCTGACCAAATAAATCACCACTTCCTTCCCAGTTTGGTGTTCAGGAGGTTTGTGTGTGGCTATACCTACTTCATTATTTGGTTCCCTGACCGGGAAGCAAGTTTCAGTTGGCAGTCGGCCAGGACAGCCTTTCCGGAATTTTGCCTTGCCTTGACGAGCACCCTTGTGGGAGACTCCAGCTTGCTTAAGTGATGCAAGTCCTGAGAGTGCTCCCAGGTAGGCATGGGCCCTGGTGGAATGTCTCACCAGAGCAAAAGCAGGGTAGGCTGCCACAGTGTGGATCCACCCAGTGGCTGAACACCAAGAAGGAATGGGTGCCGGGAGTGTCCGGATGACAGAAACATAGTAGGATTGATCCGGGGAAACTTGCCCATCTCCTTTAGGTGGAAGCATGGCCTGATCACCCACGTGTGCTGGACTTGGCACTCCTGAACTCGGCACTATCTCTCTCTCTGTAACTAACCTTGGGAGTCTTGCTTTTGATTTCAATTTGGGAGGAGGGAGGAGTGCGATTGTGTGAGTAACTGGAGGAGTCCAGTTGGACTCATCAGCCATGAAATATGGGAGCAGCACATCCGTTAGAGAGGGCCCTAAGCTCTGAGCAAATTCTGGGGCTGGCTCTGATTAGGAGTGATCTGCAAACAGTTGGAAGGAGGTGCCCTCACATTCTGGATATCGTCAGAGGAGTAACAAACTCTCCAAAGCCACGTGGCATCTGAAATATTCCCCAAAAGGGAGCCAATCCTACCAGCCTGAAGTGAAAGTGAAACAGTGTGTGTTGTGTTGCACTGGGAAGGAGAAACTGAGGGTGGAGTAAAACTCTCTTTACTGCCTGTGAGTACTGCCTTTCTGTGCAAAAACATGGCTCACACTCATAGCAAGCCTACTCCTCTGGGGACTACTGAAAATTTTCAAGAAGGGATTTAGTGGGGATTATGGAGTAACTATGACACCAGGAAAGCTGAGGACCCTATGTGAGGTAGACTGGCCAGCATTTGGGATGGATTGGCCCTCAGAGGGGAAGCTAGACAGGTCTCTTGTCTCCAAAGTATGGTGTAAGGTTACATGCAAGCCAGGACACCCTGACCCATTTCTGTACATAGATTCATGGCTGCAGCTAGTTATAAACCATTCACAGTGTCTGAGAGGACAAGCAGCAACTGTACTAATGGCAAAGGGACAGGCAGCTAGGGAAAGATCCCACTCCACCTGCTGAGGGACACTGATTCCTAAGGTCCTGGCAGATCCAGCAGCAGGGACACAGGCTCTTAAGTTCCTGGAAGACCCAGTGGCAGAAGAGCTTTTGCCGATGATACCCCCTCCCCGTGGTCTGGAGGAGGGACTCCTCACCCCTGGGCCTAAAACTTCAGCACCCCCACCAGAATTGCATACCCCTAAACTACCCAGGGTGGAAAAGAGAGAAGGGACTCCTCCCATAGCCTCTCACTTCTTGGGAGGAACTCCCCCTCTAGCAGCCCGTCTGTGACCCAAGGCAGGGGTGCAGATGTCTTTAAGAGAGCTTAAAGACATCCACGGGAGTGGATGAGGATGGCCACATGGTGGAAAGATGTGTTTTCATGTACCTGCTGTTCACCTCAGCTGATCTTATCAATTGGAAAAATAACACCCCAGCTTATACTGAGAAGCCACAAGCTCTCATTGATCTACTATAAACCATTGTCCAGACTTATTACCCCAGTTGGGCTGACTGCCACCAGCTGCTTATGTATCTTTTTAACACTAATGAAAGGCAGCGAGTACTCCAAGCTGCTTCCAAATGATTGGAGGAGCATGTTTCAGCAGATTACCAGAACCTTCAAGACTATGTCAGGACCCAGCTACCGAGGACTACTGGCTAGTCCAGACACCCCAGAGGGCATGCAAAGGCTAATCCAGTATAGAGAGGCCCTACTGGAAGGATTGAAAAAGGGAGCCCAGAAGGCTACAAACATCAATATAGTCTCTGAGGTCATTCAAGGGAAAGAGGAAAGCCCGGCACAGTTCTATGAGAGGCTGTGTGAAGCCTATCGCATGTATACTCCTTTCAATCCTGAGAGCCCTGAAAACCAACATATGGTAAATATGGCATTAGTCAGTTAGTGTGCAGAAGACATTAGGAGAAAGTTACAGAAGCAGGCAGGATTTGCGGGCATGAATACTTCACAGTTACTGGAAATAGCAAACCAGGTGTTTGTGAACAGAAACACAGTAAGCCATAGAGAAAGTCACAGAGAAAACTAGTGTCCAGCTCGATGAAGGGCCGACCTGATAGCTGCCACTGTTAGAGGAACACCTCCAAAAAGTCAAAGGGGGGCTCCTGGAAGGCTCCCCAGTCTTATTGCCCACACCTGCAATGTAACCAGTGTGCTTACTGTAAGGAAGTGGGACACTGGAAGGACAAGTGCCCCTAGTTGACAGGAAAACAGGGCCATCTTAAGCACAAGGCTTCAAATGAAAGTGAAGGAGCTCTGTTCAATCAAATGAAAGGGCCACTGGACTGAAAGGGACTGGGCTCAATTGCCCCCAAAGAGCCCATGGTCCAGATGATAGTCCTGTAACCCTCCTATCAAAGGAAACAACCAATATTGTTGAAGCAAACAGTCTTTCTGTTTGCCTCAGACTTGTGAGGTTGGGGGTGGGGGATGGGACAAGGTGATTCACCAGTTCCTATACACTCCTGAATGCCCTTTGCCCCTACTAGGAAGGGATCTGCTCAGTATGCTACGAGCAACCATCACCTTCAGCAAGAGTGGCACATTATGGCTGGCATTGCCTAAAACTGGAGTCATAATGGCTTTCAGGGTTCCTTGTGAAGAAGAGTGGAGGCTCTTCTTAACCAAACCAGACCAGGAAATAGAGCCTGCATTAGCAAAACAATGGCCTAAGGTCTGAGCAGAGGATAATCTGCCAGGGCTGGCAATCAACCAGGCCCCTGTGCTCACTGAAGTCAAGCCTGGGGTTTAGCCAATTAGACAAAAGCAATATCCAGTTCCCCAGGAGGCCCTAGAAGGAATTCAGGTCCACCTAAAATGCTTAAAGGACTATGGTATTATAGTTCCCTGCCAGTCTCCATGGAACACCCCCCCACTTGCCTGTTCCTAAACCAGGGACCAAAGACTACAAGCCAGTGCAGGATTTGTGTATGGTTGGTCAGGATACAGTGACTTTGCACCCACCTGCACCCAACTGGTACACACTGTTGGGATTATAACCAGTGGAGAATAGTTGGTTCACCTGCTTAGACTTAAAGGATGCTTTCTTTAGCACTGAACTGGCCTCACAGGGTCAGAAACAATTTGCTTTTCAACAGGAAAATCCAGAAACAGGTGGAACCATCCAGTATACCTGGAATCAGCAACCCCAGGGGTTCAAGAACTCTCCCACCATCTTTGGGAAGGCACTAGCCTATGAACTCCAGAAGTTTCCTGATAAGGACTTAGGCTGTGTGCTGCTCCAATATGCTAATGGCCTTTGATTGGGACACTCCACAGCAGTTGGGTGAGCTAAAGGAACAGATGTCTTACTTTGGTACCTGGAGGACTGTAGGTATAAAGTGTCTCAAAAGAAAACCCAGATTTGCTGACAGTAAGTGTGATATCTGGAGTTCACCATCCAGCAGGGAGAGTGCAGCCTAGGAGCAGAGAGGAAACAAGTCATTGGTAACCTGCCAAGACCCAAGACCAGAAGGCAGGTGAGAGAGTTCCTGGGAGCTATGGGTTTCTGTAAACTGTGAATTCCAAACTTCACAATACTGGCCAAACCCCTATATGAAGTGACAAAGGGGGAGACAAGGAAGCCTTTGAATGGGGATCCCAGCAGCCGCAGGCCTATTAGGAACATAAAGAGAAACTTATGTCAGCCCTGGCTCTGGGGTTACCTGATTTAACAAAGCCTTCACATTGCATGTGGTCAGAAAGAGAAAAAAAAAGGCAGTTGCAGTTCTAACAGAAAGTCTCAGAGACAGTGAGACCTTGGCCTAAGCCTGTAACTTATCTCTCCAAGCAGCTGGACAGAGTTTCCATGGGATGGCCCCCACGTTTAAGGGCCCTGGCAGCAACTGTTCTGCTAGTACAAGAAGCTGATAAGCTAACTCTGGGGCACAACTTATCAAAGCACCCCATGCAATAGTGACTCTAATGAATACCAAAGGACTTTCTCCAAGCAGAAGGGGGACAAATAATTAAAGAGGGATTGATCTGGTTACCAGATGGAAGAGTAGCACTACTGCCCACAGATTTCCGGAAAGGTGGAGCGGATGAACTGGAGTATTAAGAATAGCTTAGGGAAAACGTGTCAGGAAATAGGATTAAAGTGGGTGCAGGCACTCCTCTTGGTTTTATTCAAAATTAGATGTACTCCCAATATTCCCCCTATGATGTCTTATATCATAGACCCCCTCCCCTACTGCCGCCATACTTCAGGTACTTCCGAGAACTTCTCGGGAGTGGGGAGGAATTGAGCTAGGATGACAGCTGCAAGCTCTAGGAAAAAATCACGAAGGACGTTTCAACCTGGGTAAATGAAAGAGGCCCTGTAAACTTGTTCTCCCCAGTTCACCCTTTCTCATCAGGTGATCACATGTGGATAAAGGACTGGAATGTAGTCCCTCTGAAGCTACAGTGGAAAGGACCCCAGAACATGATCCTGACCACTCCCACAGCCATAAAGGTAGAGAAAATCCCAGCCTGGATCTGCCACAGCCATGCAAATCCTGCAGCAACTTGGGAAGCTAGACCAGACCCAGACGATAACTGCAGAATCACCTGAAGAAGGACAACAAGCCTTGCTCCAGCCACATCCTGGAAGCTGGCTGGTCCATGCATGGCTGAAGCATGAGGAGACTCATCGTGGGACTTATTCTTAGAATTTGGACTTATACAGTAGGGACATTAACTAATTTTGAAGAATGCTCCCAGTGTGTATGCACCAGGTTACTGAGGTAGGACAGAAAGTTACTGCCATTCTTTTGTTCTACAGTTATTATGAATGTGCAGGGACACAGAAGGGAACCTGTTTATATAACAGTACTCAGTATAAGATGTGTAACCCAGGACGATGGAACAGCCCTACTAAATTAATAGCTAAAATAGAGGAAAATAAGAATGAGAGTGAGAACTCTCACTAATGTTATAGGTGGGATTCTCAAAGGGGGAGTGAGGAAGGTGACCCTCAATCCTCTTCAGCTTCTAAGGCCATTTTCCCTTCAGCCTTCTACATTGTATCTCAAAAGAAATTAGAAGTCAGCCAGAGAAGGGACCGGTTGGTGCCACTAGCCAGGTTAAGGATAAGACCTCTACTGTTAACCACAATCCCTTCTATAGATCATGGATATGGTATGGAGGAATCCTTCTGGAAGGCATTGTTTTTCCTTAAACCACAATCAGACCCCCACCTAAGTCATGTTCCCTACGCATACTTCACGGCTCAAGATGTTTTCATGCATAATTTCTAGAGTTGTAAGCCTTTACAAGGGCAAGGATTTTCTTCGTTGGGGAGCTCGGTTATTAGGCATCTATGCTGCTCTAGCTCCTGGCCGAATAAATCACTACTTCCTTCACAGTTCGGTGTTCAAGAGGTTTGTTTGTAGCCGCTCCTGTTTCAACACCCTCTGTTAGGGTCCACCTGCAAAGGCTGTCTTTCAGATGCCAAGTCAAAGCTCAGTTCAGTACTTTTATTATTTAGTCTTGAAGTCTGCCCCAAACATGCATTGTTCATGCATCAGTAGGAGATCTGGGAAATAAAAGTTTAAACACAGGATTTGCATATCCTCTTCTCTGGCTGTCTTCTTTCTGGGATCCATTCCCCCCAATCCCTACCTGACTTTCTAGAGGTGGTATTTTCACTAACTCAGTCCTCTAGTTTTTATGCTGAAAACCTGTGGGTTTTGTGTTAGACTTTCACCTGACCTGCCTGTCTCTGCCTGCCACTTGTCCCAAGTGTAAAAACTGTTATTAATTAGAAGAAGAGGAATAAGAGGAGGAGAAGGATGAGGAAGAGGATGCTGCAGAGGAGAAAGAGAAGAAAAAGGAGGGCATTGAGAAGAGGGGAGGAGAAGCGGGAGGAGAAGGAATTAAGATGAGAAACACCGTCAGTGCCTTATGTTTCTCCCAAGTGTCACCTTCCTTTTAGAATCTGTGGATGTTAATTCTCCAGTGCTTTCAGATACTGTGTTGTGTTTTGTCCAGAGTTTATAGTTGTTATCTGTGGAAAGACAGATTAGGTAGGAGCTTACCGGGCCTTGCTAGATGCAATGACAAACAGAAAATGTAAAAGGTGCTTGTAATTAGAACCTATTGATAAGAAGGGGACAGCATTGCTTTTAAAGAAATAACTCTTGGGAAAACACTGTCATGGTCCTTTTGCTTATGTAAATGTTAAGCTCAGGGCTACAAGGGATAAAGGGGTATTATAATAAAGGAATGCAACAATTGTTCTGCATAATAAAAACAGAAATATAGTTCCTTAGGGAAGGGAGCAGGAGTTGTTCTGACATAAGAAGATGGAAAAGAAGGGTGACAGTAAATAAGAAACACTTAGCTGGACACAGGGTACTAAGAGGTGGAACAGCTGAGAAAAAAAAGGCCCACCAATAGAGAAGAAATTTGGGGTCATGACTATTTGATATTCAGATTTAAGCTGTATCACTGTTTTTGTTTTAATACTTTATCCCAAACCCATTGTACACCTCTACTGCAGTGGAGAAAACTGGGAGTATATTCTGCTACTCACTTGATAACTTTCCTATATTGATTACATATTACTTCCTTAGCAGGTATATTATCTGAAAAAAAATTATCACTAAATTAACTTTAGGACAACAGTGTCCTAGAAAGATTAATGATATGTAATTTACCTTTATGAAAGAAGTAAGCATCCAATAAATTACAAAATGCATACCGTCATCCAAGGACATTGCTAAATATCCCAAGTGCTTACCTTATTGAGTATTTGACAAATGGATTTCACATCCATTCAATTATATCAGTACTATTTTTATGTCACCTGCTCTATTGTTTGCTTAAATGTATGTGTTTTCACTAATGATGTTAAGTGTATTTAACTCCATTTATACTGTCTAGAAGGGATGCTCAGGAAGGATGATGATTTTAAAGCACTGAATAGGCCCTGATCATGTGTTACTCATACTGCTGCTTCCAGTTCTTAGATTTCAATAATGCTCTCACTTTGTCTGTATATGATACTAAGAGTTGAAATGTTTTCATATAAAAGATTCCATTATTATTTTCTACACACTTCATGACTCCATGTTTGGAAATATTTGGTTCCAGATAACAATTTACCTTCTTATTAAGTAGGAAAAATAGAAATAATTGACAAGCAGAGTTCCTGCCTGAGAAAAATAACAACTAGATTGAAAGAATTCCATCTAAACACAAAATATTTGAGTTTTAGTTAGTGCGGTAGTATTGTCACAGATAAATATACAATTTCAGTTGTATTCATTTTTAAAATTTACTTAGTTTTTTATTTTGTTTTTAAAATATATTTTGAAATGTAAAAGAGAATAAAAAAACTCAAACACATCTCATTTTATTCCTAACCTGCACAAATAAGAAGCAAAAATAGTCAGGTAGCCTGTCCCTGGGGATCCTTGTTAATGTTTCCACATCTCTAGAAATAAGTACCCTGGTTTCATAAACACACTGGCTTTCAAGTCTATGTCAATCACATCAGTTAGTTTGTTGACAAGCAACAGATTATCAAAGAAGAAAAACCTTCCCTCTAGCATTTCAGCCTGCTTTTGAGGGAGTTAGAGCAAGATATCCAATGTATTTATAAAGAGGCCTTTCCTGGTTATAGCAAAACCAATTGTGTGTAAAGGTCTTGGATTTAGAGACAAACTAGGCACCTAACAGAGAGTCATTGAGAAAAGTAGTTTTAGTTTAAGAATTAAAAAAAAAAAATTGCAAAGTCTGTACTACATTATTTGCTTTTATGTCCCCTTTCTTCAAAAGCAGAAAAAGACTGAAGTTCCAGGTCCAGCAGTCAGGCAAGAGGAGTTCCTTCCTACTTGTGGGAGGGTCAGCCCTATTGTTCTAAGCAAGCCTTCAATTGATTGGAGGAGGGTTACCCATGTTAAGAGGCCAATCTCTTATTGGAAAGCGGTTCCAATCCAAACCCCAAGAGAGGATTCTTAGACCTTGGGCATGAAGTAATTCAGGGCAGGTCCATAAAGTAAAGTAAAAGCAAGTTTATCAAGAAAGTAAAGGAATGGCTACTCCATAGGCAGAGTAACAGTATGGGCAGCTAAGGTGAATGTACTTACAGTTATTTCTTGATCATATGCTAAACAAGAGGTGGATTATTCATGAGTTTTCTAGGAAAAGAGCAGATATTTCCCAGAAATGAGGGTTCTTCCTCTTTTTAGACCATATACGTTAGCTTGTAGACATTGTCATGGAATTTATAAACCTTCATGCATTGGTGGGAGTTTCTTTTAGCATGCTAATGCTTTACATTTAACATAAAATAAACAGCATGACCAGAGGTCACTTTCATTGCTGTCTTGGCTATGGCTAGCTTCTTTCAGCACATTCTGTTTTATCAGAAGGGTCTTTGTGACTTGTATCTTGTGCCAACCTTCTGTCTGATCCTGTGATTAAGAATGCCTAATCTCCTAGGAATGCAGCCCAGTAGGTCTCGGCCTTATTTTACCCAACCCTTATTCAAGATGGAGTCACTCTGGTCCAAATGCCTCTGACAAATCTGCTTTATTCCATCTATTATTTCAAAGAGTTGCCTCATTCAAAAACAGCCTGACAGACCCACTGAAAATAATATCTGACCAAATATCTGGGCACCCCATAGCCAAATCAAGTTGACATGTAAAATTAACTATCATAGAGAGAGACCAGTTCCCTAGGCCATGTCTTGAGCTCTTATATTCAGGCAGGCTTGCATAAAACTCTACCCTGGGCTTTTCAATTAATAAATGATGTATTTCCTTATTTTTTAAGTCATTTCAGCTATCTTCTCTAATTGAAATCTCCATTATTATCTTCATGATATACTAGGACCCATATGGCTCCAAGTGAAAATCATTTGCAAATTCCATATCTGAGATTATATTCTCCATCTGTCATCATCTTCAGACATTTCAAGGGCTAACACAGTGCTATGCTCCGCTTGGCTACCAGCCAAAATGATTCCCTACATAAATAGAAATAATATGCTGTAGTGTTAGTTTTGCTTCACTAAGGAAATAGGTTCTTCTTTTAAGCTAGAATATGCATGTTATTTAGGCTTTTTTAGATCTTTTCTATCTATTACTCATAATTGTGTCCCCAAACCAAAATATCTCAGTGGAATATTAAAAAGACAATCAAATAACAGTCCAGGAAGCAGGTAACTTTACATCTTAGCATAGGGATTAGAACATTTATGCAACCCAAGCAGAGATTCAAAATTCACCTCAATTTCATTCTGTAAGTTGAAATTTTTCTAGCCCTTAAGATCTCTGTTTTATGACTCAATGTAGAGATAGCTCAACTCAACAGGCAATACAATCAACTGCTGTTTTTAACATTTGCTTTCTGTATTTTTTAATAGCAATGACATACAACAATAAAACAATTGCCCCCCCATTAGACAGAAACTATACCAACTCAAGGATAAAATAAATCATCTGAAGGCAGTAAGACTGCCAATTATTGCTAATAAGATTCATTTTACTTAAAAAATACCTTAAAGTTATCCAACCCCCTTTTGCTTTATTCTGGAGCCTGATTCTCTTCCAACATGTTAATGTCAACAGTCAAAAATGGGGTTGAATTCCTGAATCCAGTGACCAGTGCTTTGCTGAACTTAGAAAAATGTTTCTGGAAAGTTATTTATAAATTAAATCAAATCACGAACTCTCTAAAGGAAATTATCTAAAGGAATTTTATAAGGAATCTTTTTAAAAAGCAAGGTCACTATCTGGTAAAAATAAAGTATCCTCAAATTTGATGTTCATGTATACATTTTGTTTTTCTTATTTTGGACATGCCTTAAGCAAAGTATGTCTAGATTTCGCCTTTTTGAAAGTCATCACAAATCAAATAACATTGTGGTATCAGACCACTCCAAGATAGTCAGCCAGAGTAGAAGGATGTTGAATCTAGTTTACGCTTTCCTTTTTTTAGCCAGACTTGTATATTTGGACTATTTTTTTATATAGGGATAATTGTTTTCTTAAGATTATTTTTAAGAAGTTAGAAGGGAGAAAAAAAGCTCTCATCTGGGGAGTTTAGAACTCATTCTTTGACAGGTGACAGAAAGCCAATTCAAACTAGTTTGAGAGAGAAAAAAAATCAGTACTCATGGTTCCTTTAGCAGGATGAAACTATCCAGTTCCTCAGATAATTTCTAAGAACTAACAACTCTTCACCAAACTGAAAAATTTTCTTCCTTTGATTATTGGTGGTACTAACAGTCTTTTTATATGTCTATTAGCTGTTCAATTGATTTTGTCAATTGGTCATTTATTTTTATTAAAATGCTTTAAAATCAGGAATACTAATGTTTGGTTATTAAGGTTACACTTGTTATCCTATTGCCTTTTGACCTCATTGTGTGAATTTTATTTTGTTCACCATTTAAAATTTTTACGTAGACAACTCTGTCAATCTTTTCTCATATGGAACTATGGGTTATTTAACACACTTAGAAAAACTTCCCTATTTCACAACTATTTTCATGCTTTTATAGTTTCATTTTTTACATTTGATATTTTATTTGGAATTCTGTTGTAAGAAGTATCTATCTAGTAAACTTTTCTTAAAAAAACATTTTTGGTGCTGAAGTTATTGGCCATATCAATTGAAATAGGGACAATCATGGAAATGACTAATTTGGTCTGGAAAAAATGATGGGTTTTCTTGTTTTCTCTTGGCTTTATTAACTGTCTTAGTTAAGACTTTTTTGGTATATTTGCAGTAGTTGTCTTGTGTTGAAAAAAAATACCCCATGCAACATAATGACTTAAAATAAGAATAAACATGCATTATTCTGAGACTTTCTGTGAGTTATGAATTTTGTAGTGACTCCTCTGAATGGTTCTGCCTCAGGTTCTTGCATGAGATTGAGTCAATATGGGAGCTGGAAGTGCAATTATTTGAAAGTTTGGCTAGGACCAGAGGCTGTGCTCGCAGAGTGCTCATCCAGCATGGTGGTGCTGTCGAAGCCTCAGCTCCAGCCCACATGGGCCTCTCCACAAGACTGTTGGAGTGTCTTCATGATATGGTGCTAGTTCCCTCCAGAACTAGTGACCCAAGAGAGCAGGTTAAGTGAAAGATATCCTGTCTATGACCTGGCCTGGAAAGTCAAACAGCATTTCTTCTGCCATATTTAATCTGTTGGACCAACATGACTAAGGATTGAGTAAAGTCGTCAGGATTAGAGTTCCCTTTCTCCACCTCAAGCTCAGCTTTCTCGGCATTAATTTTAGTTCCAGAGAGGGTTTTCTCTTGGGTTATAAGATGATGCCAGCTTAGGTTACCACTTTCTATCATCTTGATATACTGATTTACTTAGACCTGGGTTACTTGGTTTACCCCACCTCCAAGGTCTGCTTCGGATCACATAAATTGAGAGAGTGGAGGGAGAATATGCTCCTTTACAGAAAGAAGGTCTATTTCTATGAGATGAAATTGACGCTAGTATTGCAAACAACCAATGTTTTACTGTACTATCCATGTACACATATACCTGAATGGCCCATCAGTATGTCTGAGATTATAGTTTCCATAGGACAAAAATCACATTTCTCAAATTGATTTTGTATAGTGCTAATTACAGTATCATGCACTGGGTTGGACTTACCCAGTGCTTCTGGGTAATCACTGATGAATGACTTAGCATTAGTGGAGCATGGATGAGCATGATCAAGAATCCTATAAGAGGCCGGGCGCGGTGGCGCAAGACTGTAATCCCAGCACTTTGGGAGGCCGAGGCGGGTGGATCACGAGGTCAAGAAATCAAGACCATCCTGGTCAACATGGTGAAACCCCGTCTCTACTAAAAATACAAAAAAAAATTAGGTGGGCACGGTGGCGTGTGCCTATAATCCCAGCTACTCAGGAGGCTGAGGCAGGAGAATTGCCTGAACCCAGGAGGCAGAGGTTGCAGTGAGCCGAGATAGAGCCATTGCACTCCAGCCTGGGTAACAAGAGCGAAACTCCATCTCAAAAAAAAAAAAGAATCCTATAAGAATATAGAATACCAGAATGTAGAGCAAGGTTAAAGGTGGCCTGGGTTCAATGGGTATTGAAGGAGGAACGATGCATTACTGGGAGACCTTCATAGTGTCAGCTGAAATAGCGCAAGTGAATAGATGACACTGCCTAATGTTTTGTGTTCCTGTGACCTCTGAGGATGAATAGTATCAAATCCCATCACAAACCTCTGGAAAATAAAAACTGTGAAGATATGTGATTATTCCTTTTGTAGAGCATATGCTTCCTTATTATTCCTTATTTTTCCTTATCATTCATTTGTACAGCATATGTCCTTCTTTATTATTCCTTTGTACAACATATGTCTCAACTTGGTAGTAACAAGTCACAAACTTACAAATTTCCCAAAGTTTACAAATATTAATGGATTGGGTTATATTTTACTCTCCTAAACACTCTCTGCTGCAGAGAGTTTTTGACAACCATGCTGTGGAGCTCTCACCTCACACCATCATTCAAAGCATCTGTTTAGCTGAATGGCAGCTGGGAAAAAAATAGTTGTGAAGGACCCCACATAGAAAAGATGAAGTGTACAATGGGAAACACAACTGCTATAGTTTCTCACAAAGCCTCTTCTGTGCAAGGAGTACCTGTGTAAACAGCAGCCCCAGCAGAAAGGTAAAGCTTCCCAAGGAGATCCAACAATTAGTGCAATTCATGTTAGTTCAAACTGTTTTGTTTCTTCTCTTTTCTTTTGTTTATTTATTTTTTTAGAGAGTCTTGCTATGGTACCCAGGTTGGACTTGAGCTCCTGGGCTCAAGTGACCCTCCTGCCTCAGTTTCCCAAGTAGCTGGGACTTCAGATGCCTGCCACCATGCCCAGTTCACAATGTTTTTTTAAACAACTTTCTCATGATGTAACCATATCTCAGGCTCCATATAACTAATCGTGTATTTACTCACATCCTTGGCATGACTTGCAGAGTGCTAAAGCCAACTTCATCCCCACAGTGCATCCTTAGCGTCACACAAATGCTGAAGTCCCGTAAGAGTGATGCCTTCAGATAGGTTCTTTGTTACAATGCCAAGGACAACACAATAGAAAGAAAGTAATTTCAGAACGGGCTCTTAAATGCACATTGATGCCTAAAAAGTGAGTTTTCTAGTTTCTTTCTCAGCTGCTGTGTGCTCTATAGGAGAGAGGCAGCCCTATAATATTTTTGAATTCTGCACAGTCCCAGGGAGCAGTACTCTGAGAACATAAAAGTATGTGGCCTTTTGTGTGGGAGAAGGAAGATGATGGTAGAGGGTGGAGGAGGACATAGAAGAAAGAAAAAGATGGATTTGAGGACGAACATTGTGTACTTGAATTTGCCCAAGGGACACTCCTTCTCATTTGCTAGGGGGTGGGAATCGCAGTTTTAGACTATATTAAATTGATTAGGCAGTTGTGGCCTTCAAGTCCATCTTCACTGTATTTGTCAAGGTCCTCCAAAGAAGCAAAACCAATGGTGTGTATGTGTGTGTGTGTGTGTGTGTGTGTGTATGTGTGTAAAGAGAGAGAATAGGCTGGAGAGTGAAGTAAGAAGAGTTCGAATCTGAAGGCAGTGTGCTAGCAGAATTCCTTCTTCCGTTGATAAGGCCATTGTTTTTTTTATTAGATTTTTATTTATTGCATTGATCTACTTTTATGTAGATAATAGTTGTGCATATTTGGGAGGTACCTGGGATATTTTGATACGTGCATACAATGTGTAGCCATCAAATCAGGGTAACTGGACCATCTATCACCTGAAGCATTTATCTTTTCTTTGTGTCAGGAACACCACAACTCCTCTCTCTAGCTATTTTGAAATATACAATAAATTATTGTTAACTAGAGTTTCCCTATTGTACTACCACATACTAGAATTTATTTCTTCTAGCTAACCATATTTTTGTACCTCTTAACCAAGTTTTCTTCACTTTCAACTTATTGAGTGAGGTTCACCTATATTTTGGAGGGTAATCTTTACTCAGAATCTACTGACTTAAATGCTTATTTTATCCAAAATGCCTTCACAGAAACATTTAGATTAATGTTGGGCCCAATAGCAGGGCACTGTGGTCTAGCCAAGTTGACACAGAAACTTAACCATCTTATTCACTATGGCCGCTGATGGAGAACATGCCGATGGTGTTAGGATCAAATCTCTTAATTCCATCTTGCATAATAAGAAAAGGGCTGAAGTTTTTAATTATTCCCCTCAAAACTTATGGTTACAGAAATATGACATGTGAGAAGGAGTTGGCAACATCATGGCCTTTGTTTTACTCCAGGGAATTCACTGAGCCACAGAGTTCAAGGACATAAAATATGGTACCCATGTCCGAAGTGAGACTGTTCATACAGCTGTTAATTTCCATCCACTGGAGTAAATAATTAATGTTTAAAGATCTGGTGGTATGGCTCACACCTTATAGATTATATAAAGAAAACTCACTTTTATAGTTTATTTCCTCACTGCTAAGCAAAAATATTTAACGCCTATTATGTGCTAGTATGCGAGCTAGATGCTGAAGAGACAATTAGTTAAAAATCTCCCTCTTCACATTGAAATAGAGATACAGGTCAATACACTTCCCTGCCTCCCCTAAAACCAAAAATGATAAGTATTTTGAAAGGTCTTAATTCCACTTTGAAGGAGTTAGGTAAAGAAGTGATTGTCTGAGGTGACTTCTGAAATAAGACTGAAGTGATGAGTTAGAGGAATAATAATAAAAGATTCCTTGAATCCTCTTTTTTATGATTCAGGCATGGTTGTAAGCACTTCACATGTGTTCATTTATTTAATGAGTAACATCTTTTCAATGGCTCGGGGTGGGATGGCATTCTAGGTGTAAGGTACAGCATGGAGATGAAACACGGTGGCCTATGAGAGGAAGACACGCATTCAGGGAACTGTAAGTAACTTAGCAGTGGGACACAGGGCTACTAAGCAGAGGTGTGTAAGTAAGACTAAAGCCTCTCTCCCTACAAGAGTCCCGATTGCCAACAGGCACTCCCTGCTTTGTCTCTAGTGCCTACATCTATCCTCAGTCCTTTAAGCCGTGGAAACCCTCAAGCATTCACCCAACAGACTCAGGGGCTTGGAATACACTTACTTTTTAATTCACAGTGTCGATCGTCTCAGGGTTTCAACCTGTTTCCTTTGTTAACTGAGTCACCTACCATCCTGGCCACCATCCTAGCTGTCCCCTCTCCAGTGCCTTGAGTTATAGATTCTCACGATCTTTTCCCTTTGTCTTCTACCTGCTTTATATCTTTAAGGAATTCATCATAGATTTTTGTCAAGACAGTATCTTTTATGCGTTAATGATATTCTGGACTTCATCTTTAAACCATTTATAACTATATATATATATATATAGAGAGAGAGAGAGAGAGAGAGAGAGAGAAAGAGAGAGAGAGTTATGTGTATGTACATATGCATATGTATGTCAAAGGATCAGGAGAGATCAGTGTATGCTCATTCCACTATTATAATTTTGACTACTGAGTCAATGACTTAAGCATCCCCCCACTTTTTCTTTTTTTAGGTTTTGCTACCGATATTGGTTGCGTTGGCCTCATGGTGAATACTGAAATCCTCCTGACCTTGGAATCAACGCCCCAGTCCTCATCTCAAACCCCAAGAGGCACTTTAATCTGTCTCTGTAGTTTGAAAGATCACAGAGAGACACTCAGCATCTGGATCTGCTGACTGTCTCCCTAGGATCGTAAGTCTTTTTTTTCTTGATGGTCTTTGTCTAGTGTCCTTTCAAAGACTCTCTCTTAGTCCCCTGCTGAGGATCAAAGGATATAACAGAATGGCTTGATATGCAAACATGGTAGTTTATAAACTACTGAAATCCCAGGTGAGAGGCCCTTTGGGGTATTTTAATTTCCCTTTCCATATTCCTGCACTGTTCTATATGCCTGGATTCTTTGTGGTGGCAGAGTGAAAATGGTTTGAGAACTCAGCTCAGAAAAAAAGGAATTTCTTGAGTTAGAGTGGGGTTCATAACAGAGATTCAAAAACTTGAAAACATCTTAAGATATAGGTTTCTAAGGTCAGTCACTGCAAGGAACAAAAGGTCAAGACATTGGAATTAGAGGAACTACCTTGCAGGATACAGCAGCAAAGCATGAGATCAGATTTTTCCTCAAGCCATCTGGATTTCCTATCAGAATTTCCATCATTTCACCTGAGTACTGTGCTTCAGGGTCCCTGAGAGAACCAGACTGCGTCTTTCTCCCACTCTTTTTTATTTCTCTGCTTCCTGCTTATTATATAAAACTTTATTTTTTGTTCAAATTGTTGGAAAGTTGCTCTGATATCATTTCCTTTATGTGCTCTATTTTAGTAGAACTGGATGGTCTAAAGTCCACCAGGATTGATTTTTTTAAAAGTCACACTTTGTTCCCATAGAAATGTTTAAATAACAGCCTTATTGAAATAGAATTCATGTAACATAACATTTAGTCTTTTTAATTATACAAGATAGTGATTATAAATATATTCATGGAGTTGTGCAATTATTGCCACAATCTAATTTCAAAACACTATCAGCACCCCAAAGAGAAACCCCATATACACTAGCAATAGTTCCTCTTTTTCCTCCTTCCTCCAGCCTTTGACAACCATGGATCTACTTTCTCTTTTAATGACTTTACCTGTCCTGGACATTTCAAGTAAGTAGAATTATACAATATGTGACTTTTGTGACCAGTTTCTTTCACTAGGCATCATGTTTTCAGGGCCAATCCATGTTGTAGCATGCATCAGTACTGTATTCCTTTTTACTGCTGAATAATATCCCATTGCATACATATACGACATTTTGTTTACCTATTATTCAATTAATGGAAATATGAGTTATTCCTACTTTCCGGTTATTATGAGTAACACTTCTATGAACATTGATGTGTAGATTTTAGTGTAGACTTGATTTTCAGTTCTCTTGAGTATGTGCCTCAGTTCCTGGGTTGATTGGTGAGTTTATATTTAATCTTTTGAGAAACTGTCACACTCTCTTCCAAGTAGGCTGAACCATTTTACATTCCAGCCAGCAGTATATTTATGAGAGTTCCAATTCTCCACATCCTTACCAACAGTTACTGTTGTATGTCCTTTTGCTTATCGCTATCCTTCCATGTATACAGTTGTATCTCATTGTGATTTTGATTTGCATTTCCCTGCTAGCTAACGATGTTGAGCATCTTTTCATGTAGTTATTTTTCATATGCGCATCTTCTGTGGAGAAATTCTTTTCAAAGACTTTGATTTTTTTTTTTTTTTTTTTTTTTTTTTTTTTTTTTTGAGACGGAGTTTCGCTCTTGTTACCCAGGCTGGAGTGCAATGGCGCGATCTGGGCTCACTGCAATCTCCGCCTCCTGGGTTCAGGCAATTCTCCTGCCTCAGCCTCCTGAGTAGCTGGGATTACTGAGATTACAGGCATGCGCCACCATGCCCAGCTAATTTTTTGTAATTTTAGTAGAGACGGGGTTTCACCATGTTGACCAGGATGGTCTCGATCTCCCGACTTTGTGATCCACCCGCCTCGGCCTCCCAAAGTGCTGGGATTACAGTCTTGAGCCACCGCGCCCAGCCGACTTTGATCATTTTTAAATTTGGTTGTCTTCTTATTGCTGAGATATACATTTTCTATATATTCTAGATAAAATTCCCTTATAGGATATGTGGTTTACAAATGTGTTCTACCATTTCATGGGTTTTTTTCTCACCTTGTTATTGTATTCTTTGAAGCACAAAAGCTTTTTAATTTTGATGAAGTTTGGTCTATTTATGAATCGTTTGTAATGTGTGCTTTGTGTTTGGTTCTTCCTATGCCAAAGGAATTGCTGGAGTTTAGAAAAACTCTGCTCTCAAGGCATATAGTCTGGCTATAAAGATTGTTATCTCATCATGGACTTAATGAAATCCAAACTCAAAGACTGATCAAAGACTTCTTTGTACTGGAAAGTACCTGAAGCAATAATCTTTAATGAAAGGTCTGCTAAGGGAGTTAAGGTGTGGAAGACATTGATTTTTGCTATGGTGGACCAACAACATATCAAAGGCATTTTTTCAACTTCGGTCAGTTTTAAATATGGAGAAAAACGTAGATCCCAAGAGCACTGCAGACCTATCCTAAAGACAAAGTTGAAAAGGTTGGTTGAAATCTGAGTCAGAGAGGAGGAGAGTGTGGTAAAGCATTGAATGCCAAGCCAAGGATGAATTCGTATTCTCTCATAAAAACCATTAGATAGTTTAGGGGAAGGTAGGACTATGAGTCCCTCTGGACTTTGCAAATGTTAATCAAATTACAGTCTGGGGAAATGATTGCACAAAGAAAGCATAGTCAAGGAAGCCAACGGAGAGACTATGGCAATGGGCTAAATGAGAGTTCATCCAGATAGATGGAAGCCTTGCTAGTAACAGTAGGGCAAGGAAAAAGAACAGATGCTACAGTGGTGGGTTTGTCAAATACCCAGCATTACTAGGGTGCAAGGTGGGGTCTCACAACAGAGATAAGCAAGCTGGTTGCAATGAAAAAAAATTCCGATTACATGAAGAGTTATTTAGAATTAATTGTAATCCATTGTTTTGATGTCCCAAACATCAAAAGTTTATAGATTCCTTAATATAATCTAAATTATATTGTTTTTTGAAAAAGACTCCCGCAAATATTTTTCGGTTGCCAAGTCAAGAATAATGTTGAAAAAGAAGATTTATTTACTTTGTCATTTTGACTCCAGCTGTAGTAGAGAAAGAAGTCTGAATTCTATTTTCAGCTCTTCATGGAAACATCTTAAAATTCTCATTTCTTTATGCAAATTAGGTGCAACTTAAATGGTTGTGTGTTCTCCCCTCTTGAAGACAAGAGACTGTATATCTGTGACTGCAATAGCATATGAGGCAGTGTTTTTCTGTATTATATTTTTGTACTTATATATTGCTCCACTGTAGCCCCTGGGGGTTCTAATGGATATTAAATTTGTTTGGCAGATCTGAAGGAGTGAGAGGAAGTTCATTTTTTTTAAATTTTCTTCCTAGAAGCTCTGGTGACCTCTAAAGAGCAAAGAGAGTTAATCTAGTTTAGGTTTAAAGGAATCAGAAAAAGAAGAGATATTCTAACTAAATTTAATTAGACATTTTTACCTAACAAAAGAAAGATGGGTAGATAGGGAAAAAGTTTTTCCCACACAGATGTGTGATGGAAGATTCTTTCGTGCTGGTTCTATGTTCCAGGTGGCAGTTTTTTGTTTGCATGTTTGTTTGTTTTTTTAAACCTCCTTTGTCACAGGAACTTCAGGAAACGTAATGAAAGCTATGGACCTTTTCCCAGAAAACACTCTAAAATAAGCATGCGGGTCCTTGGGCATGTAGACTCTGCTAAAATCCAACCACAGACACACCGTGAAGAAGTCACCAGCATCACACTTGAGTGATGTTAACACTCAAGATTATATTGTCAGGATAATAATGTTAAGATAGAGTTTTCCAAGATGGCGTGGTAGGAACAACTCGTGATTGCAGCTCTCATTGAAGGTGCAGAGGGTGAGTCCTAGCCGCATTTCCAGACGGATCTTTGTTGCCCATAGAACGGGAAAATTCCCAGGTGTAGGATAGTCACAGGAAGCCAGTGCAGCCCTCTCGGCTTGCACCAGCAGTTTCGGCTGTCACTGCAGCACAGCGGCACCCTGCACAAAACGCACTGATCTGGGTGCCCTGTTAAACCAGCAATCTGAGATTTGGGAGGGCAGATTAGCATATCCATCTGATTAAACAGGACTTGGACAGTGAGCCAGACAAGGAGATTCCCGGGAAGTGACATTTGAGCTGGTGCAGTGGGCCCCTGCACGGGAAATCACACAGATCCCAGTGCCCTACCAGCAGGCGACTAAAACACCTGGGAGAGACTCATCCGCTCAACTTAAAAAAAAAAAAAAAAAAAGAGGTAGAAAGGGCTCTGAGGCAGGGAGCCAGGTGATCAGGCTCGGCAGGTCCCACCCCCACAGGGACAAAGGGCGATTCGAAACGCTCGGGGCTGAGAGTTTCACTGCGGGCACAGCTAAATACAGGACGGTGCAGCTCTGTGGGGGAGGGGTGTCTGCCACTACTGAGGCCTTCCACCCCCTACTGAGGTACACGCCCATTGCTGATGCAGCCTGCTGTTGCCAAGGCAACCCACCATAACAGAGAGACTCTGCAAACAGGGTGGAGCCCACAAAAGCAGGGCAGAGACAAAGGGCAACAGGGCGGAGTCCAGGACAGAAGGGTGGAGCCCAAAGCAGCAGGGCGACGCCCACAGCAGCTGGGCAGAGCCCACAGCAGCAGGAACTGGAGTGGACCTCAGTAGTCGTACAGAAGAGGGGCTAGACTGTTAGAAGGAAAACTAAGTAACAGAAATACTTCAGCATCAACAATCTGGGCGTACACTCAGAGATCCAATCGAAAAGCCAGCAACTGCTCAGACAACAGGTGGATAAATCCACAAGATGGGAAGAAACCAGCGCAAAAAGGAGGAAAACACCCGAAACCAAAACACCTCGCCTCCCACAAAGGACCAAAACTCCTCACCAGCAAGGGAACAAAGCTGGACGGAGAATGACTGTGATGAAATGATGGAATCAGACTTCAGAAAGTGGATAATGAGAAACTTCTGTGAGCTAAAAGAACACGTTCTAAATCAATGCAAAGAAACTAAGAACATTGAAAAAATATTTGAGGAAATGATAACAAGAATGGACAACTTAGAGAAGAATATGAATGAATAGAAGGAGCTGAAAAACACAACATGAGAACTTTGCAAAGCATGCACAAGTTTCAACAGTCGAATTGACCAAGCAGAAGAAAGAATATCAGAAGTCGAAGATCAACTCAATGAAATTAAACGAGAAACCAATATTAGAGAAAAAAGTGCAAAAAGGAATGAACAAAGTCTCCAAGAAATATGGGACTATGTGAAGAGACCTAACATACGTTTGATAGGTGTACCAGAATGTGACGAAGAGAATGAATCCAAGCTGGAAAATACTCTTCAGGATATTATCTAGGAAAATTTCCCCAACCTAGCAAGGCAGGCCAATATTCAAGTCCAGGAAATGCAGAGAACACCACAAAGATATTCTGCAAGAAGAGCAACCCCAAGGCACATAATCATCAGATTCACCAGGGTTGAAATGAAGGAGAAAATACTAAGAGCAGCCAGAGAGAAAGGTCGGGTCACCCACAAAGGGAAGCCCATCAGACTCACAGCAGATCTCTAGGCAGAAACTCTACAAGCCAGAAGAGAGTGGGGGCCAATATTCAACATCCTTAAAGAAAAGAAATTTCAACCCAAAATCTCATATCCAGCCAAACTGAGCTTCATAACTGAAGAAAAAATAAAATCCTTTGCAAACAAGCAAGTACTCAGAGATTTTGTCACCACCAGGCCTGCTTTACAAGAGCTCTTGAAAGAGGCACTACACATAGAAAGGAACAACAAGTACCAGCCATTCTAAAAATATACCAAATGCTAAAGAGCATCAACAAAAAGAAGAATCTGCATCAACTAACAGGCAAAACAGCCAGCTAGCATCAAAATGGCAGTATCAAATTCACACATAAGAATATTAATCCTAAATGTAAACGGGCTAAATGCACCAATCAAAAGACACAGACTGGCAAATTGGATAAAACGCCAAAACCCATCGGTGTGTTGTATCCAGGAAACCCATCTCACATGCAAGGATACACAAAGGCTCAAAATAAAGGGATGGAGGAAGATTTACCAAGCAAATGGAGAGCAAAAAAAAGCAGGAGTTGCCATTCTCCTCTCTGATAAAATAGACTTTAAAGCAACAAAGATCAAAAGAGACAAAGAAAGTCATTACATAGTGGTAAAAGGGTCGATAAAACAAGAAGAGCTAACGATCCTAAATATATATGGACCCAATACAGGAGCACCCAGATATATAAGGCAAGTTCTTAACAACTTACAAAAAGATGTAGACTCCCACACAAAAATAGTTGGAGACTTTAACACTCCACTGTCAATATTAGACAGATCAACCAGACAGAAAATTAACAAGGATATTCAGGGCTTGAACTCAGACCTGGAGCAAGCAAACCTGATAGACATTTACAGAACTCTCCACCCCAAAACCACAGAATATACATTCTTCTCAGCACCACATCACACCTACTCGAAAACTGACCACATAATTGGAAGTAAAGCACTCCTCAGCAAATGCAAAACAACTGAAATCATAACAAACAGTCTCTCAGACCATAGTGCAATCAAGTTAGAACTCAGAATTCAGAAACTAACCCAGAATCGCACAGCTTCATGGAAACTGAACAACTGGCTCTTGAATGTTGACTGGATAAACAATGAAATGAAGGCAGAAATAAAGAAGTTCTTTGAAACCAACGAGAATGAAGACACAACATGCCAGAATCTCTGGGACACATTTAAAGCAGTCTCTAGAGGAAAATATACAGCAATAAGTGCTCACATGAGAAGAGTGGGGAGATCCAAAATTGACACCCTATCATCAAAATTGAAAGAGCTAGAGGAGCAAGTTCAAAAAAACTCAAAACCTAGCAGAAGACAGGAAATAACTAAGATCAGAGCAGAACTGAAGGAAATAGAGACACGAAAAACCCTTCAAATAATCAATAAATCCAAGAGCTGGTTTTCTGAAAAGATCCACAAAATAGACAGACCACTAGCCAGACAGATAAAAAAGAAAAGAGAGAACAACCAAATAGATGCAATAAAAAACGATAAAGGGGAAATCACCACAGATTCCACAGAAATTCAAACCATCATCAGAGAATACTACAAACAACTCTATGCACATAAACTAGTAAACCTAGAAGAAATGGATAAATTCCTGGACATCTGTATCCTCCCAAGTCTAAACCAGGAGGAAGCCAAAACTATGAATAGACCAATAACAAGGTCTGAAGTTGAGGCTGCAATTAAGAGCCTACCACACAAAAAAAGCCCAGGTCCAGATGGGGTCACAGTCGAATTCTACCAGACACGCAAAGAGGAGCTGGTACCATTCCTTCTGAAACTATTCCAAATAATCCAAAAAGAGGGAATCCTTCCCAAATCATTTTATGAGACCAACATCATCCTGATACCAAAACCAGGCGAGACTCAACAAAAAAGAAAACTTCAGGCCAATATCCTTGATGAATATAGATGCAAAAATCTTCAATAAAATACTGGCAAACTGACTGCAACAGCACATCAAAAAACTTATCCATCATGATCAAGTAGGATTCATCCCGGGGATGCAAGGCTGGTTCACATACGCAAGTCTATAAACGTAATTCACCACATAAACAGAACCAAAAACAAAAACCACATGATTATCTCAATTGATGCAGAGAAGGCATTTGACAAAATTCAACAGGCTTTTATGCTAAAAACCCTCAATAAACTCGGTATCGATGGAACGTATCTCAAAGTAATAAAAGCTATTTATAACAAACCAACAGCCAATATCATACTGAATGGACAAAAACTGGAAGCATTCCCTTTGAAATCTGGCACTAGACAAGGATGCCCTCTTTCCCCACTCCTAGTCAATATATTACTGGACGTTCTAGCCAGAGCAATCAGGCAAGAAAAAGAAATAAAGGGTAATCAAACAGGAAAGGAGGAAGCCAAATTGTCTCTATTTGCAGATGACATGATAGTATATCTAGAAGACCCCATCGTCTCAGCCCAAAAACTCCTGAAACTGATAAGCAACTTCAGCAAAGTCTCAGGATATAAAATCAACGTGCAAAAATCACAAGCATTCCTCTACACCAATAACAGACTTAAAGAAAGCCAAATCAAGAACGAACTACCATTCACAATTGCTACAAAAACAATAAAATACCTAGGAATACAACTTAGAAAGAACATAAGGGACCTCTTCAAGGAAAACTACAAACCACTGCTCAACAAAATCAGAGAGGACACAAACAAATGGAGAAACATTCCATGTTCATGGTTAGGAAGAATCAATATCATGAAAATGGCTATACTGCCCAAAGTAATTTACAGAATCAACGCTATCCCCATCAAGCTACCATTGACTTTCTTCACAGAACTGGAAAAAAACCACCATGAACTTCATATGGAACCAAAAGAGAGCCCGCGTAGCCAAGTCAATTCTAAGCAAAAAGAACACAGCAGGAGGCATCACACTACCGGACTTCAAACTATACTACAAGACTACAGTAATCAAAACAGCATGGTACTGGTACCAAAACAGAGATATAGACCAATGGAACAAAACAGAGGCATTGGAGGCAACACAACATATCTACAACCATACAATTTTTGATAAACCTGACAAAAACAAGCAATGGGGAAAGAATTCCCTGTTTAATAAATGATGTTGGGAAAACTGGCTAGCCATGTGCAGAAAGCAGAAACTGGACCCCTTCCTGACACCTTACACTAAAATTAACTCCAGATAGATTAAAGACTTAAACATAAGACCTGGCACCATAAAAACCTTAGAAGAAAATCTAGGCAAAACCATTCAGGACATAGGAGTAGGCAAGGACTTCATGAACAAAACACCAAAAGCATTGGCAACAAAAGCTAAAATAGACAAATGGGAGCTAATCAAACTCCACAGCTTCTGCACAGCAAAAGAAACCGTCACTAGAGTGAATCGGCAACCAACAGAATGGGAAAAAATTTTTGCAGTTTACCCATCTGACAAAGGGCTGATATCCAGAATTTACAAAGAACTCAAACAGATTTACAGAAAAAAAAAACAAGCCCATTCAAAAATGGGCAAAGGATATGAACAGACACTTTACAAAAGAAGACATACATGAGGCCAACAAACATATGAAAAAATGCTCATCATCACTGGTCATTAGAGAGATGCAAATCAAAACCACACTGAGATACCATCTCATGCCAGTTAGAATGGCAATCATTAAAAAATCTGGAGACAACAGATGCTGGAGAGGATGTGGAGAAATAGGAACACTTTTACACTGTCGGTGGGAGTGTAAATTAGTTCAACCATTGTGGAAGACAGTGTGGCGATTCCTCAAGGACTTAGAAATTCCATTTGACCCAGCAATCCCATTACTGGGTATATATCCAAAGGACTATAAATCGTTCTACTATAAGGACACATGCACACGAATGTTCATTGCAGCACTGTTTACAATAGCAAAGACCTGGAGTCAACCCAAATGCCCATCGATGATAGACTGGACTGGGAAAATGTGGCACATATACACCATGGAATACTATGCAGCAATCAAAAACAATGAGTTTGTGTCCTTTGTAAGGACATGGATGAAACTGGAGAACATCATTCTCAGCAAAATGACACAAGAACAGAAAATGAAATACCACATATTCTCACTCACAGGCAGATGAGGAAAAATGAGAACACATGGACACAGGGAAGGGAGTACTACACATAGGGTTTATTGGGGGGAATGGGGAGGGACAGCAGAGTGGGGGGAGAGCTGGGAAGGGATAGCCTGGGGAGAAATGCCAAATGTGGGTGAGGGACAGGAAGGCAGCAAAACACACTGCCATGTGTGTACCTATGCAACTATTTTGCACGTTCTGCACATGTACCCCAAAACCTAAAATGCAATAAAAAAGAAAAAAAAACAAAACAACAACAAAAAAAATCTAATGTTAAGATAATCACATTGATATGACTCTCTAAAAATCATGATTACAGAGTATATTTAAAAACAAAAACCCACAGCAGAAGAAGGGCACTTTCTGTATCTTAACACAAGACAGTTAATAAAAGAGTTGGTAACTTCTCACGTCTTAATCAGTTTATAGTAGCCATAATGCAGTCAACTCTTCATCATTCACAAATAGTATAATAAAGTTATATATTAAGATATAAATCAGAAAGATATGGAATAAGTGTCCCACTTTGTTTGTCTACTCAGAGCTAGCTTGATGCAAAGTATATGCCTAAATCCAGATTTACTGGGCACGATTTTTTTAAAATGTACTTGTTCTTTGCTTTTATGAAATTAATTAAGTGCTTTAGTTGAAGAGTACTTTTACTGTACTGCAGGTAGCAGAAAATACAAAGTTACTAATTCTACCGTTGTATTGTAAAATTGGAGTGTGCCAGATCACAATTTAAGCCCTCATCTGGCAACAAGGCAGTCTGTAAATTCATGGTTGCCAGTGTCTATCAGGAAGCAGTCTTTATCCTATGACCTCATCACAAGTACCTGTATACATGAGCCTGAGCTTAGAGATTGTAATACTGGCTGCCCATACCCTCTAATATGGAAGGGATTCACAAGGGCATTGTGTCACTCCAAAGAGGTCCCCGAGGACTCAGTGGGCCAGCAGTTGCCTGACATTGAGCTGCAGACACAGCTGAGGTAGGAAGATTTATAAGATGGGTCATGAAAGGAGGTCCCACTGAAGGGGTTTGTGGATCCAACATTCTGCATCCAGAATCACTCACCTTGGTATGTAGCAGTGTCTACCTGCAGAGGAAATCTCTTTCCAATTCTGACAAATGTCCCACATAGGCTATTGGTGGCCCTGATTCAAGGTCAGTGGCAGGTACTGACATCTTCCCAAACTCAGCGGAACAGGCTCCAACATGATCAAAATCAAGACTGAGAGAGGCTGAGTCTCTGAGACAAGTGGAATAAGACGACAACACGAAAAACAGGCCAAACCCCAAAACACTGAGGTTATCTCAGCTCCCTTTGAACCAAGATCCTACTTTTGGAAGGAAAAAGTTGAGAGGATAACTGGTCCCAGAAAATGATTGGAGTTTAAAATACCTGAGTATTTACCCAGATGAGCATGATCAACCTGACAGAGACACTGCAAAAGTAAAAGAGTTTGCTGGAACTAAAATTGCCAAGTTTGTATCCTTACATCCTGCTCCAACAGACATACCCAGCCTCTGGAAGTTGTTAGAATTAATTTCATGTAGGAGATGATTACAGGGATAGAAAGCCAAGAACTCTACTGATTTTTATGATTAAGTGTAAAAACTTATATATCATGTCTACTCCCCTATAATTTTAAGCCTCTTCCCTCAGTATTTATTTTTATATTCCCTGGAGCTCTTGAGAATGCTTTGGATATAGCATATTGTAGATGCGCAATATATTTGCATACAAAATGTTTTGCTAATAGCTTAGGATATCACGAGGCATGTTTAGCTCTTTCATTGAAGACTGACTGCCTTTTCAGATTCCAAATAACTTATGTCATTGTTCTTATCACATTTTATGTCTTCATTGTCAATGTTTTGAGTTTTTGGCAGAAGAAGAGAGAAGGAAAACCTGCTAGCTATATTTGCACAAGATACACACTCAAATGTTGGCATACCCACAGGCTAAACCTGATAAAAATCTGTTCAACAATCTTCCTAAATTAGTTCTTTAATCCTATGAAAGGCAAAAAATATTGGGAGATGAACAGAATTCTTAGAAGATGCTCGATTAACAATTCTTGAAGCTGAAGATTTCTCTAATTAAATTGCAAGTAATAAGACCCATTTCTCCCAGCAATACTACACTCACATCCCTGGCTGAACTAGGTAATATCTTTAGAGGGTGACGTTAAGTTGTCTTCTGCCTTTTGTGGGTGAATGTTACTTGTGTCACACTGAGACAGGAAAAAGCTGGGCTAGGCACTAATATTAATAGCTTTCTTCCTCGTCTGCCTACTATATGCAACAAAACTTTACTGTAATTATTCACTTAGTTTTTTATTTTTATATTTATTTATGTTTTTGATAGTGCAAGATTGATTTGTAAAATGGAAATTTTTATTGGTTTGCTTTAACTCCAAATGTATAGGTAAAAGGCTTCTATTTTCATTTTTAGTAACTCATGCTATAAATAATACTTGATATTTTTCTACTATATTTTTTCACTGTATACGGAACATCATCTCAGCATGCATAGACTGCCTTAATCTTTTTAAAAGAATGTATGCTATTACATTGTATAGTCTCCACATAAACGTATATCAATAGAAAATGGGTTAAGATGGTTTTTACTTTTTTAGTGCTTTTGCAACCAATATTTTAATAAAAAACTTGAACACATATCTCTGTGCATGCTTCAATACATTTCTCTGGGCTTCTAGAAACAGAATGGTCAGGTTAAGCAATATGTACATTTACACTGTTGATTTGCATGGCCAGCCTACTCTAGAACGGTGGTACTACTTTGGACATTAATGTGGCACTTCTCATTTTTTTTTTCGACTCATGGTGCAGAGAGGAAATCCAAGTATTTGGATGATATCTTAGTTCGTTTGGGTTGCTATAAAAAATGCCTTAGACTGCATGATTTATAAACAACAGAAATGTATTGCTCACAGTGCTGGATAGGAATGCCATACTTCCACCCACCCAAATGAATAGTCTCATAACTTCAGACTCTATAAAGGCATTCTTTAAATTCTAAATTTAATAAAGGTAACAAAAGATTTATCCTAGTGTTAGAGAGGAATGTAATACCTCCACCCACCCAAATGAATACTCTCATATCCTCAGACTCAAAAGGGGTTCTTTAAACTCTAAATTTAATAAGGATAACAAAAGATTCATCATAGAATAAGTATATAATTTTTTCTGATATAATGGGCTTAAATAAGCATATAAGAGATTCAAGACTGTAAACCACAGTCACCGGGTTCTTACTTTAGCTTCCAGACCTTCCTCAGTAAGGCCTTCGTGAAACTTGAGCCAGGTTCACTGAGGAAAATATCCTCATGGAAGAGTCTGGATTCTCCTTTTCTCACTTTTTATTCAGCATGATCTTCACCTAACTAAGGGCTCTACACTCTCTGTTAGTCTGAATATGGAGACATTATATCAATAAGACTTAAATTTCTTTATATTAAGATCAAGCCTCAATACACGGGGTATCAATTCCATACAGACTAGACGTAGGCTTTTCCTCAACTGCTTATGAAGACTTCATCCCTGATCTTTCTAGCTACTGCAGATCCCCATGACAATGAAATCTAAGATCTATTCTTTCAAACTCAGCTTCATTCCTGCTGCGGCTGCCAGTCACTCAAAAACAGCTTCTATTTCTCTGTGCTGTATGTCTCTGAATTTAGGGGGGAAGTAGTAGAAAAAAGCAGCTTCTGAGCTGGCTCCTACAACTCTACCGAACCTTTCCGGAAGCTATGACACTTTCTTGATGACATTATCACATGCACCTCTCATAGATTTTGAAGCTTAAATTTTACTGGGTGGATATTTTAAGCCTGCTTGGACTAAACACTCATTCTGCTATACTGTGGAGTCACATGGGGAACACTGGTTGCACAAACTTGTACTGCAAGAAACCCAGCCCTAAGTGTAGGCAGAATGAACATCTGTGTAACAGAGACATGAAATATCACCCTCAATGGATTGTTTTGGAACCTATAATTTCATTCATATCCTTCTTAAAGGCCTCCTTGAGAATACAAGTGTTAGCATCTCAATTAAACAGGCATAACCATTTGTTAAATTGTATGTCAGAAACTTTTGCTTATCTCATAATTTAGTGCCCAGGAAAGCACGAAGTTAGTGGAAGATAATAGGGAAGTGACCACAAGCAAGTGACAAGGGTTAGGGATGAGGAAATACAAGTTGTAAAACGTAGTTGAAAGAGGACTAGTTTGAAATCAGAATACTTAAGTTCATTCATTCACACAATAAAAATTTAATCACCAATTAATATGTGCTGAATAATATGTGATGAGGAGTGTATGCTGGTGACTAGAACAGCTACGTCCTCAGCCCCAAGGGAGCTCATACACTGTTGAAGAAGACCAGCAAGTAGATATGTCATTACAAATGGCTATGCCTGCCACAAGGGCAAATGAGCAGGGCGTAGGGATAGGAACAGACCTCAGAGGGGGGATTTCTTTTCATTAGATTAATTGGTCAGAAAAGGGGCCCCTGAGGAGTTAATTTTTAATTCAAAACGGGAAGCATGATTACTAGTCAGTGATGTGGATGAACCAGAGAGGAAATCACATGAGAAGACCCAGAGAAGTGACAAGATTATTGAGTCTGAGGACCTAGTCGGGGCAGCATGACTGGAAAATGCTGCCAACAGCAGAAAATAACATATGATGAAGCTGAAGGGTAGGCAGAGGTTGCAGCATAAAGGGCATTTCCCACTGCCCTACGGACTTTGGGTTTATTTGAAGTGAAGGGAAGTCACAGGAAAGTTTTAAGCAAAAGAAGCTGTGATCTGATTTGTGTTTAGAACTCTTCTTTGGCTACTGTATGGGAATTAGACGGTTTTTATAGTCTCGACTCTGCCTCAACTTTCTATTAGATCCAGCCCTGTGGATTGTAGATGTTCTCTAAGTTCCCTTCGAGTTGTAAAATCTTAGACTTTTACTAGCTGTAATAAAAAGGTGTGATGGAAAACTGGGAGAAGTTTGTATCTTGGTGGTGATGGGGATTTGGAGAGGATATTTTAGTACCCTCTAGATGGTTGTTTATGGCAGTGAGGAAGACTGACAGTCAAATGATTCATGTCACAGGCTTATCCAGAGTCAATCTTTCCTAGATGCCAGAAATGTGAATAGCACACATCTTTACTTAGCACTGCTTGAACTGCTAATCCTTTATTTACATTTGGGGAATCTAGTTCAATAGTCTTTTGTACACTCACCAAATATTTATTGAATGCTTTTTATTTACATGGCAATGGGAGGGACACGAAGAAGGCCCTGTGATCTAAAGAAACACATGTGGGATATGGAGTCAGTTCTGAGTTTACATCCCATCCCTAACATTAATTAAACCAATAGTATCAGGTCTCTGAGTCAATTTCTACTTCTGAGAAGTGAAAATGATGACACCACCCTGAATGAGATGATGTATATCAAGTACCTAGTATCAGCATCTATCGTTGAGTAAACACTCAATAAACACGTGTAATATTTTAGAATCTCCCTGACGTTTCTCACAAGGCAGGCAACTTAATATGCAGTCTATTCTTCCACTATAATAAAATGAGTTCAACATTGCAAACTCATTTCTCATAAGTTCCTAAAAGCCTGTTTTTTCTAATATAAAAGGGAAACAAGCTGAACAGTCGCACTAAGAAAAATGGTTAGCTAGCAGTATCTATTCCCCAGAGAAATTTAGTCTTTCAATTTTTCTCTTAAGAAATAGATATGCACAGGCATCTGCAATTTATTGACTTGTGTATTCCCCCCATAGCTCATGAGGCCTGTTCAAATACAACCTAGGCTTTCATACAAAGCCCTTGATTAGTAGATAATACAGCCCTAAAAAGTGCTCCGTGGAGCTCTCTTCACCAACTTTTCTTAAAGCTTAAGATCTTCTCCTTCAGACACTGGCATTAGAACTGAATCATATAAAATCATATTTTTGGCTAAAGAAAATAGCATAAGCCCCTATAGAATTTTCTCTTTTCATTTTTGCAAAGGCTTCATCAACTTGTCACAGAAGCAGGACGGTTGATTCCTCTACCATTCCTTCTCTACTGATACTGATGCTTGTATTTATAAGAAAGATAAGTTCTAAAGCCCAAAAGAAAACCAGAACACCCTGCTGTAAATAGCTGAGAGACAGATTTCATAATATGTGTACAAATATTAATGTTTTAGCATAAGCGATACAAACATCTTGCATCTTTATACTGCAAAGAGGAATCCTCTCTGAAATAAAACCCAAGCAAAATATTTAACTAAAAGGATCACCTGCAGCATGGGGGAGGTAAGGTTTAAATGGTAATTTCTTCCTAAAAGACAGAGCCAGAGTCTAGAGTTAGTATCACTTCTACCTGACCTCAGAATATACATATGGAGGTCAATATTCCTATTAATTCAAATACACTGGTAGCTGCCATGGCCTTACTTTATTTGATGTATTCTTTTCACATTGGGGTCCCCACTGTATCATCCAGCTCACCCAGACAGCAATGACCTTGTTAAGGCAGTATTCTCAGAAGCTGCTTACCTCACCCAGTCTTCTTTATGTATAGAATCTGAAATTGCAATTGTCTACCTAGTTTAAGTACCGTTAGCTACCTTGCTTTCTTTTGTAAATTAAAAAGCACTTATCCAGAATGATTGAATCCTTAGCCCTGAAGTAACCTATATATAATCTAATGATCAGTTATGTATAAATGCAAAGATACATGTCAAAAGGACTGTAGTTTGATATCTTTATCCTTACTCTTGAGATTCTCACCAATGACAATTTGTTCTATTTGTGCTAATGATCTTCACTCGTCCTCTATTTAAATCCAAATACTTTAACAGAATTTCTGAGACTTTCAACCAGTGATCAGCTTTTCTGTTCTTACTATAAATGTGTTTACCTGAGTAGTATCCACAGAGGTAGCTGAGATTTTAGCAGACATGGAATAGGACATCAGCAATTTCTGATAAGCTTACAGGAAAGAGTGGCAGAAAATAGTCTTAAAGCAAGGGGAAGCCCAGAGGAGGTAAGGAGACAGTCTTCCGTGGATTCCTGTCTAGTTAGAAGAATAATGTGAAGACCTTGAGTACTCAGTGTGGGAGGAGAACAAGTAGCTGGAAGAAGAAACAAGCTCAATAAAAGTGAGTAGGAATATCCAGCCATTGGTTTACTTCTTCACCGTTGTGGAAACGACGTTTTTGTTACATAAGTGATTCTACCTCAGTACATGTTTCAGAAGGTTCATGGCTTATGTGCTCTCTGTATCTGACATAAGATAGGGTTAAAACAGATAACATAAGAAGTTGCTTTCTACTCAAACATTCCATGAACCTACTCCCCATTGAGGAAGATGGAGGCAAAAGCAAAATCCCCTGCATTTGTCCATAAGAACATTGATTTGTTTACGCCACAGATAAATAAATAGCAAGGCGAAACCTCCACAATGGAATTCATGTAAGTTTCACGGAAACTAGAGTGCCACAGCCAAGGCTGGGAGACTCACATTGGAATAATGTTATTCTTATAAGCCATCACCCTGATTAAAATGGAAAGTTGCCAGAGGCATGAAAAGGGTTTCAGATGAATAGTTTCATTTGTTTTGAGGATGTTTGCAAACCCTAGATTCAATCATGTACTTACATTAAAGAACCTGGTGAAAACAAAGACACTCCGAGATACTCTGAATGAGAAAAAAAAAAAAACAAAAAGTCAAAACTTGACCGGAAAGCTTTGAAATACTTCCACTAAAAGTACCCAAATCTGGACCCCCATTTCTTATCATTTGAATAACTCCAATCCATTTACTTCCACGTTTTCTCTACTCTGTTCCACTTTGCTGCCATAGTCACTTTCAGAAAGCGTAATGAATACCCCCACCACCTTCCAGAACTCCTTATACCCTTTTTCTGATGTTTAAGATCCTCCAAATCTTAGTTCCAATTACTCATATAATGTTACTTTTTCCTACATGTAGGAATCCACTGATTCAAACAAATTTTACATTTTTTAAATAGATTAACATGCTGGGTCATTTTGCTTTTGTCATTGTTGGATTACTAGCCTTCCTCCTACTTCTTATGTACCCAACCCATCCCTCGAGATTCATCTAACCCAATCTCCTCAGTCACCAGCTTAACTTTTTTCTCTTTTAATCCACTCTACCGTCATCTCAAAGCACTTAATATTGAATACTTTTTTTTTTTTTTTGAGACGGAGTTTCGCTCTTGTTACCCAGGCTGGATTGCAATGGCACAATCTCAGCTCACCACAACCTCCGCCTCCTGGGTTCAGGCAATTCTCCTCCCTCAGCCTCCTGAGTAGCTGGGATTACAGGCACGTGCCACCGTGCCCAGCTAATTTTTTGTATTTTTAGTAGAGACGGGGTTTCACCATGTTGACCAGGATGGTCTCGATCTCATGACCTCGTGATCCACCCACCTCGGCCTCCCAAAGTGCTGGAATTAAAGGCATGAGCCACCGCGCCTGGCCAATATTGAATACTTTTTACAACACCTTTAATATGTGCCTAAAATTTGGGGGTATACTTTGTTATTATTTTTTTACTTTTAGAGAATGAGGTTCTTATCTAAGTTTCCCTTCTGGACTGTTTCTATTTCAAGGCAGGAACTGGGTTTTACTCATCTTTAGAACAACCGTATTGCTCATATTTCTGCTGAATTAACTATTAATGTTGACTTTCCTAGACTTTTAAAGGCATTCCAGATACAACTGAATTTTGGAATTGTGGAAAGAACATAACAAAAGATAAGGCATGCTGGCAAGTTGAAAAACTCAGCCTCTTGTGTAGAAAGATGCCTAAGATTACTGTCCAAAATATCTGTTGTGTTCTTAACACAAGGAACCACTCAATAGGTTTCTGCTGGATTTCAATAGCCAGAAAAAAAAATCCCTACTGGTGTATCTGCTAACTTATTTTTTTCTCAATGTTGTGAGCACCCACTATGAGCTAGGATTAATAAAAGAAAAATCTGAGAAAGTCATACATTTTGCTGTATATTCATCTTAAGCTTAGCAGCCTTCTAAAAAGTATGTTCTACTTAGCTCCGATACCTGAAAACATCTACTCCTCCCATTCTTTTTTATCCTCAGATGTCATATTTTGCACTGGTTAAATCTGTAAGTTGCTATAAGTTCCTTTGAACTTATTAGATGAAGAATGCATGGTGAATATTAATGACTACATCTGTTAATACTCGTCATCCAAATGTCTCAAAAATTACACGGATCATATCGACACCTAAAGAAAGCACTCCAAGATACGCCTTGCTCCATTTGAAAATGGAGTAATGTACAAGATAATCTCATCAACTTTTTTTCTTTTTGGCTGCTGCAAAACATCAAGATTTTGGGCACTGAGCACGTTTAGCCATTAATGATCCCACAGCACAAATTGTCCACAAAGAGATGCTCATAACCCAGACACCTTGGCATAACTCCAAAGAAAGTAATTACATTCAGTCTACCTGAAATTCCCACTGCAGTGAGAACTGGAATCAGGTCTGTCTCCTGCTTAGTGGAACTGTTATGCAGCATCATTGTGCAGCAATAGAACAGCTGCTCTATCTGACTGACTTCCACTTTCTCCCAGTTTGGGCAACTAAAATGGCTCTGTACAAAATTCTTTCAGAAAGAATTTGGACAGATAAAACCTAGAGATTACCTCATCTTACTCTAAGACCCAGGAATCCTGATGCTAACAAAATGTATTTATGAGGTTGTATAATCTCAACATTACAAAGAGCTGAGTTTCTACATTGCACAGACATGTTTACAATTTCCACTAGGAGTTCGTTTTTCATTATCATTGTCAGCAAAATGAAAAGTCAGGTTCTACAAAGACTCTCTAGTTTCTTCAATGACAACGGCAATAATATGAACAATTTATACACCTAGGATGAAGAACTTTTCTTTTTGTTTTACTAATAATCCTAAACTCAGTGAATGAGAAATGATGATGCCTGTTTCAAGAGTTCCTAACACATCATAGTTTTTTCCCCTCTTCTTTGCAGGTCAGAATATATTTATTAATTCCTAATCCTAGAATTAGAAGTGCTTTATATACTTTTACTGAGTGCCATTTGTTATTAGGTAACATGGTAAACTACCATAGGAGAAACCCTTAACACCTGTTCTTGAATGCAGATATTTATTTTCTTTTTATGAGCTGCAAATAAAAATGGCCAAGTCTTTGACTGGGCCTACCAATATAAGATGAAAGTGAAGCAACATCTCTCAAAAGAAATAGCTGATTATCACTAGCATTTATTGGTGACCTCACTGTGTGTCAGGCTCTATGTTAAAGAAATGACTGTGGGCCAGGCGTGGTGGCTCAAGCCTGTAATCTCAGCACTTTGGGAGGCCGAGGTGGGTGGATCACGAGGTCAGGAGATTGAGACCATCCTGGTCAACATGGTGAAACCCCGTCTCTACTAAATATACAAAAAATTAGCTGGGCATGGTGGTGCGTGCCTGTAATCCCATCTACTCAGGAGGCAGAGGCAGGAGAATTGCCTGAACCCAGGAGGTGGAGGTTGCGGTGAGCCGAGGTCACGCTATTGCACTCCAGCCTGGGTAACAAGAGCGAAACTCTGTCTCAAAAAAAAAAAAAAAAAAGAAATGACTGTGTGATCTCATTTAATTGTCACAGTAATACTATAAAGTGAGTGGTTTTAGTATTCTTCGGTTAATGATGAGGAGAACTAGGATTTTAAAAGTAAATAACTTGCCTAGTATCACAGAAAGTGGCAGAATCAGGATATAAAAGTCAGGCAGCCTGACCCTCAGTCCATAAGAAAGATATTGTGGGAATGTTAAGTGTCAAAATATCTTAGAATTTTTTTAAAAATGAAACACTATGACAGAAACTAAGCAAAACTCTCAAGTCCTTTGTAAAAAAAAAATGGCATTAATTTTCAATCTATTTTTAAATGGTCAAAAGGACTAGTTACTTACATAAAATAATGATCAAGTACAGGGCACTTGAGCACCTTTGCTTTAGAACATAGCTTCATAGAACATAGCTCATTTCAAGTAGAACATTCAGATAAATGTTATTATTTTTGTGCTTGGATTTGAGCAAAAAGAAAAAGATAATAAGACCAGAATCTATCAAAACGCAATTTTTTTAGAGAATTTTTTTTTTTACTATCATAAAACAATTAGCAATACTTGGAATAATTCAATGAGAAGACCAACAGTACCTGCTCCTCCAAAAAAGGTTCATTCAGGTTCACTTTCCTCTGCTGAGACATTGACATGACTGAGCAAATACAGTTGCTTTTGTTTGACCCTTGTTGAAAGTCTATTTGTATTTTGCTTTGGCTTTCCCCCCATCTTTTTTGTTGTTATTGAAACCTTTCTTTTCCAGAAAATCCATTAAATAGAATAATTTACCTCTTGTGTATCTCACTTAATTTAAGCTTTGCCATGACTCAGTAAAAGGCAATGGGGCACTAAGAGAACGGGATACTAATCCCATACAGGGATCTTAGAGCAAACTTCCTTCTGCCAAGGGGCCTCGGTGGGGAAGAAGTTTAGCTTAATGAATGATATTTCTTTAATCTTCTATGTTGGGTATGCCAAAATCTCTCACGGATATTTTTTAATTACTCAAAAGTAGCTCTTACTTTTTAGGGTAGTGGCTTATAAAACTTGGCACACATCAGAATCACCTGAAGTGCTTGTTAAAACAGATTGTTAGGCCCCACCCCAGAATGACTGATCAGTATTCTAGAGTGAGGCCAACGGTTTGTATGCCTAACATGTTCCCATGTTACTGGTGCTGCTGGTCTGGTTGCAATACTTTGTGAAACACTTTTACAAGTTATATGGAGGCATTCTTTTGCCATGTTCACATCTTTAAAATCTGACAGTTTTTTTTCTTCTTACTGCACCTTCTCTTGTTGTGTTATGTGTTCCAGAAACTCCAACCATGCAGCTCCCACGACATTGCTAAAATTCTACCACAATCATGGATGATGCACCCAAATCTATGCCCCGGTCCCAATATCTGCTAATAAAGTGATTTCCCTGGGATTTTATTTTTTCTAATGGAGGACAGAAAACTGCAAATCTTTCTTTTTCTGGTGCAAGAGTCTCAAGGCATAAAATGTGTAGGAGCTCTTGGTATCCATATTTCCTTCACATGATACAGTTGAGTCTGTAGAGCAGAAGATTAAGTAGTGTGCAGTGAGAAGTGGAGGTGAGAGACTGAAGAAGGATATTAAAGGGTTGAGTTCTAGCTGTTCCTGACATATGGCTATACCTCTGCCCTTCCTGTTGTTTGGTTAAACAAAGTACTCCAGTGAAGTACTGGAGTACTTTATTTAACAATTTATACTTTATAAAATAGTTTTTTCTAAAGTATGTAATTTTTATTAAAAAGTAATTATTTTATAAAGTACTTTATAGAACAATTTTTTATAAAGTACTTTATAAAACAATTTTTTTTTCTGAGCCAGCCAGAGTTGGCTTTTTTGTTACTGACTGTTGAAAATATAACAGCCCTTTTGTCTGCACTTAATGTATATACCATTGATTTCTCTTAACGAGTTAAAACCATGTAGAATCAAGTAGCAAATCACCAAGATTTAGTGTGTAATTAAACTGGCTTATGGAAACATGTACCAGATCACTTGACTCAGAAATCACATTCCTAACGATGGGACTTAAGAGAAACAAACTCTCTTGCTCATGGTATGGATTGTCCAAGGTCATCACTGTATGCAGAGATTGAGACTCAATGTCTCAATGGCTCCCTAGAGCCAGACCTCTAGGGACCATAAGGACTATTCCAGAAAGAAGATATTCATGTTCTGCAACATCAATGCTAAACTGTGTAGAAGATGAAGATGTTGATGTATTTTCTGAACTCTTACTAATCGCTTCCATTTTCCTTAGCAATTTACCTTAACATATAAATGGCTAATAATATTTACTCCCCTGGTTGTATTTGTTTTTCTTTTTAAATAAAAGGCTTTTATCAACATAAAACCTTAATCCCAAGGGAGTTTCTATTGCTGGAATTTATAAATCAATAATTGATCTGAACTGAACCAGTGCTCACTGTTGCATTGCATTCTGATCCATTTAAATGATCTGGTCATAAGTTAGTCATATATAATAGGTCCTCTCCAGAATAACAAAGTACAGAGTTAGCATTCACCAAGTATTTGTTAAAGAAATAAAAATATGCCAGTATGACCATCTTGAAGATAGCCGCTTTTGAAAAGTATTCAGGTATGTTTAGCCACAGCTACCCATCACATGTCGATTAACACAGAGTAGTGACTTTACATTCAACCAGCAACTCCTCTGCCTGTTCTTTCTCATGTTTCAGTTTCCAAGAATGCCACCATCACTCTTCCAGTTACCCATGCGTGAAAACTGGGAGTCTTTCCTTTAATTCATCATCTTCAAGGAAAACAAATCACCTAGTCTTATAAATGTCTTACAGTAACCCCTCTGCTGCCAGATCCTGGTTCTGGACACACTAACTTCAGCCTGAACCATTATAACAGCCTCCTATGCAGGAGTATTCTCCTGTTTGTCTGCTATTTAATCCATAGTGTCATTTTCACAATGCTAATGTTCCTAAAGTATCATTTGATCATGCTATTAACATAATGAAAATCACCAAAGGCCCTTAACTATTGAAAAAAATGATGCATATAAAACAAGGTTCAGTCTCAAAGTATTTTCAATAGTAATTTCAACTTAAAATGTATTATTTGCAACAATTCTAATAGAAAGTCATTTCTAACCTTAGAATCTGGTTGTTTTTCTAGTATCTACTATGGATTTCATTCTTCTCCTATAGTACTTTTGTTACCCAACTCTAGGAATTACTAGGAGAAAATGGCACCATGTGGTACATATTGATCTACAGGGAGCAATAAACTGGTGGTAATGGAACCAAACTCCCAAGATAATTTTCTCTCTTTTTCTTTGTAAATGCAAAATTCTACATCTGCTAATCTAATGAATTAGCCCAGCAGAGTCTTAATTTTTTCATGCTTTTCCCTTTCTTGAAAAATGCTATTTATATTCATTTAAGAAATCACATAGTAAAAAGGCAACATCATGTGAAATTAATTGTGACAAAACCTAACTGTGAAAATAAATATTTGTAAAAATAAATAAAGCTTCTGGAAGATTTTTAACAAACATGAATCACAAAATTTGAGCTGTAGAGCTTGGCACCGTGTTAGGCATCCCAACACCAAGTTTATGCCTCTACCTTCCCGCTGCTATTCTGAGAAAGGCATGGCCTTGGGGTCTTCAGCACCTGGAAGCTTCCAGACTTATAAAGTAAGCGGCTGAACATGCACTCAAAGCACCCACTAGAGGTAATTTTCAGAGAGAATGGAGTGTTATCTTCTAGAAAAATATTTATGTATTATATCAAGATCCCTGTATGGTATTATATACCCCACTAGATAAACTAAATGGGACCAAGCGCCAATGTGTGGTAGCACTTACCGTCCCTTTTATAGTTAATTCAAATGATCCACTGAAAAACTTTATCCTTTTCATCCCTTTGTCGTATGGTCTTTAATCACGGAATGGAGCATGCTTTCCTAGGGTCCCATTGCATTAAAGGTATGGCTAACATCTGGGTTCTTTAGGATATTTGAATCCAGAAACCAGCAGGTAAGAAGTAGAGTAGCCATCTTGGCAAGGACAACAGACTCAGATCATCAGGAAGAGGTAATCCTGCTGTTATACCATGAAAACAAAGTGATCCACTTGAGGGCATCTTGGTAATTACTTGCCCGGTTATTGAGTTGGTCAGGTACAGGCCTCAGAATGACATGGTAACAAAGGTTTTAGGGCCCTCACGGTCAAGAATTTGGGTAATGCCACAAGGGATACCACCAAGTTTAGCAGAAATAATAGCTAAAGGTGAGAGAATGTAGAATTGATAGTGAAGGAGGAGAGGGATAAGCATTATTTTTAGACTCAAGAGTTGCCGCTGTGATGGAGGCCTGCTTTCCTAGCCTACCTGTTTTAAGTTTACTCTCAACAGGAGAGGCTACCAGAATCCTAGAAGAGCTACTCCCAAACATATTAAAAAGCCGACTTAAGCAGTGCAATGAATGAATGCTGGCAGCAATGGAGATATGTTACCTAGATTCCCCTTCAAAGAATGAATTGCCACTTGACTGTGAGGAACGTAATCACCTCCCTTGGTGTCTGCTTCAGCTGCAAAGAGCCTCCTTGTCAAAAGTTGCAACCTTCCTTTGAAGCCTACATTTGGTGACTGAATGAGGCATCAGCATAAAATCTTGGCCATCTTGACCCAATGTGCAACAACTTTAATGGATAGCAATCTCTCTAGAATGTTCTATTGTGCTGGGTAAGGATTTGCCAGACTGCATTTCAGTTCAACTCTCTTTGTCCAATAATGGTTCTCTCTCTTCCTTTCACAGATGTTGATTCATAATAAACATCTTATATCTAAACCCTAACCTGAGATAACTGTCAAAGTATTTGCAAAGATTTGAAGCTGAATTTCTGTGAATATATTGAAACATATGTTTCCCCAGTAGACAGAATAATTAAAAAGGGTCTTTCTTAATCAGGAGATCCTGAGCTTGAATCCTAATTCCACTGCCCTTAATGTTTATCAATCAGGGGCAGTTTTGCTCCTCAGTAGATATTTGTCAATGTTTACAAGCATTTTGGGCTATTACAAATGAAGTGGGGTGATTCTGGCATCTAGTAGGTATAGGCAAAGAATACTGTTAAACATCTAACAATGCAGAGGACGGCACCCACAACAGTGAAGTCCAGCTCAAAATGTCAATAGTGTCAAGGTTGAGAACCCTTGCCCTAGATGAATAGCCTTGTGGGAATTAACTACTCTTACAAAGTACATTAGTTTTCTCTTGCTGCTATAACAAATAATCCCAAACTTAGTGGCTTAAAACAATACAAATTTTTGCTTTTGCATTTCTGGAGATCAGAAATCTGAAATGAGTTTCATTTGGTTAAAGTCAAGGTATTGGCCGGGCTGGTTCTTCCTGCAGGGTGTAGAGAAGAATCTGTTTCATTATCTCTTTCAGCTTCTAGAGGTCATGAGAAGAATTCATTTTATTACCTCTTTCAGCTTCTAGAGTCACCTGCATCATGGTCTCTTCCTGTACCACTTTAACTTCTGCTTCCATCATCACATCTCCTACTGTGTTTTTGACTCCTTCTGCATTTTGCTTCCCCCATATCAGGATCCTCGTGATACATCTAACCCATCTGCATAATCTGAAAAATTTCTCTATCTCCAGATCTCTAACTTAATTACATTTGCAAAGTCCCTTTTGCCACATAAGGTAACATATTCTCAGGTTTCAGGGATTAGGAAATTTACACCTTTGGGAGCCATTATTCTGTCTACCACACTAAACTTCCGTTTTCTCATGTCCAAAGTAAAAATAATAAGAGTAACTAGAGTTAGTCTCCGAGAGTTGTGAGGATGAGTGACTGTATGTATACTACTTAGCAGAGTGTCTGGCACATAATTATGGCTAATATTGTTTATCTTTACAAATATTATTTAACTAGGCCTTTGATATAAATAATGAGTCCACTATTTCTATCATAGCATTTTATCCATGACCTCCAAATTTTCATCCACAGTGGCAGACAAACAAAAATTGCTTCCTTCTTTTTAGGGGGTTCTGGCATACTTCTGGATTTGGAGAATAAAAGATTTCAACTGGTACATCTTATTACATGGGTGGTCGAGTTATTGAACTCTATTGACAAAGGGCTGGATTTTCCAGCAAGATGGAGCTTCATTAAAATTCTGCAGAGACTGAAAATTCAATAATCTCCCTCACAAAGCGCTGCATGAGCGGGGCTGATTAGGCAATTTCTTTCTCATTCCATTTCTTTTGCTAAAAGCATTGTTATTTCTTGTTTGGTACAAAAAGACAATCATTAAATGAACATTCGTTATAGGTGATTAAGCGGAAAGTTTTAAAGGTGCACTGACTTCTTTCTCAAAGTCTAATTGAGGGCTTGAAGGGGAGTGTGGAGTAAAATATAAAACAAAACATCATTACCATACTCGGGTCTAAAACATGAACAGTGTGATGCTAATAAATACTTTGCAGTTTACTTCTTTTCAACTCTTGATCTCTTTCTTGTTTACGCAAACCTGCTTTGTCTCCACTATTCCATTGCCTTCTTCCTTCTACTGCCTAATCCTTTTTGCACTCTCCTACTTCTCTCTGGAAGAATACACTCATGTTGGACAGAATGCACAATTATGCCCAGCGAGCCTTACACTTCCCTGATTAAGTCTCCCATAATTACTGAAATTGAGAGAAGATATCCCCAAGTATCTATCTGTCAATCCACACTTACTATCTAATACCTAACTGCATTAATGGAGTAGCTTTAGAAAACTGAACTAGTGCATGCAAGCAAAATGTTAGGATAAAAACTAAGGCATCTTTCCTCCATTCATATATTACCTTTATAGGTAGGTAGGTAGGTAGGTAGATAGATAGATAGATAGATAGATAGATAGATAGATAGATAGATAGATCTCAATCTTCTTTTTTCTGTATGGGACATGGTTTTGCATGAAGGCAGAGATTATTTTTGTCTGTTTAATTTACTGTAGTGTATCAAGTACCCAATAGAATGTCAAGTACATAGACTTGTTCAATAAATATTTATTCAGTTAATGTATCTTGAGTGTAAAAACAGATATGATCTGTCCTATACAGAAGTCTTATCTATAACAGTAACTTGGTGAGGTTCTTAACTTGAGTCTTTATGAAGGTAGCAACCTATACTTTAAGTAAATAAAGCATGCATGTGTTATCTATTATTTTATACTTAATTATGTTTAAGAAAAATATAAATACTATTTACTGGGGTTCCGATGGAAAATTTTCATTTATCTTATGTAAGGAGTCCTTGAGATATCTTTACTAGGTATTCCTAAGACTCTCCTTTCTAATTCAGTCCATATTCCTCATGTTTCACGATCTCAGTCCTGCTGATTCTCTTACACTCAGACCGTTGTGTTCCTGCCCCATAACGCTTGTTTTGGGATGCCACCTTTTAATATCAGGCCTTTTATCCTCAACATTTTATAAAGTAAAGATCAAATTCCCAGTAACAGGCTTTATCCACTGTATTTCTAAGAAGACATTAATTCTAACCAATGCCTATATAGGTATAGATTGGTATAGGTATTATTTGGTATACAGTTGCCTGTATAGGTATTATTTGCTATAGATCACTCACCTAGTCACTTCCAGAAGGCTCAGGTGTTGTCACTAATCTGAGCACCCACAAGGTCTTACCTCTGTGTCCTGTTTGTGGCTCTGCAATGGGAAAAATATTTTCCTGCTGCCTTTGACAGGAAGAGAAACAGGTTAACTCTCTTCCACATGAAATCTCTGTCTATCAAACTCCATGAGCCTCCCAAAGTATTTGAATATACAGCAATTATAAAATAAAAACTGTGCACAGGCCTTACCTATAAACCTCAGAGCTGGGTCTATGTTCTGAATTGGCAAATAAAAGGAGCATCCTGAATCTAGCATGAGAGAGAGAGGAGAGGAGGCACATCCTAGCCCATGCCTTTTTTTCTCTGGAGTTCCTGAATGATGCTTTATGATGCTTTATGAGTTGATACATGTAGTCAGAGGAGTTGGATGGGATGAACAATAGGAAATGACAAGCAGAAAGTCAGTGTCTTCCTTGTGGCAGGCTAGATGGAAGTGAATTGCAGGATAGCTGCACTGTGAGTCAAGATGGCAGTGGCAGGCAGGGAAGACAGAGCCATGCCTAAGGTTTCACAGACACTGCCTACAGTGCTGAGATGATGCCAGAGGCATCTGCGAAACTATGACAGCTGACAATTTGACAGAATAGTCTGGTATGTGGCTGTGAGAGCTGAACTTGCTGTCTTTGAGCAGAGAATTCAGGCCAATTGTAACTACACAAAGCAGTAATATGTGTTATGTGTATTAGCAGAGCCAAGCGCAAAAGAAAATATTTATAGATGACCCTGGAATAATGCAGCGGTTAAGAATGCAACTCCTCCCCCACCTACACACACACACACACACACACACACACACACACACACACAGTCAAAAGTCCACATATAACTTTTTTTTTTGGAGACGGATTCTCACTCTGTCTCCAGGCTGGAATGTAGTGGCATGATCTTGGCTACTGCAAACTCCACCTCCCAGGTTCAAGCTATCCTCTTGCCTCAGCCTCTCAAATAGCTGGGACTACAGGTGCATGCCACCATGCCCAGCTAATTTTTGTATTTTTAGTTGAGATGGGGTTTCACCATATTGGCCAGAATGGTTTCGATCTCCTTACCTCATGATCCACCTACCTCAGCCTCTCAAAGTGCTAGGATTACAGGCATGAGCCACCACACCTGGCCCATACTACTTTTTTGGCTTCCCAAAAACTTAACTACTAATAGCCTACTGTTAGATGAAAGCTTTACCAATAACATAAACACTTAACACATATTTCATATATGTATTAAATGCTATATTCCAATAATGTGAGCTAGAGAAAAAAATGTTATTAAGAAAATCATATAGAAGAGAAAACATATTTACTATTTATTACATGGAAGTGGGTTATCATAAAGGTCTTCATTCTTGTTATCTTCATGGTGAGTAGGCTGAGGAAGAGGAGAGGCTGGGTTTTCTGTCTCAGGGGTGGTAAAGGTAGAGGTGAAGGTAGGAGAGACAAACATATTAGATGTTACTTTTATTGAAAATATTCACATGTAACTGGACCCACGCAGTTCAAACTTAACATTGTTCAAGGGTCAACTCTGCTTAATTTTAGACCAGATGGCTGAAAATACCTGAATTACGAAGTCTGTTAAGTCTAAAAATCTCAAGCTACCTGTTTCTTGCTCCACTCTGCTTGTCTTTCTAGATAATTGTGATGCCCGATGCAAAATCACAAAATAGGCTATCACCATATTCAGCCCATACATTTTCATTTCATTAAACTATCTTCCTTTTCCATTTTAGAATCCTATATCCTGAAGAAACTTTTTTCACCTTCCTTGAAAGGCCCTTCCTTCTTTCAGGTTGCTTATGAAAAGAATCGGTTTTCTATCCTGCAGACCTTCATGTGAACGTTAGTTGATCATTTCCCCTGATTTAAAGGAATTACATTTTAAGCCACATAGTTCTATAAACACAGGAAAATGCTCTATCACGGAATAAAAATTTTAGAATCAGAAGTAACTTAGAAGTTCTTTTTTCCAAGAATTTTAGGTAACAGAAATCAAACAGGAAAAAAAAGTTATGGAGTAAAGATAAGAGATTTCTTTTCCCCAGTCACCTCAAAGTCAATTGTGTTGCTAATCCAAGGATACATTTTATAGTGGTGGAAGTGAAGAGGACAGCTGATCTAACCTCAGCCATGGTAGCCACACTTTTTACTAAGAGTTGGTTCAGTATCATGGGTCTCACATCTAAAAATAGAGGCAACAACGTTTTACATTCTTTGGTCCTGGCCCTTAATGGTCAAACACCACCTCTCCCACCAGTCTCCTGACTCCCTATGAGGTGGAGAAAGGAGAATAAAGAGTGAGGATAGATACTTATCTTTCTAATCCCAATCCCTAACGCTGAGCCTGATATCTGTTAGGTGCTTGATAAGGATAGCTAACATTTTAGAAATGTTATAAATGCCAGGCACTTTCATCTTTAAAATTGTCCTTTGAGAAAAGCATTATTATCAATCCCATTTTAATGTTTAAAGAACGGGTATAGTGTAAGCCCAATCCCCACCTGTATACAATATACTCATGTAACCAACATGTACATGTACCCTCTGAATCTAACATAAAACAAAATTAAAAAAAAAAGGAGGGGACTCAAGATGGCGTGGTGAGAATAACCCAGGATTGAAGCTCTCAGTGAATGTGCGAAGAGGGTGAGTCAGGCCCACATTTCCAGATGGATCTTTGTTGCCCACAGAATGGGGAAATTCCCAGGTATAAAAGAGATGTGGGACACCAGGCAGAGGCTTTGGCTGGTGCAGCTGGCAGCCAGTGCAGCTGGCGGCCGGAGCTGTAGCGCAGCAGCGCTACACAGTGCTCCGCACAAAGCGCACTGGTCCAGGTGCCCTGTTGAACCGGCAATCTGAGACTTGAGAGGGCTGAACTTGAGACTGAACAGGACTTGGACAGTGAGCCAGCCCAGGAAATTCCAGGAAAACAGCATTTGGGGTAGCACAGTGGGACAAACAAAACGGCGATTCCAAATGCTCTGGGTGGAGAGGTTCCCTGAGGTCACAGCTGAACCCAGGATGGTGCAGCTCTGTGGGGGAGGGGCGTCCGCCATTACCGAGGCAATCTGCCCCTACTAAGGTACACGCCCATTGCTGATGCAGCCTGCCATTGCCAAGGCAACCTGCTACAACAGAGAGACTCCACCGCAGGGTGTAGCCCGTGGCAGCAGGGCAGAGACCACAGCAGCAGGGCAGAGCCTGCAGCAACAGGGCGAACCTCACACCAGCAGGGCGGAGCCTCAGCAGGCAAATAGTGACTAGACTGCCTCCTAGCTGGGCAGGACAGCACAACGGATGCTCACAAAGAAAGCCCCAACCCTCCAGAGATAGAGCATCTGAGAAAAAAAAGGGTTTTTTTTATGAGTTCTGCTGCAGCAGAATTAAACATAGCAGCCTAACAGCCCTGAATGAACAACAGAGCTCACAGCTTAGCACTTGAGCTCCTATAAAGTACAGACTGTCTCCTCAAGGAGCTCCCTGATCCCTCTATATCCAGAAGACTGACATTTGGTAGGCATCATTCTGGGACAAAGATAGCAGAAAAAGAAACTAGTAGCATCCCTCACTGTTCTGCAGAGGCTATAGGTGTACCCCAGACAAGCAGGGCCTGGAGTGGACCTCAGCAGTCATACAGTGGAGGGGCTAGACTGGAAGAAGGAAAACCAAGTAACAGAAATATTTCATCATCAACAACCTGGGCGTCCACTCAGAGACCCAATTGAAAAGTCAGCAACTACACAAACGACAGGTGGATAAATCCAGAAAGATGGGAAGAAACCAGTGCAAAAAGGAGGAAAACACCTGAAACCAGAACACCTCGCCTCCTAGAAAGGACAAAAACTCCTCACCAACAAGGGAACAAAGCTGGACGGAGAATGACTGTGATGAAATGATGGAATTAGACTTCAGAAGGTGGATAATGAGAAACTTTTGTGAGCTAAAAGAACATGTTTTAAATCAATGCAAAGAAACTAAGAACCTTGAAAAAAGACTTGAAAAAAAAATTCAAAGAAATGATAACAAGAATGGATAATGTAGAGAGGAATATGAATGAATTAAAGGAGCTGAAAACCACAATATGAGAACTTCGTGAAGCATGCACAAGTTTCAACAGACGAATTGACCAAACAGAAGAAAGAATATCAGAAGTCAAAGATCAACTCAATGAAATAAAATGAGAAACCAAGATCAGAGAAAAAAGTGCAAAAAGGAATGAACAAAGTCTCCAAGAAATGTGGGACTATGTGAAGAGACCTAACCTACGTTTGATAGGTGTACCAGAATGTGATGAAGAGAATGAATCCAAGCTGGAAAATACTCTTCAGGACATTATCCGGGAAAATTTCCCCCACCTAGCAAGACAGGCCAACACTCAAATGCAGGAAATACAGAGAACACTACAAAGATATTTCACAAGAAGAGCAACCCCAAGGCACATAATCGTCAGATTCAACAAGGTTGAAATAAAGGAGAAAATACTAAGGGCAGCCAGAGAGAAAGGTTGGGTCACCCACAAAGGGAAGTCCATCAGACTCACAGCAGATCTCTAGGCAGAAACTCTACAAGCCAGAAGAGAGTGGGGGCCAATATTCAACATCCTTAAAGAAAAGAACTTTCAACCCAGAATCTCATATCCAGCCAAACTGAGCTTCAGAAGTGAAGGAAAAATAAAATCCTTTGAGAACAAGCAAGTACTCAGATATTTTGTCACCACCAGGCCTGCTTTACAAGAGCTCTTGAAAGAGGCACTACACATAGAAAGGAACAACAAGTACCAGCCATTCAAAAATCACACTAAATGCTAAAGAGCATCAACATAATGAAGAATCTACAACAACTAAAGGGCAAATCAGCCAGCTAGCATCAAAATGGCAGTATCAAATTCACACATAATAATATTAACCCTAAATGTAAATGGACTAAATGCACCAATCAAAAGACACAGACTGGCAAATTGGATAAAAAGCCAAAATCCATCAGTGTGCTGTATCCAGGAAACCCATCTCACATGCAAGGATACACAAAGGCTCAAAACAAAGGGATGGAGGAAGATTTACCAAGCAAATGGAGAGCAAAAAAAGCAGGAGTTGCAATTCTCATCTCTGATAAAATAGACTTTAAAGCAACAAAGATCAAAAGAGAAAATGAAGGCCATTACATAATGTTAAAAGGATCGATACAACAAGAAGAGCTAACGATCCTAAACATATATGGACCCAATTCAGGAGCACCCAGATACATAAGGCAAGTTCTTAATGACTTACAAAGAGACTTAGACTCCCACACAATAATAGTGGGAGACTTTAACACTCCACTGTCAATATTAGACAGATCAACCAGACAGAAAATCAACAAGGATATCCAGGGCTTGAACTCAGACCTGGAGCAAGCAAACCTGATAGACATTTACAGAACTCTCCACCCCAAATCCACAGAATATACATTCTTCTCAGCACCACATCACACCTACTCTAAAATTGACCACATAATTGGAAGTAAAGCACTCCTCAGCAAATGCAAAACAACTAAAATCATAACAAACAGTCTCTCAGACCATAGTGCAATCAATTTAGAACTCAGAATTCAGAACCAACCCAGAACCGCACAGCTTCATGGAAACTGAACAACTGGCTCTTGAATGTTGATTGGATAAACAATGAAATGAAGGCAGAAATAAAGAAGTTCTTCGAAACCAATGAGAACGAAGACACAACATGCCAGAATCTCTGGGACACATTTAAAGCAGTCTCTAGAGGAAAATATACAGCAATAAGAGTCCATATGAGGAGAATACAGAGATCCAAAATTGACACCCTATCGTCAAAATTGAAAGAGCTAGAGGAGCAAGATCAAAAAAACTCAAAACCCAGCAGAAGACAAGAAAGAACTAAGATCAAAGCTGAACTGAAGGAGATAGAGACACGAAAAACCCTTCAAAAAATCAATGAATCCAAGAGCTGGTTTTTTGAAAAGATCCACAAAATAGACAGACCACTAGCCAGATTGATTAAGAAGAAAAGAGAGAACAACCAAATAGATGCAATAAAAATTGATAAAGGGGAAATCACCACAGATTCCACAGAAATTCAAACCATCATCAGAGAATATTACAAACAACTCTATGCACATAAACTAGTAAATCTGGAAGAAATGGATAAATTCCTGGACTCCTGTGTCCTCCCAAGCCTAAACCAGGAGGAAGCTGAAACTATGAATAGACCATTAACAAGGTCAGAAGTTGAGGCAGCAATTAAGAGCCTACCACACAAAAAAAGCCCAGGTCCAGATGGGGTCACAGCCGAATTCTACCAAACACACAAAGAGGAGCTGGTACCATTCCTTCTGAAACTATTCCAAATAATCCAAAAAGAGGAAATCCTTCCCAAATCATTTTATGAGACCAATATCATCCTGATACCAAAACCCGGCAGAGACTCAACAAGAAAAGAAAACTTCAGGCCAATATCCTTGATGAACATAGATGCAAAAATCTTCAATAAAATATTGGCAAGCCACTTGCAACAGCAAATCAAAAAACTTATCCATCATAATCAAGTAGGATTTATCCCGGGGATGCAAGGCTGGTTCAACATACGCAAGTCTATAAACGTAATTCACCACATAAACAGAACCAAAACCAAAAACCACATGATTATCTCAATTGACGCAGAGAAGGCATTTGACAAAATTCAACAACGCTTTATGCTAAAAACCCTCAAAAAACTCGGTATCAATGGAACGTATCTCAAAGCAATAAAAGCTATTTATAACAAACCAACAGCCAATATCATACTGAATGGGCAAAAACTGGAAGCATTCCCTTTGAAATCCAGCACTAGACAAGGATGCCCTCTTTCACCACTCCTATTCAATATAGTACTGGAAGTTCTAGCCAGAGCAATCAGGCAAGAAAAAGAAATAAAGGGTATTCAAACAGGAAAGGTGGAAGCCAAATTGTCTCTATTTGCAGAGGACGTAATAGTATACCTAGATGACCCCATCGCCTGAGCCCAAAAACTCCTGAAACTGATAAGCAACTTTAGCAAAGTCTCAGGATATAAAATCAATGTGCAAAATCACAAGCATTCCTCTACATCAATAACTGACTTAAAGAAAGCCAAATCAAGAACGAACTGCCATTCACAATTGCTACAAAAACAATAAAATACCTGGGAATACAACTCACAAGGAACGTAAGGGACCTCTTCAAGGAAAACTACAAACCACTGCTCAACGAAATAAGAGAGGACAAAAACAAATGGAGAAACATTCCATGTTCACGGTTAGGAAGAATTAATATCGTGAAAATGGCTATACTGCCCAAAGTAATTTACAGAATCAATGCTATCCCCATCAAGCTACCATTGACTTTCTTCACAGAACTGGAAAAAACTACCATGAACTTCATATGGAACCAAAAGAGAGCCCGCATAGCCAAGTCAATTCTAAGCAAAAAGAACACAGCAGGGGGCATCACACTACCAGATTTCAAACTATACTACAAGGCTACATGTAATGAAAACAGCATGGTACTGGTACCAAAACAGAGATATAGACCAATGGAACAGAACAGAGGCATTGGAGGCAACACAACATATCTACAACCATACAACCTTTGATAAACCTGACAAAAACAAGCAATGGGGAAAGGATTCCCTGTTTAACAAATGGTGTTGGGAAGACTGGCTAGCCATGTGCAGAAAGCAGAAACTGGACCCCTTCCTGACACCTTACACCAAAATTAACTCCAGATGGATTAAAGACTTAAACATAAGACCTGGCACCATAAAAACCCTAGAAGGAAATCTAGGCAATACCATCCAATACATAGGAGTAGGCAAGGACTACATGAACAAAACACCAAAAGCATTGGCAACAAAAGCCAAAATAGACAAATGGGACCTAATCAAACTCCACAGCTTCTGCACAGCAAAAGAAACAGTCACTAGAGTGAATCGGCAACCAACAGAATGGGAAAAAAAATTTGCAGTTTACCCATCTGACAAAGGGCTGATATCCAGAATTTACGAAGAACTCAAACAGATTTACAGGAAAAAAACAAACAAGCCCATTCAAAATTGGGCAAAGGATATGAACAGACACTTTACGAAAGAAGACATATATGAGGCCAACAATCATATGAAAAAATGCTCATCATCACTGGTCATCAGAGAGATGCAAATCAAAACCACATTGAGATACCATCTCACGCCAGTTAGAATGGCAATCATTAAAAAATCTGGAGACAACAGATGCTGGAGAGGATGTGGAGAAAAAGGAACACTTTTACACTGTTGGTGGGAGTGTAAATTAGTTCAACCATTGTGGAAGACAGTGTGGCGATTCCTCAAGGCATTAAAAATAGAAATTCCATTTGACCCAGCAATTCCATTACTGGGTATATATCCAAAGGACTATAAATCATTCTACTATAAGGACACATGCACACGAATGTTCACTGCAGCACTGTTTACAATAGCAAAGACCTGGAATCAACGCAAATGCCCATTGATGATAGACTGGATTGGGAAAATGTGGCTCATATACACAATGGAATATTATGCAGCAATCAGAAATGATGAGTTTGTGTCGTTTGTAGGGACATGGAGAACATCATTTTCAGCAAACTGACACAAGAACAGAAAATGTAATACCGTATATTCTCACTCATAGGCGGGTGATGAAAAATGAGAACACATGGACACAGGGAGTGGAGTACTGAACACTGGGGACTATTGTGGGTGAAAGGGGAGTGCCAGTGGGAGGGGGAGCTGGGGAGGGATAGCCTGGGGAGAAATGCCAAATGTGGGTGAAGGGGAGAAAGGAAGCAAAACACACTGCCATGTGTGTACCTATGCAACTGTCTTGCATGTTCTGCACATGTACCCCAAAACCTAAAATGCAATAAAAATTAAAAAAAAAAAAAGAAATCAGAAGAGCAAATGCTTCACTCTTCCAGCATGGCCCAGTAGCAACAGCAGGATTTTTACCCAAGTCTTGTGACTCCAGAGTCCAAAACTTAAGCACATTATATTTCTCTCCAATATTTATTAAAAGTCTGAGAGTGAGAATGAACAAGTGGTAGTTACATATATACATACCCCTAAATTACTTTTTTATTTACCCACGTTTTTCAAAAATGTAAGTTAATGTTTGAGTGCATAAAGACATCATGGCAAAATCAAAGAAACACCTCTTCAACTATGCTCACTTTAACACTCCTGTCTTTTAGCAATACACCCAGGCCACTATGGAAAGTAAGTGTGAATCTTAAAGCTCACAGGGGCTCTTTCAGAGAAGGTAGCTCAATGTGAAGGGACTAGAAAAAGTGCTTATTATGTAAAGGATCATTTTTCTTTCATGCCATCTAGCTAAAAATTTGTTAATTTTGTTGATCTTCTTATAGAACCAACTTCTGGTTTTGCTGATTTACTCAATGGTTTCTCCATTCTCAGATTTATTTATCTATGCTGTAATCTTCATTGTTTTCTTCTTCTAGCTTTGTGTTCAATGTTCTTTATGTAGTTCTGTAAGTTGTAAAGTGAAGTGGCTGATTTGAGACCTTCCTTGTTTTTAAGGTAAGTGTTTATACCTATACATTTCTCCCTCAGTACTGCTTTTGCTGCATCCTTTACATTTTAATATATTGTGTTTCCATTTTCACTTGTCTCTCAGTATCCTCTGATTTCCCTTCTGATTTCCTCTTTGATCTATTATTAGTTTGAGCACTGTTTACTTTCCACAATTTTGGGAATTGTTAGCTTTAGTTCTATGACTGATTTCTAACTTTGCCCTGTGGTTGTGGGAGAGGATATTTTGTGTGATAGCTATCCCCTTCATTGTATTGAGACTTTATGTTAGCCTAACATCTCCAGTTCTGTAGGTTGTCTGTTTACTCTTGAGAGTTTCTTTTGCTGTGCAGAAGCTCTTCAGTTCAATTAGGTACCACTTGTCAATTTTCGCTTTTACTGCAATTGCTTTTAGAGTCTTCATCATGAAGTCTTTGCCAGAACCAATGTCCAGAATGTTACTTCCTAGATTTTTCTCTAGGGCTTTTATAGTTTTAGATTTTACATTTAAGTAAGTCTTTAATCAATCTTATGTTGATTTTGGTATATGGTGAAAGGTAGGGATCCAGTTTCAATCTTCTGCATATGGCTAGCCAGTTATCTCATCACCATTTATTTGATAGAGAGTCCTTTCCCCATTGCCTATTATGATTGGCTTTGTCAAAGATCAGATGGTCACAGGTGAACAGCTTTACTTCTGGGTTCTCTATTCTGTTCCATTGGCCTGTGTGTCTGTTTTTGTACCAGTGGAATGCTGTTTTAGTTAGTGTAGTCTTGAGGTACAGTTTGAAGTCAGGGAGTGTGATACCTCTAGCTTTGTTCTTTTTTCTCAAGACTGCTTTGACTATTTGAACTCCGTTTTTTTCCTTTAATTCTATGAAAAGTGTCATTGGTAGTTTGATAGGAATACCATCGAGTCTGTAAATTGCTTTGGGCAGTACAGCCATTTTAACAATATTGATTCTTCATATCCATGCATGTGAAATACTTTTCCATTTGTTTGCATTATCTCTGATTTCTTTTAGCAGTGTTTTGTAAGTCTCATTGTAGAGTTCTTTCGCCTTTCTGCTTAGCTGTATCCCTTGGTATTTTTTTGTGTGTGTGGCTATTATGAATGGGATTGCATTCCTGATTTGGCTCTCAAAATTCTTGATTTGGCTTGGATATTACCGGTGTATAGAAATGCTACTGATTTTTGTACATTGATTTTGTATCTTGAAATTTTGCTGAAGTTTTATCAGATCCAGGAGGCTTTGAGCAAAGATTAGGGGGTTTTCTAGGTATAGAATTATATTGTCTGTGAAGAGAGATTGTTTAACATTTTCACTTCCTATTTGGATGCCTTTTATTTCCTTCTCTTGCCTTAGTGCTCTAGCTAAGACTTCTAGGATGACGTCGAATAGGAGTGGTGAAAGTGCCTTGTTCTGGCGTTCAAGAACAATGCTTCCAGCTTTTGCCTGCTTGATGGGATGTTGGCTATGGGTTTATCATACATGGTGGCTCTTATTACTCTGAGGTATTTACTTTGAATACCTAGTTTATTGAGAGTCTTTAACATGAAATGATGTTGAATTTTATCAAAAGACTTTTCTCATTTATTGGGATGGTCATGTAGTTTTTGTTTTTAGTTCTGTTTATATGATGAATCACATTTATTGATTTGCATAAAGAGAAATCAATAAATGTGATTCTTGCTGTGTTGAACTTTGTATTAATATATACTGCCTTTCTTTGACTCTTATAACATTTTTAATTTAATGTTCATCTGATATTATCAGATTACAAAGATTATTATTTTGTAGACTTTTAAATAATTGATGTTTACTCGATATAAAAACATTTTAAATGTGATATTTCTTAATTTCTTTCTTTAACATAAAATGCTGATCTTAAGATTTTCTTTACTACTCAGAGGCAGTATATATTGAACATTCATTTCTACTGGAGTGTCCTGTAGCCATTTCTGAGGATTTCTGCCTCTTCCTTCAGGCTTGAAGACAACATCTCTTACTACCACTGGTATACCTACCTGCAGTGAAAATAGAGCTAGCAACAGCACAACAAAGACGTGAAACAAAGATAGCCACTGCACCTAATCTATCTGAAACCCAGTTTGCCATTCATAAAGTAAAAATTATTATTGCTGTGGGAATTAATTTATGCTGTTTGTCATTCATAAAGTAAACATTATTATTGTTGTGGGACTTTTTCAAAGTCCTGCACATACATTGAAAGTGCTCAAAGAATAGTAAATATTAACATTACTGTAATCAGCAAGCAGAAATGATAGGGTGTGTAAGAGGAGGTGGGGACATGAGAAATAGTTGAAGATGTGGAAAGATAATATTAGACTCAGAAGTATATCAACTTCCATATCTTCCCACTTTCCAGTAACTTTTACCCTATCAATTAAATCCTACTCTTCCTTCATGGTTTAACTCAAAATCTCCACCACCAAGAGTTCAGAATTAACCCCTGTATCTGTCAGGGTTCAACCATTAAGAGATACACATCAAGAGATTTGCTGCAGGGAATTGGCTTACGTGATAGTTGGGGCTCATATGTCAAGTTAGAAATTTGTAGGCTGGGCCAGTAGGAAAGTCAAGTTACAACTCTCCAGCATGAGCTGAGACTGCTGTCCACAGGTCGAATTTCTACTTCTAGGAAATCTCAGCTTTTCTCTTAAGGCCTTTCAACTGGTTGAATCAGCCTCACCCAGATTATCTAGAATAATCTTCTTTACTTAAGATCAATTCATCATAAATGTTAATCACATAGACAAAACACCTTCATACAAACACCTAAATTATAGTTGGATTGAATACTGGGGACTATAGCCAAGCCACACTGACATATATACTGACCATCACTACCCTCTACCCTACCCTTCTGTCTCCACTGAAGTACTAACCATGGTGGGCATTGTTTTTGCTTTTGTTTTTGAGACGGAGTTTTGCTCTTATTGCCCAGGTCAGAGTGCAATGGAGTGATCTCAGCTCACTGCAACCTCTGCCACCTGAGTTCAAGCGATTTTCCTGGCTTAGCCACCCAAGTATCTGGGATTACAGGCATGTACCACCACTCAGGGCTAATATTATATTTCCAGTAGAGAAGGGGATTTCTCCATGTTGGTCAGGCTGGTCTCGAACCCTCAACCTCAGGTGATCCACTCACCTTGGCCTCCCAAAGTGCTGAGATTACTGGTATGATCCACCGCACCTGGCCGGGTCTTATTTTACAATTAGGTACACAGCTGTTCCTCCAACAAAGTAGCCCTGGAGAACAAATACCATGAATTAGAATTGCTTCCTGCAAACTTGAAATTGAAACTCAATTTATATTTGATTAATTAAATTCTCCCACAATTCCACTTGAATAAAAAAGTGTATTTTCTGGTGGCTGAATTTGCCAGAAGTTTATTCTCTGAAGAAATAGGATGTTACCTTACTGTACCTTGGTCAGAGGAAGTAGCTAGTATTTACTTCTCCACTCTACAGGAGGAAAATTACATGTCTCCTAAATCAACTTCTTTAGAGAATGTACTCGATGCATGTGCAGACACACATGTATGTACACACACGTGCACACATGATAGGTTGATAAACAAAATAAAGGAGAGGTAATTTTATTTCACCTTAGTTGTCTCAGGGCATTATAGTGGGCTTAAATTTCTGTGTAGATTACATTTTAGAAATGCTGTTCATTATTTCTGAACTATTAATCCCTCTAGAGGGAAAAGTAAAATAAATATATATATAGTCATACTTTATTTTAGTAGAGTTTATACTAATGGTCGTGAGTTATGTCAATGAATCATTCTTTCTGAAGGAAGAACTTTGGAGTTACTCCTTTGATATGCTCATTATTCTTACACTCCTCAAAATAAGTTAATAAAATAAAATTAAGTAACAATGTGGAAACAATTTTAACCTTTCAGAAAATGCATAAACAATCCCATTGTGCCCTGAGATATGTTTAGCGATAGAAAGAGGGATTATAAATGATGGTCTGATAAAGAGAGATAAAGAAATGAATAATTAAGTAGTGAGCAAGGAAGAGGATGCTCATTTAGAAAGAGAAAAAATTGATTCTAGTTTTATCTATGAGTGTGTCTTAGAAAGAGAAATAGAGACAAACAGAAAGAGAAAGGGAAGCACAAAAGCAAACATTACACTTCTGGATTTAACTCTGAACAAAAGAATAGAAATGAATGAAGAAGACGTGGTAGATGCCCCAAAAGAGACAGTCAAAAACATCTATAGGGATGTGGTCATAGTCAAATGTGTGGCATAAATTTCAAAATAACTTTCTAAAGTCTAGAAGGAAACCAGAAACACTCCAAAAGGAAATATGGCAAAAGGAAGTAGAAAGCAATAACAAAAATAAAATAAAAAGACACCCATTTAAATTTTTCAGAGGTCTTAAAGAGAAAGAAAAAAAGTAGAAATTCAAAGAAATCAAGGTATTTTGGAAGTAAGCCTTCTGGTGGGCTCACAATTGAAGCATTGAAAGAGTATCACATAACCAAGAATTAAGGCATCTAACAGAATGCCCCCAGGAAGTGTCCAGATGTGTATAATTGCACAGGTGAACACAGCATCTCACTTAAGAGCATACTCATGATGGGAAAAGGCACCGGAGAGGCCCACGCTAAGTTATGTAAATAACCAAAAAGCCACAAAGTACCCACTGCACTGAAGGAAACATAACCAAGATTTTTTGTGGTTTCATAAAAATGACCCAAGTTGTCCTCCTCCAGTAGGGAAGGTCTAGAGCAGAGTAGAAAAATACGCACAAATAGAAGAGGGCCTTCTGGGAGAAAAGGTGGGACACAAATATATGTGTAGAGGAAGAAGATTGTAAACTAGCATGATCCTGAAGAATGTCTACAGGCAGGATAGAATGCTAAGTAAACTCATCAAAGGGGGGTGATTCTCGACTGAAGAGTTGAGCTAAACAATGATCACGAAATGGCTGCTTCCAGTACAAAGTCCCTCTGTTTAGAATTGCTAAAGGATGGTAATGTGACTTGGAGAACCTTGGTTGAGTATCAAATGAAAGAGCCCTTGGCTAGCCACCAGAATGAGTGAACCTTAAGAAGTACATTAAAGATAAGCAAAGAGCTATTAGAGTGATATAACCCAAGATGATGAAATAGGAGATACCAGTCTTCATTTTCCCAAAGAAAAGCAAGTACAGACATCTATTCACAAATCAAAATAGTCCAGAGTGGGCTCCATGCCTATTAAAAATCTGAAGGAACACAATGGAGCAAAAACTCAGAATATATACATAGAAAGGATGACTGATGAGATTGGCTTACATGAGATGCCAGGAGATGGCTAGGAGCAAAGAATAAACCTGAAGATTATTGGTATCAGCCACACAGCAGAAGTCATCATAGTTCCCAGCAGCCTGCTCTGCATAAGACACCAGCATCTCTTGCCAATGAGATAACCAACAGCCATTTCTATTGAGGAACCCCAGAGAGGGAGAACTAACTGCATACCCCTCCATAACCCAAAAAGCATTTGCAATGGAGCAATTTTGAGAAAGGAGCCACTCTCTCTCCCAATCCTGTGCATATCTCATTCCTGAGCCATGGCTACTTTGTAAGTGGCTACATTTCAGATCTAGGCCCTATAGCCACATTGGACCTGCCCACATCTCAGACTTTGGAGTATCACCATACAGAACTAGTCTGAACTCTGGGACCCAGCACCAAGCACTTACTGAAAACTCCCATACTAGAGGCACTGGCTTAGCTGCCATAGAGAGCTAGGCCCCTCCCTGACCTAGAGCTGCTCTAATGCTGCATGCATGTGTGTTTTCATCCTGGGATGCCACTACTGTTTCACAATCATCCTCATCTCACACCAAAATATCAGTGCAGCATCAGAGGTAGCTGCCCAATGAGTACTGGTGCCATTGCTACTCCGCATCCTAGGACTGCAGTGTTTGCACTCATGTCTGTTTTTCAGACCTCAGCTCCATGACCATTTTGGGGTTTTCATTCATCAGACACCAGTTCCACAGTCATTGAAAGTGAGTTCACAAGTCAGATCCTATGCCAAGAGGGATCACCTCAGGCACAACTTCTAAGGGTGGAAGAAAAACACATTGGGAAGACTCTGGCAAAAACCAAAGATCCCAACAAGCCACACTGCCATTGCAGACATCCACAGCATTGACCACAAAGGATCCCTGCAATCTTTATCAACACCAACCTCATCTGGCAGAGCTGCACAGATACTAAACATCCGGCACACTCACTCGTGTCAGGACTGCTGCACTCCACCAGTATGTTCCATCTTACCCCTCAGCTCCCATAAGGGAAAGATTTTCTAGAGTGAAATTAGCTGGCAAAACCTGCAGAGGTAACTGCTCCACCAAATGGCAGACATCAATGCAAGGGAACAAAACACACAAAACTAAGGAGACATAACACCACCAAAAGAACACAAAAATCTTCTAGTAGCTGACCCAAAAGAAAGGCAGATATAGAAATTACCTGACAAAGAATTCAAAATAATTGTTTTAAGATAGTGCAACAAACTTCAAGAAAATATAAACAATTCTACAAAATTAGAAAAACTATAAGTGAACAAAGTGAGCATTTAACAGAAAGATCGAAATTATTAAAAAAATCAAACCAATTTTGGAGCTGAAAAATACAATGAATGAAATTTAAAAATGCAACAGAGAGCATTGACAGTAGAACTGATCAAGCAAAAGAAAAAAATCTGTGAACTTGAACACAAGTAAATTGAAAATACAGTCAGGCACCCATGACATTTCTGTTAATGATGAACCACATATATGACAGTGATCCTGTGACCTGAAATTGTCTAGTGATGTCATGGTCATTGTAACAACATAGTGTAATATATTACTCACATGTTTGTGGTGACATTGGTGTAAAAATACTGACTGTGCTGCCAGTTGTATAAAACTATATCACATACAGTTATGTGTAATACGTAAGACTTGATAACAAAAATAAACTAAACAACTATGTTACTGGTTTATGTACTCACTATACTACACTTTTTACCCTTATTTTAGGTGAAATTATTTGACTTACTAAAAAAGTTAACTGTAAACCTGTTATACGATTCTAGTTTCATAGTTAACTTTTTAACTCAGGCAGATCCTATCTAGGAGGTATTCCAAAAGAAAGCATTACTGTAACAGGAGATGACAGCTCCATGAATGTTAATGCCCCTGAAGACCTTCCAGTGAGACAAGATTTGGAGGTTGAAGATGGTGATATTGATTATCCCAATTCTGTAAGCCTTAGTTAATGTGTATGTGTTTGTCTTCGCTTTTGCCAAAAAAACCCTAAATAGTAAAAAAGTAAAAAGAATAAAAACTTATAAAATAAGGGCATAAAGAAGAAAATATTTTGTACAGCTAAACAATGAGTTTGCATTTTAAGCTGTATTATTATGAAAGAATCAAAGAGCTAAAAATTAAAATCTGTATGTAAAGTAAAAATGTTATAATAAGTTAAAGTTAATTTATTATTTAAAAAGAAAAATCACTTTTAATAAATTTAATGTAGCCTAATTGTACAGTGTTATAAACTCTACAGTAATATACAGTAATGTCCTTGGCCTTCAAATTCACTCAGCACTCACTCATTGACACATGGAGAGCAATTTCCCATCCTGCAATCTCCATTGGTGGTAAGTGACCTATACGGGTAGACCACTTTTTATCTTTTATGTCATATTTTTGCTGTACCTTTTCTATGTTTAGTTATGTTTAGATATGTCTAGATTATAAACAAATAGAAAATTTGAACAAATCAAAAACTAATAAGAAAATGGAATCAGTAATAAAAAGTTTCCCGTCAAAGAAAAGCCAAGGATCTGTTAACTTCATCACTGAATTTTATCAATAATTTTAATCTTCAAACTCTTTCAAAGAAAGAGAATACTTATGAATTTATTTTAGAAGACCACCATTACCCTGATGCCAAAGCCAAGCAAGGACACCACAAGGAAATAAAATTACAGGTCAATATTCCTGATAAACATAAATGCAAAAATCCTCAACAAGATACTAGCAAATTAAATTCAACAGTGCATTAAAAGGATCACTAACCACACTCAGGTGGGATTCATCCCAGGGGTGCAAGAATGATTCCACATATGGAAATTAATAAATGTGATACACCACATCAACAGAACGAAGCACAAAACCCATATGATTATCTCAGTAAGTTTAGATAATGTGTATTATAAAATTCAACATCCTTTTATTTTTAAAAACTCTCAAAAAATTAGGTACAGAAGGAATGTATCTCAATACAACAAAGGCCATTATAATTACTGGTGCAAAATTAAACATTTCCTCCAGTATTACAAGCAAGTCAAAGATGCCCACTCTCACCATTTCTCTTCATCACAGTACTAGAAATCCCAGCCAGAGCAATTAGGCAAGAAAAAGAAATTTAAAAATCTAAATCAGAAAGGAAATAGTTAAATTGTCTCTGCAGATGATATAATCATAAGGAAAAACCCAGATTACTTTACCAAAAAGCTGTTAGAACTAATACAAAAACTCAGTAAAATTTCAGGATACACAGTCAAAACACACACACACACACACACACACACACATGATTAGTCTCAAACACTAACAACAAACTATCTGAAAACAAGTCAAGAAAACAATTTCACTTACAATAGGTATAAAAATAAATAAAATACTAAGAAATAAATTTAACCAAAGAGGTAAAAGATCTATATACTGAAAACTACATTGATGAAAGAAATTGAGGAAGACACAAATAAATGGAAAGATATGCTCATAGATTAAAAAAAAGAACTTTAAATGCCCATATGAACCAAGGCAATCAATAGATTAAATGCAATCTTTATCAGAGTTTCAACAACATTTCAATAACAGAAATTTCTTTTAACAAATCTTAAAATTTTGAAGGAACTGCAAAAGACTCTAAATATGAAAAGTAATCCTGAGCAAAAAGAACAAAGCCAGAGGCATCACACTACCTTGTGTAAAAATCTAATACAAAACCAGTAATTAAAACAGTCTGGTACAGACATAAAAACAGACACATAAGCCAATAGAGCTGACTAGAGACTCTGTAAGTAAATCTTTCATTTACACTTATATGATTTGCAACAAAAGTGCCAAGAACACACATTTTGAAAGGATAGTTTCTTTAATAAATGGTGCTGGAACAACTGGATATCCAAATACATAAAAATGGAATTAGATCTTTATCATTTACCATATGCAAAAATCAACTCAGAATGAATTATAGACTTCAATGTAAGAACCGAACCTGTAAAAGTAGTCAAAGAAAATAGAGGAAAAGCTCCATGATATTGGCCTGGGCAAAATGTTTTTAATATAACCTCAAAAGCATAGGCAACAAAAGCAAACATGGAATTACATCCAACTAAAAAGCTTTGGTCCAGCAAAGGAAACAATGAACAGAGTGAAGAGACAGACTATAGCAGGGGTCCCCTGGGGCATGGGCTGTTACTGGGGCATGGCCTGTTACGAACCAGGCTACAGAGAAGGAAGTCAGCAGCAGGCCAGCAAGCATTACCCCCAGTGCTCCCCCTCGTGTCAGATCAGCGACAGCATTAGATCCTCACAGGAGCACAAATCCTATTGTGAACTGCACCTGAGAAGAATCTAGGTTGCTCCTCATGAGACACTAATGCTTGATGATCTGAGGTGGAAGAGTTTCATCCCAAAACAATTCTGCCTCCCCCAGCCCATGGAAAAATTGTCTTCCATGGAAGCGGTCCCTGGTGCCAAAAGGTGAGGACTGCTGACCTATAGACTGAGAGGCTATATTTGCAAATCATATATCTGATGAGGGTATCTAAGAAATTCAAACTCAATAGTAAGAAAACAATCAGATTAAAAACGGGGCAAAGGACTTGAATAGATATTTCTCAAAAGAATATGTACAGATGGACAGGGACAACAGGTAACAAAGAAAAATGTTCAGCCAGGCACGGTGGCTCACGCTTGTTATCCCAGCACTTTGGGAGGCTGAGGAGGGTGGATCACCTGTGGTCAGGAGTTTGAGACCAGCCTGACCAACAAAGTGAAACCCCATCTCTACTAAAAATACAAAAATTATACGGGTGTGGTGGTGAGCACCTGTAGTCCCAGCAGAGGTTGCAGTGAGCCAAGATCATACCACTGCACTCCAGCTTGGGCAAGGGAGTGAGACTCCATCTCAAAAAAAAAGTTCAACATCACTAATGATCAGTTAAATACAAATTTAAAGCATAATATTACTTTATACCTATTGGAATGAGTACTACTAAAAAGACAAAAGATAACAAGTGTTAATGAGGATGTGGAGAAATAATCCTTGTATACTGTTAGTGGAAATGTGAATTGGTAAAGCCATTATAGAAAATAGTAATGATAGTTTCTCAAAAAAATTAAAAATAAAATGAATGATCCAGCAAGCTCACTACTGTGTATGTATCTAAAAAACATGAAATTAATATGCCAAAGAGATATCTACACTCCCATGTTCACTGCAGCATTAGTCATAATAGTCAAGATATGAAACCAATTTAAGTGTCCAGAAACAGACCAAAGTGTTAAAAATACTGATATATATATATATATACACACACAACAGAATACTATCCTGTCTCATAAAAAGGAGAAAGTCTTGTCATTTGCAGCAAAATGGATGAACCTGGAGGACACTGTTAAGTGAAATAAGCTAGGCACAGAAAGACAAATACCACATGATCTCACATGTAAAGTATGATTTACAGAAAGTTTGATTCTCAAACCAAGTTTTTTGAAAACATTATATTAAATTTTATATTGGTATTAAATGGTGCTTATCAGAGACCAGGGAGAGCAGAAAGCTTGGGGAAATGTTGGTCAAAGGCCATAAAATTTTAGTTAGGAGAAATAACTTCAAGAGATCTATTGTACGTTATAGTGACTATAGTTAATAACAATGAATCGTATACTTGAAAATTGCTAAGCGATTGGATTTTATGTGTTCTTACAACAAAAAAAAATGACAAGTAATGATCTGAGGTAATGCATATGTTAAATAACTTGATTTGGCCATTTCACAATGTATACATATATGAAACATTATGTATGCTATAAATGTATACATATATGAAACATTATTGTATGCTATAAATATATATAATTTGTACTTAATTTTTTAAAAGACCAAAGATATTTGCAAATTACATTGAAGGAAAAGACCAAGGAAGGAATAGACCCGGTGAGATGCTCTGACAAAAGTCAGGGATAATAAATGGAACTTCCTAAAATTATACTTTACCTTATACTCACTGTGAAAAGTCTTGTTAGGATAAGAGGATAAGAAGATTTAAATCTTCTAACAAAAATGTGATTTTCCTGACTATCAAGAGTCCTTATTTAAGAGGGTACCAAACCATTTATTAAAAGGAAGATGCAAGAGGATAGGATATGAGCCATACGGTTGTGTGAACAATTGCCTGGTAAGATTCCTGACAATTTAGTACAATCTATTCACTTAAAAGGTGGTTTATGAGCACTTTGATAATGATGATTGTTATTTTATTTTTAAGCTTGAGTTCACAATGCAAGTCTTACTAGATCTACCTCATTTTATTTTTGGATAATTTCTCTCCCAGTAGATAGCCCTATATGAAAATAATGTTTCTGAATTTTATCACCACATTTGACAAGGTGTCTTTTATAAGACAGTTGTGAACTAGATGGAAAGATATAGTTGGACAGTGACAATGAGGTGTCATAGTTATCTATTTAATAAGTATACTCTTTGAGTGATAATAAATTGATATATACAAGAAGGCCTCAATTTTTTGTTTTTCTGGTTTTATAACTAATTATTACATGAATATAATTAGTAACAGCTACTATTACAGTTTTTACACTGTACCATATGCCGGGTTATGTGTACTTTCTCATTTAATCTCAGAATTCTGTAAGGTAGATACTAATATTACCTTCATTTTGCATAAGAGCAAGGTGAGAGAGATTTCTAATACCAGCTGACTAGCAAAATGGCAGTGATGGCTTACTCCCACTGCTATTATTCAATCCTAGAAAAATCTTAGAAATAAAAGGAAAATGTAGATCGTAGCAACTGACAGGAACAAAAGCAGTATCAAAAACCTGTAGAAAATCCTGGGCTATTTTTGGTTGGCAAATTCAGCCCAAGTAAGAAAAGGAAGCCCAGATGTTTTCAGATAAGAACAAGTAAGAAGATGAAGATGCAGATATTTCACACTGTTTGCCTGTGGTGTCTTAAGACAATTACTGTTTGCTGCTTTAATGGGCGGAACCTACAGCGGTGAAGCAGAACCTCAGTGCAGGTTTCTGAGAGGTAATAGCAGGGTAGCTGCACAACTCCACTGGGGTAAGAAGTTGATGAGGATAGACATGGTTAACCTGTTCTCCTCAGGCATTTACTACCCACGCCTTCAGATCAAAACCTTCAATGGTGGTGTTTATACTATAAGGAAACTGTCTCTGACTGCTTTTTCAAGGTGTAGAAGATGAAATTATAACCAAAGAATTGCATGGTAGAGCAGCAGCGAAACGGAGTGGTAAACAAGGGATCTCTGGCACCTGCAATTTCTCAGTCCACAGATTTTACCGCTTCCTATTAAAATCACTAGGCTCTAATACAGATGAGAGCTTCTTCTTATCTAGGTTCTTCTGCAAATCATATTACCATTAACAACAAACTCTCAGAAAACAAGTCAAGAAAACAATTCTGCTGATGCCCTCAAGTAATGTAAACTCACAGACTATAATAAACAGTTATCAGCGTGGCACAGCTACCTCAGACGGCACCCGAGGACTGGAACTTTGCATAGACTGTCTTGAGTAAAAGTATTCTAGAAAAGATGAATCAAGATTCTAAAGTAGCTCAGAAGATAACAAAAAATATAATCATTATGAAATAAAAAAAATTCTTAAAAAAAAACACTGAGAATATCAAGCTCAAAAAATATGGTACTTTGACTTCTCTATCTGGGCATAATAGAGTAATGAAGCCAAATTTGACCTTAGATAGCGAATAATTAGAAAACTGGAATATATGTTATACACACACTCACACAATTTCATTATACTTAAATATTTAGCAGCAAGCAGTAATGAACCAGGATATCTGGGAGAAGGGAAATAAATGAGATAAGCCCATGACTTCCCAAGATTTCCACCTTAAGGCATTTTTCATACTAGGGCAGGAAAGGTATAACCAGGCTGAGGTGAAGAGCAGAGATTGGAAGTTGAAGCAGATAGAATTTGTGGACAAATGGCCAGAAATGAAGAATAGCTCCTGTAAGATGCAAAGAAGTCTGCTTAACTCTGGCTGAATACGAAGTTGACCCTTGGCAAGATAAAACTTCGTGAATCCTGGTAAAGAACCCCCATAAGTGAAACAATTCCGAAAGCTCCTATAGAATGCCATGGTAGTCAAGGTCTGACCTGCTAAAACAAAGAAACCTTCATGAAGTTGCAGGATATTTAGTGTAGATTCCATGATGACCATGCTTTATTTGTAGATTTAAACTAGACATGGGTCCTCAAAGCGTGGTGTGTAGAACCCCAGGGGACCCCTGAGATCATTTCAAAAGGTCCATAGTGTCAGAACTCTTTTCATGACAATAAGTTATTATTTGCCTTTTTTGCTACATTGGTATGTATACTAACAGTGCAAAAGCAACTGTGGGTGGAACTATTGATGATTTAGTATGAATCAAGGAGGTAGCATAATAACATATTAATTGGTCATTGTATTCTTCATCTCAATGTACTGTGGCTTAAAAAAATAAATTTCAATTATGAATATTCTTGAAACTGTAAAAGTGATTAATGTTTTAAAATCTTAACTCTGGTTTAGATATGTTTCTCTTATTCCAGGTGACAAAATAAGGGATACGCAGAAAGCATTTCTATCGCTTACTGAAGGATGGTAATGACTGCAAGGAAAAGCACTCTTATAAATTTTTGTTAACAGATGATCAAGCCACTCACACGAGTAGTGGTTTCTTAAAGGTTAATTGTAATGTAGAATCGGAAACCATAGCAATGAACCTTTGTACTCTAAAAATATTAGGGAAATTTCTCAACCTGTAAAAGCAAAAACCCTATAACCAAAGTGATGGCTAAATTGATGTGTCAACTTGATTGACCAATGAGATGGCTAAATTTATGTGTCAACTTGACTGGGCTAAGGATTCCCCTCTAGCTGGTAAATATTATTCTGGGTATGTCTGAGGGTGTTTCTGTAAGAGATTAGCATTTGAATTGGTAGACTGAGTAAAGAAGATCATTGTCATCAATGTGGGTAGGCCTCATTTAGTTTGTTGAGGCCCAAATACAACAAGAAGGTAGAGAAAGGGGTGAATTTGTTCGCTTTGATTGAGCTGCCACATTTATCTTCTGTTCTCAGACACTGGCACTCCTGGTTCTTGAGGTTATGGACTCAAACTGAGACATACACCATCAACCTCCTGATTCTCAGGCTTTCAGACTCAAACTGAATTATACTACCAGCTCTCCTGGTTCTCCAGCTTGCAGATGGCAAATTTTGGGACTTCTTAACCTCCATAATCACATGAGTCAATTCCTATAATAAATTTTCTCTTGTGTAAACAGTTCTCCCTCAGTATACATGGGAGATGGGTTCTAGGATCCCCCAAAAGGCACCAAAATTTGTGAATGATCAAGTTACTTACATAAAAATAGGATAGTATTTTCCTATGACCTACACACAGCCTCTCACTTATTTTAAATTATCTCCAGATTTCGTATAATTATGTTGTTTTTGATTCATATTATTTTTATTACTGCATTATTATTTTTTAATATTCTTGACCCACGGCTGGTTTAATATGCAGATGTGGAACCTACAAATATAAGGGCTGACTGTATCTGTATATATCCTACTGGTTCTATTTCTCTGGAAAACCCAGACTAATACAGCCAACTCAGTAAGACTGATTTAGTTTTTCCTCTTGATGTTAGACACAAGGCAAGGATGCTCACTTTTATCATTTCTCTTGAACATTATGCTAGAGGGCCTAGCTACTACAATAAGGTAAAAATAAAAGTCATAAATATCAGAAAGAAAGAAGTTATTTTTATTTACAAAAAAAAAAAATGTTATCTACTTTGGAAGCCACAAGAAATGTCCAAAATAACTACTAGAACTCATACGTAAATCTAGCAGTGTCACAGGACACAAATTAAATATACAAAATTCAATTATATATTTTTTAGTTGAATATAAAATATTTTTAAATTATATTTTTATAGTACCATAAAAATCTAACAAAGGAATAAATCTAACAAAAGCACTCAAGATGTTTACACTGAAAACCACACACATTGCTGAGAAAAATTAAACACCTAAATAAATGGAGAGCTATGTGATCTTCATGAATTATAAGATTCAACATTGTTAGTATATCACTTTTACCCAAAATGACCTACGGATTCAACACATTCCTAGCAAAAGTCCAACAAGCATTTTATAGAAACAGCCAAACTGATTCTAAACCTTATGGGAAATTTAAAGAACCTAGTATTAGAACCTAAATTAACTAGGTTCTAAATTTTAGAACCTAAAAATAATTAAAGTTATTTTTAAAAAGAACACAGTTGAAGGATTTACAGTATCTGATTGCAAGACTTAATGCATATAGTCAGTCCTCTGCTTGTATGGTTCAGCATTTGTGGATTCAACCAATCATGGATCAAAAATATTGGGAAAAAATTTGGATAACTGCATCTGTACTAATCAGATGCAGATTTTTTCTTCTAATCACCATTACTTAAACAAGATAGTCAACAATTATTAACACAGCATTCGCACTGTGTTAGAAATTATAAGTAACCTAGAGATGATTTAAAGTATATGGGAGGATGTGCATAGGTTATAAGCAAATACTACACCATTCTACATCAGGAGTTTGAGCATTGTGGATTTTGATATCTTTGGAAGGAACTGGAATCAATCCCTCATGGATACTTAGAGATAACTGTAGTTGGTAATCAAGACAGTTCAGTATTGGCCAAAGAAAGAGAGAAAAAGATGATAGATGAATGAAATAGAATAGAGAGTCAAAAATAGAGCCCCCATAAGTATGATCAATTGAGTTTCAACAAAGGTCTTCAAATAATTAAATGAGAAAAGGAAATTGCTTTTCAACAAACCATGCTAAATCAACTAAAGATTTGAAATGATACAAATGAATATTGACCCTTACCTTAAACCATGAACAAAAAGTAGCTTGAAATTGATAAAAGAAAAACTTCAGCCAACAAATTTTAAAAGTTTAATTGAGCAATGAGTGATTAATGAGTCAGGCAGCCCCAGAATTACAGCAGATTCACAGAGACTCCAGAGGCGCCCTGTGGTCAGGAAAAATTCATAGACAAAAAAGTTAAAGTGACGTACAGGAATCAGGAGTGAAATACAGAAACAGTGAGATTAGTTACAGCTTGGTGTTTGCCTTGTTTGAACGCAGTTTGAACATTCAGCAGTCTATCAGTGGTTGAAGTATAGCCGCTGGGACTGGACAACACTTAGCCATTGTTACAGGTGCATACTATTAAGTTAGGTTTTCAATTTTGTCTGACTATTAAGCTAGGTTATAGTTCATCCACAAGGACTCAAATATAGGACAGAGTTCTTCTCAGGCCACACTGAGTATGCCCTAACTCAATGTTGCTTTTGTTAAAGCAAAATCGATTATAGCTCCAACTTTAAAATCTATATCTATAAAACTTCTAGAAGAAAACATAGAAGAAGATCTTTGCAACCTTACAGTACATAAAGTTTCCTTAGATAGAAAAAGCATAAACCACAAAATTAAAAGAACAGACTAAGTTTACTTCATCAACATTTAAAACATTTGCTCTTCTAAAAGCATCATTAATACAGTATGCCATAGAATGGGAGCAAATATTTGCAACACAAATATCAAACAAAAGACTCATATCAATAATATATATAAAGAATTCTTAAAATTCAAAAATTAATTATATACTCTGATAAAAATATGGGCAAAAGATTTGAACAGATACTTTACAAAATAAGGTAATAAAATGGCAAAAAAAATTATTGTGAAAGACATTTAACATCATTACTAGTCAGAGAAACAAAAACTGTAAACACAATGGAATAAATTATATGCCCATTAGACTGCTTAAAATTGAAGTGGCTAAATATAACAAGTGTCAACAAGTGGAGCAGCTAAAACTCCTAAACACTTCTGTAGAAGATGCAAATGGTAAAACCACGTTAGAAAACAGTTTCTCAGTTTCTTATAAAATTAAACAATTTTAATTTGACCTACTACCATATGATGTAGGCATTCCACTCCTAAGTATTTATATAACAGAAACAAAACTTATAATCTACCCCAAGACTTGTGCACAAATGTTTATAGTAACTTTATGTTTAATAGTCTCAAATTGGAAATATCCACATGTCCATCAATAGGTTAACAAATAAACAATTTGTGCTATATCCATATGATAGAATACTACTTAGCAATAAAAAGAAACCATTGATATACACAGCATGGATGAATCTTGAAATAATAATGCTAAGTGAAAGCAAGAGAAAAAAAGAGCATGTGAGATATTTTATACAAAATTCTAAAATGTAAACTAATTTATAGTGAAGGTAAGCTGGTCAATGGTTGCTTAGGGATAGGAGTAGATGGAGGATAAATTACAAGGAGTGTGAAGAAACTTTTGGCAGTGATATAAATATTTGTTTTCTTCATTATGATTTTGCAGGTGTTTGCATATAATTAAATTGTATTTTTAAAATAGTTGGGTGTCTATATTATTCTTTTATTATGTATCAATAAAGCTCTACAAATTCAGAATAATTATTCTTTATCTCTTTCCACTGAAGCAGCCTAAAACAATGACAAACTCAGTTTTGATGAGGACCCCTAGCCAGCACTAGAGAAAATGATGGCTCCTTAGGAACAATAGTAGGTTTCAGGTCTGGAGCAAAACTGTGGATGCTGAACATAGAACATGTTATCATACCGGAGAGCAAGAAAGCTGCTATAGTCTGAATGTTTGTATTTGCTCAAAATACAAATGTTGAAATTATAACTCAAAAGGTAATGGCATTCAATGTTGGGTCTTGGGAGATAATTAGGATTAGACAAAGTCATAAAGATCCAATCCTTATAAATGAGACTAGTGCCCTTACATGTCCCAAGAGAACTTGCCTCCCTACTTTCACCATGTAAGGACCCAATAAGAAGTTACCATCTACAAACCACAGGCCTTCACCAAAGACTGAATTTGCTGCTGCCTTGAACTTGGACTTCCCAGTCCCCAGAACTGTGAGAAATCAATGTTTGTATTTAAACTATTCAGTTTATAGTGTTAGATATAGCAGCTCAAAGAGACTAAGTAGCTACTAAGGACTACTAGGGTCCTATCAAAAGGAACTGTAGACTATGAAGACATAACTATACACTAAAGAAAAGTAAAAACTCTCAAGCCTCCAGATCTATTAGCAGTCTATAGGAAATAGAGAGGACAAGCACCATAGTGATAGAATCAAAATTCCAACTATGAGAAGCAGCTGGGTGTATCCACACCATAACAAAAATTAAATAGTTCATTTGTTCACTCATTCAATTAAAAGAAAGAGCAGCAATTGTGTGTGTGTGTGTATATATATATATATATACACACACATATACACACACACACATATATATACACACAATATATATATACACACAATTTATATATACATAATGTATACATAAAAGATTATTAATTAATCAAAATCTATGGGCCAGACTTTTTATGGATTCTAATTTTAACAACAAATTGAACCAAAAGATTATAAGATATCTGGGGAAATATACACACTGATTGGATATTTGATGATAATGAGAAGTGATTGTTTTTTTATTGTGTGAAGTAGCGGTTAATTATGTATAAAAACAGAATACAAATCACTTACTAGACCAACCTGCTGAAATATTTAAAGATTAAATGTTATATTAAAGCACTTATCTAAACAGAAAAATTGTGCTAGTCAAAAAGAAGAGCTTTGTGTAAGTAAGAGTTGCCCAAAGACGGAATGGATTGTCTTAACAAATAGCATGCTCTTCATCACAGAGGGATAAGCAATCAGGGTTTGATGATCCCTGGCAGAGAATATTGAGGAAGAACTTCCGGCAGTGTGTTAAATAATTTCTAAGGTCCTTCTCAGCCTTCATATTTTATGATTCTAAATAGATTTTTATCTGAGTATCAATAATCTTAAAACTAAAAGTGATTCCTGGGAATTCCAGGACTGCAAGTAATCTCGTTCCCATCTCTTCTCTGTCTTACATGCTTCGGTATGGTTCATAGGTTTCCAATCTTTTGGCTTTCCTTGGCCGCACTGCCACATTTGAAGAAGAATTGTCTCGGGCCACACATAAAATACACTAACGCTAAAGGTAGCTGATGAGCTTAAAAAGAAAGTTGTTAAAAATTCTCATAACGTTTTAAGAAAGTTTATGGATTTGTGTTGCACCTCATTTAAAGCCATCCTGGGCGGCATGTAGCCTGTGGGCTGCAGGTTGGACAAGCTTGATACAGAGAGATTAAGTAAATAGATAAGATCCCACAGCTAATGACGATATAGCCTTTCCACCACATCACATTGTTCAATTCTTCTGGTATCATTTGGCAAGCCATTGGCCTCCTCAATTTTAATGTTTAATTATAATACATTATAGTCACTCCTGTTCTGTTTTATTTGCTTTGCTTATTATTGCTTTTCTCCTAATCATCGTCATCACTGTCATCATCATCGCCATGGTTATTATTTATCTTTTCCCATGGTTGTTATAAAAAAAAAGCCATGACTTAACTTTAAATAAATAGTATGGTATCCATCTTTTGTTTACTATTTGAACCTCATATTTGTGAGACTGCTATTTTTAAAAATAATACATCTTTTAGGAGAGGACTTTGTGGGATTTTTTTTAAGGATATCTACTACCTTTTCAGCTATATGATTTTTTACCAAAAGAAAATGTGATCTCTTTAGTGGGCACTTCATTCATATCATCCAATTTCCTTAGTAATCTCAGGTGCCTGTCTAGCTGATTTATAATTATGTGCATTTTCTAAGTTTTCTGTTTCATCACCTGATTTTTGCCAACAGCTATTTGGCAAAATTTATATCCTAATAGTCCAAATTTGTTTGCTTCATTTTTTCTGTTAGAACCAGATTCAAAGAATGAGTTCAGTCTCTCCGTCATTTTAGAATCATCCTCAATTTCGTATCTATGTCTGCTTATTGGCAGCCTTGATTTCCCCTGGTTGTTCAAAGTCCCTGGGTGTATTTATAAAATCCTTCTTTTGTACTTTGTAACCCATTTTAGCACTAATCATTTCACTACCTTTGTCTTTCTTCCACCAAGTTTTAACTGATATGGAACATTTTTACTCCATGCTCTTCTTTTTAGGCATGCCAAGCAAGAATTTTGCTCTCTCATCAGTCCTCTGTGATAGTACATTGAATGTGTCATGCAATTAGCATTGCTGTTTATCAGAAGAATTGAAGCACTATCCTGATGATTTGGTTCCGAGCTTCACTTCTGCCTGAAATGTCTAGATAATTGCAGCATATGTGGGTGTTGTGAGGTTTTCTTCTGCTTGAATTATCCAAATAATTGCTTTAATTCTCCATTTTGCCTTACACATGGAGACAATCACAAAGAAAGTGGATCAAGAAAATGGAGAAACCAAGGGAATTTTTTTGTAGAATCTTTATTCTGTGCAAGCCTGTGATCTTATTGCCTACTCTTCTGAAAGGAAGTGCCTTCTGGTCACCAATATGCCACTTGCCTGCTATCTTTCTATTTTGAGTATTTCTCTCTGTGTGAACTGCTGCTTAGCTGGCCAGGACTCAAATGGTTTCTTACATAACCCAGGATATTTTCTTAGGTTCTCTTCAATGAGTCAGTGAATCATAATATTCAGGGCATATCAGAGATAAAAGAAGTCCAGAACTTCAACCAACCTCTCAACCTCTGACCACTGACACCACCATTATGCAGATGTAGTCATTGAGACCTAAAGGGGTAATGTAAATTACATATATTTCCATAGAAAATCAGCGCAGAAGCAGGACCAAACACAGGATGTACATTAACTGTGGACCAAACACAAAACGAAACTCTAAAACTGCTTTTCCTTATATTTTCTCTAAATGCATATAAAGCTGACAATTTCAGTTCAGTCATCTATAAAACACGATTTAGGGAAGAATGGGATGAGCGACCACGGAGACTCTCTCCATCTTTCCCAAGGCAGTACTCTCCCCTGTTTTGTTGAGTGATGCAGGCTACAGAAAAAAATAAATCAGACCCATATATTTCCTCCGGAAAAGGGGACGGCACCTGAAAGCGAGAGGTACTGTCCCCTTCCTCTTCTTCATCCTCTGTCGAGTTGTTCAACAAGTCAGCTCTTGGACACCAGCTAAAACTCTGGAACCAGCACAACTCCAATTTTGGAAACTACCATTATGGAAAGAAGTGAGCACAGCCATGAGAGGTTTAAGGCTCTGAATATGGAATTCATCCTCTCAAACCTTTCTCCAGCTTCCTTAGAAGACTTCATCTTCTTATCTCTATTATCATTTTCTTGCTCAGTGAAAGTTGCTCTTCTACCTCCACCCACAGGCCTGGGGTGTGAGTGTGTGTGTATGTACACACATGTGCACATACGCATGTGTATTCCTTTGCAACTCAGCTCTAGGTGTCCAAGCAGAAGCTTGAATTTTGCTATCTCTTCCTTCAGCTTGGGATCCCTGTGGAAGGAATTGCTGACAGTGAACACTGCCCACCACTAGAGAGCAGTCAAAGCCAACATTTTCCTGGGCAAAAACTTGTAAGAAGTTGTTTTCAAAGGAGCCAGGTTCCCTTGGTCTTCTCTTTCCCTTCGTCTTTCTCTGGAGGAAGGACCCTGTCAGCTTCCTTTACAAAGGCATATTCTACGTATCTATTTAGGTATCATGGGCACACAGTGAACACTGTGCTAATTCTGCCAGAAAAGCCATTGTCAAAAACATGTGTTCTTGAAATCTTCATGTTTTTACTTCATTAGCACAAATGCAGAGTCAAGCTGACCTATGTGAATCATAAAATGTTGAAAGTAGAGGCAATCTTGCAGTTTAAAAAATAGTTATCATCATAAATCCATAAAGGAAACAAAATCAGATCATGGTTGATTCTTCTCTAACCCTCTTTAGTGAGACTAACAGCAGACAAATCTAAGCAGGGTTCTGTGCACGTCTTTAGATACACTTAATTCCTCCAGACAACATGCTTTTTCCAACCTTAATGAAGAGAACAATTGTGCCTCATATAGGCTGCCTTTCAAATTTCAGTAGGTCCATGTCTATATTATTTAACTTACTTCAATGAACAGCAAAAGAACTATTGCAGATTGGCCTGTTAGTGTGCAGGAAGACTCCTGTAGGCTACTAGACTGGAAGCTGAAGATAGGGAAAAGGGGCTTCTGGAAGGAAAAGTGGCCAGATTTGCATTCACTTTGGATTCAACCTTAGATTTATATTCGAATTCTGTCTTTGCCACTTGCCTAAGTGTAACTCAGGCAAGTTACTTAGGTTCTCTCTAAACCTTAGTTTCTTCCTCTGTAAATTGGAGGTCATAAATGTTTTCATCAAATAGCATAGTTGTAAGAATTAAAAGGAACAGTGAATGTGAAGCACTTAATAAAAGATTTGTTATTATTGTTTAGGAAGGGGATTTTGTGACTTATTCCTGCCTTCTTCCTCTATCGCTTTATTTCTATACATCCAATTTTAATTTTTCTAAATATTCATTATACATGTTTTATGTTCCATGTATAATATAATTCTGATCCTCAAGAGGATACAATGTAGTTTTTAAAAGAGATAAATATAGAGGAATTAAACACAAAAAGAAACACTTTATAACATTAGATTGCAAAGATAGATAACACAAAGGCTGTATATTGTCAAAACCACCCTCAAGAGTCCCAGAATTGGAGTTCTCATAAAGTCCATTTCTACATATTTGAGTTTTTTAATGCTTTATTACTTCCCAGCATTAAAGGGCAATAAATTTATGTCCAAAATGAATGCTCCGAAGTCACCTCTAATATTGGTATCATCGGCTTCTTGCTTGACCTCTTAAATAATGGGAATCACATCCCAGTCATGACAAAGAACTTTTAACCAATTCACACGTATTTTCCAAGCTTCTTTCAGGCTTGGTTGCATTCACTTCTTGTTTAATATATATGATGCAATAGCATCATTGCCAAGCACTTTTAGTGGGATTCTTTCAGCTGATGCCCCGAGCAATTTAACTCCATGCTATGTGCTAAATGGAAATTCAGTCCACATGTTGTTGGAGCACAAAGCAAAGTTCAAATAATTGTCACTATAGGGCATTTAGGAAGGATCCACATAAGATGGACTTGGACTTGCCTGATGAGTTGGATTTTAATGAAGAAAGATGAGGGAGAAAAGGAGTGTATACAAGGATGAGGGAAGAACATGATTAAAGACAGCAAGAAAGAAGGGAAAACAGCATTTATCAATTAAACCGTACGAAAACAGATGGATACCTTGACTCCCTTAACTGGTTTCATTGTCTCCACAAACCTGAAAGGCTTACAGGATTAGCCCCATTTTTGCCAATCAAGGGAACATGAGATGGAGGATATGCAGTAAAGCCAAGCAGCCAGTAAGCAGCAAAACCAGGATTTGTATTCAGAGTAACAGAATTCCAAAATACATGTCCACTATGCCACATTGCCAAAGGCATAAAGAAGCGTAATTACAGAGGCGGCAATGCCGAAATAAAAGGAAAGCCATTGCATTGTCTCTGTGAGAGGCATTAAACATTTTAACAGGCTTTTCTTTTTTATTAGAGTGCTTGCTAAACATTAAAAATGATAACTACAAATTGCTACATTTTTCCCCTGCAGCTGGGGACTTGCTCATAGATAAATCACTAACTTTTTTTTATAACGAACGCTAATCAAAAGACCAGCTAGCATTTTGAAAAAAATAAGAGAAAGTCTGAGGTTAAACAGATAGAAGAGTTATGAGTGAGTTAGAACATAATGGATGCTAAGTGGAAATGATGCTGTAGATGGGAAAAGAACCTAGCTACTCTGAATATATGAAGTAGCCAAATGTGTCCTATTTAGGAAACTATAACTTATCTGTTAGAAATACAGATATTTCTTTATTATTGCTGTTCTCTCATTAATTAGAGCTGACTCAAATCTACAAAGATCTCATTTTTCAAGATCTAGCTAAAAAAAACCCACTTCTTTCTAAAAGGCTTATTTAATCCCCTACAGCTAGATTTTATTTCTCGTTCCTTTGAACTCTTACAGGCATTTTTGTTTGTATCAATATTTTTTATTTATGGATGGCTTATCTTTCCTCTTAGATTGTACGGTCCTGGAAACTATGGTAAGTATGATCCACTATTGTATGTCCAGACCCTGCTTTATACATAGTGAGCACTTAGAATATTTGTTGGGTGAATACTGCCTGTGTTTCAGATGAGTTAGCACCAGTTTTTCAAAGCAAGCATTATGTATACCTAAATGATTTTCTCCCTGTTCTATTTTTCCATTAGTCATCTCATAGTCACTGCAATAATCATAGATTCTATAACATCCCAAGTGAATGGACTACTCTGCTGAACAAATAAACTTACTGAATCTGGATTTCCAAATGAAACTGGATCCCCATCTCTCACTTTAAACAAAAATAAACTCAAGATAAATCAAAGACCTAATCTAAGACCCAAAACCATAAAAAAATCTAGTAGATAGCATTGGATAAACCCTTCTGGACATTGGTCTAGGCAAATAATTCATGACTAAGGCTCCAAAAGCAAATGCAACAAAACTAAAAATAAGTAAATAGAACCTAATCAAACTAAAAAGCTTTGCACAGCAAAAGAAATAATCAGCAGAGTAAATAGACAACCCACAGAGTGGGAGAAAATATTTGCAAACTATGCACTGACCAAGGACTAATACCCAGAATCTACAGGAACTCAAACAAATCAGCAAGAAAAAGTCAAATAATCCCATCAATAAGTGGGCAAAGGACATGAATAGACATTTCTCAAAAGAAGATGAACAAATGGCCAACCAACATATGAAAAAAAATGTTCAACATTACTAATCATCAGGAAAATGCAAATTAAAACCACAATGGGATACTTCCTCCACCTTACTTGTACAAGAATGACCATAATTTAAAAGTCAAAAAACAATAGATATTGGATTGGCTTTGATGAAAAGGGAACACTTTTACACTTCTGGTGGGTATGCAAATTAGTACAACCTCTATAGAAAACAGTATGGAGATTCCTTAAAGAACTAAAAGTAGATCTACCATTCAATCCAGCAATCCCACTACTAGGTATCTACTCAAAGGAAAAAAAGTCATTATGTGAAAAAGACACATGCACACACATGTTTATAGCAGCACAATTAACTATTGCAAAGATATGGATCCAACCCAAGTACCCATTGATCAAAAAGTAGATTAAAAAAAGTGGTAAATATACACCATGGAATACTCCTCAGCCATAAAAAGGAATAAAATAATGATCTTTGGCAGCAACTTGAGCTAGAGACCATTATTCTAAGTGAAGTAACTCACTAATGTAAAACCAGATACCGTATGTTCTCACTAATAAGTGGGAGTTAAAGCTATGAGATCACAAAGACATTACAGAGTGATATAATAAATTTTGGAGACTCAGTGTGGGGAGAGATTGGGAGAGAGAATGATAGATAATAAAAGACTACATATCGGGTCTGGTGTACACTGCTCAGGTGACAGGTGTACTAAAATCTCAGAATTCACCGTTATAGAATTCATCCATGTAACCAAAACCACTTGTACACCAAAAGCTATTGAAATTTTAAAAAAAGCAATGATATTAAAAGATCAAAATTCTGCATAGAATTAATTATAAGGAAAATATTTATCACTAATAGCCCAAAAGTGATTATAGCTTTTGTTAAAGCCACCTAATTAAATGTTTGGTCAAAAGGGTTTCATAATTACAGGCTTTAATACACCTCTAGCAGTGACCCTTACAACCTACAAAGAGAAAAGCACTGAGACCTACTTATGGTGAAAACAATATAAATAACTATGTGGACCAAAATCCAAGCCCACAAGTGATGCTGAAGCTCAAAGCTACTGAGGTCTGAAGTCAAAAGCAGACTGGGCCACTAAGAGAGCTGGTCCTTGCAGAGACCTAGTGACTATACATGTTCAGTAAGAGTTGGGAGATGTGAGAGGGCAGACTCACTGTTTAAAACCAGGGAGAGATAGATCTCTTCACCTGCAAAAGTGTAGTTTGGGGTAGGGGGTGTGGGGTGGGTGGTATGATGGTAAATACTGAGGGCCCACCTGATTGGATTGAAGGCTGCAAAGTATTAATCCCGGGTGTGTCTGTGAGGGTGTTGCCAAAAGAGATTAACATTTGAGTCACTGGGCTGGGAAGGGCAGACCCACCATCAATCTAGGTGGGCACCATGTAATCAGCTGCAAGTGTGGCTAGAATACAAAACAGGCAGAAAAATGTGACAAGGTTACACTGGCTTGGCATCCATCCCTCTAGAGAACCCTAATACAGCTGCCTAAGGATAATGGTTTTTTGGGGGTAACTTGGAGATCATTTCAATTTTAGGAAAATTACACAATTAGAAACACCCTCTACATACATTCCACTCTGAAACTCCAATTGTTGACATTTTATTATATTTGATATACAACTCTCTCTAGTTATGTAAATATATATTAATATTTTTCTGAATCATATAAGAGAAAGTTACAGAAATTATATCTCTTTACCCCTAAATACTTATTTTCCTAAAACCACAATAAATGAATAAAAATCAGGAAAATAATAAAGATACAATACTATTCTATAATCTCTAAAACTTATTCAAATTTTGCTCATTGCACCAATATTATTCTTTACAGCAAATAAAGAAGAATAATATGCTTTAGGATCACTTATTTCATTTAGTTGTCATGTTACTTTCATATCTTAAATCAGTGTCTTTTTGTTTCTGACGATATGAAAATTTTACAGACGTCCCTCAATTTATGGATGTCTGATTCCTCTTGTCAGGAATACTGCAGAAGTGATATTCCACTGTTTTTTTGACTTCCATGGCTTTTAATACAAAGTCTGCAGTAATTCTTATCTTTGGTCTCACTAAATAATGTTGGGGGACAGTTCTTGCTGTTTTTATGATTCATCACTTTATTAGCGATTTTTACTAATTTAATTGCCATGTTCCTTGCTGAAGTTCTTATTATCCAGTTATGTATATGCTAGGTCACTTGATATTTTCTCAGGATACTGAGTCTGCATTCACGTTTTTAAATCTTTTCTCTATGCTCCATTTAGTTAGGATCGTTTATGGCTATATCACTAAGTCAAACAATCTTTACTTCTGCAGTGTTAATTCTGCTGTAAATACGGTCCAGTGAATCTTTTAAATTTCAGATACTGTATTTCACAAATAATTGATTCATTTGGTGTTTCTTATATCTCTTAATTATCTTCTCATTACGTTCATATTTTTATTTAAATCCTTAAGAATATTGTATGCATCTATATAAGTCACTTTTCTGCTAATTCCATAATCTAATTTTTATGTCTGTTTCTCCTAATTTATTTTCTTCTGATTATGAGTCATATTTTCCTAATTCTTGACATGTTCTAGTAAAAACATTCCAGTAATGTTTTTTAGATGCTGGACCTTGTGATTTGTAGTTTTTCAGTACCTGGATTTTATTGTTTTCCTTTAAAATTTGCTGGCCTTTACTTGTGGATTAGCTGGATCTTTTTGTGGCTTGATTTTAAGATTTGTTACAGAGGTCTAGAATAGCCTTTCCTCTCAGAATTGTTTAGTCCTACTACTTAATTTGACCATTCTAGGGTCTTTATCCATTGTTTAGTTAACCAGTGAAAGCTCTCAATTCTCAATTCTAGATGGTGAGAGCCTAAACATTTCCCCCACTCTCTGTATGATCTAGGAATATTTAAATTTATTGCTCCATAGAAGTGATTATCTCTTCAGCCTTGTGGAATTTTCTTTTACAAATGTAGAGCTTAATCATCACCAAAGACCCAAGATTTATGTAGATTTTTGAAGCTGTGTGTGTGTGTGTGTGTGTGTGTGTGTTCATGTATGTAGTAGTACAGCAGTAGTAATAATAAATAATAGTAGCTCCCTCCGCTCTGGACATCTGCCCTAAAACCTCTGCATCCATGACATGTGGTCTGATTTACCTTAACTCACTGAGGCTAGTATTCTGCTTAGGATTTTCCTCTTCACATTACAATCTAAAATGTGCCTTCAGTTAGGAAGTCAGAGTAATGTTAGGGTCTTCTTTTATTTTCCTACACTCAGGGGTCCCTGTCCTATGCTGCCAATGGTCCACTATCTGAAAACAGTTGGTTCACATACTTTTGTTCATTTTTCTAGTTGTTTACAGAGGTCTAGAATAGCCTTTCATCTCAGAATTGTTTACAGAGGAAATGTAGGTTTATTTCCTGTTATGTCATTATTGCCAGAAGTAAAAAATTGCTCCTTCCTCTTTATTCTCTTCTCCCAAAGAAGCAATACTTGTCTAATACTGCATGTTAGGACACTACACACTTTTACATCAGTGCTCTGGTTTACCAGGATTGTTTCTCAGTATTTTTGTACTTACAAAAACTTTGTCTTTCTGAGTATAGTTTTCCCTTAATCTTCTCTCTTCTGTGTACTTTTGCTCTTTCTTTTTGTTCTCCACAAAGTCTTGTAGTAAAACATGAAGAATTAGTTCTCCCCAACGTTACTGGATTTTTTTCTTTTTTATTTATAGAACTTTATCTTCTGTAATTGGAAGTTTATGTTTGTCTTCTAGATATGATGAAGGTTTGAGAGTTGCACACATTCATTTTTTTTTTTTTGAAGTGTATTTGTTAGTCTGTTTTCAAACTGCTTTATAATTACTTCCTGAGACTGGGTAATTTATAAAGGAAAAATATTTAATTGACTCACAATTCAGAATAGCTGGGGAAGCCTCAGGAAACTTACAACCATGGCAGAAGGAGAAACAAAGGTGTTCTTCTTCACATGGCAGCAAGAAGGAAGAAGTGCTGAGCAAACTGGGGGGAAAGCCCCTAAGAAAAATCATCAGATCTTGTGAGAGCTCACTATTATGAGAATAGCATGAAGATAATTGCCCCATGATTAAGTTACATCTTACCATGTCCCTCCCATGACATGTGAAGATTATGGGAGCTACAATTCAAGATTATATTTGGGTGGGAACACAGCCAAACCATATCAAGGTATAATAAATAAACATAATACCTAGAAATAAATTTAACCAAAGAGGGGAACAATATGTATACTGAAAACTATGAAATATTAATGAAAAATGTTAAAGACACAAATAAATGGAAAAACATTCCATGTTCACTGATTGGAAGAATTCATAGTGATAAAATGTCTGTCCTATCAAAGTGATCAAAGATTCAGTGAAATCTCTTAACAAAACACCATGACATTTTTCACAGAAATAGAAAGAAAAAAACCTACAATTTATATGACACCACAAAACTCAAATAGCCAAAGCAATTTCATTAAAATGAATAAAACTATGTTTGAAGTCATCACACTATGACTTCAAAACATACTACAAAGCTATAGTAAGCAAAACAGCATGGTACAGAGTAACAACAGACACACAGACCATGAAACAGAAAAAGAGAACCTAGAAATAAATCCGTGCACTTACAGCCAATTGATTCTTAACAAAGATTCCAAGAACACACAATAGAAAATGAACAGTCTCTTCAGTAAATCATGCTGGGGAAACAGGATATCCACATACAGAAGAGTAAACCTAAACTCGTATCTCTCATCATATGCAAAAATCAACTCCTAATGCATTAAATATGTGAAAGACTTAAATGTAAGACCAAAACTATGAAGTACAAGAAATAAAAAAGGGGAAAACTTTATGACATTAATCTAGACACCATTTTTTTTGTATATGACCTGAAATGCACAGGCTAGAACAACAAAAAAAGGGCAACTGGGATTATATCAAACTAACAAGTCTCTGCATGGCATAGAAAATAACAGAATGAAAAGTCAACCTACGGAATGGAAGAAAATATTTGTAAACTATACATATGATAAGGAATTATATCCAAAATATATAAAGAACTTAAAAAGCTCAATAGTAAGCAAATATCCAATTTTTTAAATGGGCAAAATACCTAAATAGACATAGTTCAAAAGAAGGCATACAAATGGCAAATCGGTATATGTAAAAAATGTTCAACATCAGTAATTATCAGTGAAATGCAAATCAAAACCATAAGAGAGATCACCTTACTCCTGTTAAAATGGCTACTATTAAAACAACAAAAGATGACAAGTGTTAGCAAGAATGTAGAGAAGAAGGAAACCCTTACACACTGTTGGTGGAAATGCAAGTTAGTAATGCCATTATGAGAAACTGTATGAAGATTTCTCAAAAATATTTAACATAAAACTACTGTATGATCCATCAACCCCACTACTAGGTGTTTATCCAAAGAAAATGAAATTAATTTTTGAAGATATTACATATACACTTATGTTTATTGCAACACTATTTACAGAAGCCAAGAAATGCAATCAACTGAAGTGTCCATCAATAGATGACTGGTTAAGGAAAATGTGGCATATATGCAAAATATGATAGTATGATAGGCTTTAGCCATAGAAAATGAAGGAAATCCTGTCATTTGTGACAATATGAATGAACCTAGAGGTGTGTCAAGTAACAAAAGCCTGAAACAATTAGATACATACCACGTGATCTCACTTATATGTGGAACCTAAAAACATTGATCTCTTAAAAGTAGAGAGTAGAATGGTGGTTACCAGAGAGGCTGGGGTGGATAGAAAGATACTCATCAAAGTATATATATTTAGAGTTAGATAGGAGGAATAAGATCAAGAGATCTATTACACAGCATGGTGACAAGTTAATGATGATAAATTATATATATATATCTATATATATTTTTTTTTTTTTTTTTTTGAGACAGAGTCTTACTCTGTCACCAGGCTAGAGTGCTCACACAATCTCAGCTCACTGCAACCTCTGCCTCCTGGGTTCAAGTGATTCTCCTGCCTCAGCCTCCTGATTAGCTGGGACATCATGCCCAGCTAATTTTTGTATTTTTAATAGAGATGGGGTTTCACCATGTTGGCCATGATGGTCTCCATCTGTTGACCTCATGATCTGCCTGCCTTGGCCTCCCAAAGTGATGAGATTACAGGTGTGAGCCACCATGCCAGGCTGATAAACTGTATTCTTTAAAAATGCTGAGAGTGGATGTTATGTATTCTCACCACAAAATGGTAACTATATGAGGTGATGCATTTACCTGTTAATTAACTGTATCTAACCACTGAACAATGTATATATGCTGTGTTGTATAGGATATCATTTAATGTAAATTTAAAATAAATAAATAAAACAAATAAACAATTTCTTAAAGAAACATGCAAATAAAGTCAGCTTTCTTCAATTTGATACAAGAAGGGAGAATACAACCTGGAAGAACCTTAGGAGAATTTCAGGAAAGAGATTTAAGGGTATGTTTGGGAATAGGTTGGATTATTCTAAAGAAGAATTAGGAGAGTGGGGAAGATTTCTGAATTAGAGACTGTTAAGAAGCAGCAGGAGCTAGAGATTCAGTATTTGGATTTGTCAGAATTGCTTTGTTTAACAAGGTGAGAGGAACCAAGCAGCACTGGGCTATCAATGGTACTAGGCTAACAATATCTTTGAAAAAAAAAATTGTCACTCATTATTACAGTTGTACTCCGACCTTGTATAGAAAAGGTGCTTACTTTCCTTGCCATGTGGTAATAGAAATATTATTTACAGTCAGTTAGCAGAATTGCTGATTTTCAGTCTCTGAAAATTAGTGAGTTAGAATATCGCTTAATTCACTCAGAATTTAAGTCAAAAAGTCACAGATAAATATATAAATATATATTTATAAAGTCACAAAAAAGAGTGAAGAACCTTGCTCAAGAGTCTCCAAAGAAATGAGTGAGAAGGAATATTTAAAGGGACAGAGGTTTTGCCAGAGAATTTTCCAGAATTAAATGAAATATTATTCCATAGATTCACTTCAGAAATGATTAATAGTAAAAAAATCTGTAGACATGAATAACAATATGGTAAAGGGATGTCTGTGTAACATTAAAGAGTGAAAAGTTTCTTTCCATGTCTTGGAAAATAAAAACATAATATGCATATGAAAAATTAAGGCAACCACTAAAAGTAATATAATATATATATACATATATATAAAATATATAATATGTACACTAATGTAACACTATACTTCCCAATTCTGCAGATTAAGAATTAAGGGAATGGGCCGGGCGCGGGGGCTCAAGCCTGTAATCCCAGCACTTTGGGAGGCCCAGGCAGGTGGATCACGAGGTCGAGAGATCGAGACCAACCTGGCCAACATGGTGAAACCCCATCTCTACTAAAATACAAAAAGTTAGCTGGACATGGTGGCGCATGCCTGTAATCCCAGCTACTCAGGAGGCTGAGGCAGGAGAATTGCCTGAACCCAGGAGGTGGAGGTTGCGGTGAGCCGAGATCGTGCCATTGCACTCCAGCCTGGGTAACAAGAGCAAAACTCCGTCTCAAAAAAAAAAAAAAAAAAGGATTAAGGGAATATTTTTAAAGTTATCCTTCCAAGAGAAAACAAGCAAAGAAAAAAGCTAAAGGAAGGAAAAATAATTATAAGTAGTAAGATTGAGTTAAGATGGTAGAAATACTTCCAAATGTGTGAGTGATCATGATATATGTTAATTTGCAGGGTAGAAAACAGAATATCCAAATGGACTTTAAAAAATATATCTCACCAATCCTTTTTTTTCTTTTTTAAACATCACACAGGCAAGCTAAAATCACAGGGATATTAAGTCACCTCAAAAAAAGTTCTTATCAAAGCAAAGCTGTGTTAATAGCAGACAAATTAGAATCCTTGGTAAAAATCAATAATAGTGACAGGGAAAAAATCTGCCAAGATGGTTTGATTATCACAAATTTAGATGCATTGATTAAAAAATTAACATATGTAATGTAAAAATTGACATAATTGCAAAGAGGAATTAGCAAATACGCAATTAGTAGGGAATGACACTCTTCTTGTAACAGTCTTCTCTCAGAAACCGGTCTATGAAGATAAAAACTAGTAAGTATAGTCAATTTAAATAATACAATTAATAGGATCAATCCAATAGAAATTTTAATAGAACTTGCATCCAATAAATAAAATATACATTATTTGCAGGTACTCATGAAATATTTACTAACAATTAAGGTCTAACAAATTCCAACAAAAATTATAGACTATATTCTTTAACCACATTTGATTAAGTTCAGTCAAGAATGAAAATAGCATTTTCTGGCCAGGTGCAGTGGCTGTCACCTGTAATCCCAGCACTTTGCCGGATCAGGAGGTCAAGAGATCGAGACCATCCTGGCCAACATGGTGAAACCCCATCTCTACTAAAAATACAAAAAATTAGCTGGGAGTGGTTGCACACGCCTGTGGTCCCAGCTACTAGGGAGGCTGAGGCGGAATTGCTTGAATCCAGGAGTCAGATGTTGCAATGAGCCAAGATTCCACCACTGCATTCCAGCCTGGTGACACAGCAAGACTCCGTCACACATGCAAAAAAAATATATAGCATTTTCTAAAAGAACTAAAACAAACAAAAAGTTTGGAAACTTTAAAATGCATTCAGGAAGGTTATCTAGTTCAAGATAAACTGCAGTAAAAAAAAATAATTTCTTACCCATCTGTTTTACTTTACCAATGTGAGTAATTAACAAACTGGACAATTGTAAGGTCAGAAACTCTACTATGTTTTATATTACAATGTAAATTGCAGAAATCAAAGAGTGATGATAAAACATTGAGAAATAGTGTACTTGTTAATTTTTTAAACCAAAAACTTTTGAAAGAACTAAGATTCCTTTTGAGAAATACGGTAGAAATAAAAGTTATTTGTATATTTCACTTTGGGAGGCCGAAGCGGGTGGATCACGAGGTCAACAGATCGAGACCATCTTGGTCAACATGGTGAAACCCCGTTTCTACTAAAAAATTACAAAAAATTAGCTGGGCACGGTGGTGCGTGCCTGTAATCCCAGCTGCTCGGGAGGCTGAGTCAGGAGAATTGCCTGAACCCAGGAGGCGGAGATTGTGGTGAGCCGAGATCGCGCCATTGCACTCCAGCGTGGGTAACAAGAGCGAAACTCCGTCTCAAAAAAAAAAAGGCAATGAAATTTTTTAAACATAGATGCATTTTGCTATTACTATATGTTTACTATTTTAAAATATAGTTACATTTCCCAAATTAAATCTTGGTAAATGATTGCTTTATATTACATATTGTGGTATCTTTTAATATTAACAATAGCAATAACAGCTTATGATATTGACACTCAGGTTATTTTTATCTCCTTCCTTTAATAACTACGTTTATTCAATATAGCTTTAACCCTCAGAATACTGTAATTTTCCAAACTCCTGGTCCATTGAATATTTAAGAAGAGTGAATCATTGTTTTTACTGATCATTCCAATGACCACTGTCTTGGTTTTATTGCTGAGATTTCTTTTTTAGAAGATACATTCTTCACTTTATATGTTGGGATTTTAGATTTTATCAGGATTTTTTCCTGATTTTAAAAGCAAGCTATTAAGTGCACAAGATGAGTAGATGAAGGTGAAAACATCCCCCTTTTTAGTGATAAAGCTATTGGAGAACATGGCTTAAATGTGAATCAGTAATAGGCTTTCTGACATAGCATTCCACAATTACCCAGACTTTGCCAACCAGGGCCACTAGCAACAGTGAAAAAAGATGGGGCTCTCATTGACAAATGAGCAAAGTATGACATGGGCATCCTACAGGTGAACTAACTCAAGGTAAGAGGGTAAGGAGATTATGAGGGTAACAAATACAACTTCGCTCTTTCAAATTTACTAATCAGAGAGGAATCCCTGTCTATGGGCAGGAGTGAAGAAAGGATGGGAGCATCAGGATTGGTGCCTATGGAAGTATTTCGGGTTAGAATCCACATTTTAAAAAACCTGAACATGGAGGAAGGAACATCTCGTTTTTCCATTTTCTTTGATAATCAGTAAATATGATTACTAGTGAGTTGCTATTCCGAGAGTGTGTTTTTGTTTCACCTAAAATACAAGGTATTAAAGTGTCCAAACCCACTCTTAAGACTCAGGTGCTAGGGCCGTGGGGCTGCCTAGAGTTTCAGGAGGCAAAGCAAGGCATGGCATGGAGAGGAGCTACATGGCATCAGGGCAAGGCATGGCATGGAGAGGAGCTACATGGCATCAGGGCAAGATCACAGCTGAGGAACAAGCCAATTGAAAACCCAATAGGTCAACAAGAGATCAAGAGCAAAATATAAAGAGAAAATTCTATAACAGACAAACTGAAGAGTTTGTGCAGCATGATTACATAAAGAGAATGAGGCTTCTGGGCAGTATTATCTTAAATGGGGAATGTTTAAGGTGCGGGCATTTGGAACAACATAGAAGAAAACTAGCTGACAAGTGAAGATTCTGGAATTCTAGTTACAGTCATTTGAGGAGCTTTGGAAAATTACATTCTTCTCAAAATAATTTCTCAAGGAAATTATTCCCTTCTCAGTTTTCTCACTCATTCAATGAAGAATTCATCCTACACTGGCTTCCAGTTATAGAATTTCTGTAGTCTATTTTACAAAGATCACAGTGAAAACAAAAGACAATCATTTGAATAACGTTTCTGAAAAAGGTTCCTGAGGTATCCTTGGAAGAAGAACTTCCTGAAAACAGAGATTTTTTTAAGTGTTTTCTACAGCTACGTATTTTTCAGAATTAACGAAATAGCAGAAAACATTAATGTTTTGGCTCTGGAACAAGGTTTTCAGGAAGGTATAAATGTGATCATCTGGTATCATAAGATAAATCCTAACCCAAGGGAATATACCTTCTTGAGTAGAATATAAGCATTCCCAAGGGGTCTTTACAAATTTGAAAAATCATTTTTGATATTATAATTTTCATATTTTAATTTTTTATCTTGAAAAGAAAAATAAACCCTATGGTTTTCATAATATAAAATACTGTTAGTTGAGCTTCAACAAATTCTTGACTGGTGGGATAGACTGAATAAACGTTGACTCTCATGGGACAGACATATTCAACTCTGGGGTGGAAGCACAAGATACATTTGGGGAGGGGCAGACTAGGGTTAAACAAAGAAAGAATCAAAAAGATGTATGTCTTAAATTTCTCTGAAAGTAGAACCTAAGGGTATTCAGTAAGTTTATTTAGGAATGATCTCAGGAAGCAGAATAGAAGGAGTAGGAAGAGTGAGAAAAAAAAAAAGAAAGGAACACCAACATCGGGACACTTTCAGCAATTGGGGTTCCATTCTGTTGAGAACCCCTGAACAGCTTATGAAATACCTCCCTAAGTATGAGAGGCTGGAATACTCACCAGCGGGCCTTTATCAGCATTGGTTGAGCACTGGTCCCTGGACAATAACTCCCCTTACTTCTGGTATGGGTTCCCACAATATTGTAAAAAGCCCTCAGAGATTAGACAGAAAAGCACATAAGTATACTTAAGGTAGGTTACTGTGAATATGAAGTGAAGCTGAGCTCACATGGAACGTACCATCATAGCTGCAGTACCAGACACATTTAATAAAATAAGTATTCCTGATCAATACTTAGAACGTCTTCTAGTTAAGTAAAATGATTTATTATAGCCTGATTAGCTGGTTAAATATCTTGATTCTATCCAAGGACACATTCAATGTGGTTTCTTTCACTACAGCTAAGCTTTCCAAGGTTCACTTTCCAAATTGACCTTCCCAATTCCAAGTCTTTATTTTATGTTCTTCCAACAATTTAAAATATTCATGTTTATGTTTCCAAGATCCCCCTTTTCCATTTCATAGATTCCTTCACTCATTCAACAAACATTTACTTGCTTCCGATTGCATGCCAGGAGGTGTAAGGCTTTATGCCAGGTCCAGTGTTAAGAACTTCTCCTTAATATTATACTTAATATTCTCAACAACTCAAAGAATAGATATTGATATTATCTCCACATTACAGATGAGAAAATGTAGGTACAAAGATGCAAAGAAATTTGCCCAAGGTCACAATTCTACTAAATTCCTTCGATAGGTCTATAACCTAGGCACAGAACATGGTCTGAACAGAGTCTTATAGGATGACTTGGGAAAAACAGTTGTGGAAGTTTGCACTGTTTTATCTAACACATCACCAATTTTGTGCAGAGACCCTCTGTCATGTAACTTTCCTGACCCTCAGGCTAGAAGCATGACATATTTCTCCACTCTATAAATGTTGGGTATGGCCATGTGACTTGCTTTGGCCAATGAAATATTTGCAAACATAATACAAGAAAAGGCCTGAAATGGCTTATATGATTGAATTCTCGTTTTTTTCCGTCACACGCAAAGGTAGCTCCTTGGCCTCAGACCTGATCCTAAAGCAGCTGAAGCCAGTCGACCAGCAAATGCTTAACAAGAAATTAGTCTTTTTTTTTTTCATGCTACTGAGATGTTGTGGTTGATATGCAATAGCTTGTCAGCAAATAACTGACTGAAACAAGTGACAAGTAAGCAAATAACACTAATACATTGTTGTCAGTGATTTTACAAAAGACATTCTGAGGGCTAAGAAAACAGAGACAAAGCAGAGTTTTGGGTATCTGGACACAACGATACCCGAATTAGTTCTAAAATAATCTACTTTTTCTTTTTCTTTCCAGAAAATGGGTTTTGGGGGAATTGAAGGCTGTTACTAGAAAAGGGCAGCATGCTGGCAGGCCTGGCTTTGAAAGAGAGATAATTTTAGAGATTTTCTGCAGTTGAAATACAGGGGGTAGAATTCTTAGTGCTCGCACTGGAATACTTCAGAGTAATCCAGAATAGCTGTCACTTTAAACTGAAAAAAATAATAGACAAGTGAGGGCCAGGCACAGGGCTCATGCCTGTAATCCCAGCACTTTGGGAGGCCAAGGTGGGTGGATCACCTGAGATAAGGAGTTTAAGACCAGCCTGGCCAACATGGAAAAACCCCGTCTCCACTAAAAACCAAAAAACAGAAACAAACAAACAAAAAACAATGAAAATTAGCCAGATGTGGTGGCCCATGCCTGTAGTCCCAGCTACTCATGAGGCTGAGGTGAGACAATTGCACGAACTTGGGAGGCAGACGTTGCAATGAGCTGAGATCATGCCACTGCATTCCAGCCTGGGTGACAGAGCAAGACTCCCTCTCAGAAAAAATAAAAAAGGCAAGTAGGTAAATGTTATTTAATCTTTTCGTTCACTCATTTTTTTAATCATTCTATATAAATTAAAATGAAATTAAGGGGAAATTAGTGAAAACTAGGTGGGCATGAGTGCATCTAGAGAAGTACACTGATATGTTGTACTTCACTATTCAGATCCATGCAAGTATTTACATCTTAAAAACGTTTCTCCTCAAGTTTTAACTCCATATATAAGATTACACATTTTCTTCCTTCAAGCACAAATTTCAAGGCTAGGACACACTTTAGTCAGTAAAAGTGGCTCATATTGGCAATGACTCAAAACAGGGAGGGGAAAGCATAAAAGCATTTAGAGAGAAAGTGGAAATTAAAAACAATAAAACTCAGCAAATTTTCTCCCTACAAAATATTTATAAAACTGGAAAAATATAGAATTATGGAAATTGACTAAAAGAATATACCAAGTTGAGAGGTGGGTATTTTTCAAGAAAAGATAAAGAAAACTAAGCTATGGATAAGACCTAACATAGATAACAGGTTGATGGGTGCAGCAAACCACCATGGCACATGTACACCTATGTAACAAACCTGCATGTTCTACACATGTATCCCAGAACTTAACGTATATAAATAAATAAATAAATAAATAAAAGAACAGGGAGAGTGCAACATTTCTTCCATAGGCTACTCCTACCCCTCACCTCAGTTCAATTGGTGCATTCATTCTACCAGTGCAGAGCAATGTGGAGAGGGATGCCTTGAATGAGGTCAGAGCACAGAAAGATCTCACAAGTGGGACAGTCTGCACTGTTGTGATCTCAGTGGCAAAAACACTGGGAAGACCAGAGTTAAGTTATCCTGAGGTTGCACTTCTGCCTGGGGCAAAAAAGAAGTGGACCAGCAACCCAGCCAGAAATTTTACAAAGAGATACTCTAAATAAGGTATTCATAGGGTTGTTTAACAAGCTCTTCACACAGCTGCACAAAAGAGACTGGAGAGAGTCTAAGCTATCTATCCACATATCCCTGGTTGATCTTGATATTACACAACTACATGGAAGAGAGGCCAAAAAACCTAAAGCTGGGCTGATTTAAAAATTGCCTGAAAGTTGAATGTATTCCCAATACACAAACATATCCACCAATATAGTGTGGAAGCTTTACTGGCTTGAGGTGTTTGAACACAATCTCTGACCAATCATTGACTGACTACTAAGCTATGGCAGAGAGAGGTGACCCTTAGGTAACCAGGCTTAAAAAAAAAATTTAAATGTGTGTGTATGTGTGTGTGCATGTGTATTTGTGTGTGTATACCAAGAAGAGACACTAGTACCACACAGCATAATAAAATTTCATAGCTATAATCCAGGCAAGTTATAAACAGGCAGAAGCAACAATTTTAGGGGTAAATCATGATACAGACTACTGCAATATGTTATCTAAAATATCTAATTTTTAACACACAAAGAAGATACAGAAACAGACAAAGTGTGTCTTATAAAAAAATAGTAATAGATAGAAACTGTTTCTGAGTGGGGCCCACATTTTGAACTTAGCAGGTAAATACTTCAAAGGAGTTGCTACATATGTACGTTCAAATAACTAAAAAAGAATTGTATGAAGAATTAAAAGAAAGCAAGATGACAATAATTCAACAAATAGGTTATTGTGATAAATTCATAGAAATTATTTAAAATATGGAAATTTCCAAGTGACCAGTAAAAAAATGAAATTTAAAATTCACTATAGGTGCTAAAGAGTAAATGTGAGATGACAGAAAAATGGGTAAATTTGAAGACATGTTATTAGAATTTATCAAATATGAAGAAGAGAAAAATAAAGAAATATAATAGAACCTAAGAAAGTTGTAAGAAAACATCAAGCATATGTATGTCCTAGAAGTTCTAAAAGAGAAAAGGGCAAAAAAATATTTGAATAAATAATGTTAAAATATTTCCAAATTAGATAAAAATATTTAAAGATGTAAAATTTTCAACAAACCCCAAATGAGATAAACTCTGAAAATTTATAGCTGAACACATCATAAGAAAGCCAAAAAAATGCATCTTAAAGGCATCTACATTTTTTTTAATCCAACAACACAGAACTGTGCTTCTTTATTTGAAATCTTCAGATTAGTGATGAGTCTTGAAATTAATTTATTTGTGATAAGACACAAGGAAAGGCAAAGCAAGGTAGGGGAGCAGAGAATACTTGCTTTTCTCCAAGTTTCAGGGTAGATCAATTAAATCTTGGACATGTAGCCTCCATCCTCTTTTCCCAGTTGCCTTCATGGAATGACAACACAATTAAGTTTCATCCAGAGCCAGTCTTTCTGCCTTTCTTGACTCCTTCGGTCTGAGAAAATTGGACCTGGCAGTGTCAGTGCCATTTGACAAAAGTCTAGATAATCGATTGCATAATTCCCTGAGTAGCATAAAAAATAACTCATCACATACAGGAGACAAAAATGCAATAAAATAAATTTTCATCAAAAATTATGGAGTCAAGAAGGCAATGATGACATATTTAAATAACTAAAAAATTTCCAACTAAGAATTCTATGTTAAGCAATGTATAATAACCAACAAAGATTAGTTCTGATGGTTAATTTTATGTGGGCTAAGGGATGCCCAAATAGCTAGTAAAATAGTATTTCTAAGTGTGTCTATGAAGGTGTTTTGTAAGAAATTAGCACTTGAATCAGTAGATGAGTAAAGATCACCCTCACTAACGTGAGAGAACATCATTCAATTCATTAAAGGTCCAAATAGAACCAAAAGGCAAAGGAATGTCAAATTCTCTCTTCTGGAGCTGGAATATTTATCTTTTTCTGCTCTTAGATATCAGGGGTCCTGGTTTCAGGCCTTTAGGTTTAGGGACTTACACCAGCAGCCCCCACACCCATTCTGAGGACTTTGGCTTCAGACTGGGATTACACCATATGCTCTCCTTGTCTTTAGGCCTTTAAATCAGACTAAATTACATCACTAGTTTTCCTGGTTCTTCTCTCCAGCTTGCAGACAGCACATCATGGGACTTTTCAGCCTTCATAATTGTGTGTGCCAATTTCAATAATATCTATCTCTCTCTCTCTCTCACTCTCTCATACACACACACACATAAAATAGCTCATGTGGGTTTTGTTTCTCTGGAGAACTCTAATACATTTGTTGTTTGAAAAGACCAACAAATTGGCAAACTTAAGTAGACTGAGGAAAAAAAAATATTAATGTAAACAGAAGAAAAGAGGAGATATTACCACCAACCATACAGACAGTAAAAAGACTAAAAGGGAATATTATGAAAAAGTTTATACAAATAAATTATTTAACTTAGATTAAATGGACAAATTCTTAAAAATATACAAGTAACTGTTACTGACTCAATATAAAATAGAGAATCTGAATAGACATATAAAACACGAAAAGAAGGTGAACTAGAAATTAAAAGTCTTTTCACAAAGAAAAGCCCACACCCAAATGACTTCACTGGTAATTTCTAGCAAATATTTTAAGAAGAAATAATGCCAACCACTCAAATTCTTTTCAAAAATAGAAGAGGAAGGTACAATTTCCAGCTAATTCTATGAGGTCTGTATTACCTTGTTACAAATGCCTGACAAGCCTCATAAGAAGCAAAGACCAGTAACTCTCATGGAAAGAAACAAAAAAAAATTAGTCAACTAAATTTAGGAAAATATTAAAAGGACTATCTACCATGACTAAGTGAGATTTATTTATGTAACAGAAGATTGTTTTAACTATCAAAAATCCACTCATACAAATAGAATGAAGAAAAAAATGATCTCAATAGATGCAAAAAAATACATTTGACAATATTTGATCACTATTTATGGTAAAGGCTCTCAATAAATAAGTAATATAAACTTCCTAAATATGATAAAGGAGCAAGGAGGCAGCAGGAACTGACTGCACACAGACAAGAAAGAACCTACCCGGGTGAGGGAGATGTTAGAGCTATATCCTGGTTATGACTGCACAATTTTGTAAATTTACAAAAACTCACTGAATTGTATACTTAAAATTTGTGCAGTTTTGTTACATTAATTTTACCTTAATGAAGCAATAAAACCTAATAAGTACAAGGGCTAAATAGTGGGGAAGTGTAGATGAAACAAGATTAGCAGTACTCTGAGAATTACTAAAGCTGAGTCCTGAATAACAGCAAGTTATTGTACATTTCATTCACTTTACGTATGTTTGAAAATACCTAATAAAATGTTGGAGTTTTAAAAGTTGCAATATTGGGGGAAAACAACTGAGGTTTGGAGAGGGAGCAAGCATAATGTGAAAATGTCCCTTGAGTTATTCTAATATTCCCTTGTTTTCTCCTTTAAAAGCACTTCCTTGAGTTCTAGATTGGTTTTGCAGTTTTTTGCTTTGGTTCGTGCATTTGTTCCTAACACTTGGAGAAAGGAAGATAAACATTATTATCTCTGCTATGAAAATAAAGAAACCACAGTCCAAGGTGACAAATATAGAAAGGGTGAGGCGGCTATGGACAAAGTCTGGGTGTCCAGTGCTCTGCTTACTGCATTGCCATGATCTGTGCATTCAAGACCTGAGGCCAGACTAGACCCAAGATAAAGTGTATAGTAGGTAAGAATTGTCTGCAGTATTCTCACAATCCTCATTTGGCCTCATTGACATATTTTAACCTAGCTTTACATTGCTCCTGCCCCAAACACACATGTACATGTACATTTTACTTTGATACTTCTTGGAAGGCTGGTGTATTTTCAAACAGCAGCCTTCACTCTGCTTCTCTTCCATCTCACTCTCCCTACCCCATCAGTACCTTCTCTCTCAATTCTTGTTGACAATACTTAAGTATTCCCTCCATGGAATTATCAGATTAATGCTACTCTTATACGAAGTATTAACATTTTAACAGAATCCAACAAAATCTTAAAGAAATGCATATCTTACTGACAAAACTTTTAAGACGCTATAGAATGTGAATAGTGAGAATATTTTAGCCTAATGAGAAAACTTCTTAGGCCTTGCGTATTACTTTCCAGGATACATATTAGCTCAAAACTGACCAATGACACCATTAACCAATATTGAGAATGAGGAACATATAAACATCAGTATAGTAAACTAAGCTTCTGCTTATTGATGCCACAAACCAATCTTTCATCGTTTAGCTAAGATGGAAACACTGTGGTGAGTCAGCTGTAAATTAATTGATGTGGACAATTCCATTGGGGACAACAATAATGGAAAGTGTTTGGATTTTTCTAGTCTAGTGGCCTGCCCTCTCTTTAATATGAGAGAATAAGTCACTCTTACATTCAAATGTGGCTCAGTGAATCAGAATATTGGATATTTGGTTAAAGTGGGTATTTTTCTCAGAATCCTCCCCAAATTTTTTCCAGTTGAGACTTTGCTGTTTGATCCACCCTCTCAGCTATCTGTTCATTGACATCATTATGCTGCATTGAATATATGCATATGCATTTATTCTATCAAAAATATATTTGAGCACCTGCTATGTGTCAATACTGTTCTGGATATATAGGAAATCATCAATGAACAAAATAGAGGAAGATTTTACCTTGTGGAGGAAAGTGAAAATGAAGCAAATGGAAGGAGCTCTTCATATATTCTGAGTACATATATTTCTGAAAGTTGTTTTTATACTGTTGGTTATGCCTTTCACTCTCTTGGTGGTGTCTTTTGATAAGCAGAAGTTTAAATTTTGATATTATTAAAAGTAACTTGTATAGAATGTTAGGAGTTTGTAGAAACTGGGAAACACTATGAGGGCAAATGGCTGGCGGAAGATTGCTGCATGCATGAGTTGTCTAAGGAGCAATAAAAGAGCAGAGTGTTGCTACAGAAGACTGAATGAAATAGGAGTAGGTAGGGAAAAACAGCAGGAGGTGAGGTCCAAGAGTCAAATAAGGTGAGGCCTGGTAGGTCTCTGCAAGGGCCTACTTCTTTGTGCAATAGGGAGTCATTGCAGAGTTTGAGCAAAGAAGTGACCTGCCCTTGCTTACACTGGAAAAGAACCACTCTACTCGTTATGTTGATAGTAAGAGAGAACATGAAAGGACAGATTAATTAACAGGCTATTGGCAAAAAAAAAAAAACCAGGTGAGAAATGATAGCCTAGAGTGGTAGTAGACTCCACTCTGTTGATTGTGACTCCAGCCTGTGCAATGCAGGGAGACTCCATTTCAAGAAAAAAAAAAAATCAGTGAATGAATGCTGAGTAGCTGTAATCAACCTGGAATGGAAAGCTATTTCAAGACAGTGTGGGGGAAAAAAACAAACATTATCCATAGCCACGAACTTTTAATTGTTATAAAGAACAGTTATAGTCATCTTTGAGTACAGAGGCTACTGGTAGTTTTCATTTGAATATATCTGAAATAGATAACTATGTAATAGAATTGGAGGGTTTTGTTGCTTGAGAGTTGTCCTCAATACACGCATAAAATGAATGCTCCTTCATCCAGCAGCTGTTATTAAGGAAATGTATATAAACAACATACAACTGTAAAATGCTAATGAGTTCCTGAAATGTGGTTACAGTTGACAGGCCACAGCAATAGCCTTCTAACTCTTCTCCAAGCTCCAGTTTCCCTTGCTAACATTGATCTGTACCACTCCCAGGTATGCTTTCTAAAGCACATTCCTGCTGAAATCTTTAAATACTTTTTATAGTCTTCTGAATTAAAGAATATCTTCTTAGTCTTGGCTTTCAAGGTATTTCTAAGTGTCTAGCTTTACATGTCCAGCCATTACCTAAACTCAAGACAAATATAGTTACTATTTTAAAAACTTAAGGTCTTAATAAGGAGACAAGTTCCCAAGACAAGCTACCTGGGTTTAAATCCCAGCTGAGCATAAAAATTAACCAATTTAGCTTTAGTGTCAGCTTTTGGAAAAATGGGATAGTAACAGTTCCTACCTTATACCTTGTGAGGATTTATTGAGATAACAAATGTAAATTCTGCTAGACTGTAAACTCCATGAAAGCAGAAACCAAATTTATGTTATTCCACACTGAACTCCAATGCCATGTACATAGTAGACACTGAAAATATACACACAATTATATATTGAGTGTCTAGTATCTGCCTGTTTTTTTACTAAACTCTGAGGATACTCTGTCTCTTGAGTTCTCATGAAGCTCACCTTTTGGTAAAGGAAGATAGACAATAAATCCACAAATAAAAACATATTTGAACTTATATATTAAAAAGTGTTATATTAAAAAATTATAGGCTTGGGTGCAATGGCTCATGCCTGTAATCCCAACACTTTGGGAGGCCAAGGCAGGCGAATCTCAAGGTTAAGAGATCAAGACCATGCTAACTAACATGGGGAAACCCTGTCTCTACTGAAAACACAAAAAAATTGGCAGGGTATGGTAGTGCACACCTGTAGTCCCAGCTACTCAGGAGGATGAGGCAGCAGAATCGCTTGAACCCGGCAGGTGGAGGTTGCAGAGAGCGGAAATCATGCCACTGCACTCCAGCCTGGCAACAGAGTGAGACTTCGTCTCAAAAAAAAAAAAAAAAATTTACAATGGGATAACATATGGTATTTGATTTTGCAGTCATGGAAGAATTCTGAGGAAGTCACATATGAACTCAGATCCAAATTTTGGGAAACAAAAATCATGTAAAACTAAGGGAAGTGGGAACATTACTAAGTATTCCTAGAAGGAACCTAAAGTTAGCATGCCTCATGGCAGATAAGTTCAATGAACAGAGAAAAGAGCAGCATAGCTATGTCATGGTGGTGGGGAAAATAGTACAAGTGGAATTCAGATTAGTAGCCAGGGATCCTTAAGAAGATGAGATTTTATTTAGGGGGCAATACAAAGCCACTGGGACTATTTAAGCAGAGGAATAATCACCGTTCACTGGGCCATTGTATAGAAAATGGATTGGGAGGAACAAAAGCAAAAGTAGAGAACTGGTTACGAGTTCATACTTTAATGGCTATAAAAAATTATAGTCATTTGCTTTTGCCTGACAAAATGCAAACAGAGTGAACGCAAAATATTGGGAATATAGTTTGGAGGTAGAAACAAAGAAATAAGAGTCGAGATGGTTTCATTCAGGCCATGTTATACCTTTAATGGGCCCTATGCACTTTTGCCTTCATAAATTCTTCCACCATGAAAACAACATTTAAAACTGTATTTCACAAGTGCACTGGAATAAAGATGAATATAATCCACTCTGGATTATATTCATCCCAAAAAAAAAGAAAGAAAGAAAAAAAGAAACAAATTACAATGGGGTAACATATGGTATTTGATTTTGTAATCATGGAAGAACTTTTAGAAAGTCACGTATGAACTCAGATCCAAATTTTGGGAAACAAAAATCATGTAAAACTAAGGGAAGTGGAACATTACTAAGTATTAAAAGAATATAATCCACTCTGGATTATATTAGTTTTCTTTATGATTTTAAAAGAAATTAAACATTGTCAGTAGCCCCTAAAAGATTTGTGGGTCCTAAGCACTATGCCAAAAAACAAAAATACAACTATTAGTAGAATACATTTGAAAGTGATAAATCCTTAATGCATATTAGCTATATTATGATTATACACTGGACATGTCCTTGCTGCCTTACCTCTGTGAATTTGCTCGTGCTGCATCTTGAATTTCTCCCTTCCTTACTTGTCAAAAATTCATCTATCCTTCAGTGCTCAGACCAAATGCCAGCTCTTTTAGAAAGTCTTTTCTGATTCCTCCACTGGTCTCGATTCCTTTCCTCTCTGTCTACACAAGTTCACGTCAGTACTGTCTCGTGGCTCTAATTAGAGTTTGGTCTTGATTTCTGCTAATTTATTTACTTCTTTCCCTTACACATGTTTTAACTCCTTTAAACGCTTAGTGATACCTCATACATCATAGCTTTATCTCTTACTGTGCCTCGCCAAGTGGCGTAGAGTAAAGCCTCAATAAATATTTGTTGACTTGAATATCCAGAGTACTTGGTCAGTCAGCCAAGTACTCTGACCAGAGCCGGTTAGGGCAAGATTGGTCTTCAGTATCACTGCCCAGACTGTGGCACGTGATTACTTTGAGACCATCTATTAAGCAACAAAATTCTAAGAGGAATGCCAACTGTGACACCCCACTTTGCAAAGGATGCTGCCAGGCTTCTAAACAACAACTTCATGGAGCATCCATCCAAAATGCCAGCTGGAGTGCAGACAGACTTGGACCTTGTTGACTTCCAACACCATAAATCTAGAGCCTTGGCTAGTCTCCATTTTGGTTAATGATGACTAAGCTCCAAAGCAGCTGAAAGATAAGGATTCTGATTAGATATAGAAAGAAAAAAATGATCCTGGGTAAATGAAAACATTATTCATGTAAACTGCCTTTGTTCTAATACTTACTTTGTAGAAAGCACTGTGCTTGGTCTCATGGAAAATACAAATAGATCTTTAGACACAGTCCTTGCTCTCAATGGAAATTTTTTACATCAGAGGATGGAGCTGGAGGAAGAAAATACTAGTGGAATGACAAATGTAAAAATGACTTTGTGTCTTCAATGAGAAGAAGGTATTATTTAGCTCCAGCATGGAAACTGACTTATGACATCAGATGAATAAGCCCATATTCCTTAACTTCATTTTCTCTGTGGAAAACCAACAACTACTACTACTACTGCTACTACTACTCCTTTTCCTTCTATCAGAAATACTGGGTGGTTTCATTACTTAGGAAACATAATTTCTGAACCTTTAAATATTTTTAATTTTCAGCATTCAGTTAAATGCATGAATTTCATTCAATTTGCAACTGAAATTGCAAATTTCATTTTTTTATTATTTTGAGAAAGAAAAGGGAATTATTGCCTCAATAAATGGATAAATAACCATACTTGATATCATTCATATATTTGTCAACCATAGTTTATTGAGCAACAAATATGACAAAGAAATTTTGGTCAGTGTAAACTAGTGGTGCTCAACTGTGGCTAGCTTGTGTCCCAAATTCTCCCTAACTAGTGTTGTCAAGTAGTTAGGGAGCTAATTAGGGAGCATTTGACAATGTCTGCAAATATTTTTGGTTGTTTATTTTTAGGTCTTGTGCTTTCTGGAAAATAGGCATTTTCTCATGCAGGTCTCATACCTTAGAAGGTATGTCCTATCATCTTTTCTCAACGACTTTTTTTTCTATTGAAAAATAACCAAGACACAAGTAATTTTCAACTGGGAGGATAAACAAAAGGAATCATGAAATTTTAGGTCGAATAATTCTTTGTTGTGGAGAACTCTCTTGTAAACGCTAAGATATTTAGCAAGCATCCCTATGCTTTCCCCACTATTGCCAGTAACACCTCCCTGGTCATGAAAATCAAAATGTCTCCAGACATTGACAAGCATCCTCTGGGTGGGGAGGTGGACTGAGGTGGTGGTGACCAAAGGGGATGAGAGGAAGCACAGTCAATTGGACCACTGGTGTAGGGAATGAAAAAGGAACTGAGAATGTAGTAATATTTTGTAGATACGGGCCCTGGTACATACCCCTATGGGGAGTGAAGCCATTTTACACTCCTAATCAAAATTTTTAACAAATGCTCCTCACCTTTGAGCTATCAATTCTAATTCTAGACAATCTCTTATAAGGAAATAATTGTGAAAAACAAAAACAATAACAAAAAACAAACCAAAAACACCTTAAGCACTTCAATGTCTAAAATTCCTCTGAGGAAAATTTAATTATAAAATAGCTGCATCATGAAATATTAGGCAAACAATAAAAGAGATGTTTAAGAAGAGGGTTTTTTTTAATGCTAAATGAAAAAAGTTGCTAAATCACTATTATGTAATAATACTCAGTAAACAAACAAAACTAAAAGGAAAAACACCAAAAATGTCAATAGGATTATTTTTAGATTCAGGACAAAATATGGATATTTTACCCTTTTATATATTGTATATTTTAATTTCCTTAGAGTATAAATATACTGAACATATTTTTCCTTATTTTTGAAAGTCTGAGTCAACGTAAAATGCTAAATGTGGAATCATTGGTAATGTCTCTCTGTAATGATGTATTGAGCGTTGCAATGTTTTCTTCAACCCTCTAATGATATTGTTTTGAAAAAGATGTTGGTTCCATTGTTGGCATTCTGTTCATTGACGGAAAAGAGCAAACAATCAGTAGTTGGTTCTCCTTTTGCCACAAAATTTGGCATTCAAGGCAAACCACTGATGAAATACATTTGCATTTGAATTATATCCACCCTAGAGCCAATCCCAGATCTCTTCCAAAAGCTTTTTCGTGTGATGTGAGTTCTTGTTCAGCTCGTTCCAATAGTGGGGCTCTCTTCAAAAAAATGACTTCCAGTTTAGCTGAGTGGGGTAAGACCTGCCAAGAAAGAGCTATCACTTTATGAATATGAAACTTTCATAAAGAAGACAGCTTCAATAAGCCATTCCTCAAAGGAAATGTTGGTGGTGTAAGACTCCAGAAATCAGAGGGCAGGTGCAGCTTCTGATGCCAATAGGCAAATAATGTTTTATAAAACATGCAAATGTATTCATTTGCTATTATCAGATATTCTGTTTTCTCGATGATCATTTATAAACAGCTTAAAATCAGGAAGAAAAATGTTTAAAAACATAGTATTAATGTGTGGAAGTTGTTTTATAATGCATTGAACTTTTTAATTATAAGTGTTAGGAAAAATATTTGTAAAGGACATACACACATAAATGCACATGCATAGACTTACACACACACCCCGGATTTAACCTGTTGGAATGAGCTACCCTTGAAAATACAATTTACTTTCTCTGACATCATACTTCATTTACTCAGTGCAGTAGCACTTTGAACATTGATCTTTTTCTTAGCTATGCTGAACTTGCATGTAACTGGGCACATTAAAACACCCATGTTTTTCTTACATGCCAAGAAAAAATGACAACATCTTTTCTTCAAGGTTTCAGTTAAAATGTCTTTCCCGGAACACCACCAGAGAAGGTTATTTCACTGATGGGATGCAATGGGATGCTTCACACATGACTCTCCTGAAGAAGCTGCCTGAGAAAATCAGAAAACTCTGAGAGAGTGGAGTAAGTCATTTTCCACATGAAATTGCAGCCACTGCCTGAATTTGTCACCCCTCTAATGATGGTGTACAATCTGGCCATTAAAATAAAAACTTCTTCATAGTGAATCATCCTTTCCCTCTCAATGTGGGGTTCCCTCATATGTGCACCAGGCTAAGCAGTAAGAAGGAATGATGTTAAGATGCACGATTATTCAATCTGGGTAAAGTAATGGTTTTAGGGCACAGTTCAATCTTGATTTCTATCCAAGCTTTTAAATTCAAGTGACTGCCTCTGCTTTTTTTATATGTAGTTTCTCTTGAGTCCCACCCTTTTGTACAAAGATATTTGAAAAGATGTGTATTTCAGGGAATGTAGCTCAGGAATGAAGGTCTGAGAGACTCATTGTTCTAGACTAGTCACCATGAGCATTATATAAACACTCAATGAGCTCTTGCTTTGAAAATGATAAGCACACTGCTAATCTGATGTTTTGTGCTATTTAATACATGAAACAACTTTATAAAATCACTTTATTATCCTCAGTTTACCGCTTTAGAAACTGAGGCACAGAAAGGCACAAGTTCTCATAGCTGGGATAAACAGGATAGGCTGGAATTTTTAAGCAGCGTTTACTGGGTGTCTGGGAAAATTACCTAATGTCTCTGTCTTAGTTACAAAATCCTGAAATAATTTAGAGATTATTAGCTCTTTGGCTGCTCCAAAGTACCATTCTCTTCTATCAACTGAGAAAGGCTTCTGCTGAACCTAGTCTTATAACCAAATGCCCTTTAGCTTTATGAAACAGTATAACAATAACCTTCTTCAAGAACATGACCCTACTCTAACCCTACCACCAAAAATGTGGCACATGTAGTATGTACTAAGCACATGCCTCCAAGAGAGTGTTTCAAAAGCAGGTGTGGCTGAGGTCATATTGAAAAAGATTCACATCGGAGGATAAAAATACATAAGTTTAAAATAAGACTGAAATCTCAGATATTTTAGATTATCATGAGAGTAACTCTGACTCTGAGGTATGGTTCCCAAGTTTGTTTATTTTTCTCTCTCTTTTTTTTTTTTTACAAGATGGAGTCTTGCTCTTGTAAGCTGGGATGTAATCCCAGGCTGGAGTGCAGTGGCGTGATCTCGGCTCACTGCAACCTCTGTCTCCTGGGTTCAAGCAGTTCTCCTGGCTCAGCCTCCCAAGTAGCTGGGATTGCAGGTGCGAGCCATGACACCCATCTATTTTTGTTGCTGTTGTATTTTTAGTAGAGACGCGGTTTCACCATGTTGGCCAGGCTGCTCTCTAACTCCTGACTTCGTGATCTACCCACCTTGGCCTCCCAAAGTGCTGGGATTACAGGCATGAGCCACTGCATCTGGCCAGGTTCCCAGGTTTTATTCATAGAGTAAGTGCTACCAAATATGAAGTAGAAGTGTAATTGTCTCCAATCATCCTTGTTTCCTTTATCTGTCTCTAGTAATATCCTTATTCCAAAATAATTTTCACCAAGACAATAAGGTATATCAGCGGTTCATCACTTAGAGAATATTTACAGTAAAAAAATGGGCCATGTGATAAAGCAATTTTGGAGCAAAGAAATACATTTCTAAAGCAATGAGACTATAGGCATCACATTGTCATATTGGTGGCAAGGACTTCCCCAAGGCCCTATAAATTACTACCTACTCAGACAATGCAGTGGGACAGAGATTACTCGACTTTCTATATTCTTTTTCTCTAACAACTGTCCTTAAGAGAGTTCTTAGAGCAAAGAAAGTGTTAGCCACTGTATCTTCATAATATAATTCAGTGTAATTAGCCACTATATCTTCATCTCCAGCCTTGAGACTCCTCTGAGCTTCTGACTTATACGTATAACTTTGCACTGCAGGTCTTCACCTTATATATAGACAGCTTGAATCCATGCACAAAACTGAATAGCATATTTCTGCTCCTAAACTTAGCTGTCTTCTGTTCCTCCTCCTCTTACCATGCCACATAAGAGTCTCCAACTCTTCTGATGCCCAAACTGATGTTTATCATCTCTACTCCTCAAAATTATCTCACACCCCCAATTCCATCCTTGTGGCAAGGCTCTGATTTAAGCCTTCATCATCTCTCACTTGATTTTCTAAAAAGCTTCCTGTGTAATGGGCTGTCAAAGTCACACTCTCTGAATCCATATCCTATATTGGTGCTACAGAATATTTATAAGATGTAGCTCATCATGTTAGTCCTCTGCTTGAATATATTTACTCTAAAAGTCTCATCAAAACTCAAAGTCCTTCTTGAGAGTCAAGGCTCTTTAAAATCTGACCCTATCTACTTTTCTATCTCTAATGGGCATACTCTTTATGTTCACAATTGCACAGAAAATTCAGGTGTACAAAATGCTAGGTTTATTTTTCTAGATTTGAGGCAAACTTAGCTTTGAACCACAATTTTCACTCTGTACTACATCTTGAAATTTTTAAGTTAATTCAATCACTTCTGAATTTTTTTTTTCCCTGTCCTAGTTCAATAATGTCTTAGTCACTCCCAGTTTAAAGCTTAATATAATTTGGGATTTTCCCCCCTCATTTGGGCCCTTTAATGTGTTCTCTGTTTCCCAGCTTCTTGGTTTTGATTTCAAACCTCTGTGTGGTTCAGCAATTCCCTCCATGTGACTGTAGAGTAAGCAGCACATTCTTTTGGCTTCAGCTGCCATTGAAGAGTAGATAACATGGTAACATGCATATCTATCTGGAAGATCGTTTGGCACTTGTAGCTAAAGTCCTCATCCTGTCTGATTCTCAGCTGAGATGATGCCCAGTACTTGTTGACAAATGGCAACTGGTCCATCTGTCACTCTTCCATTGACTCTCATACATATTTCTGGCATCTAAATTTTAACAAGGATGCAGTTATATCCTTTTCCACCCTGTATGGGTGATCCAAACCCCTACTCTGCATTGTGGTCTTCTGATTGTCATATTGGTTTCCCCTCCCACCTAATAAATGGGCTTTACTCATGGCCTCAGAAGACAAAAATATCTTCTCAAAGTCACTTGGGGACCCACAGGAAGTTGAGGGAAAGATCTTCCAGATAGATATGCATGTTACCATGTCATCTACTCTTCATGCATTGGGTCCATTGGTGGAGCTGCTACACTCAAAAACTTACAGACAGAAAGTTGGTTTCAAATACACCTAAATCTTGGGTCTCAGTTCTATAGGCAAGCTTATACTAGGACACGGTATGAAGTACCAGGCTCCTCCATGGTTTTATTGTCTCCAAATTCTCTTTCTCTTCTTCGGATCAGAATCCTTTCACCCCGTTGGACAAGAACATGAGTAAGGTGGAGAAAATAACCCCTTGTCTGATTTTATCTTCTTACCAATCTATCAGTTGTGTGCACAATGAGGAGACAGAACTAAGACGTGGCCATTTCCTTTAATTTAAGGCCTATAAACTGAAAACTTAAAAACAAAAGTATATTCTTGAGAGAAATGAAAGAAGGCTTAAATAAGTGGATGGATATATCATGTTCTTCAATTAGATGATTTTTAGTAGTATACTTTATTCAACCGTGTCCTTCAGGATTGTTTGTCTATTCTTGGCTGTTTGACTTTTATACAAATATTACAATTAGATAATACATCTCTAAAAACAATCCTGAAGATAGTTTGATTGAAATTTCCGTGGTGCTTTCCAACACCACTTTGTATACTAAATATGTGGGTTTTTTTCATCACACCAACAAATGTTCCAACTCTCTACAGACCAATTGAGTGTCCTGCAATTCAGTTCCATTCTGACACTATCTACCTGAAGTTAGCATTAGGTCCCAGGAGTCAACAAGTCATTTTTACAATACTGCCCTCACTTCAGGTGTCAGTCACAAGTCTCAGTTTGTCACCCATACTTCTGGGTGAGCAACTATAAATTCAAGGGCTCTCACCACCCCCTCCTAGGCTTTGATAATTTGCTAAAACAAGTCCAGGACTCAGGAAAGTGTTTTATTTAGTATTGCTGGTTTATTATAAAGAACACAACTCACAAACAGTCAAATGGAAGAGTACCTACAGTAATGTTTGAGGGAGGAGATGCAAAAGCTTTCCTGCCCTCTCCTGGTGCCCTAACTTCCCATCACCTCAATCGGTTCACCAATCCAGAAGCTCTCTAAACCCCATCATTTAGAGGTTTTTAAGGAAGCTTCATCAGGTAGGGATGGTTGACTAAATAACTGGCCATTGTGGATGAGGCTGAAAGTTTCAACCCTCTAATCGTGGCTTGGTCTTTCTGGTGACCAGCTGGCATCCCGAAGCTATCTAGGGATCCCCAGCCACCAGTCATCTCATTACATAAAAAGACACGCCTATTACTCCAAGGTATCCAAGAGTCTTAAGAATTGTGTGCTAGGAATCAGGAACAATGAGCAAACATTTATTTATTTTATATTATATTACAGAATTACCTTAACTTGCTCATCAATTTAGGGAAAATTGACATATTCACAATACTGAATCTTCCATAATGTTGAGTAAAAGAAGCCAGACAAAAAAGAACATAAGATATGATTCATTTATATAATTTTTAAAAGTGTACTTGTTTATTCCCCATTTTCTTTTCCTATTAGGTACTTTCATGCTTCTAAGCTTTGCACATGTTCTCTCACTCCCCAACCTCATGATAATCTCATCATCCATCAAGGCCCACTAAAAATGTCACTTCCTTTATGAAGTTAAGAACTTCATAAGAACTATCTAGTTGTAAAAGAAACCCTCTGGGGTTGATTGATTGCATCAGTGGCCCCAATTCCTCGTCCCTTCCTGGGTGCTCACCTTTTGCTATGCCACACTGTATTGTATTCCAGCTCTGCCTGTGGATCTGACTGTGAGACTTTCCCTAGCCAACGATACATTCACAAACCTAATGTGAAGTGAGGCTTAAAAACACTTGCATAATTGGGCTTTCTTCTCTCTTGACCTCTGCCCTTGACATAAGAAAATGCCCAGTGAATGCATTAAAAAATGCATTATGGACCACAGCCTGGGAAACCAGTTGTCCCAGATGAGGCCTGCTTAGATCAGCCATCTGCCAGAAGATTTTCAGACATATGAATGAGCTCAGCTAAGATCAGCAGAGCCACCTAGAAGACTTTTAGCTGACTGTAGAAGCGTAAACCAGGCTGGCTGAGATGATCACCTTACGCCAGATCAGCAAACCCCTGCAGACTCATGAACTAAGTGACTGTTTATTATTGTATACTAATAAAATTTGTGTCCATAGATCGTCAATGTTATCTAGAATTCCTTCTGTCTATTCAATATTGAAATTCTATAAAGTGTGATGTCTTGGGCTTTCATGCAACGTGTTTCATCAAATATGGATAAAACCATTGGTTGTATTATATGGAATGAGAGGGAATATTTCTCTCTTGATACATGGTTCTGTTTATTATAGATGACGTCTGAATGGCAGGGCTGTGAACTATAGGAGGTCACAAATGAAGGGAGAAAGTGATCTTCATTAGTGAATCTTTTTGGAGTAATCTTTATTTTGCAATTGATCTAAGCAAAGATTAATGGACAGAAATTGAATTGCTTTTGAAATGAGTTCTTGAAATTTGCTTTCAATTCTTTGAAATTTGCTTTCAATTCTCAGCTAAATCTGAGAAGACAAGTTAATTTGGCAGAAGATTATAAAAGTACAAAAGATCTTTCTCTTAGAAAAAGACCTGGGTGAAAATCCTGCATGTGCTGTTTGACTTCAGGCCAGTGCTCATGAAATAAGGACAATCGTACCTACCTTACCCTACATTACAACTCTACTGTGAGTATTAGGAGAGCTACAGTCTTACCCAAGGAGGGGTCTTTTCTATCCCTCTGGTCACACAGCCAAAACAGGTGACATGACGAGACTCGACAGCAGAAACCAAATATAATAGAAACCAGATACAAACCATCAGACTGAACATTTGCTATAAACAGGTTGCCCCTCACCTGTCTCGGATGTTAGCACAAGGCTACATAAATCATCAGTTAGTACCTTTGATGCAGGTTTGGTCAAGAGTCAGAACAATGGCTCCAGGCCATAATATAAGCACAGCATTGCAAGAGAGCAGCTGAGATGAATTCTGTACCTACACAGTTCATTCTCCAAATCTCCACCAAACTTTCTTAATCATGAATCTCTCATCATCATTCTTTCTGAATCTTTTATGATATTTATAAATAAACATGGTAGACCCATAATAACTGAATAAATGCTATTTGAATACTATTTTGTAACATGTTTAAAGAGAAGTTTGGCTGGTGATTTGGTTCATTTTTTCCTAAAACCTGCTTCAAGTAATCCCTGATTTGCTGTTCCTTCTTTCAGAGTAGACACTTACTTGACAGTGATATGATGGATAATAAAAGCATGGTGACACTGAAGAAGCTTGTGTGTAAATCCTTTATCCTTGTTTGAGTTGAGTATGAAATTACTCTTAGGAACAGTAATAAGTGGAAACCAGCATGTCACTGTCTCATCAAAGGCCTATCATTCTTGTAGCTGAACTCTGAGGTGACCTTTTGGGCACTCTGAGCCTTTTTGCGAAGGAGTTGAGTATAATAAAAATGTTCTTCCTCTGAAATTATTCCATCAAATCAACTGAGTTCTTAACCATGCTATATGTGTGTGTGTGTGTGTGTGTGTGTGCATGTGTGTGCACGTGCATGTGTGTATTTCTGTATTGACCCTTCTAAATAGAAACATAGGTTCTTATTACCCTGACCTCTTCCAGAAACATTTATAGATTTTTTTCAATATAAGAAATAATTTTAGAAATCAATTTGTTAATTTTGGAAAAAATTAATTTTATAAATAAATTAATTAATTTGAAACATAATGTTTCAACCAATGAATTACATTATGCAAATCTACAGCTCTTCTCAGTCATCCCACTATCAAGAGAGAATGCAGAGGCTAAGGAGTGGCTGCCAATTTAAATGCTTTATGTGTAAATTATTAGGGTTCTTTATTTTAATGTCAGCCCTCTGTTCATTATAATTTGCCACCAATTGTAAAGCACATTAAAATGGAAAGTTTTTTTAAGGGAGTGAGGTAGGTGGCTGCTCCTATTTTATTAATAAAGATTTTAAAGCACAGTGATTCCCCTTTATCCATGGTATTGCTTTCTACTGTTTCAGTTACCCACGGTCAACCATGGTCAGAAAGTAGGTGAGTACAGTACGATAAGATATTTTGAGAGAGAAAGAGACATCCACATAACTTTTACTCTAGCATATAGTTTCCATTGTTCTATTTTATTACTAGTTATTGTTAATCTCTATAAATCGTGCCTAATTTATAAATTAAACTTTATCATAGGTATGTATGTATAGGAAAAAATACACTACATATATATGGAGTTCAGCACATTTTCAGGCATTCACTGGGGGGTCTTGGAGTGTATTCCCCACAAATAAGAGGGACTACTCTACATTATATTTCAGAAACATTGAAATGAGCACAGCCAGGTGGGGTAGCTCATGTCTGTAGTCCTAGCAGTTTAGGAGGCCAAGGCAGGAGGATTACTTGAGGCCAGGAGTTTAAGACCAGTCTGGGCAACATAGTGAGATGACGTCCCAAAAAAAAAAAAAAAAAAACAGAAAAATTAGCTGGGCATGGTGGCACACACCTGCACCCCCAGCTACTTGGGAGGCTAGGATGGGAAGATTACTTGAGCTCAGCAGTTCAAAGTACAGTGAGCTATGAGTGTGCCTCTGCACTCCAGCCTGGATGACAGTGAAATCCCATCCCTAAAAAATAATGAAAAAAAAAAAATCAACGTGGTAAAATACATATTCTGAATTTGTGCTAATGTATTATTCTTTGACCACAGGATGCGTTGTCATTGAGATCTAAGTCACTGGGACCTTAGTGTTGTGTGGTATGTATACAAACACACATCTCAAACGTTCCAAGGGATGAGTCAGTGGTTAGAAATAATGGTCTATGTTCATTCTAAGTACTACATCAGACTCAGAATTCAGTCACTGCTTTTCATTCCTGAGAGAGTATACAAATGCTTTAAAGTCATGAGTCAACACTACCAAATGTCTTTTTCTATTAGGGGATAAAGAGGCTCAGCATTGATGGCTTTTGTGGAAGTACAGCATGGCAGAAATTGAGCAGCTTCGGGAAGGCTCGAAGCAATGGCTTTGTTTTTGGAATGGATGCCTCACAGAATCCACATATTTTATCCTGAGTGTGATAAATACCAGCAGCATTCACGCAATACCCTAAGAAAACAGCAGTGGACATTTCTGAGTTATCTTTCCCTGCTTTGCTTTAATTGGATACTTGAAGTGTTGAAGCAGTGTAGTTTGACGTTTTTCTGCAAATTTATGTTGTTGATCTTGGAACATAATTGAAGTATGATATTACATTTGGAAACCTAGGAATCAGATTTCTCATTAAGTCCTGGAGAAAATCAGCAGCATCAGAAATGCTGAAAGGAAATTGCTTAAATCACTGTTCTCTCTTCAATGGGGACAATTGTTTGGTTGCCTGTAGTAGTATCCACAGTGATAATCTGGTGTTGGTAGCACTGGTAAAATGAAATTCTTGTAAGATTTTCCTATCTATCAAGGTTAGCGAAGAGCTGGATGAGGTGATTGCGAAAGGGAGGCTCTAGTCATAGTGTTTGTATTGGTCATCTGTGAAGCCATAACAAAGTACCATAGACTGGGTGGCTCAAAAAATAGAAACTGATTTTCTCACAGTTCTAAAAGGTAACAGTCTGAGATCAGGGTACCAACATGGTTGGGTTCTGTATGGTTAAGGCCCTGGGGGATTCACATACCCCTCAGCCCTACTTAAAACTTCTTCCTGAAACAACAGATGCTGGCAAGGCTGTGGAGAAATAGGAACACGTTTATACTGTTGGTGGGAGTGTAAATTAGTTAAACCCTTGTGGAAGACAGTGTGGTGATTCCTCAAGGATCTAGAACCAGAAATATACCCAAAGGATTATAAATCATTCTTCTATAAAGACACATGCACATGTATGTTTATTGCATCACTATTTGCAATAGCAAAGACTTGGAACCAACCCAAGTGCCCATCAATGATAAATTGGATAAAGAAAATGTGGCACATATACACAAATACTATGTAGCCATTAAAAAGAATGAGTTCATGTCCTTTGCAGGGACATGGATGAGGCTAGAAGTCATCATTTTCAGCAAACTAACAACAGGAACAGAAAACCAAACACTTCATGTCCTCACTCACAAGCGGGAGTTGAACAATGAGAACACATGGACACAGGGAGGGAAACATCACGTTACCAGGGCCTTTGGGGGTGAGGGGCAAGGGGAGGGAGAGCATTAGGAAAAATACCTAATGCATACAGGGCTTAAAACCTAGATGATGGGTTGATTGGTGCAGCAAACCACCATGGCACATTCATACCTATGTAGCAAACCTGCACTTTCTGCACATGTATCCCAGAATTTAAGTAAAAGAAACCTCATTCCTAAGTTCCTGTTGGGAGCTATTGGACTAGTGACCAAGAAACCTGGATTCTGGTCATGACTGCTACTTCCCATCTGCAAGGTGTTTGGTAAGTCAACTAGCTTCCACACATTTTCATTTCCTCATCTTAAAAAAATAAGTCTGATAAAAGTACTCAGTGTCTATCTCAAAAGGTTGTACAGCTCTAACTAGGGTATTGTACGATAAAGCACATAACAAATTGTAAGTTATACTAATCCAAGTCATTATCATTGCCATTGTAGCAAGCACTGAGGTGCATGAAGATCCTCCAGGGGTTAAGGGACATTAGTGGTTAGATTGTGACAATGTATATATTTATACATGAACTAGATTAACGATTTACTTGTGAACACCTTCCTTGAGGTCATAGCCAAAAAAAAAAACTTCATGCTTCCCATGAATTCTGGCCAAATTTTTTTTTTTAATCCAAAATTTTGGGAGCAAGGAGAAGAGAGCTAGGAAACTGTTCACAGCCCCTGATGCATGGGATCTCCCCTTAGCAACGTTCCCTCCTGCCCCATGAGTCTGCTCCGTGCATGTCACAGATCTGTTCACACGTCCTAGGGTGATGAGTCTTGCAATTCCCCTTAGCACAAGATTGATCTCACGACCTAGCAGCTCTTTGAGGAAGTAGTGGGTTGAGTTATCTTTTCTATGTATTTTTCTGGATACTTTCAGATTTCTTATGAAAGTGTCCATACACTTCAGCAACGTCTGTCATTTCTAAACTTAGAAACAAGTTTTTTTTTCCCTTTAAATTCTAGGATAAATGTGCAGAAAGTGCAGGCTTGTTACGTAGGTATGAATGCAGAGTTTGAGGTCACAGTTATATGGCCTTCACATGAATAGGGACAAAAAGGAGACGCTATTTCAGTTTTTGAAATTCTTCCCTTTATGAGGAATCCACTTGGAAAAGGAAACATGGAAAACATTAAATCATGGAAGAGCCAAATTGTTTTAAGCAGACAACTATTCAAAGTTTTCATGAAGGCCTTGGTGGCTCTTTCTGATACACTATTCTCTTTTATGTACATAAAACTGAGTATTTGGAGGCTTGGGTTTCCTTATTAAGTCAGAAGTTTGTCAAATTTAACTCCCGAGGGCTAGAATAAACTTATTTTCTTTCTTTTTCCTCTACAAACTCCATAGTTACTCCCCTCCCATATTTCTCTGTTTGCCTGAGGAAGTGACTTCTTTGCCCACATTCCGCACATCCCAAAGGGTAATAATAATTTTTTTTTATTAGCTAACACCCACTGCTACAAGGGAGGCGAAAAGCAGGAACCTGAGAAGAACAGTCAAGAACTTCAATGGCCGCAGAGCAGGCAGTAAATGTTACCAGGGCTGGAACTGTGAAAACAGTGGGTCACTCTTAAAATGGGTAACGTGAGAGTCCCCAGACAGCACTTGCTGATTGCAAAAGTCAATCTCTGAGCTCATGATTCTTGGCCCAATTGCACCATTTTCTTTTATAGTCTTCTTACCTTGGACTACACCTCATTCCAGTGGCCTGAAAAAAGTCTACCTTGTTTCTTATCCAGAGAAGAAGTGGATTTGATTTTTTAATGTCTACATGTGCTCTAGATACAAGATTCCATCCTCTGACTTACAGATTTCTTTGTTTTGTTTTTTGAGATGGCGTTTCACTCTGTCCCCAGTCTGGAGTGCAGTGGTGCGATCTTGGCTCACTGCAACGTCCACTTCCTGGGTTCAAGCAAGTCTCCTGCCTCAGCTTCCCGAGTAGCTGGGTCTACAGGCAAACACCACCATGTCTAGCTAATTTTTATATTTTTAGTTTCACCATGTTGGCCAGGATGGTCTCAATCTCTTAACCTCACGATCTGCCCACCTCAGCCTCCCAAAGTGCTGGGATTACAAGCGTGAGCCACCATGCTCGGCTGACTTAGAGTTTTAGTCCTCCCCTACCTCACATTCAGACCCCAATAGTGATGGTAGATAGTCACTGAGCCACATTCTTTGAAAACTACCTTTGCATTGGTGAAAATAGGGAAAATAGGCAATGAATGTTTTCTATACAGAGCACTGCTATCTTTCCTACCAATTCACTAGTATATGGAAAGCCTGTGAGCTGTGAATTGAATGGGTATCTCCAACAGAGTCCTGTTCCATCCTCAAACAGCATGGCAGTCTCAGCCCATCTGATCTCTGGATTTCCCAAGTGTAGGCTTTCCTTTTGCTTTGCTGTGTATTTCAACCTTACTTCCCCACCAAGGAAGAGCAAAGTACTGTTTAGGAAATAAGTCGCCACATCTTCCACCCTTGATTTCAATATCCATTCCCACATTAGGAACACACAATGTGAAGTTTAAGCCAAACTAAAGCTCAAGGCAAATGTCAAGTTCACTCAGCAGCCTACTGACAGGTCTAAAGCAATTGACCTTCCTGAAGAAGTACACTTCATGGTTAACCAGACTGAAATGTTTATTCCACAGCAGAAGGGAAAAACCAAATGACCAAGTTGTCCCCCTGAAGAGTAGGATTCGTATGTTAAAATGACATACACAGACTACAGTAGTCTACAAGCTATGGCCCAAATAAAAAAACAGCAATTATTTGATGAATATAAACCATTTTGTTGTGAATTTTAAAACAGTTCACACTGCTTTATTATTATTATTTTGCTTTTACAGCTTTTGGGTACCAACTTTCTACAAAGGTTGCTTTATCACTGTCCCTGGTGAACACTCATAATCCAAAGTTAGTTTTAAAGAAAACAGTCTTAAAGTTTCCAAAAAGAAAAGAGCACCAGACTTCAGCATGTGAAAGGCTTCTGGAAGGATTTGATGGACTGTGGTCCTGTTCCCTCTGTGAGTGGTAGGAAGAGTCCTTTTGCCTCTACCTCACTTGTGCCTTGGAACATAAAGTTGTCTCTAAGAGTGGAGATAAGCAGCATCCTTCTAGGAGGCCTTGGGGGCAATGCACCCTACATAGACACTGGCTCAGAGGCTGGTGGATTAAAAGATGCTGTATGCCCCCTGCAATTCCACAATAGAAATGACCAAGTAATCAGAATTATTTGATATCCTTTTTTTCTTTTTCTCAACTACAGGGAGAGAGGCTCGGTAGTGAATCCCACCCAGGCTCAGGTGGCTGCAGTTCTGAAGTCAGGGTCACCTATCGGTTTAGTGCATGGGTGCACAGCACAGGATTTGGGATCTACGGCACTCATACGAAGTCTGTTCTGTTGCTCTTATATTCATGCCACAGCTGTGCCATACAGAAAGAGAAAAGGTATACAAAGTTATTAAGAGGGTTTCACCAATAGTGAATTGTATTATTCTATTAACATGTCAATGTTCCTCTCCAATTTTATCTAACATACCAGTACATGGGCACTGAGGATGGCATCTGCAGAAGAGAATGGATTTTTTTTTAATGTGTTGACCAACAAGGAAAAACCTGTATGGTACTGTGAGAAAACAGCTTTCTTGTCACAGATGGGGCAGGCAGCAGTCGCTAGCTAGAACTGAGGCTTATGTAAGGCATTGCTCTCAGCCCTGGGGCCCTGGGGCCCAGTTTGCAGCCAGGATCCAATGGGTCAGCGTGCCAGGTGAATGAAATCCTGCCTTTGTTGAACTGCCCCAGAGTCTCCCTTGCTCTGGGACGTTCCGTGCAACAGCAACCCAGACACGCTTATTATACAGAAACTCAGGAGGGGAAGAGGAAGGAGGCTTGTAGGTGCCAACGGCAGTGGCAAAAACTGAATAGGCAAGAACTTTCTCCCAGCCAAGTCAGCAGAGTGTCCCAAAGTCTCAGAGATTCCACAGTCTATGAGGAAGGGAGAAAGTGTCCTATAAAAGCAATCCAACTCCCATAACTCAGCACCCGCGTCAAAAAGAAGGCTGATTTTAACAACTAAGTTATGTAAAGAGGATTTTTTAGAAGAGATTTTAAAAATATTTTTAAATGTAGGTTTTTAATTGAAGGTGTTAACTAGGTTGAAGGCTGTTGGGCTCCTATTAAACAGAAACAGATTATGTCACATAATAATATCACTGATCTATCAAATTAACAAAAAGACATCATTAAGCTATTAGGTGAAGTCATATAACTCACATAATTATTTTTATTATAAAAGTAATAAAATAGAAAATAAAGGCAAATGATCACATACGATGTCACTAATCTAGCCCAATCACAATTATTTACAAAACAATTTTTAAAGTTTTGATTGAAACTTCTCACAATTGAATTGTTTGTCCTCAGTCCTACCTCCCAAGGAAGTGGGAACAAAAACGATGCTTTCCTGGGTATTTGCAAACGCTCACACAAACTACAAGAGAAGGCACAGTAAAATTTTAAATTCAGCAAACAAAAGTCTATCAGACTGTTGAAAACCAACTGTGTGCCTCACACTTTTGGTTATTATTATTTCATAGCAATTATATTATTCCATCTATATCCTTGAGGCTCTTATCCTCAAGTACATTATTTCATATATTCACACATAAATACATTCATATTTTTAAGTTTCTCCATGTTTCTTATTTTTTTATGTGGTAGACTGCCTAAAGTTATACGTCTTTGCATCAAGGTTGTAGCATCACAGGATGGGGTAAAGTTTTAACATGAGATGTAGAAGAAAAACGAGCCTTAAAAATCAGGCAAGTAGTCAGTAATATTTGTCAAGTACCTGCCCCGTGCACAACAGGCTAACAAGCAGTTTCTGGCCATCTGCTCAGTATGCAATCGACTGACTGCACTGAGAAATAAAAGAGGACATTGCAAAGTCCATATTCTCAAAGAATTTTCTTCTAAACACAAAATCTACACATGGATATTGACTTGGAGGCACTTCATGGAAAATTAGCATACTTCAAAGTGATTTTAGAAAATATATACAGAATGCATAATAGAGGAGCCAGCATGGCTGGATGGGATTCATCCCAAGTCTTCTCCCAGAGAGAAAGGAGAGGTTTAGGGGTTTAGTCATTTCCTATACAAGCCTCATGCTTCACTTTGCCCCTTATTTTTGCATTTCCAAGGTTTAATTTTTTAATTGCAAAGTTAAAATTTTAATCTCTCAGTGCACTATTCTCTGACACACTGTTGGAGACCTGGCTCTGCATAAATACCTGGAGAGAAATCTTAAGTGAGTTAGCGCTACTGGCAGGGGATTGAAACTCCTCCTACGCAGTTCCGGAGCAACTCTTTAGGAGGCCTGCCTAACCATGGGTGATAACACACAGAAAGAATGGTGGGATTGGAGAGTGCAAAAACAATCCTTATTTTCTTTCTGGAATAACTGCAGCTTTTAAGTAAATTATAAATTTGCCAGTGGCTTAGATTTTCATTTAATTCTACAAGTTTTTTTCTCTCTCTCTATATATACACACATATACATATATATATACACACACACACATACACATGTCTGTATATACAATTATATATTATATAATAATATATACAATATAAACTTGTAGAATATATATATACTTGCAGAACATGTATACAATATATTCTACAAGTATATACATATTCATACAATATATATTGTATACATATTCTACAAGTATATATATATTGTATGCGACATATATGCAAGTATATATATTCTGCAAGTCTATATTGTATATAGAGACTTGTATATATATTCTTCAAGTCTCTTTTACATGTGTATATATGCACATATATATGCACAAGTCTCTATGTGTGTGTGTTTTATATTTAAATATCTGCATATATATAGTAATATATATTGTAGATATGTAAATATAAAATACACCTATAGATATGTAGCTATATAGATATAAAAAAATTGGTACCATGGGCTCTGGAGGAGATGGTCTGTGGTCTATCCCAGCTCTATGAGTTGGAAGAATCTCTGATCAGCAAAACTGGTAGCACTGTGGAGGTAGAAGGGAGTTTATGGTACCTAAGATCTTTCTGAAACAGTCTTCAGAAAAAGCCTCCCTTCCTTTGCAAAGCAAGAGATAGAGCCATTTTCAGAATGTGAAGAGGAGAGACCAGACAGAGGCAAGAGAAACTGCAGGAGGCCAAGGGTGAGGAAAGATTGGCGGTGATGAGCACCAGGGAAGGTCCCTGGAGACACATTTCTCAATGAAGACTTTGTAGCAGAGTTGCTTAGTAAGGAAACACCACCAGGAGGTCCTTGGACTGGAGCTTTGCAAACAAATGTCAGACTCCTTAGAGTAGAGGTCCTCAATAGATTTTTCTTTTGTTTTTTTGTAAGACACATACTAATATACTTTCATGGTATATTTATTGTATGTAAATCTCAGCTATAACTCCACTTCTCTTTCACTCAAAAGAATATTCTAGAAAATAAGTGAGAATGCTCTTACTACATAAATCTCCTTGAATCTTTTCTAATTTAATATTTTTATTTAATTAAAATTTTAATCAAAATTAGTTTTACAGACACAAAGCAAACTAAATTATTATACATAAGTTTATTTGAACAATTATTTCATTATAAAATAAAATAGTTGCTAAATTTTTCTACATTTTTAAATAGATATTCAATTATATTTCAAATATTGCCTTTACGTACTAAAACTCAGTTCTGTAAAAATTTACTTGAAAAAAACACTTTAAGAATGTATGTATATTAAAATATCAAGAATACTATCTTTGTCACTTCTGAAAACAATGTCTTTAAACATTAAGAGCTAGTAACTGTTGAAATCAAAAGAAAAGAGAAAAGCACTGAAACACTGTTAGTATTTTTTTCTTCCCAAACCTCTGAAACATCACGTGTACCACTGTTTCCAGTTTAGCTTGCAGAACTCTAAAACTCTGACTTTTCCTCACTAATTTAAAACTATTCCAATAAGGATTGTATTGGTGAGTCACAAAGTATTTTTCATCTCTAATAGGAAACACAATTCTCTTTGTTGTACCTACTTCTACATTCTCCTATAGGTATTTCTCATTAATATTTTTAAAAGTAGACTATTTACAATTTTGGTACTTTATCCATTAGCAATTACAGTTTGCTAATACCTCATAAATAACAGCAGTACACTGAGAACCACTGTTTTAGAGGACTGGGCTCCTCAGTCCTGTCCTTAAGGGCAGAAAGCCAATGAGAAAGGGCAGCATCGAGAAGCAATGCTGAAGAGAGCTTAGGTTCGCCTGTTCCAGCAGCTAGGGAAATACAGACGAGCTCAACCCCTGAAAGAAAGGCTAGAAAGAAATATACAGAACTATCATAGGTTTTACCTACTAGAAAAAGAGAAGTGACACCCTTTTAGTGAATGTTTTTAAATCGTAGTTTAGGTTCTGGGGTATGTGTACAGATCATGCAGGACTGTTGCATAGGTACACACATGGAAATGTGGTTTGCTGCCTCTGTCCCCTCATCATGAACATCTGGCATTTCTCCCCAAGTTATTTCTCCCCAATCTCTCCGCTACTCCCCACTGTCCCTCCCTTGTCCCCTAACACAACCCAGAGTGTGATGCTCCCCTCCCTGTGTCCATGTGTTCTCATTGTTCAACACCCGCCTATGAGTGAGAACACGCAGTGCTTGATTTTCTGTTCTTGTGTCAGTTTGCTGAGAATGTTGGTCTCCAGACTAATCCATGTCCCTACAAAGGACATGAAATCATTTTTCATGGCTGCATAGCATTCCATGGTGTGTATATGCCACATTTTCCTTGTCCAGTCTATTGTAGATGGGCATTTGGGTTGGTTCCAGGTCCTTGCTATTGTAAACAGTGCTGCTATGAACATATGTGTGCATGTGTCTTTATAATAAAACGATTTATAATCCTTTGGGTATATATACCCAGTAATGGGATTGCTGAGTCAAATGGAATTTCTATTTCTAGGTCCTTGAGGAAGCGCCACACTGTATCCCACAATGGTTGAACTAGTTTACACTTCCACCAACAGTGTAAAAGTGTTCCTATTTTTCCACATCCTCTCCAGCATGTGTTGTCTCCAGACTTTTTAATGATCACCATTCTAACTGGTGTGAGGTGGTATATCAATGTGTTTTTGATTTTCATTTCTCTAATAATCAGTGGTGAAGAGCATTTTTTCATATGTTTGTTGGCCTCATTTATGTCTTCTTTTGAAAAGTGTCTGTTCATATCCTTCTCCCACTTTTGGATGTGTTTATTTGCTTTTTCTTGTAAATCTGTTTCAGTTTTTGTAGATTCTGGATATTAGCCCTTTGTCAGATAGGTAGATTGCAAATTTTTTTCCTATTCTGTTGGTTGCCAGTTCACTCTAATGATTGTTTCTTTTGCTGTACAGAAGCTCTAGAGTTTAATTAGGTTGCATTTGTCTATTTTAGCTTTTGTTGCCAATGCTTTTGGTGTTTTAGTCATGAAGTCCTTGCCTATGCCTACATCCTGAATAGTTTTGCCTAGGTTTTCTTCTAGGGTTTTTATGGTGTTAGGTCTTATGTTTAAGTATTTACTCCATCTAGAGTTAATTTTAGTGTAAGGTGTCACAAAGGGGTCACCTGCACTCTGTTAGCCAGTTTTCCCAACACCATTTATTAAACAGGGAATCCTTTCCCTATTGCTAGTTTTTGTCAGGTTCATCAAAGATCAGATGGTTGGAGATGTGCGGCATTGCCTCCAAGGCCTCTGTTCTATTTCATTGGTCTATATCTCTATTTTGGTACCAGTACCATGCTATTTTGATTACTGTAACTTTGTAGTATAGTTTGAAACCAGGTAGCGTGATGCCTCTGGCTTTGTTCTTTTTGCTTAGGATTGTCTTGGCTATGCAGGCTCTCTTTTGGTTTCACATGAAGTTTAAAGTGGTTTTTTCCAGTTCTGTGAAGAAGGTCAATGGTAGCTTGATGGGGATAGTGTTAAATCTATAAATTACTTTGGGCAGTATGGCCATTTTCACGGTATTGATTCTTCCTAACCAGGAGCATGGAATGTTTTTCCATCTGTTTGTGTCCTCTCTTATTTCCTTGAGCAGTGGTTTGTAGTTCTCCTTGAAGAGGTCCTTCACATCCTTTGTTAGTTGTATTCGTAGGTATTTTATTATCTTTGTAGCAATTGTGAATGGGAGTCCACTCATGATTTGGCTCTCTGTTAGTCTGTTATTGGTGTATAGAAATGCTTGTGATTTCTGCACATTGATTTTGTATCCTGAGACTTTGCTGAAGTTGCTTATCAATTTAAGGATATTTTGGGCTAAGATGTTAGGGTCTTCTAAATATACAATCATGTGGTCTGCAAATGGAGACGATTTGACTTCCTCTTTTCCTAATTGAATACACTTTATTTTATTTATTTATTTATTTTTTGCCTAATTGCTCTGGCTAGAACTTCCAATACTATATTGAATAGGAGTGGTGAGAGAGGGCATCCCTGCCTAGTGCTGGATTTCAGTGGGAATGCTTCCATTAGCCCATTCAGTATGATATTGGCTGTGGGTTTGTCATAAATGGCTTTTATTATTTTGAGATCTGTTCCTTAGATACCTAGTTTATTGAGAGTTTTTAACATAAAGGGCTATTGAATTTCGTCGAAGGCTTCTTCTGCATCGATTGAGATAATCATGTGGTTTTTGTCTTTGGTTCCATTTATGTGGTGAATTATGTATATAAACTTGTGTATCTTGAACCAGCCTTGCATCCCCAGAATGAAGCCTACTTGATTGTGATGAATAAGCTTTTTGATGTGCTGTTGCAATCAGTTTGCCAGTATATTACTGAAGTTTTTGCATCTATGTTTATCATGGATATTGACCTGAAGTTTTCTTTTCTTGTTGAGTCTCTGCCAGTTTTTGGTATCCGGATGATGTTGGTCTCATAAAATGATTTGGGAAGGATTCCCTCTTTTTGTACTCTTTGGAATAGTTTCAGAAGGAATGGTACAGCTCCTCTTTGTACATCTGGTAGAATTCAGCTGTCAACCCGTCTGGACCTGAACTTCCTTCAGTTGGTAGGCTATTAATTGCTGCCTCAATTTCAGACCTTGTTATTGGTCCATTCCAGGTTTTAATTTCTTCTTGCTTTAGTCTTGGGAGGGTGCAAGTGTCTAGGAATTTATCCATTTCTTCCAGGTTTACTGGTTTATGTGTATAGAGTTGTTTGTAGTAGTCTCTGATCATAATTTGTATTTCTGTGGAGTCAGTGGTGATAACCCCTTTATCATTTTGTATGGCACCTATTTGATTCTTCTCCCTTTTCTTTTTTATTAATATGGCTAGTGGTCTGTTTTGTTAATCTTTTCAAAAAACCTGCTCCTGCATTTATTGATTTTTTGAAGAATTTTTTGTGTCTCTATCTCCTTCAGTTCTGCTCTGACCTTAGTTATTTCTTGTGTTCTGCTAGCTCGCTTTTCAGTTTTTTTAATCTTGCTCCTCTAGCTCTTTCAATTTTGATGATAGGGTGTCGATTTTAAATCTTTCCTTGCTTCTCTGGTGGGCATTTATAGCTATAAATTTCCCTTTAGACACTGATTTAAATGTGTCTCAGAGATTCTGATACATTGTGTCTTTGTTCTCATTGGTTTCAAAGAACATCTTTATTTCTGCCTTCATTTCATTGTTTATCCAGTTGACACTCAGGAGCCAGTTGTTCAGTTTCATGAAGTTGTGCGGTTCTGAGTTAGTTTCTTAATTCTGAGTTCTTTTTTTATTATTATTATTATTATTTTTAGTAGAGATGGGGTTTCACCATGTTGGCCAGGATGGTTCCGATCTCTTGACCTCATGATCGGCCCGCCTTGGCCTCCCAAAGTGCTGAGATTACAGGCATGAGCCACCACACCCAGCCTGAATTTTTTTTTTTTGAGCCGGAGTTTCGCTCTTGTTACCCAGGCTGGAGTGCAATGGTGCAATCTCAGCTCACTGCAACCTCCACCTCCTGCTTCAAGCAATTCTCCTGCCTCAGCCTCCCGAGTAGCTGGGACTACAGGTGTGCGTCACCATGTCCAGCTAATTTTTGTATTTTTAGTAGAGACAGTGTTTCACCATGTTGGCCAGGATAGTTTCGATCTCTTGACCTCGTGATCCACCCACCTCGGCCTCCCAGAGTGCTGGGATTACAGGCATAAGCCACCGAATTCTTAGTTCTAATTTGATTGCACTGTGGTCTGGGAGACTGTTTGTTATGATTTCTGTTCTTTGCATTTTGCTGAGGAGATATTTACTTCTAATTATGTGGTCAATTTTAGAGTAGGTGCCATGTGGTGCTGAGAAGAATATATATTCTGTGGATTTGAGGTGGAGATTTCTGTAGATGTCTCTTAGGTCCACTTAGTCCAGATCTGAGTTCAAGTCCTGGATATCCTTATTAATTTTCTCTCTCGTTGATCTGTCTAATATTGACAAGTCTCCCACTATTATTGTGTGGGAGTCTAAGTCTCTTTGTAGGTTGTTAAGAACTTGCTTTATGTACCTGGGTGCTCCTGCAGTGGGTGCGTATATATTTAGGATCCTTAGTTCTTCTTGATGCATTGACCCTTTTACCATTATACAGTGTCCTTCTTTGTCTCTTTTGATCTCTTTGTCTCTGTTGGTTTAAAGTCCATTTTATCAGATACTAGGATTGCAACTTCTGCTTTTTTTTTTGCTCTCCATTTTCTTGATAACTCTTCCTCCATCCCTTTATTTTTAGACTATGTGATGCCTGGCATGGGTATATACACTGAGACAGAAACAAATGTGAGGCACCAGAGGAGTGATCGTGAGCAAGACAGAAAGTTTTGTATATAAAATTGAACACAAATTAGTGTTCTATAATGTATCCATACCAATATTTAGAGATATGGCCCCAACAGAAGACTGAAACTATATGGAGATAGTCAGCATGAAACAAAGGTAGCCAGATTAGTACTGAAAGTCTGTTTCTAAGAAGTTCAATAGTTCCTTAATAGAAAGAAGTGCTGGTGATTAACACCATGTGTCTACTGTTCTAACTGCAATTAGGTACATAGAATTTTTCATCCAATGCCATATTTTTAAGATCCAATGTGTATAAGATTTTCTTAACTTGTCTAAATTATTTCTTTCCAAAGTCCTAACATCTAGGATTGTAAAAACAGAAACTTTTGAATTTAGGTGAACCTAACTAACCAATGGGTCATGATTTTGATGCTCAGACAAGGCCTATTTTAATTCTGTTTTACATAATGAGTGATATATTTATTTATTTATTCATTCCATAGATATTATAGAGACACCATATTCAGGGCACTGTTTTAGACTCAAGGGCTATGACAGTAAACAAGGCAGGTGAATTGTGCTCTCATCTGAGATCCAAATAGAAACATTCCTCACTATAGTTAGGCCAAGGCAAGTTGTACTTGCTTTACCTTGCAGTTCTCTTTGGTCTCTTTCAGTTGCAACTATCCTAGAAACCCATCCCCACGTGTTAAGCCAGGGGTCTGACACAGACTTCAAGCCAGGATACAGTGATTTTTTTTCTTATATCACAGTTTGAGGAGCGAACTCCATTTGAGGTATGAACAGATTTTTCTAGCCAGTATCTACAGAGAATTAGCCAACACCCAAGAAGTACTTAGGCTGATTAGTTCCTTTTGCTCTAGCTAGACAAACTTTTTTGTGATCTCAGAATAAAAACCATGAAGCCAGAAGAAGAAAAGGAAGAATGCGTATTGGACATTCTCAAGCCCACTCCTAAATGTCCTTGTTTTGTTTTTGGTTTTTATTGAGTTTTAAACTCAAATGAGAAAAGGCAAACACGCAAGCCAAGAAATGTCAAAAATACAAATTCTGGCTGATAGGAACACCAGATTTTTATAATAAAATAGTTTTCCACGCATTAACCCATCCACAATTTTCTCAAATGAAATATTCCCATTGTTGTGCAATAGTTCAAATTCTACTCTAAATTGTGGACAAATGTCCTTTCAAGGAATAAAGTTTAGTTACACATTTGCCTCAACACACAATTGGGATGGAAAGTGCCTTCAAGTTTTTGTATTCTTTGGCTACTGGATGTCTTTGATTTTTATGGGCCTCAAACTTAGGGCAACACAAAGGTAACTGCAGGTTCACAGTTTTTGTTCGTATAACATACAGGTGTTTAGTATGGCTCTGGAGTGAAAAAGAGCAAATTCTAGAAATGAAATTATTAGGTGCCAAAATGTACCTTTAGAGTTGTTACCAAGCCATAAGAAGTAATTCCTCATAAACACTGTATAAGAAAACAAATTTTGTAACATGTATAACTTAAATCCAAATAAGTGAATGAAAAATGGAATGCTTCCTTTTGGTATCAGCCCAACAGATAATTGACCATCAACAATGCGAGTGGCTGTAATCTTTGTACTACTTATCGGGAATGTATATTTCAGTGTCCTTAGGCTGAAATCCAACCCCCTTCCAGCAGAAGCAGATTATTTTCTCTACGTCTTAGAAAATTAGGGTCAGCAAATTCATGGTTGGCTGACTCCCACTTTCCCATACCACACCCCTGACAGCAGGAAAGAATCATTTAATTGATTAGAAATGTGCAAGACATAATGCTTCGGAACCATTCTCAACGTCACCCTCTAGGCAGCCATGACCAATCCACTGGAGTAGCCACAGAGATGAGGTCCTTTTGCCATCAAATAAACAACAAACCGAACTGAGATGATGAGCTTAATGAATGAGGTCAGCAAACACTCCTGCCAGGAACATTTGGATAATTATAAAGTTCAATTAGTTATTTACTGGCCATTTAGAATATTCTTAGCACTCTGCTAGGAAAAGCAGGAGATTAAAAATAAAGTATATGTCATAGCATAAGTCAACCTAGATAGGGAGGCAACACTGACATGTAAAAATTTTTTAAATGTGTTATTCTTTGCATAGTTAGGAAGAGGCACTAAAGAAATTTAAAACAGACTGAAATCAGCAAGGTCTGGAGTTATGAGTAAAATTTTCATGGATAAAACTTGAAATGGAATTTAAGCTGAGTAAGTTTTAACCAGAAGAGAAGTTAGAAGAGCATTCCAAGTTAGGAAAAATAATCTAATAAAAAGCAAGGACGTGGGACTAGCTATGGAATAGTCATCAGAACACAAGGAGACTAGAATTAGGAAGAAAGGAACATGGCAGTAAAAATCCAACAGTAAGTAGGAAATAAAGTCGAATGGATTCTAAAAATGCAGGACCAGAAACCCAGACAGGAGTGTTTAGAATTGACACAGGAAGCAAGAAGCCCTTGTTCTTGTTTACCGTTTAAAATCAACTCAGTAAGTTTTTATGTGTAAGCCATGGAGTATGACTTGGAATCCTGGTTCCCCTACTTATTCACTTAAGCATTAACCCCCGCATCTCAATTTCCTTATCCATAAAAAATGAATCATATCATCACCTCAGGGTGAAGGTGAGGAATAAATGAATGAATATTTGTAAACTTCTTAGAATAACGCTGGACACATTGTAGTCACTGCATGGATGTGTGAAATAAATGAGAAGCACAGCATGGTTTACAGAAACAGGAATAGATCTGAGATGCACATGGCAGAGCATCTCCTGGGCTCCATCATCTTTTCTCTGACTTTTTCTCTTTTAAAAATTCCATTTAAAAGTAGCATCAGGGAAGTATCCTTTTGATATCTAATATCCTCTTGCCTCCCAGAGTGAGTGACAATTGAGTTATGGGAGGGCGTAACTCAGGCTCCCACAGTCCATTAGCAGGGTTGAGGAATGGACCACATCCTTACAGCAGTTTCTAAGTAACCCTCCTTTTATGTTCCTGAAGATGTAGGGGAGGCTTATACAAACAACCAAAATAATTTTAGATTTCACTGAACATGGAAGTGAATTCTCACATATGTTCTCTCAATTTCACATTCTCTGTGAGATCCACCATGCCAACTATGGAAGCTCAGAAAGATCAAAAACTCTCTACTTTTACCAAAAGCCTTAGAGTTTAGAAAGTCGTTTGCTTAAATTGGCTTCCAGGATAATTCCTAAGTCCCTTCAAGGTGAGTAGGAAGGATTCTTTTATCTCACTTTAAAGATAAAGGAACTGAAATTCAAGTCACACTTAAGGGGTCAGATCTACCATCTCTTATTCCCAGGCTCTTATACTTGGCTATTAGACCTTAGACCTACTGCCTCCCAGTGTCTTAAATATGTGCCCTGTTCTGTCACTGCTGAGGAAATTATCATGGGGACAGAACTGGAATATAAAGCAGCAGCAGCTTAGCTTTACTATAGATATTTCCATTTTGGCAACTTACAGTTGAAAACTCCTTCAAACCATCTGAATCAAATGGATATATATGTCCAGGTTCATATTCACTGGGTGAGCTTTCTGACCGGCTGCCATAAAACTAGTCTGGGTCAGCTGGGGATTTGTGGGGAAGCTGAAAGGAAGTGTAGAGGCGAAACCATGGGCTCTGGCTTTAGATGGATGTGCATTTGAACTCAGACTGGCACCCTAACGTTTAGGTCTTTACCAGCTGCATGACCTTTGTCAAATAACTTTATCTCTCTGAGCTTTAGTTTTCAACAATACCTATCTTACAGGGTTACAGGAAGCAATAAGGGACAAACAGTTAGAGATGTATAGTTACAGACACATGACAGGTGCTAAGTAAATAGCTACAGCTATTTTTATTATTCTAAAGCTCATCATTTGCACAAGCACAATGAAAGATGGTACACTGTTGGCCTCAGGAGATCCCCTAGTAAGTCCATTCCAACCTCTCCTACTGTGTCTCAGTCACCAGATACCTATGGTCAGAGTTCAAGTTCCTTCCATTCTCCAGTGGACTAGAAAGTATTGCAGGTCCAGAAATGCTGGGTCTCACCCTCTTCTTACTTCCTTACACTAAAACCTTAGGCAAACTCCCTTATACTTCTTCAGAGGGTTTTTTCTTTTTTCTTTTTTCAAGGCAGAAAGTGGCAAATGAAAGAGAGATATAAGAGTGGTAGAGAGTATATATAACATAGTCTCTGCCTGCCTCACAGAGATCTATGGAAGGCGAAATGTGACCATGCATGTGAAATTGTCATATTAATTCAAGGGGCAATGAAAATGCCAGGGACCATTACGTGAAAGTTTGAATATGCCTTCTACTCTATATTGTATGCACTTTTCATAAGGTTGTTTCTTCTCTTTGCAAGAAATAACAAACATTTGATCAAGCAAAACCTGACAGACACATTTACCAGTGACTTCCCTCCTAGCACATGCTCAGTTTTCCTCCCTACCACTGCTCACATACCATCTGTGGAAGTAGCAGACTGATCTGCCCAAGGAATTGTTGACCTTTGCTCAAGTACCAAATTGAGCAAAAGAAACCTTTCCACTCCTTTCTATCTTGCTGACCGTTAAAGGAAAACTGCAAGCAACATCAGAGTGAGCCCAATCTTTATATTCAACACAAGCTGTAAAAGGCTGGGGCAAAGTACCCAGATATGGGATCGGAGAACTCCATATCTATCTAGGACCTTGACAACCTAGCTTAACCATGGAGGATCTGATGCAGAGAAAACAGACTCAGCCTGCCGAGACCTGATGCAATAAATTAGAGTCAGAAACTCAATTTAAAATTTTACCAAAGAGAAATAACTCTTTCTGATAGTGAAACCAATTGGAGAACTCCACATTTATTGAACAATTGATATGTACAAAGCACTATGAATTGTACAAAGATGTCATCCCTATTGTTAAGAAGCCTGTCACCAAATATGCTGAATACGAACACACATCATAGACTAGAATCAAGGTTTTGCTGGAATGCAGTAAGCCTATTAAAATAGTAATGGGGAATAAGTCTGTAGAGCCATACTATAGAAGGCTCAGGAATACAGACATTTTCTGTGTTTTGCGTACCTACCAATCACCATCTAGTATCATATTTAATTCTCCCAACAGTCTTATAAAGCGTTTATCATCAATTCCATATTATAGATGAAGAAACTGGATTTCAGTGATGTGAAATAATTTTCCCAAATTACCCAGCTAGAAATAGGTTTGGCTGGGATTTGAACTCAAGTCTCTTTGATGCCAATACTCAGGGAATTTCCAGTATACTTCACTCACTCCCTGCATCAGAAATTTTTATAAAATCCTGAGCAATTAGGAGCTGTTGAAAATTATTGAGCAAGAAAACAGAAGAATAGATTTGGCTTTTGAAAGATCAATTTGACATTAATTAATAAAATGGGCTAGAAACAGGGAGAGATAATAAGAAAGACAGTTAAAGTTGCTTTAACAGTCTAGCTGAAGGAAATAAAGGTCTGGTCTAGATCAGTAGCAATAGAATGGAAAGGATGGAGCAGAGACAAGAAACTGCAAAGTTTGATTTATTAGATGTGGCAAATATCTAGCTGTGGAGGAAACCAAACTGAAATTAGATGGGTCACAGCTGGCTTAAGTGAGTACTTCTGTGGCAGATGCTTTACAAGGGTACACTGACCTTGTGTTTGATGTGCCAATGATATGAGTTTATTTGTAACTGCAAAGTCCATAATTTTAAGTAGAGTCTAAATCAGGGCCTATTTTATTGGAAAAGTGATGACTTGAACATCAGGGTCACTTTACCTGAAGTCATGATGCAGCTACTCAAAATGTTAGCTTGGTCCCACATGTATATCCATTGGTCCCAATTTAGGATATGTAGGAAACAGTTGTTTTAACACAAAAGAGTCTATGTGGTTGGGTGACACGTAGACTCTTTTGTGTTAAAGCTTCATTATCAGTTGAAGTTCAGCCCCTAAACTCTTAAGGTAACTTTCAAGCATTTTAAATACTTAACTTACATCTTTAGAAACAAAATAAAACAGGAGGAGAAACAAGAGGAGACGCGGAGTTTCAAAAGATGCCATTTTGCAAGACAATGTACAGCTGGAAAGCATTCTAGAAAGTCGTTCTAGGGAGCACTTATCTCTTTTTAAATTAATGGAGATTGCTAGTTTCAGAATCTCTCGGGCCACCTAGGATTTATTCCACATGTTGTTAGCAAGTGGCAGTATATAAAAGACGAGATCTAATATTCAAAATGCTTGCAATAGCAAAGTCCTTCCTGCCAATTTGAATAGCATAAAAATGATTGCCCACATCTAATAAATCTGCTGGCTTTCAACAGCTGGAATCAGACCAGAGTCACCTTCTGCCTTCTGCACGAAGCCAGAACTCAGAAGAAAAAAAAAAATGAGTGCTGATATGAACTCTGACCTCCTGATCTTCTGTTACCCCCATTAGACTAGACTCATGAAGCCCAGCATCTCTATCATTCGAAAAATGGACAGCTGCAAAGCAGGACACATGGGAACAGTATCTAGGGACTTGTAAAATCACAGAGATGAAATTGCAAAAATATGTAAATGAGGCAGATGAGCCTTTTCTTGTGTACATGGGAAGAAAATCAGGCTTCATCAGTAGCAGTATGTACAGAGCTGAGAAAAATGTAGGAAAAGGCTTTTAGGGTACTGGGCTAGAAATCAAAATTCTCTAGAATGAATTAGAGTTGTGGTAGACACAGAAGAGAAGGGACTAGAGTGGTGGTAGGCACCCAAGTGAGAACAGGAGGAACAGGTCAAACAGAATCATTTCTCAAGGAAGAGCCTGGTGCATCACAGTGGTCTCCTTGGTTATTCATCCATGCTAATTATGGCAGTGAAGAAATTAAGGAAAAGCAGAGATCCCATTGGAAATACAGTGAACTACATGCTGAGGCATCGGGGTTCTCATCCTGATAAAGCTGGCAACTACCTTGAGAAAGTCATTTAAATTCTCTAGTCTTTCATTCCTCAGGCACAAAGATGGTCCTATTCCATTTCTGTGGCTTTTTATGTAATAAGATTTAACCTCTATGAATTTCTAATATAAATTCTAGAAGTTGGAAAATTGGAAGAGCCTTTGAAATTGTTCAATCCAACTCCTATTTCCAGAACCCAAAAAGGACAATAAAAGGAACATGGAATTTTGAGATTGGAATATTTTTATTACTTAATCCTGTGCCTAGAACAGTTCAACAAATGTAAATTAATCTAATAAGAAAATTTACCAAAATGTATATTTAAATTACCTTTAAAGTTTCTTTACACATACCTTAAAAACTGAATAAAAATAAAAATTATGTGTCCAGCTTTAGCAAAAATTGATGTGGAAAATCCAAACTTTTAAAGCCAGTGAGTGAGCTAAAAGTTAATTCTTTTATAAAGGAATTTACCTTAGCAATCTTCTCTGTAAAACTTGCCCTTCCCTGGAGCAGTTAAGACATTTAAAAACTGAATTTTGTAAATCAAAACCAAATTCCAATAGAAAAGTTTTGTATAAAACTAAATGCCCACAATAAAATATATTCAGAAAACTAGAGTTTAAAATACTTTGTATCAGTGTCAAGTTCTAAAATTACAAATGCATATCTGCATTTCATTATAAATATTTTACTGAAGATCTAATCTCACAGAGAGTAAAAGTCAAATTCCGTACAATGACCCAAGGCCCTGCAAGATTCTTTCCTCTCCTCCCAGGACATCGGGTACCATGTATCTCCATTTGCTACTGGCCTCCTCTCTCCACCCTCGTTCATTTCTCCCCAAGCACATTGATCTCCTTGTTGTTCCTATAATGTGGCGGGCATGCCCCCATTGTAAGGCCTTTGCACCTGCTATTCCCTCTGTCTAGAATGCTCTTCCCCCTCAGGTGTCCAGAAGAATAATTTTTTGCCTTTTTGTGAAGTCTTCCCTGGAGACGTATTTAAAATTGCAAAATCATTTTACAGTTTTCTTTTCTGCCTTTAGCACATATCGACTATCTAATATACTAGACATTTTACTTAGGTCTCTTGTTCATCATAGCTTCAGGAGGTCGGGTGTTGCATCTGTTTTGCTGTGTTCCTCGGCACCTTGAGCATTTCTTGGCAAAGAAAAGGTAGATGCTTAACTATTTGTTGAATTAATAAGTAATCAATGTAAGGCCGGCTGCCTCGCCAGGAGCTAAGTGGACACACCCATCCCTCTCCGCGCCTGATAACTACGTCATCATTCCGAGCTCATTACTCAGCATCTGGCCTCTCCATGTGGGTTCCACACCCACCTCTACATATGGCACCCAGATCTACACACAGCACCAAACTATGCACTCAACCCCAGCCCACCGCCCAAAAGACCCTGCCAAAACTTGCCCAATAGCAGCCTGCCCTGTATGTCCCCGACCAACCCACTTACCAGTAGTCCCGCCTGCCTACCAATAGCAGCTCGCGCCATCTTCAGCCTGTCTCCCTATAACCAATGAAGTTGTCTTTGCTTTGTTTCCCCAGTAACCAATCAATTACCTCCACTCCCTATAAAACCCTATGCCCTGAGAAGTCAGGCACAACTTCTCTGGCCCCTTCCTGGACCATAGAATTTCCCCAGGAGCTGAATAAATTAGCTTTTCATTTTTTTATACTGGCCTCAGTTTCCTCATTTTAACTCAGCAATATACCTTACAATCAATAAATATGGCATCATGGCCCTTGTTGATTTCTTATTCTTAAAAAAGATAAAAAGATAGCTAAAATGATCTCATCAGTCATTTTACAAACTGTTAATAATGAGATACAGGGGTCCTCATTTGAGGGTGTTACTGTGAATCACATGATTGGAAACCCATATTTATGGGATCACCTAATATTTTATGAATTATGTCTCTTTACTTTTAACTTATGAGAGTTCAAAGCAGATTTTATCAATTTTATCCAGACAACTGATAAAGTTATGGTCTCGTAACTATGAATAAAATTTTGTTAGTATGAATAGTAGCATTCTATACATTGTATTCTCAAAAATTCTGGGGGTTGTTTTAAATGGCAAAACATCTCAATCTGAACCAGAAAGTTCAAGTATCCTGGGCTTCATATTTGGTCCTGTAAAATTTCAGAATATTGCAGCTTTTTAAAGCATTTTCTCTTAAAACTTAGCTACACAAATATGATGCACTGCTCAATGATGGAAGCACAACTAGAGGTTTGCCCTCATCAAAGGCAAGTGCAAAATTAAAGCCCCATTCAGACTCATCAAAATGTGTGAAATGTAGCTTCATCTCCACGCAATAGCAGTAATTCTATTGAACTCATCATACTTTAACAATAGAAAATAACGCCAGTATGAAGACATCAATTTCCTTAACCCACTTTGAAAACAGATGCAGATATGTCCTTGAATAAATCCATACTGTTCTTGATCTCCTTTCCACCAGCATTTTAAGTTTTTGTGTTCAGTTGCTTTCAATGCTAATCAGAATGTGTCTACTAGAGAACAGTTCTAAAAAGTTATGTATTTTAGTGTAGATTGCTGCTTTGATGACAGAAACAAGTTATTTGCCTAGCTGCCTCTTCACATAAACTTAATGTTTATATTCTATTTTGGCACCTTTAAGCATCCCACAACCTGGTGATTGTTGAATGTGGACATCAAGAAACTCAAGATCTTTATCTCTCCTTTCATCACATCTGATAATTAAGCTACCTTGCAGAATTTGGCATACTCTTCTGAAAAATGATGCAAAGAGAGCTAGTAACTCATAATTGTAACTTTCCTTGTTCCCCTTTCCTTGGTAAAAGAACTCAGTATTTCCCTGCTTAGGCTAAACATCTTAAATTCCTTACTAGTAGGGGGTTAGACCATACTGGTTCATGTATTCTGGCTAGTGTGATAAAATCTCTTTTGCTGAATGAAGCATGAAGCACCCTTGCAAAAGATAAGTTGAATTGGACTTATGGACTAATTTTTTAAATAAGCCCTGGACTATGAGTCTGATTAACTCACTTTCTATCTTGTATTCCCAGTTACTAATTCTGGAAGTATGGGCATGTTAAATAAGCTCCTTGAGCCTCAGTTTCCTCTTATATATAGTAGCGTAAATATATACATATATAGTGTCTTCTTTACCCTCAGAGGGATATTTGAAGATTGAAAAAATGTTGTTCCATACTTTATAAACTGCATGATAGCATATAAATATGGTATATTATTATACTTAATCCCGCGATTGCCAAGTGAAGTGTGACTCAACGTTTCACTCTGCCTGGGCTATATGCTTCTCCTTTATTGCTTGGCTATTACCTGACACAATCCAAAAGCTGCACAAACAATTCAGTGCACTGGACATTCGTGAAATTTCTTAAAACAAATACCCTTGAGAATGATTTTTGCTCTGCGTTTTCCTTGTGATTTTTTTTTTCTGTTAGATCAAGTCTGGGCAAAATTATGCAAGAGTATATTTAGCATACCCATTTTTCTTCTGACATCATCTCTCTGTCTTCTCGATGCCCCCTGCCCCCCATTTTTCTAGGAATTCTAATGATTCTCACTCTGATGATAGAAGAAAACTTTAACATAGTAACTGTGGGGCTTCCTACCTTGATTGATCATGAAGGAAGCAGTGACTACTCTCCCATTCTCTAGTATATACTTTCAAATATGGCTAATTGGAGCTGTATTCTTACCAGATACAGCCAAAGTGATTAACTAATTTATATTACATTAATAATGAAAAATAATGGCTTCATACTTTTCCCCACCCACGCTTAAAATTTGCATTTTAATATGTGTTTTTAATGCCTTACCCCAAAAGCTATCTGTTTTTCTTGGGTTCCTTACTCCACAGGGAAGCCCCTTTCTTCTTCTTCCCTTCCTTTATCTAGTAAATACTTATCCTGCCCCCATCACTAAGGAATAAGTCTTTTCTGATCTCCTGAGTAGATTAATTCCATCCAATATAATTTCTTATAGCATCATGGGTTTTTTTCTTCACATCATTTATCACAGTTATAATTTTATATTTATTCATACAAGTTTTAATGACTTTCTTCCTGATCCCACTCAAAGCTCCAGGAGAATATAGACTATCATACATTGTACTTTTTATCTTTGTGCTCAAGGGCCTAGATAATGACAAACACTCAACTAATATTAAATGATTGACAGTCCCATTTATGAAAAAGTCTATTTTTCTATCAGAAAGATTCTACTTTTGAATTGCCTCCTGAAGGTGATCAAGCATCATCAGTGGGAGTTCTTCTGCAAGCAAAACTTGACCCTCTTTTTGGCTATTTGAAATCAGAATAGATGTATTCGAAGCGCTTGTGGGGTAGCTGTAACAGGGATTCACCAGCAACTCAATGTGATGCTGAGAGATCAGATTTGAAAATAGTAGGAAATAGCAGGAAATGTTCAAAACTAGAAAAGAACAAGCACAACCATTCCCTGGGCAAGATAAGTGGTCTCGATGCCTCTTCTGTTGCTACTGACACTGCTGTCTCTCCTGCCCCTGTCACTATAGCCCCTTTTCCCTGTCAAAATGAATCTGGTCTTCAAATTCAACTATATTACCATGTCACTAACTAAAAAGTCAAAATTCTGTTTGGCTGACGTCATATGCCAAGCATGGCTAGAAGATGGAGCCTTAGTGGGAAAAGATCTCAGTAGGTAGGTAACAGGAATTACAATTCAACTCAGACTATGTCTACTTTAGAGGAGGAATTTCTTTAAAAAAAATTAATGAGATGAATGCTGAGCATCAGAAAGAAAACTGATTAAAATAAACTACAAGCGACTAAGCAGTCAGTGTAATTCTAGCTCTACTTATCCTAAAGAAAATAGGTCTGAAAATGGCAGCAAGCTAAGAGAAGAACATTTAGAATCCTCCAACAGGTCCAGGAGTAAGTGTAAAATGCAAATATGGTAAAGTCCTCCCAAACTCACATAGTCAGCAAAATGTAGATCCTGCTAGTCTACATTTTAAAAATCACTTACGAACTAAAATTTCAGTAAGGCTCTCTGTCTGTCCACTGATTATAATAACTGGTCACTATCCAAGATGGAACAACATCTGATTCCTCAAATAAACTTATCCCAAAAGTTAAAGATCAGAAGTTAGGGCAACAAAACTCTTAGTTAGCTCTCCTCATTTTATTTCTTCTAATGCACTTAGATTCTAGTGAATTACCAGAATACAGTAACTGGATGTTACATCCATATGCTCAGTGCATTGCCCAAGAGAAACAAATTACTTAACCATCAGATGCTGCTCTGCAGAAACTTCCATAATTCCCTGATCGAACCACTTAACCGCTCCCATATCCGTATTTTGTGTGCTGTTTTCTTTTATGAATATTTTACCTTGTTTTTCCATTTTGTTGTCCATCTCTATTAATCTCCACTGTCCCTCCTGTTCATTAACTTAGTGATCTGAAACTTAAAAGCAGTCAATATCAAATATTAAAGGGGAAGCCTTGTTTCTAATTCCTGATGATTCCTTTCTGTGCAAGAATCTAACTTAGTGTAACACCTGACCTCTGTTTCCTGATTTACTGGCCCCATAAATGGCCTTACCTGAAGAACGAATCTGGCCAGTCTTATCCATAGAGTGTGCTACTACCTCCTACCCCTCAGTTGCTCCTCTAGAGCAGGATCTTCCCCTCTTGCCCATGTCCAGTCTTGTAAAAAGACCTGGAGCTTAAGCCTGCCATATTCTGTGAATCTGAGCTCTCAAGCTAGGTGTATATTAGTTTCTTCTCATGCTGCTAATAAAGACATACCCAAGAATGGGCAATTTATAAAGAAAAGAGGTTTAATTGACTCACAGTTCCACATGGCTGAGGATGCCTCACAATCATGGCAGAAGGCAAATGAGGAGTAGTCATATCTTACATGGTGGCAGGCCAGCAGCTTGTAGGGGAACTCCCCTTTACAAAGTCATCAGATCTTGTGAGACTTATTCACTATCATAAGAACAGCATGGGGAAGACCCACCCCCATGACTCAATTCCCACCACTGGAATTGAATCATGGGAGTGGGTCCTTTCCATGACACTTGGAAATTATGGGAACTACAATTCAAGGTGAGATTTGGGTGGGGACACAGCCAAACCATATCACTAGGCTTCCCATTTTATGAGATAATATGCTTTCCTCCAATTGCCTCTCCTTGGATTCATTTCAAATTGTTAAAAACCTAAATGGAAAGAGAGGCGCAATTAAAAACCAAAACACCAAACACTCTTCACCTAATTTTATCTCAGCAGTACCTATATCTCCATTTTTGCCTCTATCTATTAATTAGTGGAAACTGAGAAAAAGAAATGAAGTATCCAGGGTTCTTATCTGAGGCTGGTGAGCCAAAAGGCCTTCTTCTGGTCTAGGAGGTTTTTTGTGCAGGATCAATTCTGTTGAAATCATAAGAAGAGAATCTAAAATGGGAACATCTGGGTGGTAGGCTCCACAGAGGTTAAAGAACTGATAGTGTCTAAAATATGCCATCACCAACGTTAGTAGGAATGTCTTCTATTCTCTAGCAGGCATTGCAAACAGGTGCCCCAGTCCTCTTTGGTTGCACAATTAGTAGTAAACCATGCATGGAGTACAATTACTTGGCCCCTGACTGATTTGGCTCTCCACACTGAAGAGGCCGAAAGCAAGCTGGTGCTTCCCTGACCACTCAAATCACAGCTGGTTACCCCATTCACAGGACTCCATCCCAGCTCATCAGTGTGTCCAACTTATCTGGGCTCACAGAAGCTTGGATGGAGCAGAGGGAAATACATTCTGTTGCTTTTAGGCACAATTCACCATACTGGTTGTCTTTGAAGAGTAGCAACAATGGGGTCCTAGATTTTGTTTTCTTTGCAGAGGACTTTTATACCAATAACATTAATTGTTAAAAATAATGTTACAAAAGAGGATTCATTTATTCCACATTTTAATGGCAAATATTAAACCAGAAAAACTGTTTATGTCAAAAGAATGAGTCAGATTCTTGTGTTCCAAGAGACTTGGCCATTCATCTACATAATCTTTAAAATATCTCTTAGATTATATTGTTCATCTGCTTAAAATCCTCAGTGGCTTCCCTTTGTACTTTAAATCTAAATTTTTTACATCTTACGTTCATTTCTGCGCCAGGACCATTCCTCTGTCTCTTCCCTCTGCATTGGCTATTCCTTTTTCCCTTTCTTAACCTCCTGGACCAGACTGGCTAATTCTTATTATTTGGTTCTCACCCCAAACATGGTTTCCTTAGCAAGATCTTTTCTGATTATTTAAAGAGGCACACTAAAGAGATTCTCAAGTTTTGTTTTTGGTTTTGTTCTTTTTCATGTGTATTGCCTGCCTTTCTCACGAGGGTGTAAACTACCTTAGGCATGGACCCTGACTGCCGTATTCACTGTGGTAGCCCCACCTCCTAGAGGAGTGCCTGCTGGATTATGACAGGCACTCTGATGAATTTATTTGCAGCATAGCAACCCAAACACTTTTACTGGCAATTAAAAATATACATAATTATAATACATATCATAAATAACTATAGCAATACGTATCTAGAAACCTTTCTACATCTAGCATTTGCATCGATTCCATTTGGTGGAATAGTCTAGTATGCTTAAGATTGATTACTAGGTGCTCTCCATCAATCTCTGTACAGTATTACACAGGAAGTATCACAAAGGAAGGAATTCTGGGCAGAAAAAAAAACATATCTGTCCATTGCATAACCCTTTGCATAGAATTTTCCCAGTATGCTTTCTAGATCATTCCACACTATTAACAATCAGGTAAGAAATAAAGGAGCCTAAACAGAAGAGAAACTGCCTATTAAATTTTGAGCTATATCTAAGTTTCTGTAATTGGTAAGCAGTGAATTCAACCAATGCAGAACATAAAGTTTTGTGACTATCTGAATCAATAATTCACCAACTTTACTATTTTTGCATTATTCTCAGCATTCTGTGTCACATCATTTTCAAGTGAGGTCATAACATGCATAGATAATGGCTATGTGATAAATAATATTTTGGTTTCCTGTTACTATGTGATTAAACTATCAAATGATCTAATTTTTAAAAAAAAATTAGAAAAGCAATTCTTGCAGATTTTTTATATTTGTCTCAGCTTTTTATCTTTTAATTCAATGTTTTGTTCAGATTTGATCTTAAATTGTAAGCATCGGGATTGAGACAGGACTTGTGAGAATTATATCTATATGTATACGTGTGTGTATCACATAGAGATCATTCTCATGGATTCTTAAAACAGCTCAGGGAGGCCATGAAAGTATTCTTACTCTGGAGGCTCACAAGCTGTTCTTTTAGTTACAGTGACACAAACCCAAGTTAAAAACTAGCTCGAGTTTATACTTGAATGAACTTGAAATGAACTTGTACCAATTGCCAGGGAGTGAATCAAGATACTTCAAGGAATGAGAGAAAATGCTCCATTTTCTCCATTCCTGGCAGATCTCAAAGGACTCGCAGAACCTGGATAAATGGAGAGCCACTGATCCTTCTGGAGCCAACTTCTTCGCACTATTTCAATACGCCAGCTAGGCCTGAGATACACAAAGGAACCAGAAGGCCCAGGCCCTTGCCAGTGTCTCCTTCTAGAAGTTCGGAGTGGGCATTGAGCCCCGACTCTGACCACTCACTCTTCTGGCTTCAGGGTTCTGGCTAGTAGAACATATACAGAAAGAACAAAATGCCAAATAAGGATCCAACTATCAGCTTCATAATGGTCCAGGATAAAGTTCTTCCTTACTGCTAAATTGAAGCAGGATAGAGGTTTTTCTTCCCCTCACCTGTGTATTAGTCTCCTAGGACTTCCTTAACAAATAACCACAAACTGGTGACTTAAAACAATATATTCTTTCACAGATCTGAAGACCAAAAGTCCAAAATTAACATGATGAGAGACCCACACTTTCTCTGAAGTTTCTAAATGAGAATGTATCCTTGCCTCTTTCAGCTTCTGGTGGCTCCAGGCTCTCTTTTGGGTGTGGATGCATAACTTCAATCTCTGCCTATATCTTTACGTGGCTTTTTCTCCTATGTCTCTGTCTCAAATCTCCTTCGGCCTTTCTAACGAGCCTTATTGGACTTGAGGTTCATGCTAAGTCTAGAGTGATTTAATCTCAAAATCCTTAGTTTAATTATATTTGCACAGATTTCTGATATGGTTTGGATGTTTGTCCCCTACAAGTCTCATGTTGAAATGTGATTCTTGGTGTGGGAGGTGTGGCCTGGAAGAAAGTGATCAGATCATAGGAGCGGCTTGCTGCGTGCCATCCCTTGGTAATAAGGGAGAGCTCTCAGGTCATGGGAGATTTAGTTGTTTAAAAGTGTGTGGCACCTTCTTCCTCACTCTCTTGCTTCAGCTCTCACTATGTGATGTGCCTATTCCCCCTTGGCCTTCTGCCATGTCTGTAAGCTTCCTCCGGCCTCACCAGAAGGTGAGGAGATGCCAGTGCCATGTGTCCTGTGCAGTCTACAGGACCACGAACCAATTAAACTTCTTTTCTTTTTTTTTTTTTTTTTTTTTTTTTTGAGACGGAGTTTCGCTCTTGTTACCCAGGCTGGAGTACAATGGCGTGATCTCGGCTCACCGCAACCTCCGCCCCCTGGGTTCAGGCAATTCTCCTGCCTCAGCCTCCCGAGTAGCTGGGATTACAGGCACGTGCCACCATGCCCAGCTAATTTTTTTTGTAATTTTTAGTAGAGACGGGGTTTCACCATGTTGACCAGGATGGTCTCGATCTCTTGACCTCGTGATCCACCCACCTCGGCCTCCCAAAGTGCTGGGATTACAGGCTTGAGCCACCGCGCCCGGCCAACTTCTTTTCTTTATGTTACCCAGCTTTGAGTGTTCTTTTATAGCAATGCAAGAATAGCCTAACACAATCTCTTTTCCAAATAAGATCATTTTCAAAGGTTCTGGAGGTTAGGAACTGACCATATATTTTGAGGGACCACTGCTCAATCCACTAGAACCCTGTATTAAAGATAGCTGGCTCTGTTTGACTTCTCTCTCTAGCCACATTTAAGAAGCCAGAGATTGGCAGCCATCACTTCCACCCAAGTGGACTTAATGCTTGAGGATCAGAAGCAAAGGAAAGGACTAGAGAGCAGGCATGCCTGCTGCATCTGAGCGCATTCAGTCTAAGAGGTCAAGACAGAAAAGCATTTCTATTGTGAGTAGTGCTCTCCCTAGAAAACTGCGGCCCACTAGAAGTGGAGTTCTCACCATTCAAATTCATGACTCCTCACCCTTGGGGAACGGTAAAAAAGACAGAGAAAATGAGCCAAAGTATTCTAAACCACTTCTTAGCTTATGGGGAGAAAAGAAGCAGTCCTCTCCTCCACAGAAATTCATGAAAGGAGAATATAGGTTTCCTCACTAACATCTTATTCTAGTCTTCAAAAAGATAATTCATTAATATGAGCTAATAGTTTAAGTTAGTCTATAATGCTTGAAAAGTTGGCTCCAAGTTGATACAAAGATGTATTCATTCATTCATTTAGTCATTTATTTAGCAATGTGGGCTAAGCTTTTGTAATCTTATTACATTCTATAAATAAAGGAGTAATGAGGTAGTCATGGTCCCTGCCCACATAGAATGCATGGGGTAGTTAGTGGGACAACATACTACATTAGAATTGCCATCTTCCATTGTCTAAGTGTTGTGATATAGAAGCAAAGATCAGGGATCTTGTAACCTGGTTATTCAGGAAGTGGCATTAAGACTTAGACTGGGCTAGGCACGGTGGCTCATACCTGTAATCCCAGCACTTTGGGAGCCCAAGGTGGGCAGATCATGAGGTCAGGAGATCAAGACCATCCTGGCTAACACAGTGAAACCTCATCTCTACTAAAAAAAATACAAAAAATTAGCAGGGCATGGTGGCACATGCCTGTGGTCCCAGCTACTCAGGAGGCTGAGGCAGAAGAACTATTTGAACCCAGGAGGCGGAGCTTGCAGTGAGCCAAGATTGTACCACTGCATTCCAGCCTGGGTGACAGAGCAAGACTCTGTCTCGGAAAAAAAAAAAAAAAGACTTAGACTCAAAGAGAAAGTGTGTTGGTAAAGGGAAACACAACAAGGCAGATGGCAGGTGAGAGAGAACTTGGAACTGAAGCAGCTGGTGAGATAAACAGAAATCAGAACACAAAGGGTCTTATACACACGTTAAGGTGTTTGGACTTGTCCTACAAGCTTTGAGGAGTCTCTGAAGAGCTAGTGGCATGTCCAGATTTGCATGTGGAAATGCTCACTTCTAGCTATAACATGAAGAACTGATTAAAGAAAAGCAGAGGTGAAACAGCCAGTTACGACTCTCTTGTGATTAAATACGAGTGTTTATTTATATGTTCTATGTCAAAATAAATCAAAATCCACTGTGGGCCTCCTATTCAGTTATCCTCACCTCTAATTCCAGAGTCTGTGGGTCACAGTGGCCAGTCTAGGGTGGAAGGAAGTTAGGGATGGCTGCTTAAATTTCACAGTGATGCATCTTCAGCCTTCAGATTGACTTAAATCAAAAGAAGAAATTATCGGCGGGGCGCAGTGGCTCACGCCTGTAATCTAGCACTTTGGGAGGCGGAGGTGGGTGAGTCACCTGAGGTTAGGAGTTTCTGACCAGCCTAACTAACATAGTGAAACCCGTCTCTACTAAAAACACAAAAATTAGTCAGGCGTGGTAGAGCTCACCTGTAATCCCAGCTGCTCAGGAGGCTGAGGAAGGAGAATTTCTTGAACCTGGGAGGTAAAAGTTACAATGAGCCGAAATGGCACCACTGCACTCCAGCCTGCGGGACGGGAGTGAGACTCCATCTCAAAAAAAGAAGAAGAAATTATCAATCTTTGTACATAGAAATTGACTTCAGGCATATCTGGATCTGGGGATTCAAAAATGCCATAAGAAAGAGGTCCCTGCCTGGCTTGCACGGCGAAACCCCGTCTCTACTAAAAATACAAAACTTAGCCAGGGGTGGTGGTGCACACCTGTAATCCCAGCTACTCAGGATGCCAAAGCATTGAGAATCACTTGAACCCAGGAGGCAGAGGTTGCAGTGAGCCGAGATCTTGCCACTGACTCCATCCTGGTCAACAGAGTAAGACACTGTGTTTAAAAAAAAAAAAAAAAAAAAAAAATCCCACAAAAACAGAATGAGGTCTCTCTATTTCAATTTTTTAAATTCTGCCCTCCTTCATATTGATACCACCCTTGGTCATATCTTCTCCAAAATTGTGGCTTTCTAAATTAACTCATGGGTTTCATCTTCCTAGCTCAAAAAGCAGCAGTAAGAGTGCATTGACTCTTCTAACAATTATGGAAAAGTCCTCCCATTAGTAGAAATTGGATACGTCCAACTCTGAACCAACTAGCATGTTAAGAAAATCGAATATATTTCTAAGGTTGGCTCTGGTTAAGGAGCTCATCCCTGAAGTGGGGCATAGATACATCTTATATGAAATAGACTAAAAGTGAGACACAGGTAGTGGTTAAAAGGAAACTCTAACTGTCATTATTCTAAGTCTCAAAAGTAAAGGTACTGGATTCTGGACTAACAAAAGCAAAATGTTTCCACCACACAAACTCGTTCTTCTAATCTGTCAAACACAGATTTACATCATCAATTTATATATTTTTTCATTAATAATCTCAGGATGTGTACCAGAATACTAGACTTTATGAGAGAACCATTACAAAGGCTTGGGATTCTTTCTGGGTAAATTCGACCTCTCAGTTCAACCAGATTGTGGCATTATTTGCTGTGTGGCAGCCAGGTGGACTGCATTCTGGGGGAGAGAAGCCTGTCAGCTGATTATTTCATGTCCCATCCTTATTTAGGTCTCAGAGAAAATCGTCACAGCCTTGAGTGAAGCCAGCTTGGAATCAGGGATTGAAACCAAGAGAACGATGGAATAATACAAAGCCCAGGGCTGGGCCTTTCTCATTGGGGAACTCCTGTATTATACAGTGATACAAATCCCATATCCATAAAATGCAACTCAATCCCTGAAATAATCTGTGGGAGATACAGCAGTTATCTTGGCCAGATCAATGTTTAAGAAGCAAAGAGTCAGAACCCTGGCCAGCAAAACCCTGGAAGGGGGCCGCTTTGGCTGCAGAAGCCACCTAGAAATCCAAATGCAGCAGTGAATACAATGGAACTCTTGGTGGCTAACACCACTGAACAGCATTGCATCCCATTCCAACATGCCTTTCCTCTGGCTCCTCTTCATCAGCCAAAGAATCATGGAGTTACAATGAAAAAGATAACTTTTCTTCAGGATGTCCTATAATTGGAATTTTGAACAATGAACTAGAATTTGGCATTATGAACCTTTTTTTTTTTTTGTCCATGGTAGACATCTGTGTTTTGTGCCTGATTAAGGTCTGTTTCACTTTATTGTAAAAATGTTCCCATCTCAGTGATTCAGGTGAGAATCCAGGAGTGGATATGAGGCTCTGGCCTGTGCAAACACTTTGGCCACAGTGACTGGTTCAGCGATGAGCATGAGACCTAATTAAAGTCAATGGAAGTCACACCTGAGACTTTTGCTTAAATTACTGAAACTGAATACCCTTTATTCACTGGGACATTAATACGGTGGAAGGCAAGCTCAAAGCTGACGGGGAAGTGTGGGGGATACCACGTGCAGAGAGAGAGAAAACTGTAAGTTCCTGATGCAGATGACCTTTTTTGAGCTTCTAGATCACCTTATCCTTAACATCAGATCTATTCCTGAGCTTTACCATTATGTGAGATAAGAATCTCTCCATTTTTGCTTCAGTTACATTTCAAGCACCTGCAAGTGAGTTTTCTGTCTATTACAGTTTCTTTTTTTTTTTTTTTTGAGACAGAGTTTCACTATTGTTACCTAGGCTGGAGTGCAATGGCGCGATCTCGGCTCACCGCAACTTCCCCCTCCTGGGTTCAGGCAATTCTCCTGCCTCAGCCCCCTGAGTAGCTAGGATTACAGGTACACGCCACCACGCCCAGCTAATTTTTTGTATTTTTAGTAGAGACAGGGTTTGACTATGTTGACCAGGATGGTCTCGATTTTTTGACCTCTTGATCCACCCACCTCGGCCTCCCAAAGTGCTGGGATTACAGGCGTGAGCCACCGTGCCCGGCCCTAATACAGTTTCTAAGTCCTCAAGGTGCCTTCACACTCAGAGTCAAGGTATCCAGAGCATGGAATTAAGTGGAATCCTTTCCATGTGGAAATATTAAGAAACAGGAAAAATGATCCTCTGCTTCCACCCAGATTTAGTTTAACTGAAGAATTAGTACAGAGGGAAAGTTTATTCCCCTAGTTAAAATAAAATTAAAATTGTTAAAATAAAATTCTCTTTTGTCTTCCCAATAGGACTATTATAAAATGAGCAATAGGATCATTATAAAATGACCAGTAATTGTGATTTTTTTTTAATTTTACTTTTAATTATTATGAGTACATAATAGTTGTATATGTTTACAGGGTACATGTGATGTTTTCATACAGGCATACAATGTGTAATGATCAAATCAGGGTAACTGGAGTATCCATCGCCTCAAGCATTTATCATTTCTTTGTGTTAGAAGCATTCCAATTTCACTCTTTTCATTATTTTAAAATAAGCAATAAATTATTGTTAATTATAATCACCCAGTTGTGCTACCAAACACTAGATGCTATTCATTTTATCGAACTGTATTTTTGCACCCACTAACTGTTACCACTTCAGCCCCGCTCCCTGCTATCTTTTCTAGTCTCTAGTAACCATTATTCTACTCTCTACCTCCCTGAGTTTAAAACAGTATTTTTTTTAGCTCTCACATATGAGTGAGGACATGTAATATCTGTCTTTCTGTGCCTGGTTTATTTCACTTAATGTCTTTCAATTCTACCCATGTTGTTACAAATGACAGGGTTTTGTTCTTTTGTGGCTGAATAATATTCTGCTGTGTACATACACCACATTTTCTTTATTCATTCATCCACTGATGCACACTCAGGTTGATTCTATATCTTGGCTACTGTAAATAGTGCTGCCATTAACAAAGAGTACAGGTATCTTTTCAATATACTAATTTTCTCTCTTTTAAAACCACAAAAGACCAGAATAGCAAAAGTCATCCTGAACAAAAAGAAGAAAATTAGAGGAATCACATTTCTGGACTTCAAATTATACTGCAAAGCTACGGTAACTGAAACACTGTGGTACCAAGATAAAAACAGATACTTAGACCAGTGGAACAGAATAACTCCAGACGTAACCTCACACATTTAAAGTTAACTTATTTTCAACAAAAGTGCCAAACACACACTTTGGGGAAAGGATTGTTTCTTCAATAAATGGTACTGGGAAAACTAGACACCCATATGCAGAAGAATGAAACTAGACTCTACCTCTTACCACACAGAAAAATAAAGTTAAATTTCATTAAAGGCTTTAATCTAGGGTCTGAAACTATGAAACTATTAAAAGAAAACATTGGGGACATCCAGGACATTGATCTGGACAAAGATTTCTCGAGTAAGTCCTTAAAAGCCCAGGCAACTGAAGCAAAAATAGGCAAATTGGATCACATGAAGCTAAAAAGCTTCTGCAGAAAGAAATAATCAATGAAATGAAGAGACAAGCCACAGAATGGGAGAAAATATCTGCAAACTACTCATCTGACAAGGAATTCATAATCAGAATATATAAGGAGTTCAAACAACTCAATAGAGAAAAAAATCTGATTAAAAAATGGCAAACAGTCTGAATAGACATTTCTCAAAAGAAGACCCACAAATGGCCAAAAGGCATAAGAAAAAATGTTCAATATCACTAGAAATGCTCAAATTTTATTTAAGAAATGCAAATCAAAACTACATATAATCTCACCCTACTTAAAATGGTTTTTATTTAAAAACAGGCAATAATGAATGCTGACAAGGATGTGGAGATAGGGCAATCCTCATACACTATTGGTGGGAATGTAAATGAATATAACCACTATTGAGAATAGTATGGAGGTTTCCTAAAAACTAAAAATGTGATTGCAATTTTAATAAAACATTTTATCAGGTTACTGAGGCTTTAATTCTGTCAGTTTAGTCAAATGGTATCCACAGATCTACCTACCATCTCCATAATTTCTTTGTTACCTTTAATATGCAAAAGGTGGTGGGAGAATGGTCTAAGTTTTTTGGCCAAGTAATTTGGCCAAGGAATTGGAGAAGATAAAGTTTAAATGCAGGTCAGGGTCTATATTAAAGTAATGTGGGTAAAGAAAGGGTAACACCGTCTGTTTCCCCATTCCCACACTCTCTTTTAACACGCTATATAGATAGGAAAGAAATGAAACTGATAAAAGAATAAATCACACAAAGAGAAGAAACTCTGTTCTGGTAACTTTTAGAAACAAGCCACTTCACCTACCACGGTTCCAGCTCCGTTCTGGAACCCTGAGGTTGTCTACTATAGCTGCCTAACAAACTACTCCCCGACACTTTAGTGGCTTTAAAAAGCAGACATATCATTTCTTTACCATCTGTCAGTCAGAAATTCTGGCTTCTCCCTGTTTCCCCATGTTCCTTATAGCATAAGTCACAAACTTATAAGCATTCTTTCATGACAACTGATTTCCAAAACATAATACTCTGATAGAACAAGACCCAATATACGAGCACTTCTGTGCCTCCTCCTGAATCGTGTTTGCTGATATCCCTTTGCCCAAAGCAAGTCACATTCTGGGTCAAGCCCAGAATCATGAGGAGCACTAATAAATCAAGTCTACCATAGGCTTAAATAATGAATTTCTGGCAAAAATGATGGGCTTTTACCAGGTGCTTTTTAGAGACTATGGGGTAAGTGGTAATTACTAGATCTGGAAAGGAAAAACGTAGCAGCCACCAACACACTGCTACAGTGAAAAGATTGCCTTATGAATGTAAGAGAAGTATTCTCTTGGATGCTCTTAAGAAACAGAACAGCCAAAGGAGTGCTAATTTCCTACTTGAGCCTGGGGTCATCATTTGGCAAAAAATGGAAATGTGACTATTTTCGAATTAAAGCCTGGAAAGATCTGGACTTAGAAATTATAGAAAAGACTACAAAAATAATAATAAATATGCGGTATTTTAAAGCTCAGACTATTTCCTTAGGTTTTACCCAATTTTGCCATATAATATTTGAGTAATATACCAACTAGTGCTTCCCATAGCATTTTAGAGTAAACTATCCAAATCGTGTATGTGCACCACCATGAGGAAACAAAAATTTAACCTGTGATTTAAAATAAAACAACCATAATAACAATATTCACCACAGGGATTCAACTATACTACAGCTTATCCAAGTGAATGTCTTCTAACTTTTTTTCATTAGTTCACTATTGGTCAATGCTATAAAATCTACCTTTCTAAGAGGAAATACTTCTAAATGACTTTGATTTGGAAGCATATCATCTCTCCTTTGTCCTTAACTATTCTCACCTATGAAAGAAAATTCAATACTGATCTTTCCTGCCAGCTACGGGTGACAATGGTAGGCCTCTCTGAAAAGAGAGCAAACATTTAATTACCAGCTCAGATGGAACGTAAACTGACCTTCATTTGATGGTATTTACCGCATTCAAAGACACCCCTCAGGGAAAAATAATCTACTTGAAACAGAGTACTTCCCACTATAGGGAAATATCAAGAAGAAATCACGCCCATATTCACAGGAGAGAAAAGAAGATGAACTGTTCCTATAGAACATAAAGTAATTATTGGTCTTATTTTAGTTTCTTACTTTTACTTCTGGAAAATTTTCTTCCATAACTTGACCAAGCTAACTGTCAACTACTTGATTGGTTCTAACTCAGTTGGACCACAGTGAAGTATAAGACTTTCAATGTAAGTGTATACCAAACTTATTTCTATATAATCTAATGTTATCTACTATCTTTAGCCATTACAAATGCATATTTTGACTTTAGTTAGGCAATCAACAAAATTTTTATTGCGTGTCTAGAATGTACTAGGTGCCATTCTTAACGTTAGGATTGTAAGTGTGTAAATAGGAGATATTATTTGCTTGATGACTTATATTTATGTGGGAGGGAGCAGGCAAGAAACGAGCAAAAAACAGGAAATACACAAGAAAATAATAAAATTTCATATAATGATAGAGCTGTGAATATGATAAAATGGGGATATGATTGCAAGTGGCCAAGGGAAGGAAAATGAAAAGGGATAATATGATGACACATTCTTGGGTGAAAGAATGGGAGACTGCTTCAGCTAAAATGGTGTTTCTCACAGGATTGGTAAATAGCTAGACTGAGGTGACAGGCAGGCAGGCTGGACTACAACTAGTCTCTTGATTGTAAAATTTCGAATGACTATACAATTTATTGTCCAACCTGGGGCACTTCTGAGAGTAAAAGGTGAATGTGATTAATAATTTTTGCAGAGCATCGGGCATAAACGGTACCATCTTGGATATATCAAGATACGTAGTCGCAATTCAATGAAGAAAAATAATCTGTTATCTTTTTTTATAAAATAATAAGAATCATGATAGTGTTTGTTATGGTTGGATGTGGTTTGTTCCCACCAAAACTTATGTGGAAATTTGATTCCCAATATTGCAGTGTTGGCAGGTGGGGCTTAGTGGGAGGTGTTGGGTCATGGGGGCAGATGCCTCCTGAATAGATTAATGAGTTCCCTAGGGGTGAGGGAGTTCTTGTTCTTTCAGGAATGAATTCGTTCTCATGAGATGGGGTTGTTAAAAAGAGTGTGGCCTTCTCAGTTTTTCTCTCTTGCTTCTTCTCTTGTCATGTGATCTTGTCACGCCAGCTCCCAATTCTACTTTTCACCATGAGTGGAACCAGCCTGAGAACTTATCAGGTGCAGCTTTTCAATTTTGAGACTTCCTGCCACAAAATCATGAGCCAAATAAAGCTTTTTTAAAAAAAAATAATTTGCCCAGCTTTATATATTCTGTTATAGCAGCACAAAATGGACTATGGCAGTGGTAATAGCTTAACGACGGCATTTATCTTTGGAGGCATTCCAATCATTTCACATACATTATTTAATTGATTTTCTTGAGGAAAAGAGAACTTCTCACAGATAAGAGAGCTGCTCCAAATAAAAAAGCAAGATCATTCTAAGAGACCAACAAATACCACTGCATTTTCTAAACTCAATGTGAGCATTTTAAAAGTTCAATTAAAATTAAATAAAAACCTATTTTTATTTAATTTAAATTAAATAAAAACCTATTTTTATTTAATTTAAATTAAATAAAAACCTATTATATGCTTGCTAACGATTTGCGCATTTGAAGTTCTTCCGTTTTATTTAAAAAATAGGTTTTTATTTAATTTAAGTTAAATAAATGTGAACCTCAAATGGGCAAATCGTTAGCAAGCATATAATAAACACCAGGCACAGTGTTAGGTTCTGGGTGACAAAGATCAATAGGACAAGACCGTTGTCCTGGAGGAGTCCTCTTCAGCTAGCTAAAGAATACTTCCTGCAGCTAAAATATACTCAGTATGTATCACAAACAAATAAATAAACACTAGAAGTGTTTTCTGCCTTTTGCTTCTTCTGTTATTATATAATCTCAAAGTGAGAAGCCTTTGGCTATAGTTGCCTATGCACTGTTGACCAGCCACTTGTGCTACTGTTTCCACTGTATCAATGTGGTCCTGTAAAACAAATACGAAAATTCCCATAACCTCCATCTTCATGGGTATGTTCAAAAGACAAAGAATATCCAGGGGTAAATACTATTTTGATAAACCGGTCTGTGTGCACACCTTAAAGCTGACCATCTCTTTGGGTAGCCCAGCCACTGGTTTTATTCCCTTCCTGCCTGTTATAACATAATAAAAAATGTGTATTTGGTCTCTGCCCCAGTTTTCTGACTCAGAGCTCCTAAAACCATTATACATAGAAATGTCAGGACAATGTTTTGTTCTATTACTTTGTCTTTGACCCCAGTTTCTGACATAGAGTTTCTAAGACCTTGTTAATTTCCTGAGTGATAAATGCCGTGAATACAATGCTCCTAAATCCCTTGGAATTTCACAGGTAATAGAAGCATCTTTTCTAATGAGGCAACACTTTAGTGGGCTCCTGATCAGGGCTGCTCACTCAAAAGATCAAGCCATAATATAAGCTTGGAACATCCAACCCTACTCCCATCCTCAAGGAGGAAATGGGGTCTGGAAATTGAGTTAATAAGCAAGCATGCCTATGCGATAAAAACTTCCATCAAAATCCCAAGAGTATGGAGTTTAGAAACTTCCACGTTGCTGAATTCATGGAGGTGCTGGGAGTGAGCATGCAGGAAAAGACATAGAAGATCTAAACCCCTTTCCCCATACCTTGCCCTGTCCATTGCTTCCATCTGGCTATTCCTGAGTTATATTATTTTATTGAAACAAAAACAAACAGGTAAACATAAGTAAAGCATGTCCCAAGTTCTGTGAGCTATATGATCAACCTCAGAAAGGGGTCGTGGGAACTTTTAATTTACAATAGGTTGGTCAGAAGTACTGGAGGCCTGCACTTGTGACTGGCATCTGAAGTGAGTGGCAATCTTATAGGACGAAGCCTTTAATTTGAGGGATCTGATGTCAACTGCAGGTAGATAAGGTCAGAATTGAATTTAGTTCTCGGATATCCAGCTTGTGTTGGAGAATTTGGCTAGTGTGTAAAAAACTCCATATACATCTTGGTGACCAGAGGTATTGTGAGAGAATAGTAAGAGAAAAGATTTTGTTTTCTCTATATACCCACCCTGATGAATAACCAGGGCCTGCTTCTAGTTTCACTGTCCACTATAAAACCCTAGCCCCAGGGAAAGATTTAATATGTATCTTTCTTAGTCCATTTGGCATGCTATAACAAACTACCATAAACAGGGAGGCTTATTAACAACAGAAATTTATTTCTTACATTTTTGGAGGCTGGCAAGGCCAAGATGAAGGCACCAGGAGACTTGCTGTCTGATGGCCTGCTTCCTCATAGATGTCCATCTTCTCACTGAAGGAAGGGCACTAATTCCATCAATGAGGATGGAACCCTCATGATCTGGTCATCCACAACGACCCCACCTCCAGATACCCTCACAAAGGGTCTGAGGTTTCAACATAGGAATTCTGGGAGCACACAAACATTCAGACTATACCAAAGTCCAATTGATTCCATTGGCATATTTTCTCTGGTAATTGGTGGTTCAAAACTCATTACTAATTGCTTAAGAAGGGCTTTTCCCCTGGTTGGAGGAATTTCAGGAATCTTGGAGAGAAGATGGAGAAGGCGCTCTATTAGGCAAGGTGGCTATTTGGGTCAAGTGTAAAGCCTACAGAAGAAAAAATTGAATTCGAGATATTTCAGAGAAAAGAGCATTGTAATTTCCTAAGAGTCTTCAAGAGATTGCCATGCCTTTTGGGAGATGGGCATGGGAGTGGTGGTTGAGAGCAAAGAAAAGGAAATCAGAGCTGATATTGTGAATAATCCCATTTCTCCTGTTCGTGACCACTATTAGTGTCACAGCTGTTTCCAAAAGTATTCTAAGTCACTTAGCAAGCTGACTTGGCTAGTAAGTGAGGGATTATGATGAGCTGGTATTTATTTTCCAAGAAAGTGATAGAAACTCAAACTTAGTCTCCTAAGTTTTTTCCCTCCTTCATTCCTTGCTGACAGGAGATAATGAACTGAGACCTCCAAGGCAGCTGGAGGAACAAAAGCCTGCCAGAGCCTATAAACCATCTAGTTCAAAAACGATCTGTGTCACTAGCCTGGCCTGACCTCCTGCAAGTTATATAACTCAGTTCCTCCCATGTAAGTTGGGGAAACGGTAGACATCCAACCAGAGGGTGGTTGTAAAGATTTTTGTTAAGCCAAGTGCAGCAGTGAATGTGCACTGAGAAAAGTCAATACACATTTGTCAATTGGCATGAAATGAAAGAGAGTCACAGTGGGAAGACTGTGGTGAGTTGTAACCTGCCCAGTCTTCCACTTCAGTGAAGAAAACAGCCAGAACAGTGGGAGAAGATAGTCCAATAAACATCCTGATGGATGACACCTCATTCTTGCAAATCACTCAAATGAGACCTCCCAGGTGGATGTAGATGAGAAGAGCCTCACAGCCAACAAAAGGAACCAATTTGAGGGATGGAAAAAAGCTCACAACATAGCCAAAACAATTTCATCTGTGACTCCACAATACCCACCTCGATTCATTCCCTTCTGTAGGCATTCATCTGTTAAAATAGTAAATTTCTGTTGAATTTTTCACTCTGGGTTAAGCATGGTGTTAGGCATCTGAACTCAAGACCTAGTTCTTGTCCTCAAGTATGCAGTAGGGAAAAACAGACAATTCAGCAACATAAGTGTCTTAACAAGGAAGATAAGAGGATGCTATGAGAGCCCAACAGCCAAAACACTGAAAGGAAGGTGAGGCTTCAAGAGGAGGTGACATCCACCTGAAACTGCAAGACAGTGTAAGGGAAATGGCTGCACTTTAGTCAGAAGTAGGCTCAGGCAGCCTTCCAGCGCAGCATGACTCAGCAGGTTTGGAACACAGAAGCACAACCCTACACATTATATAATCACATCACATGAGTTGCATTAGGTAACCACTCACGTGAGCTTGTGCTTCGCTCAGGGCCACTACTGTCTGTCAAAGGTGTAATTACCCTTCTAATGCTATACATATGGCTTGAGCCCAGGCTTGTGCCCAGAGAGAAGAAAGCCATGTTGAAACTGTCTACGATTCCTTGAGTGTTTTTCCAGCTGCCTGCCACCTACCCATCGATTCCCCTTGAACCTCAGTTTGGGCTAGAACCTGACAGACTACATTATCTCACACTATGGCCACACTTTTCTCTTCTTTGATGTTTTTTTCTCAACTATCTTATGTTGCAACATCTGGAGGCTAGACAGTGACCTACATGGACTAGAGCACACTGTAAATGCCCTTGTGGGGAAAGACAGTTATAAGTTACCCCAGCAAAAGTGTCAGAAATAAGGGAGCAGGGGTGCAGGGAGAAGTTTTCAAGAAGAGGAGCAGTAACCGTATGCTCAAAGACTCAGAGACCTTTTTTACCAATATTTATAGATTGACCTTTTTGATGTAAGCAATACGCTAGAAGCATTGCTATCCATTAAGATGAGAATATACTACTCCAGGATACAAGGTACTTAAATCTTCACAAATAAGACAGCTTTCATAACAGTTATAAAGCAAAGCATAATTTACATGCCAAAGACCTCATAGGTTCATTTAGTTAATTCAGTCTCGTAGCCCACTCTCCCCCGTAACTCCCACCCACAAGAAACTAGTTGATAGAATTTGATATAGCCAAATAACCATTTAACAGGTGATTTTTCTTTTCCAGTTCTTACCCCACTATAAGAAGGAGGAAGAATTAAAGTCATTGTATCTTTGCATGTTCAACTGAAATATGATCAATTCAGTGGTTTAGAAAAAAATCCCTATTGCAACTCAGTGAGTAAACATTGATTTACTCTGTCAATTCAATAATCTGAGCTTCTGTGACTATGGCCACACCAGTCTCTTCTTTGATATTTTTTCTCAACTATGTTATATTTTAACATCTGGAGGCTACACAGTGACCTACATGGACCAGAGCACACTGTACATGCCCTCGTGGGGAAAGTCTAGGTCCTCCAACTTCTGTGTTCAATGCTCAGTATCTAAAACTGAGACTTACACAATTTAGGAAACATTTGTTCACTCATCAGTGGCCTTGTCTGGGACATGAGAGTGCCTGAAAATAAAAAAGTAAGGGTCAATATTTGAAAGGTGTACATACCAAAAAAGGAGAGCAAGCCCTTAGTCATTACTTAAGGACACAGAAGTCAGGAGCTGAACTGACTTAGAGAATTGGCTCCTGAATGTCAACAAGAGCTTTCAGCCTTGTGGGCTGTATATGCCCTCCATGAATTATGGAATGGTTTAGGGCCTTCCATGAATGATGACATTGCTTAGGGCCCTCTAGGTGCTCTCTGCCCTCAAGTAACACAGGAGAAGTCGTCTCAGGGAATACTGCAGTCTTTCTTTGGTCAATGGAACAGCTGGTCGTTGGAGCAGCTGATCTGATTTTGTCTTTTCTACAGAAATTTCAATATGACTTCAATTGGCCTGGGGCTCCAGTGACATGCAGTCTGACCTGACCTCTGGTGTCCTGTTGCATGGCCTAAAATCCAGTTGCCAAGTCACTGCAGCAGCCAGATTCCTAGCCTCCTGGCTTCTCCTTGTCAGAATCTGGTCATGTAATGAAATGCAGCCACTGCTTTCCTGGCAGGTTCCAGTATCTGCTCCATTTCACTTACATTTACTCCACTGACTTTTGACAGGTTACTTTCTACATGAAACCACAGTTGGAAACTGGAATCTGATGAGGCTCTGAAGAACTCTCTTTGGGGATGAAAGAGAGGCCAACAGCAAACACGCACTTGAAGTAGAGCAATTAGGGGCAATGTTCCTGGTTGTTATGTCATCTCCTCTGTTCTGCTCATCTTGTCTTCCTCCCAAAAATTTGCTGAGCAGCAAAAAGTAGAACAAGAAAGGTCTCACTAGAGAACTTGAAGAATAGGCAACCTAGCTCACTGGGCTCTGAGGTGGCTTCAGAGCTACGTTTAAAAATTGGTATTGGGCCGGGCGCGGTGGCTCAAGCCTGTAATCCCAGCACTTTGGGAGGCTGAGACAGGTGGATCACGAGGTCAAGAGATCAAGACCATCCTGGTCAACATGGTGAAACCCCGTCTCTACTAAAAATACAAAAAATTAGCTGGGCATGGTGGCGCATGCCTGTAATCCCAACTACTCAGGAGGCTGAGGCAGGAGAATTGCCTGAACCCAGGAGGCGGAGGTTGCGGTGAGCCGATATCGTGCCATTGCACTCCAGCCTAGGTAACAAGAGCGAAACTCTGTCTCAAAAAATAAAAATAAAAATGGTATTGTCTTGGATGACTCAAATTCTCCTTTGAGGTGTTCTGGAAAAACTATGGGGTTTCAGTTTTACCATTTAGTAGGCGGCAAGTGACATTATGTCTCTGCTTACAAGCAGAGTTTGTAGCCCCTTCTGTTGAACGTCAGTATTGCATTTCAGGACACTCTTCAACCAAGGAAAGTCATTCCTTTCTTTTCAGCCCAGCTTCCCATATGTATTATGATTCTAAACATTGCTCACCCTCTCTTGCCACCCAGAAGTTAAGACAACAACTAATTAAGAGCATCTTGGGAGAACCTGGAATATTCTAGACCAACATTAATGTTATACTGCTGAGATAAATGATTATGCCATTCATTGCAGGAACAAGTTATAAAGAAACATCCTAATATCCTAAGATAAAATTATACTTTGAGATATAAATATCTAAAATATAAATGATGATTCACTTGTAATCAGGTCTGGGAAGAGAGGCCGTTAAGTTTGGCATTAGTACTCTGCTAGGGGTTATTGTTTTTTATCACTAGGGATGGCTGAATTGCTAAGCTCATCCAAGATTAGAAGTGTTTCCAAACCACCTCAGCGTGCACATGGGTCAAAGTTTTTCCCTATGGGGCCGTCAGCTCCTAACCGCTTCTCTTAATCAGGCACCTCTGGGGCACTGTCATGTCACAGCCTCACAAACATCACTATGAAGCCTGATGTTTGCCCTGTGGCTGCAACAGTGAACTTTTGCCCTACCACATGTTTCGACTTTCAGAATCAAGTAAGGGTTTTCTTTGTACTTTTCTTTTCTTTTCTTTTTTTTTGGTGAGATATTTGGAAACATGGCATAAACCTCAGGGTTTTCTCCCCAGTCACATCAGTAAAATATTACCCTGACCTTCACCATTCCTGACCCCTTAGAAAACATGGCCTCCTACTCATGGGCAGCTGACTACTAGATTTTCTGACATAAATGTTCAAGATAAACACCAGGAGCACAGGAGTTGATACTTACAAATTCTATCCTGTCCTCTGATCATAGTGCTGTGCAAATTCAAATCCTAGGAAGGGACGGACAGAGAAGAGGGAACTCCCTCCTCTGCTAACCTTCCTCCTTCAGCAAATTTTCACTTCTCAACCGCAATGCCCCTGTTTGAAAGCATGTATCCCATTTTTCAAGGAGGAAAGCCACAATGTTCATTTTTTCCTCAATGTTCTCCACTGATAATAGCTATATAAAATGCTCTAGGCACATATTTAATTTCATGTTTACAAAGAAGGCGAGGAAGCTAGAGACTAGGGTGTCTGAGAGCAGTAAGTGGCTGTGCTGATACTCAGACTCTGATTTCTGCTGTGAGGCAGGAGAACAAGGTGGTGAAAGCTAGGAGTTGGAGGATGAAGTTCTCAATGCTCTGAAGACTTTTCTCCAGCCAAACCCCTCTCTGTATACCTATTTTAGCCTAATAGTCCAGTTATACGTATAGTAAAGCATGGAGTATTGTATTATTGGGAGCATGGGGAGGAGAGGTGTGGTGTCTTGGACCACTCCTATTCTAAAAGCACTTAAGACTATTTGATAACTATTACTGCCTTCCCAAACACACCTCCCCAGGAAAATGATTGTACCAAAGCATTGCTAGAAATACATGTAATGCATGGGAATAAAACCAACACTGATGTTAGGAATATTTCTCTTAATTCCTAAAAGAAACCCCAGAACTTTTCAAGAGGAAAGAGCAGAGTAGTAAGGTTCTGCTGAGAAAGCCACCAAGTAGGGCATAACCTCTCAAACAGACATGGACATCCTGGTTAATGTTAAAAGAGTTCTGTCTCCTTCCCAAGACAGAGTTAGAACAAATGGGAAAATTCGAGCAGAGGAAAGCTAATGGGGCTGCCAAAAATTAGGATACTCCTTTCATCAAGGATGCAGTTACCACGACTAAAGTTCTTCCCCCCATATCAACACATCTCTTCCCCTCTAATGTATTCTCCCTTTTCAGAAAATATACAAACACACTCTAATGGTATCTTCCTTTAAAATTAAAATATCTGTCTAGTTATATGTCTGTTTTCTTCTCCCCACCACAGGAAAAAATTCCAGAAAATTCCCTGTATGTTATATCCATTTCCTGTTATACTCACCCTTTTGTTTTTCCCATTAAATCATCAGTCCAATCTGGCTTTAGTTCCATCATTCCATTGAAACTGTTCCTGTCAAAATCAGCAGTGACCTCCATGTTGCCAAATACAAAGAACCATGTATGTCTTCACCCTTTTACGAAACAGTATCCTCTCTTGACTCCTGTGACAGTATCCTCTCCTGGGCATTTTCCCCCTCGGTTATGGGTCACCTCTTCTAACTTTCTTTTTGGTTTTTCCTTCATTACACAAACTTATTTTTATTAGTGTTCCTTGGGGATTTGCCTTGAATTCCTTTCACCTTCCTTCATACAACACTAAGTGATGATCATTTTCAATCCTTTAATTATTATCTCTATGATATGCTCCCTTATTTATATTTTTGGCACATAACCCTCTCTGAGCTCCAGAAGTCTTCATCCAAGTGCCCGCTTGACAGCTCCACTGGGAAACCTTATGGTCTTCTCAGGCTTTATATTCCCAAGGCAGATCTCATTTCTTCCTGCGTCTCCCTTTCCCATATCAGGAAGTAACATCGCAGCTATTTAATTGCTAAGGCTAACAATATAAGTAACATCTTTTATTTGCCTTTGTCCCCCTCATCCTCCACATCCAATCCATTTGCATCCTGATCATTTTATCTCTAACAAGTCTCGGCTCTATCCATGATGCAGCATCTTCATTGCCAGCTCCCTGTTCCCCCCACCATGCTGCCCTCGTGACCACAGTAGACGCTTCACACATTGCCCTGCTTTCGCTGCCATTCATCTCCTGCCAATTTTCTTTATGTTAGCTAAAATAATCTTTAAGCATGTAAACCAAATGGTATTGTCTTTCTGATTTAATACGTTGGATGAGTTCCCAGTGCATTTAGAATATAATCTGGACACCTGCAAGTCTCTAAATGAGACTATCTTTCTCTTCAGTTTGGCTAATTCCAGTCTTTCTTGTCCTTACTTTCTAGCCATCAAGTAAATGCTCATCAACATTCTCCATCATAGTTCTCTGTGCATTTCCTACATTAGGCTTGAAATCTGTGAATGTTGCCTAATATAGTAAAAAAGGAATTTTCAAATATGATTAAGGATCTTGAGATGGAGAAATGAGCCTGAATTGTCCAGATTGGGCCTAAATACAATCACATGTATCCCTATAGCAGAGAGGCTAAGGGAAATTTCACCAAAGAACAGGAGGGGGCACTGGGACCAGGGGACATGAGTTAGAGCAGTACAGCCACAAACCAAGGAATGCTAGCAGCCATCAGAGGCTGGAAGAGGCAAGCTCTCTCCTCAAGCCTCCTGTGTGTGCAGCCTTGCTAACATCTTGATTCCATCCCAGTGATACTGATCTTAAAGCTATTACCTTCGGAATGATGAAAGAACACATTTCTGTTGTTTAAGCCACGAAGTTTGTGGTCCTTCTTCATGGCAGTCACAGGAAACTGATCCAGGGTTCTCATAATTTATTTTATCTACTTATTTGCTTACTTATGTTCTCCCTTATTGATTTACAAGTACTGTAAGAGCAGGGACTACATCTGTCACCAGTGTTCACCATTATATGACCAGTACTCTGCTGTTTGTAAGAGTTCAATAAGTATTTTGAATGAATGGATTAATGATTCCTTTTCAATAAGGCGCTGCTCTTTAAAAGACTAGACAAGGTAACCTGTACATTATGCATAAGCATATTCATAATATGTATTAAATGTAGCATGTGAAGCAGTGTGCTAAACATTATAAATATATTGAAGGCCTTCAATTCACTCTTGTGTCTAAAGGATGGGATCTTTAGTAACACTCAATGAAGCAGGCAACTTTTCTTCCTACGTTATCTCCTCTCAGCCCAAATCCAATCCATCATCCCTTCCTCAAGCTCCAATCTGTGTATTCTTCGCCATCACCACTCGACCTCCACCCTAATACAAACTATTAGAATCTCTTCTGATACTAGCAACAACCCTTTCTGACTGGCTTACCTGCTTCTTTTCTTTCCCGCTTCTAATATAATAATTGTGCAGCCATTCAAATAATGTAAAACAGATTTGGTCATACAATCTTATGCTTAATGTCCTTCAGTGACTGCTTGGACCAAAATCCTTAACATGACCTACGAAGTCCATCATCTGTCCATTCCTGCTTCCCCATCCTATCACCATGCCATCCCCTCCCCATTTCTCCACAGCAGGGTGGCTTTAAGTCCTCATTGTTCATCTTACTCCTCTCACTACAAAGCCTCGGAACATATTTTCCTCTCTCACTGCATTTTATTTTTCTTTTGTTGGTCTCTTTCACTACACTGGCTAACCTAAGAGGACATGAGGGCATGGCAGTAGAAATAACATTTTAAACATTATTACTGTAATCATAGAATTCAGCTAGCACGGTATTAGATTGTCAATAAAATGGAGAGTTAAAAAACTGTTAATAAATGGTGATCTCAGTAAAAAATATTTTAATTTTTTAAAAGACACTTGAAATTTTTTTATAGTGACTTCAAATGTTTGAAAGTGTTCTTTACACACTACCATATTTAATACTCGTAGGGGTCCTGTGATAAAGACGGCATAGGTCATCTAATTATTTCCATTGCAAACTATGAAAAGTAGAACCCTCAGAAGGTTTAAATGACTTAACCATTATCATATGGCTCGTAAGTTTTAAAAGGCGTAACTATATTATATACAAGCATATGAGATGACCTGTACATTATGTATAAGCATATTCATAATATGTATTAAATGTAGCATGTCAAGTAGTGTAAACATTATAAATGCATTAATTCACTTAATCATAAAACAGCCCTCCAAGGTAGATACCATTATATTCCCATTTTAAGAATGAAGAAGATGATTTTTAGTTAAGTAACTATCTCAAAAAACACAGCTATTACAAAGGAGAACCAAGACTTAAAGTTATATGTCTGTTTTTCAATAGTCCACAGTTTTTAACAACTCACTTTGGAACTTTTAATAGGGAGATACATACACAAAAAAGTTATGAAAACAATATTTTAAAAATCCATTGACTTAACACTAAACATAGGAAATACAACATTACAGATAAAAGCCATGTCCCCTAATTCTCTTACATTCCCTTCTCTCAGTGGTACAGCTGACTACTTACCAGAAGTTATTTGATCATTTTCATAGCTGTGTTTATATTTTTACTGCATATGTAAATATGCAGTATTTACATGTTATACTAATACATGCTATATTAAATATAATACATGTTATAATAAACTAAATAATAACATGTTATTGTTATGTTATATAAATGTTATTCTACTCTCTTCTCTGTAACTTCCTTTGTTTGCGATACATATTCTTATGGATATACGTAGCATTTTTTTCATTTATGCTAGGAGTAATTACACTACAAAGTTAGGTTTATACCAAAAAAACCAACTAGTCTTTCAAGGGGGAGGATTTCTCTATTGTTCTTTCCTATAGAAGGAAAAAAAAGAGAGAAGAGAAGAGTTGTTTGTATAGTTTTCCTCCCTTCTTTCCTATAATTATCTTATCTTTCCTATAATTATAATGTAGCACTGAGGTTGAAAAAAAAAGGTAATTGCCATGTTCTCCATCAAGACGTATCTAATGAGAACTCTTCAGAGGTTTATGAGGATGCACCTTTAAAGGAGTCCTTTAGCAAATGCCCCAGTGATCCGGATGCTTCACAACGTTCCTCTGACGGAACACTAGATCCCTCCTGGGAACAGGAAACTTTCTCAGCCACATCTCTGTAATCCCGCAGAAGAATAACTAAAACCTAGGTAATATTTTGGAGGAAGTATTATTTAGAATGCTTGAAAAACAAGCATTTGAAGGAGTTAAGCTTCCTTGTCAATTAATTGGCTGTTGGAAAGAATCAGTCAGGTGAGAAATAAAACACTATTTTTGGACCAACCAATAGAAATTATGAATACCCAGTTATAGAATCTGGAGAACATTCCTATGGCATTCCCCTATTCAACTTGGAGAGAGCCTGCTTGCAGAAGAAAAAGGTGGAGTAGGTAATTATTTTCCATGACAAATGCATAAAACATTTTGTCTTAAATTCTCTTTAAACAGCTGAGCATATTGTAGTTATGGATTGCATCATTAATTCAAAAAGCTTGGAATACTGTTCAGTGGTATGTCTGTTGGCTATAATGCTTTTTCTAATTGTGCCTATTGCAACTTCTAATGCAACTTCTCTACTGATTCTTCCATATTCTAGAATAATGTACTGATTATATTGTGAGGCAAAGATCTATTTAATGGAATGTTAATTACATGTCATTCTGTCAATTAACTGAAAAGTGTAGTCACTCTGTAATTCCCTATAGGTGTATATATAGCTGAATACCTGTGAAAACATAAAGAAATTGAAAATAAAAGTAATAATGAACAGTTTCCTTTAAGTACAGGCTTAAACTGAACCTTTGGCTTGGTTCCTCTTTAATTTTTTCCCTCTCTTTGCATAATAACATTAAATTTAAGTTGAAGATTGACCAGAAAATAAAGATGAAGAAGAGAAATTTCCATCTATCTTCAGTAAATTTAAACCAGTAAAAGATGAGTCCGGTATGCAAATCCCTCTAAAGAAACCTGTAAAAACTGTTTCTCAGTCTATGTATCTGGGAAGCCCTTTTAAGAAGTCAGGGACAGGCTGGGTGTGGAAATGGACACAAGACAAACCATCCTGGAAAAGTCAAGTGGATCTTACTAAATGTCCCCAAATCAAATATGAGAGTACTTGGTTCCAGGCAGCTGCAGGTGGAAATGTGTCCTGACATTGGGCACCAGTGTTTGCTCTTGCCTGCGATGTTTTCACACTTAATTACCTACCTCCTTCCTGCCTACCCCACCTTCTCTCCCCCACTTCTACCCCTTGCAGTCAAAAAAGATTCATACTGGAATGTTGACATGGTGATCTCATTCCAAAGCCCTGTCTATTTAGACACAGTAATTTAAAGAGGAAATAAAAATGATCATATTGGGAAAGGAAAACTAATAAAGAGGTTTCACTTAGTTGCTTGAGAGGAATAAACTGAATTCAATCTCTGTTTCATTCCCAAGCTGGTATGTGCATGGAGGCCAAGCATGGGTAGCAACACAAACTCAACAAACTGGGATTCTCAGCAAGTAGCTGAATGCCCTCGTTTGGGGATTCTTCACTCATAGCTGATGTGAAGCCATTTCTGGGGCAGAATGTGGCAGCTATCTCACAGCTGGCTAATATTCTTGCCTGGCGATGACACCAGGCAATGACAAATAGTCTATCAAATTTCAACTGTGAGGCTGACGAAGAAGGAAGAATGTGGTCCAAAATAAAATTCAGGTTGGAATCTGGCTAGTGTTGGAATTCATCATTTCCAATATTAATCAAAGGAGGTCAAGGAGACTGATTAGCCACAGAAATTCAAAATTATAGATTTATCCCTTCAGGAAACTGGATCTGTTTCCCCAACACATAAAGAGCCAGCAAATGAAAACCTTTGAGATAACTTCTGACAAAAAAAATGAAACATATTTTTAATAAAAGTCAGTTGAATATATATTCTCTGGTAGTAGAAAACAACTAATGTTTCTTTAACACCCACCTGGTGTCAGGCATGGTGTGGGAAAATTTAGATACAAAACCTCATTAAATTGTGACAAAAGTCCAATGAACTCCTGCAAGGAGAAATAAAAGCTCTTAGCAATGTCCAAGTTTGAAGAATAACATAGGAAAAACTAGGTTTTTCCAACAACGCTAAATGACACTAACCTTGCCAACATAATGTCGTAGTGATCAGGCAGTTCTCTCATCCGCCCGAGACGGAGAAGGGTTGTTAAACTTGAGCTGAACTCTGGTAACTGCTCTAGTGGGTGAGATATTAGACAGTCTTGGAGGAACAAAAGGATTCAAGGAAGAGGTTTTTTCCGTGGAAAAATATATAAATTAAGCAGGATGGATGGCCAGCTTTAATAAGATCTAAAGAGATTTGACTTGGAATTGAATTGATTGACAATTCTAAAACCCCCAAATATATTTGCTCTTGGATCTCCAAATTTGGAGGAAGAATTGTCCTAGTCTTCTAAATTGCATTGAATAATGACTTATTATACAAAGCAGTGGGAGCTAGACTGATAACCAAAATGTGGTCATTTCTTTCAAATAAATTGCTATACAGCTAATAGGTCCTGCATATTGTGTTGGGACCACCACTCATGATCTCTATGAGTTCAGCCCTCTCAACATATGGCATGACATACATTTGCAAACCAAGAATCCTTACAGATTTGGTTTGTGTGAGGAGAGGTGTAGGGTAGAAGGAACCTGCATGAATACTGGGTCTTCTGGACCACCATAGCTAATACTAAAAAGGATTTAAACCAGCTTCAAATAGCAACTTTTAACCACCACAGTAAATTCCTCCCATGGACTCTTCTAACCAGACAAATCATTCGGTATCAATTACAACATTTAATAGACAAGTAAACTGGGACTCAGCACAATGGAGTGATTTACCCATTTGACACAGCTTGTCAGAACCAAGCTCCTCCTTGTTGCATCCAATGTTTCTCCTATACCAGGTGGCCTGTGGTGCCAAACCATTTCTCAACCCTTTTCTGAACCATAATCCATTAATTAAAACCATGGCTTAGTTTATTTATGTACTTATGATTTCAATGGGTTGACCAGTTGTTTCAGTGACTGGCTAATTCAGGCCAAATGGTCAATCCTGTAGCCTTAGGTAAATTCAGCTTCCAAGACTTATCTTCTCATGTTATTACAAATGATGTCAATGTGCAAAGTTGTTTGTCAAAGAAGCGTGTAAACTCACAAACAGCCCATTTGGAAAGATTCTAGTCACTAAATGACGATGGTGTCAGTGCTTTGGCAGCATGGTGATGAAGAGTTACAGGGAAAATTGAGCCACTTATTACCCCATTTGAAGTTCCCCAATGAGAGAGGGTGCATTGTGTTGCTATGCACATGTGAGATTAAGGTAATCATTTTAACAATAACAAACCAAAGGCATTAGGAAATATTTATTAGTAACTATTAAGCAATTCCTGCCTTTGATTTTGGGCTAAGTGTTGCATTGTCATTACAGTATACCTGATTTATATAACTTGGATATATCGATAAGATCAAGAGCAGAGTCCTACATATTGTATTGGAACCACCACTCATGATCTAATTGTTTAGCTGTCCCAAAGTATGGAGCAATAAACACTTTACTGACCAAGAATCTTGATAGAGTTGGAAGAAAAAGATTTGAAATTCCACTGAGAGTCTCCTTAACATCCCTGAAACTTTTCACTAACTCATGGTTTTCTAACAGAAACCTGATAACCTTGTTAAAGGTGATGACTTATGAATAAGTTGAACTGTAATTGTTTATCTTGAATAATTATCTCAACAATTAGCAACCTTTGATACCATTGGACCCAAAGTCCAACTAAGGTGACTACGAACTTTGGAAGAGATGGATAGATTTTATTACAGTGGATCCTTTCAAATTTCCTGGAAAGGATCGAAGAATGAGGTACTTGAAGACTGCTTATCTATCTAAAAGATTAGTTTATGCCTCTCTTAATCATCACAAGCATAAATATTAGAAAAGAGAATGAATGAGCATATTGAATGCCAATCTTACTATTGTCTTAATGAGTAGCAAATACAAAACTGACATGGCAACTTATCCCTACTTTACATACCACCCTTTATCTACTATACTGTTTTCCTCCATATCTACCATAAATACTCACCGTTTGCCATTAGATCCCTGGAAATTTCACCTTTTCCATAAAGTCTAAGTAGAAGTATGATGTTTTAAGCACAATTGTGTGATAAAATATATTTGAAAAAGATTTAATGAAATTTATTTTAATTAGTTCTATTTGAATTAAACATTTTTACTAAAATATTTTTAAAGCTTATTAAAACTAGTTTTAAAATATTTTTAAAAATATTTTTGACAAACAGGATTAAATTTTCTTCTTTAAAATACATAATTTCCTAAATTTGCCTGCTCTAAGGTAAATACAGCTCTTAAAAGCATCTAAATAAGATGCTGGTGTAATTGTAATTCATACTGACATTTAAGGAAACAAGATGGTCTCCAGAGGTTCCTTTAAGATATTAGTGTCCAGAGGTCAGTGAAATAATCAGCTTGTTGCAGACAAGCTATTCAAGTCACAGTATTCATACAACTGTGGTACGGTGATTTATATATTTATATGTTATTTTATTTTATAAATAATAATTGTATATATTTATGGGGTACAATGTGATGTTTTAATATATCTTAACAATGCAGAATGATTAAATCAGTCTAATTAACAAATCCATTACCTCATATACTTATTACTTTTATTTTAAAAACATATAAGCTCTACTCTTTATCAGTTTTGAAATTTGCAATGCATATTTATTATAGTCGCTATTCTGTGCAACAAGTCACTAAAGTTTGTTTCTCTTGTCTAACTAAAACTTTGTACCCTTTGATCAACATCTTTCCTTTCCCCAATCCCCTCCCTCCCTGAGCCTCTGCTAACCATCATTCTGCTCTCTACTTCAATGAGTTGACATTTTTAGATTACACATATAAGTGAGATCATGTGGTACATGTCTTTCTGTGCCTGGCTTATTTCACTTAGCATGATATCTTCCAGGTTCATTCATGTTGTCACAAATGATGGGACTTGTCCCCTTTTATAAGGTGGAATAGTATTCCATTATGTATATATATTTATGTTTTCTTTATCCATTTATCTGATGATGAACACTTAAATTGCCACCACATCTCAGCTTCCATGAACAATCTTGAAATGAACATGGGAGTGCAGATACCACTTTGGTAGATACGGATTTCAATTTAATTGGATAGATACCCAAAAGTGGAATCACTGGGTCATATAGGAATTCTATTTTTAGTGTACTGAGAAAACGCCATATTGTTTCTATAATTGCTATATTAATTTACATCCCCACCAACACTGTGCAAAGGTTTCCTTTCTCTACACTATTGCCAATACTTAGTTTCCATCTTCTAACATGTGTGAGGTGGTATCTCATTGTGATTTTAATTTGCATTCCCAAATGATCAGTAATGATGAGCATATTTTTATATACTTGTTGGCCATTTGTGTGTCTTCTTTTGAGAGGTGTCTTTTTAGGCCTTTTGCCCATTTTTTGACTGGGTTATTGGTTTTCTTGCTATTTAGTTAAGTTCCTTATATTTTAGATATTAGCCCCTTATTAGATGATTTGCAAATATTTTCTCTCAATTTATATGTCTATTTTTCACTCTGTTGCTTCCTTTGCTGTAGAGAAGCTTTTTAGTTTAATGAAATCCTATTTGTCTATTTTTGCTTTTATTGCCTTTTTCTGGGGGGGGGGGTCATATTCAAGAAATTTCTGCATAGACCAATGTCATGGAGCCTGCAATTTCACACTTGGCTTCTGTTGCCATATTGCCAAGATTTTAAATATTTCCTTCACTCTATAGGTAAGTCCCCTAAAATAAATAAACTGACATCTCTGTCTATGTTTCCTCGTCTGCAACATGAGGATAGTAGTAATGTGTACCTCCTTGGATTATTCTAAACTGGATTTATGCATTATTATATATTATGTATTAATATACACTACCATATTAATACAAATGAAGTGCTTAGAGCAGTGTCTAACACAGAGTAAACGCAATAAAAGAGAGTTTTTATTTTTCACCTGGATGTAGTTGACTTTTCCTCACCTCACATGGGCAGCTTTCACTTGCCATCTACTTTAGATTCCTCTTCTGATTCACCCATGCCAACACCTCACTCTGACTCATAGTACCACAGAAACTCCTTAAAGGCAGAGACCACATCCTTTATGTCCTTGGGTTTCCCACATAACCTAGTATTGTATTCACCATAGGTTAGGTAAAAAGTAATTATTTATGAAAACAAGTTGTCCTGTTTATCCCTAGATAAGAAATTGTCTGTTAGGTACCCTTCCCTCTCCTGTCTTGATGAGATGACCCAATGTCACTCTTGAGATTAATTAAACAGATATAAGCAGTATGACTATGATGAAGCCATTAAATCTTATAGGTTGTGATCTGCAATATATTCATTACTTAATACTCAGTGAATTATTGGGCAAAAGGAAAAAGGTCAAAAACACATGTAAAGATAGATGCTAGCTAATAAGCCCTAATAGCAGAGTATGAACTATAATAATTCCCTCAGCATCCACAGGGATTGGTTTCAGGACCAGTGTGGATACCAACATTTCTGGATGCTCAGGTCCCTTATATAAAGCAGTTTAGTATTTGCAGGTAACTTACACACATCCTTCCATATACTTTAAATCATCTCTAGATTACTTACAATACCTAATACAATGTAGATGCTATGTAAACAATTGTTATACTGCTTTGTTTTTTATTCACGTTATATTTTATTGCCATGTTTTTATTTTTGCTTTTTGGTTATTTTTGATACACAGTTGGTTGAATCCACAGATACAGAACCTGAGGATATGAAGAATCCACTACATAATAGTCAAATTACTATTTCTGAAAAAAAAAGCCACATTTTCTTTAAGAAATGGGGTGAAAATGAATCAAATTACAAATTTCATTGACATATAGTTAAGAATCCGGTTTACCAAAACACCCTCTACCTTATCCAGTTACCTGCATAATTCTGAGACAAGAGCCAAAATTAAATATTATGAAAACATGAAGGACAATTCAGTCAACGTAGAAAAAAATAAATGAGTAAAAAGTGTTTTTCAGCAAAAGTCACATCTTTTTACCTCCTGGTTTTGGTTTTTGTTTTTTTCATGTATATGGAAGGGATGAGTGGTAGATCTCTATGTGATATATAGAGTTTTTCTTCCAACTTAAGTACTCTATGATTTTAACCTTGACCAGGCAATCAGAAGCAGACTATATATTATACTTTTCAACTGCTTGTGCTGACATGGTCCACGGCCACAGAAAAATAAAGTGGGACCAAGGAAAGTAAAAATGAGTCTTGCAGGAAGAGAACCCTGAGTCACCTATCCAGCACTGAGCTAGTAAGTAACTTTAATAACACCTCCAAAGAACAAAAGAAGAATTTTTATACTGTCAACCTTATCTTTCCAAGATTCAGCCAGGCATTTTAAAGCTACAGAAAAATAAATGTGAGAAGGATGCAGTTTATATATTTTTTAACTTAAAAATGATATTTTTGAAAGGTTCTATCTAAATTAATGTTTTATAAATTCAATCACACTTCAAATGTGTTAGAAAAGTTTGGTATTTCAAGTAACTCTAGAATGATTCTTTCCATACAGCAAATGATTGGCAGCTCATGTATGTGATTAATATATTCAATTTTTTAATTAATCAGAGTCCATCCCTAACAGGAAAAAAAAAAGAACCATAATGCCAGGAGTTTCTTATCAGGTTTATTCTTGCCTTTGTTTTGTAAAGACTAAGCAAGTTAATATATGTAAAGCTTTTCAAAAGAGTCTAACGTTGTAAGCATTCAAGAAACATCAGCTGTTGTTGCTCTTGTCTTTTTTTCTTCATGGTAGTATGTTCACAAATTCCCAAAAATATTCCCTAGTGAGGTAGGTTGGAGAAACCTTTTCAGAGAAAAGCTTGCTTTTCTATGAATCTCTCCTCACTACCAAATTCTCCCTGAGGCAAATAGAAGCTCTAACTGGAAAAACAGGATTCAAGTAAATTCTTTAGAGGATTTCATAATCAGATTTAGCCCAAGTAATGCATAATTCATAATACTGAGTTCACATTTTGGCTAAGACAAAAAGTCGGCTATTAGTCTTACTGATACTAACTTAAGTAGTAAAATCTTACTTGTATTTCTATTTAGACTTTTATTGCCACGTCTAATTAAGTAAGTTTATCTGCCTTGATTTTCACCTATAAAAATTAAGAGTTTTATCTATAGTTTTTGTTTTTGTTTCAAATTTCACAGGTTCTTTTGAATTTCAGAAGTTTGACAACCTAAACCCACTGATGTATCTTTACATGCTATCAGTTCTCATAAAAAGCATAAAGGAGGCGGTATAGCATAGAACTGAAAGACGGGCTTCGGAATCAGACACAGCTTGCCCCTTCTATTAATCATTAGGCCTTCAGAGCATTCGTTACCCTGTTTCGACGTCAGTTTTCTCATTTTTAAGATAGAGACAAAAATAGTTAAGAGTTTATAGAGGCCGGGCATGGTGGCTCATGCCTGTAATCCCACCACTTTGGGACAGCGAGGCAGATGGATCATGAGGTCAGGAGATCAAGACCATTCTGGCTAACATGGTGAAACCCCGTCTCTACTAAAAATACAAAAAAATTAGCCGGGCATGGTGGTGGGTGCCTATAGTCCCAGCTATTTGTGAGGCTGAGGCAGAAGAACGGCCTGGACCCGGGAGAGGGAGGTTGCAGTGAGCCGAGATTGCACCACTGCACTCTGGCATGGGAGACAGCATAAGACTTCAAATCAAAAAAAAAAAAGATTCTTATAGAGTTATTGAGGAAAATTAAGTAATTTAAAGTAAATGTTTATGGTAAATTCTTGATGTTTGTAACTCAACAAAAATTGCTGAGGTGGGCAGAATTTCAGAAGTCATTAGTATAACTTTTGATTGGGGAATAATCAGCTTCAACAACTATTCATTTAATTAAAAAATAAATAAAAATATAATATATATACAGATATTTACTTTGACCTTGTACATTGATATCCACTCAGATCTAAGAACACAAACATACACACATATATATTTAATAGTTATATATACATTCATATGTGCATTTATATGTACAATATGAATATGGTTGGTCTGCAACTTCCTTTGAACAAAATTTAAGGACATATTAACCATTTATTTTCTGGACTTAGAATTGCCTCAGCATATTCTCATTGAAACTCAAATTTTCGGCTGGGCGTGGTGGCTCACACCTATAATCCCAGCACTTTGGGAGGCCGAGGCGGGTGGATCACGAGGTCAAGAGATCGAGACCATCCTGGTCAACATGGTGAAACCCCGTCTCTACTAAAAATACAAAAATTAGCTGGGCACGGTGGCGCGTGCCTGTAACCCCAGCTACTCAGGAGGCTGAGGCAGGAGAATTGCCTGAACCCAGGAGGCAGAGGTTGCGGTGAGCCGAGATCGCGCCATTGCACTCCAGCCTGGGTAACAAGAGCGAAACTCCGTCTCAAAAAAAAAAAAAAAAAACCTCAAATTTTCCATGTTTTCCAATTAGAAAACATTTTCTGTTTTCCTGCAGCTTTTATAATGCCTAGCAGCGAGTATTCTTCATTCATTATTTGTTTGAACACCTTAATGTGTTATATTTAAATCTGGACTATTTATTAAAACTTTCGAAAGAGATTATCCTTTCTTCTTATAACCACCTCTAACCCATCAATTTTCAAATACATTAATTTATGTTACAGGATCACATATTTATGTTCTAGGATCACATTCCAAGCCCTGCATGGTTTACCTGAAGGACACCAAAACCTCTCTTGCTAAAAAATGAAAATCACCCAAGAATAGAAAAGCATCCAATTCCTTCCATATTGGTAAATGATGGTGTTTGAATATATAGGGACTATAAGTTTGAGGAACCTATGGATGTTTACCAAATCCAGCAGTTTCAAATTGTTTTTCAACTATAATAATGTATTATATAAACCATGCATATTCTTAAATAAATTTTCCTCGATCTGCTCCCCATCCCCTGCTTCTTCCACTTCATTCCTTTCTTGATCAAATATATTTATGGCTGGGGTAACTAGGGTTGAGAGTATAATATATATTCTCCAATAGATAAAACATAACTGACCCATATTGAGCTCATGACCTTGACTTCATTAAATGCTTACACTCATTAATGCAACTAACTGGCCTACAGTTAATTGATATTAATTAGGTTATTGATAAATTAAATTAGCCCTAGTATGATTTCAATATCATTATAAACTCAAGGAAAAATCCTGGCTAGCTAGTGAAGTTACATTACTGACATCCTCTCTACTACTGAGTATAGTGACCAAAACAAGATATCCTTTAAGCCTTCCGGTTTCTATTTTGTCTCTGACTGGTACTTTTTAATATTTTGTATGTGTGTGCATGTGTATGTGCATATTAGCTGTTACTGCGTCGAGAATTCTTTTATGACTAAATCTCCTGGTTTCTTCTTCCCTATTCCCTCATTATTCATAAATACGCTAAATATTTTTGCATAACATTTCTGGTTTTTCTATGAAGTTGATTGCCTGTGCATCTTCTTGTCTTTCTTTTTTTTTTTTTTTTTTTTTTTTTTTTTGAGACAGAGGCTCACTCTGTCACCCAGACGGGAGTGCAGTGGAACAATCTCAGCTCACTGCAACCTCCACCTCCCGGGTTCAAGTGATTCTCCTGCCTCAGCTTCCTGAGTAGCTGGGACTACAGGCGCACACCACCACACCTGGCTAATTTCTGTGTTTTTAGTAGAGACGGGGTTTCCCCATGTTGGCCAGGATGGTGTTGATCTCCCGACCTTGTAATCCACCCGCTTCGACCTCCCAAAGTGCTAGGATTACAGGTGTGAGCCACTGTGCCCAGCCTTCTTGCCTATTCTTTAAAAAACTTAGACCATCTGCTTTTCCTTTTCTCTCCATTTGTTTCTTAACTTTCACTTAAGGCAGAATTTCATTATTAGAATGGAGTTAGGACAAAGGACAGGAAGATACTAACTCATTTAATTCATTAGAAAGCAAAAAAGGATTTAATGAAGCCTGAGGTGTGTTTAGGGAAATTCCAATTTCTGCTCAGGAATCTGTAGATACACTTAAGCTATTTCAGGCTGGCATATAGCCCTTATATTAAATAATAATAATAGCAACAGTGATGAATTTATATTAACACAGCAATAGAAAACAAAATTTAATGTAAATATTACAAATATTGTCATATGTAATATACTAGAATCTAAAACTACACATTTATAGGATGTAATAATATAAATATGTCATACCTATCAATATTGATTTAGATAATTAAAATTGTTGCTCTGATGGATAATGTTATATAATATTAATTATAAAATAATATGTTATTATTTACTTACATGATTAATTCCAGGGACAATGCATCTTATGTCATTTTTTAGCTCCATTGTGATACCTAGCAAAATAGGAGATATGTATCTCCTATTGGTTCTGTCTTTCTGGAGAACCTGGACTAATACCATGACAGTGTGAAAATATCATTACATATTAGGAAGTTCTCTGTTGTCACACATCTAAGCCATTTCCTCCAGTTCACTGTTGAGTCATAAAGCTAAATTTTTCATGTCTATGATTATCTTTCAATTATTTGTTTCATCTCTCGAGTGGTTCCTAACCCACATGATAGAGAGTTGCTCTTCATTGAGTTTCCTCAAACCTAACACTGAGCTAGACAAGAGAGAAGGGGCTGATTCTAGATAAGGCAGGTGGCAGATATGACTGCTACTTGCCAGTGTTCCTGGTTCTTCTCTTATTCCAAATGCGCACTTCAGTTGCATGCCTTAGACCCTTAACGCCAATGAGCAAATGACCTTCCATGTGACTTCCACACGGAAGCATTGAAGAGTTAGTGTCAGAGAAATTCTCTACATTCACTGTTCTATTCTGCCATGAAAATCATAGCCAGATACAGTAAGATGGGGTATCCAGTAAGCATGGAGCATCTATAGCCCAGGTCCCTGCATGACTACAATAAATAGAACTGTCCTGCTCAGCCAAGATGGATGTGAAGTATGATGAGGAATAAACCCTTGCTGTGTTATGCCATTGAGATTTTGGAGGTCTCTGTCATGGCTGCAGATAATGAGATCAAGATGCATCTTTCTGAGGAAGTATAGTGACACTGAACCTGAGGCTACAGAGAAGAAACAGCTGAACTCATGTAGAGTAGAAAGATCATTTTACATATAAACAGCTGCCATAAAGGACCTGAGAAGGTAAGCAGCACAGAATATTTAAGGAACTAATGAAATTCCTGCTTGAATCAAATTTGAAAGAAAGGGACAGTGGCCCATGTGTTGCCCCAGGCCAACTCATTGTAGCTCTACTCTCTTACAAAGAATAGGAGAGAAAACTTAAACCACAGAAAGTCAATACTGGTGAGCACAGTTGATCTAGAACATTCTGCTTGCTCCTGATTATCCTGCTCTCTTAGAAGACGGAGATGGGAAGTGTTTAGGCAAAAGTAGAGAAAGGTAGCTTAGAGGAATAATTTTCTTAATAGCAAAGTACCATTATTTGAGTCCATGATAGACAAGACATCCTAGTAGCATAGATACGGTCAGTAGAGGCAGAATCAAACTTTTCAGGTATAAGGAGGCCCCAGCAGGGGCCTCTTTAGGGTCATGAAAATGCAGGTTTCAGAAGCTTAAACAACATCAGCTTTGCAGTAACTCACGTTTGTGTGATTTTCCTATTTTAAATCATTGGTGCTGTTTCATTGTCTACTATAATATTCTCCAAGCTTTTAAGAACTCAAGTTTCCTTGAGGTACATAAAATTATGATCACCCTCCACTCCCCATCATTGAAATTATAATAAATCTCCTGCCTTTTCTATGATCCCCCACAGTACACAATCACTTAGATATAATACAAACTTTTTGGAATGATATGAAATCCCTTCACAAGCAGATACTAGTCCTTCACACCAGACAACACAGCATTTCCCTTCGCCAAACCACATAGCTTACTATATGTCTTTAACTCATGCTAAGTAATTTCTTAGGCTGTAAATCACCTAATCCCTTATTTTCAATAATTTGCAAAATTGTGATTTCTCTTCAAAATTCAGCCCGAATGTCTGCCATGATATTATTACTAAATTTTCCAGATCGATTTATTCTATTAGGTCATTTTCTTTGCTCCACAATATTAACACTAAAATTAAGGGACAAAAAATACTTGTGTAGTTTAAAGTATCTCAGCATAAAATGCTTATTAATTACAAAGGCAAAGTGAGTAACTATAGTGGAGAAACCTGGTAGACACTACCTTTACCAAATGATCACCTTAACCATTTCAGCAGTAATGAAACATATCAGCATCCTGTGCCTCCCACTACCATGCAATGTGGGATATTTATCAGTAAAATTGACAGATCTGTTTTTCCTATTAAGTCCTTTTCTGTGTTCCTTAGTATTCTATTACAGCACACACTAAATTACGTTCTTATTATTTGTAGCTATGTCTCTCTCTGCCATTAAAATAGTGTCCTACATGGAAACTGGTACATGGAAATTAGTACTTGCTGGGTGTTCAACAAGTGTTTTCAGTTGGAAGGTTTGTGGGGTGAAAGGAAGGAAAGAGGAGAGCTCCTCAGTTGAAAAATGTATTTTTTAATGAAATTCATATGGCAACACTTGGCTTTAACCTCTTCGTGATTTTTTTCTTCCCATTTCAAAAATTGCTCATATTTTAATAAATATGAGTCATCAGCCTTATTGTAACTTGTAGCAGTATCATTCGTGAGGATCCTTCTGGGAACGAGCCCTTAAGCATTTGCTTCAAAGGGCAGAAGACTGGTTCCATGCTATTAACTTGATCTGCTCACCCCATTCCAGACCCTAGCCAGGCACTGGAAGCGCAAACACCATCCTGACTCTTACCCTGGACCTTCAATGAACCAGTTTACTTTCAGGATCTTGTTCATTTGTTTTGGTTGAACAGATCACATTTCTCTGAACATTCACTGCTCTCCTTTCACCACAGGTCAAATCTCCTTCATGCACTGTCTTCACATGCGGGACCTGCCACTCTCCTCAGAAACCCTTGCCTTCCTATCTCCGCAACTCTCTTCTAGTCCCTTCTTCATCTGCAAGGTTATTCTCCTTTTCTGACCTCCTTCTGATCTCTACAATATTCCTTGGGTTAGGAGAGATTTTCAGAGTTCCAAATCTCTCCTAACCCAAGGAATATTGTAGAGGTCAGAAAGAGGTTCCTTGTCATTTATATTCTGCTCAAACTAAAAAAAAAAAAAAAAACAACAACAACAACAACGACAGAGTAAGAACTAGAAAACAAACCAGCTCATATTGGGTATTGGGCAATGATATTAAGTCTTCCTGAATCCTTCCCTAATCCAGCTACTCTAATGCCATTGTTGCTTCCTCCATTCTCCCCATAGTATTATTTCCAATATTTGTTATCATATTCTGTCTCACAGTATTTGCATGCATGTCTCAGTTGGCCTAAATTGTGAGGTCCCTGAGAGCAGAAATGTTATGTTATTTACCTTTGTCTCCATAGCATCTGAGGCACAGCACACACTTAATAAGTGGTTTTTGAATTGAATTAGTCTAATTACCTGACTCCTAAGACCATTATTAGGGTTACTTATCCCTTGAAGCAAATTTCTCCATCAACCTTTTTGAAAATAAAAACAATCGACATTTTAATATATACACACATATATACATGTTATATATATATATGCACACATATATAAAATGGAAAACTGACATTTATATATATGAAAATATGTTTTTATATATGTAATATGTTTCATGTATAAATTATATATATGTATAAATATATATAAATGTCAGAGAGTTTTCCAAGATTTTTAAAAAAAAGCAGCCATCTGTGTGACCCTTTCCACTCCTGGCCTCATCTTCAGAGGTGAATACTTCAACTCCTATAGCTCTTCTTTCCCACTACTTGCTTCTGCATATGTACACAGTATACAGTGATCTTTCTCAACCTTTCCCATGTTATAGGTGGAAGATAAGCGTTGAGCTTTTTGTATGCTCTCCTTTATCCCACACATATTTTACCTCCTTTGAAACTCCGATAGAGTTCAGTTCAATTACTCCTCAGGTCCTCCACCCTCTCATTTCCAACTGGAACGTTGCTCTTGGGGTCTGTTTCATAGCTATCATCCTGGGATTCCCCCTTCACCATCATCTTTGCCATTTTTTTCAGTCCTCTCCTATGTTGATTTCCACATTTCCTGGATCCCAGATATTTGTATTTTTGTGTTTATTTCTCCCTGTGTGGCATCATATCTTCAGCACTTTTTCAATACATCCTTTATAAAAAATTAGATTCACTCTTGAGGAACTGACAGTTTTGAAAACTTGCATGTCTTTTGAAAACCTTGACTCCACTTTCACACATAATGGGAAGTCTGACTTAAAATAGAATTACAGGTTAGAGATGGCAATCACACAGAATTTAGAAGGCATCACCTGCCTTAAGAGGTTCCAGTGAAGTGTATGTAAAGCGTCTCTTTGATTATGGAAAAAAGTGAATGTTTGCTTGTCTGAGGGATGCAAGACACAAATCCAGGTAAGGCAACTGGAGAGGCAATATTGGAGTGAATTCAGAAGATGGAGATGAATTTGAAAAATGAGGAGGATTTTCCGAATCGTTGATTCAACTATGACAGAACAGGGTAGAAACTGGGCAAGCCTGTGAAGAGCAAAAGGATTGGAAGTAGAGACTTTTATGTGGAGCCAGAAAAAATGTCCTGGGACAAAATAATAAAATAAACTCCCTCCGGTTTCTTTTGACTTGGTGCCAGCAGCTGGTTTAGAGAGAACCTCTTCCAGGGCTGACCAAAGTCTTGACACCTGGACATTCTCCCACCCCAATTTCATTTTCTTAGAAGAAATTAGCTCAGCTCTCATTAATTCCTATATGATCTCAAAATATAGTATGGAATCACACCAGACAACAAGGCCACTTGTGTCTTCTTGCAACTAAGGACATTTTCAGTGTAGCAACTAAGGCCAAGAACAAAGAGCTCAAGTGTTTTTTCAAATTGTCCCTTCAACAGGATCCTTTAGCTCTGCAACATTAGACATCTGCTATCCCTGAATGGCAAGATTGGGAACACTGGCCAGGACAGAAACAATCTATCTGGCTACTGAGAACTCCAAACAACCATCAAGTACCAAATTCCATATATAGATATAGAAGATATAGAATTCCATCTCGATCCATGTGCAATGATACCCGTGTCTTCCTTGATGTGCTGCTCCATACTGCTGGAAAGTATCTCTTTGGCTTTGATGCTAATGCACGCTTGATCTTTCATGATAATTGTGACAGAGCTTTAAAATAATCCCTTAAATGGCACCTAATGTGCCCTACCCATACCACACAACAGTACAACAATATTTCCTGCTCAAGGACATCAGATGATATCAACAGTCAGAGACCATCAACTATGGCTGCTAAGTAAAGTGTGCAAAGATCTCTTGCCTCTTCCAAAACCATGAGCTATATATTTGCTTTGAGCTTTAGATATATTTATGATGCAAAAAATGCACTGGAGGAAAAAAAAGGCATCCCTTAGTATTCCAAGTAAAGTAAAGAAAAAAACTGAAGGAAGGTCATAACAGGGATGTAAATATCTTCAGCCATGCCTCCTCCCTCTTTGCTGAAAGTTGCAAGGTTTTCCTACAGACCTTGATTCACAAATTGTGGTCCACTTGCCAGTAGCGTCTGGTCCCCAGGGATCTTATTAGAAATTCAGAATCTCAGATCCCAATCCTCCTCAGTGAGAATCTTCATTTTTAACAAGATCCCTAGGTGATTCATATAAATATTAAAACCTGAGAATCACTGCTTATAGGGACATTGCATCGCAGTGGGAGGCACAGGATGCTGATATGTTTCACTACTGCCGAAATGGTTAAGGTGATCATTTGGTTAAGGTGGTGTCTGCCAGGTTTCTCCACTGTAGTTACTTACTTCCCCTTTGTAATTAATAAGCATTTTATGCTGAGATACTTTAAACTACACAAGTATTTTTGCCCCCAGCTTTAACATCATTGATAAGTGACTGCAACAATCATTACTACGGTATTTGCCAAACAATAATTTAAAAAATTTTTAATAGACATTTTTGAGAATCGTTTTAAAATACATATATAATGCACTAGGCTCTGTTGAAATCTTCTATTAATAATATATTTGTTACAATTAGTGAGCCAATATTGATACCTTATTATTAACTAAAGTTCATAGTTTCAGACTTCCTTAGTTCTACTTAAGGTCCTTTTCTATTTCAGAATCTCACCCAGGATACTACATTACATTTAGCTGTCATGTCTCCATATGTTCTTCTTAGCTGTCAAAGCTTCTCTGGCACCTGTTTTCACCACTCCTTCCTCATTTATAAATTGAAATTTAACTTAAAGAACTAACCCTTTTCCATCGCTTATTACATCTATATGGACTCATGGGTATTTATTAGTTCTCTTTGTTTTAAGCCATTACCAGCATTTTCTGTTTTATTACACAGGTGGACTCAGATGTGTTATTTGGGAACTTCCTCCAGGTAGCTCCTTGACACGTTTCCATCATTTTTTGAGTACTTCCTTACTTTCTGGCATCATTAAATGTTCTAGGCTCCTTTGGTACTTTCCTGACCCCTTCTTGGAATCAAAAATTTCTCTGAGGAGTCAGAGTCCTTTATTCAGTGAATCGTATTTAGAAACCAAGATCTGGGGGCTGGGTCTTCTTTTGTAATGGGATATCATTACTTCCAGGCTTTCTTAGCAAGAGGGCTAAAAAATATATGTATGTATACTAACCCATGCACACACATGCATCAATATCTATTTCTACATATATTAAAAACCACGAGTTGACACTGATACCTCTGATTCTACCTAACAGCGTGGGTTTCTCTTCAGTAATAGTCCCTATTACTTATTTGCAATCTCTTTCTCTAACAATGAGAAACTAAGCTCTTATTATTTGTAGTAAATTTATTTAGTCAGCATCATAATATATATTAAAAAGCTTCAGAATTGCTAATCCATACCTCTGTGAAAAACAAATTTACTAACTAGAGCACAGTATTTGTGCACAGTTCTCTTTTTTATTTATTTTCATCTTTCAGGATGCAGTTGAAATACTATTTTCCAAGATGACATGTAGGTTAAATCTTTCCTTCCCCACCCCTTATTGTGGTTACGTGGTTCATTTGTAATATAGTACAATTGATTTGCTGTTGTTTTTATTCCATTTTGGGGGTCTAGCGAAATCTTTTGTCTTATCAAAGGGTCCTACCTTCAATAAAGAGCTAAAAGAAGAGCTGGTAAATGCCAGTATTCCTTGGCATTGTAAGGTGTTCCATAAAGAGTGAGAGATATTTTGGCTTCTTTGATCAGTATATAATTATCAATATTTTTAATTTGTATCTTAATACAATCCAAAGAAGCAAAGTACAGCCTAGCCTGGGAGAGAGAGGCATTTCTAATTTAGACTTGTCCTAAAACAATTATGTGCCTTCTTTTAGTAATTTAATAAAAATTTTTAAGCTGAATTTATACATCCAAACAAAACTGGGTTAGAGGGAGAAGGAGGTGACAATCAATGATCCATCAATGGTAAAACATATTAGGCATTTATTGAAATTTGATGGTAGAGTCAAAAATAAGTATCATAGAAAGATCGCAGACAGGTAATATTCTATATGGCAGAACAGGCAAGCATAAATCAAAAATTAATAATTTATAAAAGCAAAATACACATCCTTTTGTTTTGAATGGGTAAAAGTCACCGGAACAGTCTGCATTTTTAGTGGACTCAAGGCAGAGGATCCTAAGCTCTGTTACAGTATTAACAGGGGCTTATCACCTTTTCCCCCTCAAAAGGTGGAAAAACCTTCCTTAACTCAAGTGCCAACAGATAATGCACCCAGTCACAAATCTCAGCACGGTCCCCTTAGGTCTTATCCAATGCCCCTAGGGTCACTCTTGTCTCTATTCTTTCCTACTCGCATCTAAATCCCAGTAAACCTCTCTCCTGAGTAAAATGTATGGCAGTGATCTCTCATTTTCTCTACTGATAAGGAGAAAATGATTTACTAGAGCTCGAGAAACAAGTACAGATTTGTAAAGACATTTTAATGTGGTTCCAGTTGTTCCTTGAGAAGCCCAGTTGCATAACAACCCTTCTCAGACTTTGGATGTTGTTTTTTTCTTTATGTTATGTGAGATACCCCAGTGCATTCAATGGCTAACATTGTTTCAAAATATCTGTGGCTTCACATATATACTATATGAAGTATATCACATAGTATATCTTACTCATGCAGTCCATATTCCTTTAGGTAGCTTTTCTTTGAGCAGTCACTTAGGGTCTCAGGTTTCTTCTAGCGTGTGGCTCCATTTCCTTTTGGTGTTTGGAGCCTTCTCTATTCAGGGGCCAAATGGTAAAATACAATGGGATATTGCACAAGGGAGGAATTCATGAGCCAGTCAGTGGTACATATATATTACTTCTGCCCACATTCCATTGGTGGAATTCAGTTATATTGTCATGGCCAAGTGCAGGGAGGCTGGGAAAAGAGCACAGCTGAGTACCCATAGGAAAGGAGCAATGGTCTGGAGAACAGCCAGTCTGTCTTTACCATAGCTCATGAACTCTCATCACAGAAATTATTTTTTGCTTAAACTCACTTGATTTGCTATATTGTCACTTGCAACCACGGGTACAGACTAGTACATCTCTTAGGTACAGTAATATAGATTTGACCAAGAACAAGTACTAAATTCTTCAGGTGAACATTTACGTAATTGCAGTATAGATTTCATTATTCTTTTTTGTTGTAAAGAAGTAAGAACGTAAGGTAAGAGACAAAAGAGATGGTCAACATACAATGAAAAGGGTCACAGTATCCAGCACAATATTAAAAACCTGTCACTTCTTTTAAGGGTTAAACTTTTTCTCTAACCACTGACATACAATTCTGTCTTATGGGGGGTTGATGGAATTTCTTTATTACTTTCTATTAAAATCTAAACTTATATACTCAGAGGTTTTATAAACTCTTCCAAGTTATTCTGCACAACTCTCTTCATATACCAGTGGTTATTATATTTGTCCATGCATTAAAATAAGGAGCTTATTTAAAACATGAATCCTTAGGCAAAAACTCTAATCAGTCATCAGTTGAGGTTAGGACTGTGTATCTCTATTTATTTAATGCCAGAGGTGATTTTGACATGCAGCTAATTTGATATAAGCTAATTCTTATATCCACTGTCACAGGATATAAGAATAAATGTGAATCTTCTCTTAGCAACAACCACATATTTTCAATAGTTTCTCAAGTTAAACTTATAATTTAAATAATTAAAACATTGGTTTATAAGAACCCAATGGAAGGCATTCAAAAATATCTATGAGAATTGTTTTTATAAGATAGATGGTAGGCACTATGAATGTAGGGATGTCGCTGGCTTCACTGAGCTGTGTAGGTTCATGGGGCAATATTATTTGACCTTGCCCCGGTAAGTGGGCAGAATCTAATAAGAGCACAGAACAGACTGTTTCAGACAAGTGGAAGCAGCAAAAACAGTCACAGTTGGAAAAGCAGCAGGCAGAGACAAGGGATAAGAAGCAGGCCAGCATAGCTAGAGCAGAAACAATGAAGGAAAAATCCAGGGTAGCATAACAAAATTCTAAACTGTGCACTATGAGCTCAAAGTGCTATGGAAATTCCAAAAAGAGAGTCATTTGGTTAGAACAGCCAAGAAGACTCCATGAAGAAAGCAGAACTTGAGCTAGGTCATGAAGCACAAGTAGGGTTCTGTTAACCAGAGAGGAAAGGGGAAAAAATTATTTTTATTTTGATGTTTCTAAAATCCAGCTGACAAAATAAAACACTACCTGGCTGGAATGTTCTATTTTATGTGTAGATGTATTAAGGTCTTATGTGTACAGTTTGACTATTGTAAAGTTTCATAATTTCGTTATATAATTTGTTTAAATGTCTATTTACCACCTAAGACCTGAGTCAGCTTTTAGTGAGATTTTTAGTATAATATTTTTAAAAACCTAATCAAGAAAAAATACAAATAAAAATAAGCATTAAGAAAACAGAGAGGAATACAAATATACAAGCATGTAAGCAGGATATGTAACATAATTTAGTTTATGTTAGCCATAATTTTTCTCAGAGTGTCCTGGAAATTCAAACAAAAACAGAAACTCAATGAGTTACACAATTCTCAATATCTCTAAGAAGAAATTATACTAATTTTTCATGGAAAGAGAAATTTAGTCTGCACCTAACAGTAGAAGAAATGTATCAGCTGCTTTTAAATATTGAATCCTGTCATCACCAATGGACTTTTATATGTTTTCTTTATTGCAACCACAGAAGATAAGCAAATCACAGAAGATGCCCAATTGGTAGACACATCATAGCTTCTTCCATGTACTTCATGACACATCAATCGTTCACCCATAGAAAGCCAAAGCAAACTTGATTTTCAATATTTTCCCTGCTGCTAGCCCTAAAACCCTGGAGGAACCAGGATCATCAGAAAGGAATGTTTCTGATGTGTCTATACAGAGTTGGTTCAGCTGCTTTGATTTAATTAACCAGTCGATTCAATCAATTAACAATTTGATTCCATGAAAAACATTCCATCAAAATTTAGTAATATGAAAATGAAGTAACTCACTCATATCCCAGATTTTTATCTATTCATATGGCTATGTAGGCCATGCAGAGAAAGCTTTTTTCTCTTCCTATTTTGTTTTTAGTTCAGTTCTGAATATTGCTGAGGAGTGACTAATTATCTGATGATAATGATTAACATCTGCACTATACTTTCAGACCTTCTTCACAAGTGTAGCTATCTTGTGAGGTTGTGTTTTCACCTGTGAAACCGGAGGTTCAATGACTTGACAAAAGTCTAAGATGCAGTTATTAATAGAGAGGAGGAAGTATGGTGTTATACAAAAGACTTTGGAGTCACATTAAACAAGAGTTTATTTTCCAAATCCTACATTTACTGGGAGAGTGGCTTGACATCATCTGCTCAGTTCCAAACTGGAAACTCTATACTCTCAACATTGGTTTCCACCTTTGGCCCTTCAGATTTACTTTTTATTTTCATTCTCACTTGAAAGATGGTCTTTGACTCTATTCTTACTATTTTGGACTGTGCCAGCTCCTCTGGCCTCAGCATCTTCTTATTGTCTTGAATCACACCTGTCCAGCTGTCTAGCTCCAGCCATACAGAACTCAACCCTTAGGCTGGTGCCTTAGTGAGAGCAGCCCAACCTACCCCTCAAGGCATCCACGCACAACATAGGCAATTCCCACAAGCAGTAAAAGCTAGCACAGGACTCATACCAAATGGCAGGGCACAGGGAAAGTCTGAGACAAAGAAAAAAAGAAAACCAAGGCACAGATATATAGTATACATTGATATATCCCCAAAACAACACAAGTCCCTTACCCTGGAGAAAAAAAAAAATGTGTTTACCTGGATTTCAAGTGAGAGTCTGTAAGCAACGTCTCATAAGCAAATGCAAATACAAAATTCTCTCCACTCTGTTTACTTTCTCAAATTAATAGACAAATCATTTTCCACCAGAAGGAGGTACACATTTTAAATCATGCTATGAATTGCTTCATAGAAATAGAACCATATGGAATTTAGCCCTTATTCCAATGTTGCAGTCTTGCTTTTTCCCCTAAATCTAATGACAAGGTCAGGTTTTGGGAATCTTTCATTAAAGTGCTACCAATGAATAAATTTAGTGAGACTGGATGGTGGCAGAGACAATTAAAACAAAGTTACCTGGTGAGCTATTTATCTGTCATATGGGCTGATTTATAAGCCTTCTACAAGAGGTAATTTAATGACTCTTTAATAGAAGGTGGCTTGATAAAATACCAGCAGATGGTATTATGGGTAATGACCCAGGCTATAATGATTTTAGTAAAGGCATGTCTTATTTATTTACCTGTACTCAAAGACTGAACTTGCATAGATGAACACACACAAAGAGAGAGAGACGTTGTCTTACGGTGGACTAAGCTGTCTAAAAGCCTTTAAGAGACTGTAAAAACATTCTCTTTGATTAAATAATCAAAGCACATAAAACTCAAGAAAGAAGCCAAAAGTGGAGATTATAATGATAATAGTGATGATGACAGTGATAATGATGGTGACAATGATGATAAAACCCAAACAAATTATTTGGCATCTCCATTCTGACCTGCCTTGGCTTTCCATCAAAAAGTACATGGCACCTTCCTAGAGCGTGTTTCTGTGTTTTAATCATTTCCAGTAAGTTTCAAAGAGATCTTCAGTTATGCACTGCCCAAAAGGATGAAGACAAATGGCTTACTCCTTCAAATAACCCTTCGGTATCCATGCACAGCAAAGGCAACATTCAAAAGCAGTAAAGACTAACAAAGGCCTCAGACCAAACAGCATCTCCCTTACTGAGTGATTTCTCTTGATCTCTGTTGTCTCAGTCACATAACCAGCAGCTACAGCCAAGTGGTGGGTAGATCCCTCTGAACCTGCCGGTGTAAAACTGTAAATGGGAGTTTTCCATAAAGGAAAATGACCAAGTCAAGTACGATGGCGCTCTGCCTACTGTTTTATTGTACATACCGGTTAGAGCATGAGGCCCGGAAGTCTGGGTAGAACCTAGGGGGTCAGTCAGGAGCCCGAGGCTGAGACACAGGAAGGGAAATCCTCAATGACTGACTTTCTTGGCCATTCTGGACAACGAGATTAAGGAGTTTCAAGAACCCATTCTCTCTCATGCCCTGGCCAGAGCTAAGTCAGTTTTAGGCACCATGTATGACCGGTGTTTCACAGTGGAAATACCAACGCATTATTTCAAGAAAGTTGAGCTTGCCTCTGACCTCTGCTCCTTATGTCCCAGACAGCACTGCTTGCCTCTAGCCATGATGAGAAGGTCTGTGAGCTCATTTCTGGGCAACGTTTCTATGGAATGGAGACAGGGTCCACTGGGGCTAGTATGTCAGGAAAATTTCAGGGCCTTGTTTCCTATGAGAGCTGGGAAAGACATTATTAGGTGTTGAGAAGAGTAGCCTGGGGGCTTTTAAAATAAAATAATTTTTAAACAGCAAATAGAATTTTCCCAGGAAAACTTGACTTGGACATACTTTCTGTGGGTGGAACAGCAGACACCAGCACTGACCTTGCTGGCCAGCTTGGGACAGGCAAAACTCAGCATCTGGGCCCTTAGTAAGCACCATCAGTCCCCGAAATGCCCCTGGACTCCCCTGAATACCAATTCTAGGTTTTCCCTCCCACGGGGTAGTCTAGCCTATTCCCATTCTCACCACCCTAAAATAACAAGCTGGTTTTCTAAGCTTTCCAATACGGTAGCCACTAGCCACTAGTCACATGGGTTGTTAGCCTGAAGTGGAATGTACCATAAATATAAAATATGTAATAGATTTCCAAGATTTGGTAGAAGAAAAGAATGTAAAATATCACACCAAAATGTTTTTCTACTGATTACATGTTGAAATGAAAATATTTTTGATATATTAGGTTAAATAAAATATATTATTAAAATTAACTTCAACTGTTTTTCTTTCCTTCTTTTAAAATGTGGTTACTATAAATTTAAAAATTACATTTGTGGCTTGCATTCGGGGCTCACATTATGTTTCTATCGGACTACACTGTTCTCTGTTCTCAGGACTCTTATTTCTGATATATCAATGTACCCTTGACAATGACAAAGGCGAGCATTCTCAAAGGACATACTTGTTTCTAACAGGAGTTAGTGGAAAGAGGTATGTTGAGAGAACAGGTAATTCCCTTAATATTAGAATATGCTTTCTTCTTGTTCATTCTGGCAAACTCTCATGCATCCATCAAGACCCAGATCATATGTCCCCTCTACCAGGAAGTTTTCCCTAACTCCCCAGGCAGAGATAGTTACTCCTTTTTGAACTGTCTTGGCTCTACAAATTTTTACCAGCACACTCTAAATTAAAACAGTAGGTTCCTTTAACTTACATGTCTCTCCTTCTAAGCTGTGAACTCCTCCAAAGTGGGAACCAAGTCTTACTAATTTTAATAATAATAATGCTGTAATTATCATATGAAAATGTCTTCTCATACGTTAATTTATTCCTTTATACGTTTATACATTCATCCTTACATAAAGCTTTCTAAGCCACTTAATCAGCACAGGAATCTCTCCACTTCCCTCCTTCTTAATCTTCAGATAGTCCATGATGATGAGGCTGAGGCTTAGAGTGCGATTTCACCTTACGAACTGCCAACCTATTTCCAATGCATTAATCTAGAAATAACTGTATCAATGACAATTGAAGGCAACATTTAAATTATGTCCTTGAGTCTCCTGCCTGCATAACTGCCCTGGGTTTCTCTCTCCTGGTATGTGTTACCTGTACATCGATCTGGGTCAGCTTTGTCTCCCATTCTGGCATTGTTCCCCTTTCTTTCTAGTGGTGTTCTCAGGATCCTGTTGCAAAGTGGCTCCTCACCCCACCCCTGTGAATACTTTCCTGCTTTGAAATGCAGTGTTTATTACATTGTTTGGGTGTTGACTCTCCTCAAAGCCAATAGTATATGGGATTCATTAAGAAGATGATAAAACTGTGCTCCCAAGACTTAATTATTTAACAAGAAGAGTATATCCTTTCCTGTTTCCTGATAACCGTCAGCCTAAAAGCTGACAAATCAAGTGAACCTTCTAACACATCCAACCCAGGGTGTTCTTTAGATTCTGCCTGTAGTTTTGTTGGTCTCTGTCATGTCTAGAGATGTTCTGTGTATACTTGAAATAGTCAGGGCTCACTTAGATGGCTGGAGACATTTGCTTCCTGTATGAACTCCCCATGAGATACCAGGAACAGTCCTTCTCCAGTATTTGGCACCCCCCTTTCTAAGGGGTGCTGTGTGAACAACCCATACCATTTGGCTTTTTCAAAAGTAGGTTCCAGCTTTTATAAGCAGTGTCCTCAAAAGAGGAGACAGCCTCAGTGTTCTTGTGAAAGGGACATAGTTAAGACATCATATAATCATTGAGATTATAAAAACAAACCAGGTTGCCAAACAATCATCATCAAGTTAATGAAAACAAATGAAAGGCGTTTTTGAAAAGTACCAGACTTTCTTTGGTCTTGAGAAGGTAATGACAAGACATTCAATACGATTTTTAAAGAAAAAAATGGAAATCTAATTTATGCAATCTTCATCTTTTAAATATGAGATTGCACAATTGTGGAACTTTAATCCTTAGCTTCTTTGTCTCATTCCTATTTTTCAGATCCATTGGAATAGTTTAGAGATAAAAATCTGGACTGCATGGAATACTCCCAGACCTCCCACTTTGCTTGAATAACATCTATCACTTCTTCCCTTCTCAGTTTGGACACCACTCCTACTGGGAAGCATTCTCTAATCTCTCAAGATGGACAAAGAACTTCACCTCTGTGTGCCTGGTTTTCAGTATAATATCTGATTCACATAGGTACTCAAGAAATGTTTGTTGAGTGAATGAATGGTAGCAAGAAATACTTGACTTAGAGATCAGGTTCTACCTCTGCCATTTATCAAAGTCATTGACTTTTCTGAGTCTTGTGTGCTTAACCACAAAATGGAGATAACTTTCTACTTCATAGAGCTTTCTGAGGGCGAGTTAGGTTATGAGTGTGAAAGCATTTTGCAAACTGCAATGTAGCTCAAAACTTAAAGCAACAGATTGAGTCCATTTTTCTTTTACCTACATAGATGCTATGAGAGCTTAAATATTTAATAGAATGCAACATCTGGGCACATGAACCAAAATGATATGGAAAGCAGATTGAAGTCAGCCTGCCAACCATGCACTGTGCTTGATACAATTCCACAGTGAACTACATGTAATCCATGGCTGATATGCAGAGAGTTTCTTCTGAGAAATTCAGGTAGCCCAGAGATCCCTAGATATCAGAGCCACAGAAGATCAAGCACTGCATAAACGAGATGGCCTCATGCCTCTCATCACCTGTGATGCTTTTCATAGAGAAAAACAACTGAATTTTGAGACCATAGGTCGGTGGGACAGCTGTGGTGCACTGTATAAATGTTTTAATAGCTTTTTCAAATTACTGGGTTGAGTATGATGTAAATTTTATTTTCTTACCTTCCAATGAAGCTATTCAAATGATGTGTAATCAGAAGAATGAAAAGGATGCATACAGAATCTTGTTTACTGCCCTCTGAATTCAGCATAGCATCTAGAATGAGCTCAAAGAAGGACTGACTGTAAAAGAAAGGAGAGAAAACATTAGTTACCTGGGCAAATTTGAATTTGAACCTTGTACAGAGGGGCTTGTGGATATGTTTGATAAGTTATTGCTGATCTTATTTAAGTTACCAGTATTTATGAGGTAGGCACTGAGTTGTCAAACAGAGCTTAGTACGAGGATAGCTGCAGAAAGAAAACCAAGCCAAGATTCCTCACCCAAATTTGTCATATATTGTCTGAGTGGCCTTGGCAATCCGTATTAACTCTCATGAGAGGTGAAAGATCAACATGATGCAAAATCTAGTAAAGTCAATTATCGAAACTTAAAGATAAAAGATTAAGTTCTCCCAGCTGTAACCTGACCTGAGTGTTTTTGTGATTGTTACAAGGAATAGAGACCTAACAAGCTTATGCACTTTTATCAATTTCTTTATGTAATTCAATTGTGAGATAGAGTTTCACTCTTGTTGCCTAGGCTGGAGCGCAATGGCATGATCTTGGCTCACTGCAGCCTCCTGCCTGCTGGGTTCAAGTGATTCTCCTGCCTAAGCCTCCCTGCTAGCTGGGATTACAGGCACATGCCACCGAGCTGGGCTAAAAATATTTATACTATAAGAAAGCAAAGGAAAGTTCACTGACAGCTGAAAAAAAAGAAGAGAAAAGCCATACAAGGATAAGAATGGGAACTGGAAAGCCCAGGAGTAGGGCAACCTTTTGTTTCTCTTGGGCACCATGGCTGTGTGCATCTTTGGCTCTCCTGTATCCTTTGTATTTTGATTGGCCTCCTTTGGGCACATATGATCCCATATGGCATTTAAGACAATGCACCATCACTACTCTCTAGTGCAAGCTGGTCTAATCCATGGCCTATGAGCCGCATGCAGCCCAGGATGGCTTTGAATGCAGCCCAACACAAATTCGTAAACTTTCTTAGAACATCATTTAAAAAAAAATTGTTTTTAGCTCATTGCTATCATTAGTGTTAGTGCATTTTATGTGTGGCTGAAGACAATTCTTCTTATTCCAACCCGGCCCATGGAAGCCAAAAGATTGGCCACCCCTGATCTAGTGCCTGGAAACACTGGTTCATTTACCTCCTCTTTGACCCAATCAGTTATAGCCATTATACACAGAGTCACATAATAAAAGAAGGCAGAAAAGCTCTGTAGAGCCAGAGGTTCAAAAGTCACCCATGTGGTTAAATCTACCCTTTGAGGGCCAGTCTGGGCCTATGAGGTTGTGGAAAAGGCATGGTTAAGGAGGAGCATGAGGACAGTACTCTTCTTCATTTGAGAACCACACCAACGAAGCAGAAAACTGGGGAAAGCCAAAGTGTGATCCATCTCCTCCCTTTTCTTGGTGTTTCCCATCACAGGCTGCTAAAGGAAATGGTGATCAGAGTCTACTGTGAGTCACAAAGGGATAGGAAGATTCCTCAAACGGGTCTCTAATTGTGGTTTGGGAGAAAGCCTTGTTAAAAATCTGTGCCTAATTTTTCCCTTACCAGCCAGTATGTTCAGCATACTAGGACCAGTAACTAAAATATGAAGACATTCCTTGATTTTAATCTACCTTTAATTGCTCTGCTTGTTTCCTCAGCTTGCACTCTACGCAGGGTTGAATGGCCCCTATGGACTGCATGATTCATGGCAAAAGTATAAAGAAAACTTCATATTGCGGCCCACCCATTTTCTTTTCCCACACTGTCATTTTTCACCACAAAGAGCCTTAGGCCAATGAAGTGGACACTGAAACCTATCTCAACCCATATTTCTCCTCCAAAACAATCACTTCTTAACCATTACTTGGGTCAAGAAAAACACACCAACAGCACAGCACACTCTTGGGAGGACCAACTGGGGAAGAGAGCTAACCAAGCCTTGGGAACTGGCTTCAGCATCTCAGCTTCCAAGAGCAGTATAGACATGGGGCAGCTCTAGGGTAGGGGAATGCTCCGCAGACTCCACACACCCTATGGGAAAGGCCAACCCTCTAAAGTTTCAAGCCCAGAGCAAGGACCTTAGTTGCTAGGGTCTAAAAGCAGTTCTGGCTGGAAATGTCAGAAATCGCCTAGTGACTCTTGGACCTCAGTGGGATCTTTCACATTGGAATTGGAGCTATGCTTCCAATCTCTTGGCAGGGAAGGAAGCAGGCATGGTGTGGGTCACTGGTCATAGAAGACTGGGGATTCTCTATTTCTTCTGCCCATTTGCTGTCAAAGAAGGGAAGGATGATTCAATGAGACCTTACAAGTCCCAAAGCAGACTTTTTAGGCACAGTTTAGTTAAAACGCAAGGTATGATTTGCACCCATTATCTCGTAAAAATCCCAACAGTGTGATATGTCTTCAGCACCAGCAATATATTTAAAATCAAATTCATGATCCTTTTTTCTAAACCTTCCCCTCTTATTGCTTTCCTTCACTATCCCACCCCTGCTGTGAGTACCAATTTATCTCAATAACTTTGATTCCTTTGACTTCTCTCTTTCTGGTACTCTCTGTCATTGAATACTGCCACCAAGTCCCTTTGATTGTTCCTTTCTCTCATCATATGTCTCTTTTTCCTATCCCTTCTGCAAGACACAGTTCTGACCTTTATTACTTCCTGTCTAGACAATTACAATAAATTCCCATCAATTTTACACTCAAGTCCAACCCAAACAATAACAATACTTCTGTCTTAATCTTAAAAGCTTCAGTGGCTCCCCATTGACTAAAGAATGCTCCCAAAACTCTTACCCTGGTATTCAAGTCCTTCGCCACTGCAGCCTTTGCTAAACCCTCTCCATGACATTTTTTTGTAATGGAGACTGGTTTTTGTTGTTGTTGTTGTTGTTGTTGTTATTTTTTAAGCAATCCCAGGTAATTGTAGGAAATTTGTGCAGAAAATTACAATAAATGATATAAATCTCATTGCTGCTTTCTCTATTCAGAGATATTTTGTTCTATCTACCTGTGTCCTTATTTACAAAAGTGGAAACATTCTGGTTTCTTTCATTTGATAGTATACCAAGACTATATCACAGTAGCATTTTTCTGTATTTAAAAATAATTTTTGCTTGTTTTATATCACTTGCTACACTGACGTAAAAATAAATTACTTGTTTTTATTATATAATTAATCTGCATTTATTATAAAATGTAAGATATGAACAAGAATACATAAGTAAATAAGTCAATGTATTTCACAGTTAGATACCATAGAACGAACCATTGTTGACATTTTAGCATATCAAGTTACTGCTATTTTTTAAATACTATAATATAAAGATTAATCTGAGGTTATCTTTTCTCTCTTTTTGTCCTCTAGTGATTTGGAAGGTTTAATATGTTTTCTTTCTAGCAATGATGAACTAATTAACTTCTATCTTAAAAAAAGATATTAGAATCTAGTTTCACTAGTTATTAGAATGGAGAGTGAAAAGTATCCTTAAATTCCCCCCACTGTATTACATGACATGATTTTATTACTCTTCCACTTCCTCATCAATTTCCCAGTTTTTATTATATAATCTCAGTTGAGTTTTTAAACCAAATTACTATCACTTTTATCATGTAACTTCTATTTTAAAAATTATTTTTATATGCAAAATGTTTTATCACCCCCAAATTACTGCTGAATAGTTTTATAGCTCAATACCAATTTCTTTTTTTTTCTTTTAAACAAAATCTCACTCAGATACTCAGGCTGGAGTGCAGAGGTGTGATCACAGCTCACTGCAACAGTGACTTCCCCGGCTCAGGTGATTCTCCCACCTCAGCCTCCCAAGTAGGTGGGACTATAGGTGCATGCCATCACGCCTGGCTAATTTTTGTATTTTTGTAGAGAGAGGGTCTCATTATGTTGCCCAGGCTGTTCTCAAACTCCTGTGCTCAAGTGATCTGCCTGCCTTGGCCTCCCTCCCAGGGCTCTTATTGCTGAGTTCATGGTTTTGTCTTAACTTTCACTTTCCTTCCCAGAATGTATGTGCAAGTAATTTCTTTTTTCAAGAGGTATACACTTATAACTTATTCTCCTAGCCCGTGAAAATTTGAAATATATTTTCCATGCCCAAATAGGTATATATTTATATGAATATATATATAAATATAAATATATATGTAGTCTTGTGTAACAATTCTTTAAATTTCAAAACACGCTTGCTTATTCTCCGTTTCTATTATATTTAGTATTCTGGAGAAGTGCAATACCAGTCTCATCTTAGGTAACTTTTTACCTAACTTCTTCCAATTAGCTTCTATGCTTTTAAGTTTACTTCATTTTTGATTTTTAAAAATTCAACAAGGCATAAATAGGTATTGATATATTTCTATTAAAATTATCTGAATAATGGGTGAATCCTCTCAAAGACTTTAGTTGTCAGTTCAGAACAATTTTTTTCTTTTATTTCTTTGCTTATTCTTTCTGTTTTGCTGCTGTGCATTTTATGTGTGGATTTTTTTTCCTACATTTTCATTTACGTATGGATTTTTTTTTCTAAATTTGTATTTAATCTTTACTTCTTTTGTCTCTCAAGAATTCCAATTTTTTAATTCCCTTGGTTCTTGTAGAAATGTTTAGTTTCAAACATCTGAAACAGTTTTCAGAGTATTCAATCAACTTTTCACTGCCTCCTTTTAAGTATTCATTTTTTAAAATTCTTATTAAATCTTTCTTGATTTCAGAATATTCATTTTTTCACAACTGATGCTCAATATTTATACCTGTGACAACTTACTGAATCATGACAATAATAGGAATGAGAATACTTCTAACATTTTTTCTTCCACTCAAGAAAAGATAGCACCACCCTTTTGAATTACAGCATTATTTTTTATATGTGTGGCCTTATGTCCTTATTTATATGTCCTCATAGCTGAAGAAAGAAAGTCAATCATATACTTGACCTCTGCTAGAACAGTAGAAACCAAAGGAGACAGCACTTCCTCCATATCCCTAAGATAAAAACTTTTGATCTTCTGATTATTTTCCCTACTTATAACTTCTCACCTAAATTGGCTCTTCCTCTAAATTAGAGTCCCATCAGTATGTTCTGCCAAGTTCTCCTTTAATCTCTACCTCTCCAAGGACAGAGTACCTGTTCTTCAAAGGAAGTGAAATTTTAGGTCATTCTTCTATGCTTTATTTCATCTTTCATTCCTTGAACTTTAGATGAAATTTCTTGATGTTTTTAGAAGGTAGATCTCATAATTTCTAGTTTTACCACATTTTTGCATGACCTTAACCTATTGGAATCCAGTGATGGGGAAGTTGTATACCTCTGGGAATACCACCATCCTTTTAAAACCTTGCTTTCGAATCTTTTATCTCTTCCCTAATTTTCCATCAATATCTTTACTATATGTCATATGCTTTCTGGGAAATACGCATTTTCTCATGCTGTGTTTTGCTCCAGGAAAATCATTCCTAACATTTCTTCTCAACCCGCCTCTTCCTATGAAAATAACCAAAACACAAACAATTTTCAACTAGGGCATTAACAAGAGTGTTCATGAATGAGGTAATATAAAACTCTCCATGTGTGCTCTCACACTGTTTGTTCATGTACATTAAAATCTACCATGACTGATAGCCATATATAGTTATATTTTGTTTCCTCAATTACAAAGTTCAGTCGTTGAGAACAGGAATAATGCTTTATTCATGTTTATTTCATCTACAAGGCACCAACAGAAACTTTTACATAGCAAGGACTCCAAAAAGAAGTGTAAGTTTAGGGTAAGTTTGGCTATCATCTGTTATATACTCCATATCAGTATATATGGTATTTCTAGTCCATTCAACAAATCTCAGAGTTAAGTATTCTTTCTTTTTGTAAAAGAGGTATCTGAGGCACAAACAAGATTAATTTTAAAGTCATCCAGTTAGTGAAGATTAATTTTAAAGTCATCCAGTCAGTGACTGAAACAGGACTTACACCCAAGTCTGATTCCAAGGTCCATGTGATTTTCTGCCACACCATTCTGATTCAATTAAATGTTAATTAAGTTGGGATGACCTCACCAGGCAGAAAACTTGTAGAAGGAATGTAATTGGGTTAGATATGAAACATTCCTCCCTCACTGAGTCCACTTCATAGACTCTCTCATTGATTAAAAATGGGAAATAGACCCCAAGATTTCTACTGAATTGCTTGGTATACTACTTCTGACACCCTTCCTAGATATCTCTTTTCTTCTCCTAAATAATTTGACAATTATCTGATTATAAGCTATATAAAATAGCTTACCCATATTATACCTTGAAAATCTGAAGTCAAATACACTCAAGAATATTGTCTTCATGTCACAACTACAATGTCATCCTAGAACACTAAACCTGCACATATCGCAACCCAGCTCTATTAGGCTTGATCTATCTTTTATAAAGTCAGAAGAAAACTATGGTACTGCAACTGTTGTTCACTGACCAGAAAAGTAGGAATTGAGGATGATAAGGGCATAAAAATTCCTTTAAAGCATAAACTGACAGCCCATGGGCCAAGTCCAACTTGGTGTTATGTTTTGTTTGGAGTGAACAGTATTTTAAAGCTATGACTTTATAGCCAATATTTAAAAGTTTAAAATTCACAGAAAAATCAGATTTCTGGCTTCTTTAAAAAAAAATATGAAGATCTGATCTCACTGAAGTTGTATTCCTGCATGAAAACTACCTACTGGTTCTATTTTATTTCGTCAATTTAAGTTGAGTAGCAGAAGGGATGGCTAGTCCCTCCAACTATGGACCAGTGAATTTCTAGCATACGGCATATGTGAAGCAAATACCAAATATAGAGAATTAAGGCTGGAGGAGATCTTAGCAAAATTAACTCAGCCTTTTTATTATAAATAAAGAAATTGGGTCAGAAAGGTGATCTGATATAACTCAAGGTCACATAAGGTGGTGAACAGCAGAGCTACAACAAAGAGCTAAACCACTCAGGTCATCATTCTGTTTATCAACAAACTTTATAAAGAAACCAGGATCTCTCATGAAATTACGTTATGTAGTAATTTAAAAATGAAGTGTATGATAAAACATCTGCCTGCTATTCCCATGATTCTTTGGCCTCCCATATTTCTCTATTTGTGTGAGTGCATTACCTTATTGAACAACAAATAAACCCTTTGCAATAGCAATGTCAATTTACTTGTGTGACCATATATCATTATCATTTCAGAATAAATACATTGTACAAGTTATATTGTACAAGATCCAGATTGTATAAACATAAGTGCTGGTCCTTAATATAAGTAGATATTAATTTGTTCACTTATTCAACAAATACTTACTAAGCAACTATCATGTTCAGGGAACTATATTGGAAACTCACTAAAGATAAAAAGAATGAACAAGACAGGTAGGGCGCGGTGGCTCAAGCCTGTAATCCCAGCACTTTGGGAGGCCGAGGCGGGTGGATCATGAGGTCAAGAGCTCGAGCGAGACCATCTTGGTCAACATGGTGAGACCCCGTCTCTACTAAAAATACAAAAAATTAGCTGGGCATGGTGGTGCGTGCCTGTAATCCCAGCTACTCAGGAGGCTGAGGCGGGAGAATTGCCTGAACCCAGGAGGCGGAGGTTGCGGTGAGCCGAGATTGTGCCATTGCACTCCAGCCTGGGTCACAAGAGTGAAACTCCGTCTCAAAAAAAAAAAAAAAAAACAAAAAAGAATGAACAAGACAGATAAGATCTCTGCCTCCATAGTCATGGATTAGCAGCACCATAGTCACAGAATCACCAACAGTGAGTAAACTAAACATGTGCTTCTCCAGATCTAAAGCAGTATTTCTTTATAGTCCATAGAGGACAGCAAATACAATACACATAATCCATGATTTTTAAAACACTCAGTATTACCAGTGGCAAATTAGAATCAGAGACTCAAAGTCTGTAAATTAATGAATCCAATGATAAAACACATTCTCTGGAACTGACTTAAAACACTAACTTTTAATCATCTACATTTCTAGCCAATAATTCGTTTCTCTGTTTGACGGTTAATTTTAAAGCATACCTCTGATGCCAGAATATTAATATTTGAACAAAAACATTCCTGGCCACCTATAAATTCTTGGATAAATTGTCTTCTAAATATGCAAGATGAATCAGAATTCACTGCAGTTGGTGGCAACTGTAGGAAAGATGAAGTATTTTTTGTTTTTGTTTTTGTTTCCCAGGGAACAGTCCTCTCTCCACAAAATTTACCCTAAGAAACATGTATTAAGCACTAACTATTAATCAGGCACTGTGTTTATCACTGGAAGAATAGAAAGATGACTATAAGATTTTTACTTTCCTATATTAAATGCTCATCAAAGACAGGAATTAAGACACAGAAAATAGTTAATGCTTAGCTACGTGTTGTATTTATGTTCTAAAAAGAACAGAAAATAGGGAGCCATGGTGGCTCTGGCCAGTTGTCCTGGTGCTTGAGGAGGCGAAGCTATGAGTTCAAGGCCAACCTGAGCAACATAGAAGCTCTCATTCATTAACAAAAAAAAAAAGAACAGAAAATAAATGTAATATATACCTTGGCCGGGCGCGGTGGCTCAAGCCTGTAATCCCAGCACTTTGGGAGGCCGAGGCGGGTGGATCACGAGGTCAAGAGATCAAGACCATCCTGGTCAACAAGGTGAAACCGCGTCTCTACTAAAAATACAAAAAATTAGCTGGGCATGGTGGCACGTGCCTGTAATCCCAGCTACTTAGGAGGCTGACTGAGGCAGAAGAATTGCCTGAACCCAGGAGGCAGAGGTTGCGGTGAGTGGAGATCACGCCATTGTACACCAGACTGGGTAACAAGAGCGAAACTCCGTCTCAAAAAAAAAAAAATATATATATATATATATACATACCTTAAAATGGAAGAAAACACTGATAAAAGTCAATGTGGGCTTCAAGGGCTCAATGAGCATTGAGGAACCAGCAGTAACTGCAGAGGAAGGAGTGAACATCTCAGAGCACTGCAAGATTGAAACCTCACCAGACATAGAGAACTAAGATTTTTTTAATTATAGAAGCTAAACCCCACTATACCCCCAAAAGGGGAAGAAAGATGGCTAGGATAAAATAACCAATTTCTTTTACAAATATAAAAAATGAAGTTAACCAAAAGAAACTGAAGAAAAATAAAGAAAAGAAGGGAATTTAGTGGCTTGATTAGCTAGACTGTATTCAAGTATGGCCTGATTTAGGTACTGAGATAATGTCATCGGAAAACCCTCTCGCTCAGCTCTCAGCTCTGCTTTTTTGTGTGTTGTCTTTCATTTCGTTCCCTAAATTCAGCCAACAATGAAATCTCTCCTTTCTTTTCCTCATCCATACATTTTATTACCTGACTCACATATTTAGGCAATTGATTATATTTAGTGAATACCTACTGAAATATAATAATAGATAGATTTAGTAGATATCTTTTTTCTTTTTGAGATGGAGTCTTGCTCTGTTGCCCAGGCTGGAGTGCAATGGCACTATCTTGGCTCACTGCAACCTCTGCCTCTCAGGTTCAAGCAATTCTCCTGCCTCAGCCTCCCATGTAGCTAGGGTTATAGGTGCCCACTACCACACCAGGACAATTTGTGTATTTTTAGCAGAGATGGAGGTTCACCATGTTGGCCAGGCTGGTCTCAACTCCGGACCTCAAGTGATCTACCTGCCTCAGCCTCCCAAAGTGCCGAGATTACAGGTGTGAACCACTGTGTCCAGTAATACCATCTTTTTGTTAGTCCTGTGACACTAAGAACATTATGGAAAGGACCAAATAGTGTATGTCTTTTGTATAATCTGTATAATCTGTAGCAGCTTGCATATTACCTTTCACAAAGCAGATGATCAATACATACCAGTTGCATTGAAATTATATGAAATTAATCTTAATTGAGATAGTTAGGACCTTGTATTCCGGGTGGGAATAAGAAATGATCATTTATAATATAGGCACTGGGACAAAGAAAAGTCAGTGACAGATTGCAGAAAATATATTAAAGTTCAGTAATCATTTATAGTAATTTCAAGGTTTACATTTGAAAACACTAGGAATAATGTTGATATGTTATAATAACAAAAAAGCAATGTTTGATGGAAGAATCAATTTGTGGAAGAAGATACATTTTATTTTGAATACCTTGAGAGTTTTAACACCTAATAAAATATTCAAGTTGCTAGTTCATATTTCCAAATGCCTTGGGAAGTAGAAAGCAGATGAGAGTTTAAGTCTGATGGTATGGAGTAGGATTCACTGTCATGAGCATGAAATGATGAAGCTCATCATTAGAATGAATACCATTCCAAATGAATGAAAGCCAGTTCTCGTCAATATGATTGGCTACATATTCTGGAAAAAAATCTACCATAAACCCTAAGAAATTCTGGATACAATAAAATGAATGGACTTTAAAATGCGTTAATGAGCAGAGAAAGTGAAAGAAATTCACATGTTCAAAAAGGCTAAAAAGAGCCTGAAACTTAATGTAAGCAAATGCTAAAGTCACAGACTGACCAAGGACATCTCCTGAGAGCAAGAATCTAGATCCTTCGGCTTTTTAATATTTACAACCAGGGAAAGTGACAAAGCCTTCAATCTGGTGGAAGGTAATAAGTCAAATCGGAGACTTCTGTAGAAAGCTGGGTTACTTGAAGCAATATTCTATCAATAAAAAAATATAAGCCAGAAAAGACATCAACCACTGGGAAAGACAGCAACAGAGGAATCAATGTGCCTTAGGTCTTGGTAGAAATAAAAAATTAGTTTCCCTTAAAAATTCATAATGAGACCAGGCATGGTGGCACACACCTGTAATCCCAGCTATTCAGGAGGCTGAGGCAGGAAAATAACTTGAACCTGAGAGGCAAAGGTTGCAGTGAGTTGAGATTGTGCCATTGAAACTCCAGCATGGGCAAAAAGAACAAAACTCGATGTCAAAAAAAAAAAATTCATAATGATAAACCTGCCTTCACATGGGTTGGAAATTTGAACATTTGTTTTCTTTGCATTCTAGTAGACCACAAGCAAAATTAATGTTTAAGGATTTCCAGGCTGTTAGCATCCCAGGACACCTGGAAGAAGGAAGCACAGATCCTGTGTAGAGATACATTTTCTTAACCTAGGTTCCTCAAGATCTCCATAAATTAATATCAGCCAAAGGGAAGCATATAATAGAAATTTACCGAAAACTCAATTAATGTACTAAAAATATGAGTCAGTAGAAAAATAACCTATGGTCTTTAGATATTAAAGAATCAGATGCAAATTATTTTAAAGTATGATTTTAATGTTTTTGGAAAAAAGATAATTAAAAATAAGAACAAAAGAACGAGGTGCTTTCAAGAATTAACCAGGCACATTTGAAAAAGAAGTCAAAATAACTTGTATAAATTAACAATGTAAATTTACATCTTCAAAATTCAGCAGATTGGTTAAACAATAGATTCAACATAGCTGAAGAAAGAATTGAAGAACTGGTAAGAAAGATCTGAAGAAACGAGAAGGACTGCAACAGTTTTGAAATTTAAAAAAGTATAAGAGACTCTGAGAACAGAATGATCAGGACACACATGACAGCTATTTGGAGTTTAAAAAAAAAAAAAACCACACAGAGAAATGGAGAAGAGTTGACATTCAAATAAATATTAGCTTTGAAGCTGGGTGTGGTGGCTCATGCCTATAATCCCAGCACTTTGTTAAATTGAGGCACGCAGATCACTTGAGCCCAGGCATTTGAGACTAGTCTAGGCAACATGGTGAGACCCTGTCTGTACAAAAACAAAACAAAACAAAACAAAATTAGCCAGGCACAACAGTACATGCCTGTAGTCCCAGCTACTTGGTAGGCTGAGGCAGGAGGTCACTTGAGCCCAGGAGGAGGAGGTTCCAGTGAGCTGAGATGGCACCCCTGCACTCCAACCTGAGTGAAAGAGTGATGGCCAGGCATGGTGGCTCATGCCTGTAATCCCAGCACTTTAGGAAGCTGAGGTGGGTGAATCACCTGAAGTCAAGAGTTCAAGACCAGCCTGGTCCACATGGTGAAACCCCACCTCTACTGAAAATACAAAATTAGCTGGGTATGGTGGCACATGCCTGTAGTCTCAGCTACCCAGGAGGCTGAGGCAAGAGAATTGCTGGAACCTGGGAGGCAGAGGTTGCAGTAAGCTGAGATAGCGTCACTGCACTCCCGTGTGGGCGATGAAGAGAGACTCCATCTCAAAAAAGAAAGAAAAGAAAAAGAAAGAGCAACATCCTATCAGAAAGAGAGAGAGAGAGAAAGAAGAAAGGAAGGAAGGAAAGAAAGAAAAAAGAAAGAGAAAGAAGAAAGAAAGAGAACGAGAAAGAAAGAAAGAGAAAGAAAGAAAGAAAGAAAGAAAGAAAGAAAGAAAGAAAGAAAGAAAGAAAGAGAAAGCAAGCAAAAGAAAGATGGAAGGAAAGGAGGAAGGGAGGGAGGGAGGGAGGAAGGAAGGGAGGAAGGGCGGAAGGAAGGAAGGAAGGAAGGAAGGAAGGAAGGAAGGAAGGAAGGAAGGAAAGAAGGAAGGAAGGAAGGAAGGAAGGAAGGAAGGAAGGAAGGAAGGAAGGAAGGAAGGAAGGGGAAAGAAAGAAAGGCTTTGAATTTTTCCGTCTCCATGACATGTATCTTCAATTCAGAAAGTATAACAAACACCAATAAGAGTAAATAAAAGAAAATCTAACCTTTGTTCATTGTTCTGGATTTTTTAATTTTTTTGAGACAGACTCTCATCCTGTCACCCAGGCTGGAGTACAGTGGGGCAATCTCAACTCACTGCAACCTCCACCTCCCAGGCTCAAGTGATTCTCCTGCCTCACCTCCCGAGTAGCTGGGATTTACAGGCATGTGCCACCACCATACTCAACTAATTTTTGTATTTTTAGTAGAGATGGGGTTTCATCATGTTGACCAGTATGGTCTGGAACTCCTGACCTCAGGTGATCTACCCACTTCAGCCTCCCAAGGATGTCCTTAAAAGACGTACATGCACACTTTGCCCTTTTTTTCCTGCTCCTTTGTCTACCCTTATACATAAGAGGCAATAAGGCATCATAAGATTAGAGCAGAGAGCTTAAGAGAGCCTAGATCTCTGAGGAGTGTATGGAGAAGAACTCCTCTATCACTCTAGATTGCCTGCTTTGAGACTTTCACATGAGAGAAAAAATAAGCTTTTGTCTTGTTTAAGTATTTTAAATCTCTGTTCCTCACAGTGAAACTGAGTGCCAACTAGTGCAATCTGCAATGACATTTTTTTCTTCTCTTCTTTTCTTTTTTTAAAACCTGAAGTTCTGATTTCCAATCTCCTTATTTCAAAATAACTGCAAGAGAGAAAAGCAGAATACATAAAGGTAATTTTATAGAAGCATTCATTTTTAATATACTAGATGAGAAGAAAGAATATTAAAGAGAGAAAATAAGCTGCAAGAGTTAGAAACACCAAATGCGATTGAAATGGGAAGAGTGAAGACTAAAATAAATAAATAAATAACTCCTGCATTTGTCTAGATTACAAAGACGTCACTGGTGACTTCAGAGAGCAGTTTCCAAATAGTGAGCAAAAAGCCAATGAAGCAACACAGCCCTCATGGGATTATTGCCACGTACACATTATTTGGAGGCCTTCCAGCTTGACAGAAAACCAGGATGCAGGCACGTTTAGTGTTTCTGAGCTACAGGTGTAACTAAGTATACCAGAATCACCAAAACGCAGAAATACCCCTTACCCTCAATAAATTTTTGATGTCTTTTTCATAATCATGGCACACACCTAGTAGGAGCATGCCTGATCTACTCTATCTGGTCATTAGAATGGCAACTGCCAGTTCAATTGGAGTTTCATCAATCTTATCTCTCTCCTTACCTATGTGAAGGAATCCTCTTTTTTCTCTAGGCTTTAGAAGGTAACCACGTAATGGTTATAGTTCATGGGATGAACTGTGAAGACTACTATTGGCAATATGTTTGTGTATGTGTCTGTAAGTGTTTATATGTAATGGAAAGTGACAAAACTTCCAAAGGTATAACAAGAATATGAGCCATATATCATTCACTAATTTCTGTACAGAGGCCCTGAGCACCAGAACAAGGGAAACAGAAGTGAATGCAGGCCACAGAGTGGAACTCTGCAAATTATGAGCAGACACTCTTTGACATACTCAGGGGAGTTGCTTTTGAAAATATGTGCATGAATTAAGAACACATATACTAGAAGAAAACTTTCCTTAAGAAGTATTGATAGAATGAATTTAGGGGATTTCAGTCATTGCAACATATAACAGCCTATATTCATATATCTTTAAAGTATAATTAGAAGCATACTTAGAAAAAAAAATAATTAATTAAAAATAAATTTTAAAATGAAGCAATCCAGGCATGGTGGCTCACACCTGTAATCCCAGCACTTTGGGAGGCCAAGGTGAGTGAATCACAACATCAGGAGATCAAGACCATTCTGGTTAACATAGTGAAACCCCGTCTCTACTAAAAATACAAAAAATTAGCCAGGCATGGTGGCACATGCCTGTAGTCCCAGCTACCTGGGAGGCTGAGGCAGGAGAATCGCTTGAACCCGAGAGGCAGAGGTTGCAGTGAGCTGAGATTGCGCCACTGCACTCCAGCCTGGGTGACAGAGTGAGACCATCTAAAAAAATAAAAATTTAAAAATAAAAAATTTAAAAAGAAGCATACTTAGATTCAGTAGTAGAGTTGCCAAAAACAAAAATTAGTGTTGGTTTGATGAAGAAGAATGTAGCTATTACAAAAGCAGAGGAGGTTTGTCTCCATAAGATGATCTTACTGGAGATAGGAGACTGGGTTTCCCTATTGCCATCAGAGGATAGGAATTTCTAAAATTCCCCTTAGAATTAACTTCACTTTACAGAAACTTTAGTATGTCAAATGTTTACAATGCATCCCTTCTTCCCTTAGAATTAGGAGAGCACTTAAACCTCAAACAGTGAAGGTAACAAAGGTAACCTATGAGCTATAAAACAGAAACACAAACACAAAAGGCAGTAACACGTGCCTAGTGGCTGAAGCAGAAATGCCTAATGAGTAACTTCCCTGCCACATTAGGTGAGGAGGCTGCCTTCTATGGCAGTGGACACCTATGAGGTGGACACCTACAAGGACATGTAGATATAGGGTCTGCACACATGTTAATAAATCGTCTAAATAGCCTCTCACATTTCTAAAGTGGATAAATTAAGATTTTTGCCTGATTACATAAATTATGTTGACTATACAGTGCACTCCATGCCATCCCATCGCTATGCTCCCTGAAAAAACAGTCACTGTTTTTTGAAGGAACAGGAAAAATATGGAGGGGGGGGTGGGGGTCAAAGCCAGGAGAGAAAACAGAAGTCAAATACCCTTTTCTGAAGCAGGAATGAAAGGGGATGGGATCATGGTGTCATAGAATTCTCTCAGCCAAATCTCCCTGGTTTGGACCAGTTAACATAACCCCAATTTATCAAGAGGTACCTGGAATCTCTGCCACTACTCCAGAAGACCTAGGCAGCTTCACGACCCAGAATCGTTCCCCCGAATATTTGAACCACAAAATGCAAATATCAGTATGTGCTCCAAGTGGAGCCCTGCAGCAGGGATCTGATTTGTCTCCTACAGGTAGACCCTTTGACCCAATGTCTAGATGTGCAGGCTCACCCAGGACATCTCATTAACCTCGCAATAATCACCTGCACTTTCCCAGTGGAAAGTTTTCAACTTTTTGGACTAGTCTACGGTGGGGATTTATTCTGTGCCTCTGACTCTAGCTTATTTTCCTTTTGGCTCTTGCACAAATCAAGGCCATTACAGTTGACTAAGATGATTAAGCCACAGTGAATCCTCACCCATGTGAATCCAGAAAAGAACTGTGAATACCTTTACAGAAAGTCACAATAGAATGCATTACTCTAGGCAATTTTGTTACAAAACTTCCTGAAATTTATTAGGGGCTGAATGCTAGCTAGAAGACTCCCTTATTTTATAAATGCCTTTTTTTCTGTTTCTCCTCCAATTTTTTTCTCAAGGTTCTTGTAGATAGAGTTAAAGAGCAAACCTTCAAGATTTTAAGGCTCAGTACATTTTAAAAAATCAGAAACATTAGATATCTTCATGTTCGGATTTCTTATTTATCAACTATACTAAACTATCAGGAATATTAGATATCTTCATGTTTGGGTTTCTTATCAACTACACTAAACTCTTATATTGTGAGAAACCATATTTTATATTATTTGTATATATACGTTATAATTATAGTAGTGCCTTACAATGACTAGTGGCTTATTTGTGAACAGGTGCTCAAAATATTCATCATTGGTTGTATTTTAGTTATTACAATGTCTGTTCACTTAAGAGGGAGAAATAAAAAAAAATTAAAACAGCTCATATCCTGTTTGTTTAACTTTCACTGAATTGAACTGAATTCTCCCTTGTAAGGATGACTGACAGTTTGTTGTCTTTGTATTTTGACTGATTTGTCCTCTTTAGTCACAACAATAGACATTTAGTAAATAATTGACTTTCTAAATTAAAAAACGCCCATTTTCTATGTCTAAAGCTTGCTCATCCTTCTAGCTTAAAGTGACTAGGTCAATCCAAGTCACTTTAAACTCCACAAGTCCCTTTAAACCCTCACCTTTGAGAGCTCTATCCATAGGGCCCTTCCTCTGAACATGTCCTTATTTGTATATACTTAATACTAATCAAGGTTTTCTTGTATTCTTATTTAACGTTTCTTATTAGGGAAGTGAAAAATAATGGCTACCAGCACTTCTAGATTCCAGTAACTCCTCTTAGGTCAATAAGAAAGGTTAAGACAGGACAAAATACTGTTTTTAAGATTGAAGAGATAGGCAAATACAGGGAGCCAAGCTTACCAGAAAAGAAACGCACAAGTGGAAACCACTGCAGGAACAAACCATTGCCTGAGTCGAAAAATATCTGAACTGTAATTAACAAATTGCTAAGGCTCTGTGTGAGCAAGTCTGAGAGTTAAAAATTCCAGAAAGACCCAGTCGTGGGATACTAGTTTTTTTTTTTAGTTTTGCCTCCAGGAGCTTGACCAGATTCTTGTCAGGGTAAGTGCAGGAGAAAAATTCCATCCAGCTTCCTGCAGGGAGAAGGGGAAAAGAAAACCTTTTGAAATATACTAGAGCACTCTAATCTTTTAACAAGACCTGTCCTCAGGAGAAACTAGTTAACCAGAAAGTTAACCTGCTGGGATATAATCAAAGCCTAAATAACTTGAGAGAAGGGAAATACCCAACTCCAGACAGCTGTAGCCTTCCACGCAGAGAAGGGAAATACTCAGCTCTATCCAATTGTAGCCATCCTGTCCTACCTGAGAAAGAAGAAAAATATTGAAAAACACTTGTGAAAAATCACAATCCAGGGGCCTGGGCTCAGTAGAGACCTAATCTTAAGACTATAGGACACTTTTCCTTCCCCAACACCTTATCATCACATTACTAAAGGTCTAGTTACAATAATTCCATTTATCTGGTACTTTAGGTATCAAAAAAAAATTACTAGCATACTAAAAGGCAAAAAACACAGCTTGAAAAGACAGAACAAGCATCAGAAGCAAATATGCTAGGGATCTTGGAATTATCAGGATTTAAAACAAGTATGGTTAATAGTTTAAAGGTCTAAATGGATACAGTAGACAGGATGCAAGGACACATGGACAATATAGCACATAGACAGAAATCCTAAGAAAGAACTAAAAAGAAATTCTAGAGATCAAAAACACTATAACAAAAATAAAGAATGTTCTTAATAGGCTTATTAGTAGACTGAAGACAGCTGAGAAAAGAATTGCTGAGCTTGAGGACATACCAACAGAAACCTTCAAAACAGAAAAGCAAAGAAAATAAATACTGAAAAGAAAAAAAAAATACCAAAACCGAATATCCAATGACTGGGACAACGATAAAAAAATCTAATGTATGTGTAATAGAAATACCGAAAGGAAAAAAAAAGAGAAAGTATTTTAGGCTAATAACTGAGAATGTCTCCAAACTAATGTCAGACACTAAGCCAAAAATTCAGGAAGCTCAGGGAACACCAAGCAGGATAAATGCCAAAATAAAAACGGAAAGAAAGAAAAAGAAAGAAACCCATACAAACAAACAAAAACAGCTACACCTAGACATATTATTTTCAAATTATAAAAACTCAAAAATAAAGAAAAAGTCCTGAAAGAAATCAGAAGAAGGGAAAAAAAAAACCCTTACCTACAGAATAACATCCTTCTTTTCAGAAACCTTGAAAGCAAGAAGGAAGTAAAGTGAAATACTAAAAGTATTGAAAGAAAGGAGCCAGTAATCTGAATTCTGTAGCCTGTGAAATTATCCTTCAAAGGTGAAGAAGAAATACTTTCTCAGAAACAAAATTTGAGGAAATTTGTTGTCAACAAACCTGCCTTGCAAGAAACGTTAAAAGAAACTATTTAGAAAGAAGGAACATAATATAAGTGAGAAACTGATCTGAAAAAAGAAATAACACTGAAGAAAGAGTAAGTGGAGATAAGTAAAAACTTTCCTTTTTCCTAGACGTAACTGATCTAATGGTAACAGTTTGTCCAAAATAATAATAGCAACAATGTATTTAACTACGTATGCTTATGTATACATCTTATGTATACAAGGTTTATGTACACGTGTAAGTAAAATGAATGACAGCAATAATAGAAGGGATAGGAGGGAGCAATAAGAATTATTTTGTTACTGTCAGGTACCCACACTACCTATGAAGTAGTATAGTGTTGACAGTAAACCTAGATTAGTTGTGATTATATATTGCAAACTTTACAGCAACCACTGGAAAATCCCCAAATATGTGAAGATTAAAGTCACTTCTAAACAACACGAGTCAAATTAAAAAATCTCAATACAAATTTTAAAACATTTTGAACTAAATGAAAGTGAAAACACATGAAAATGTGTGGGATGTGAAAGTACTGCTTAGAGAGAGATTTATAGCATTGAACACATATATTAGAAAAGAAGAAAGTTTTTTAATTATTATTATACTTTAAGTTCTAAGATACATGTGCAGAATGTGCAGGTTTGTTACATAGGCATATACCTGCCATGGTGGTTTGGTTAAATCAATACACTTTTACCTCACAAAACTAGAAAAAGAAGAGTAAATTCAATCCAGAGTAAGCAGAGGAAAAAAAGCAAGAAGAAATCAATAAAATTGAAAACAGAAATCAAGAGAAAAATCAATAAAATGAAAAGCTGTCTTTTTTAAGAAATTGATAAGCCTCTAACCAGGTTAACCAAGAAACAAAAGAGAGAGGACACAAATTACAACTATCAGAAATGAGATAGGGGCATCACTATTGATCCCATGAACATTAACAGAATAATAAAGGAATAGTATAAATAACTACATGCCCACAAATTTGATAACCTAGGTGTCATGGGCCAATTTCCTGAAAGACACCATCTCCCAAAACTCAAACAAGGAATAAAAGACAGTGTGAATGATTCTACATCTTTCAAAGAAATTGAATCAACAATTAAATTACCTTCCAAAACAGAGAGCACCAGGTTCAGATGAGTTTGCTGCTGAATTCTACCAAATATTTAAAGAAGAAATTATACCAATTATCTATAATCTCTCAAAGAAGATAGAAGTACAGGAAATACTTTGTAACTCATTTTATGAGGCCAACATTACCCTACCAAACTAAAGGTGTTAGAAGAAAAAGACCCATATCTCTCATAAACATAGATGTAAATATCCTCAACAAAATATTAGCAAGTTGAATTCAATGTGTATATGCAGAATTATACACCATTCGGAGTGAAGTTTATCCCATGTATACAAAGCTAAAATCTGGTCCAAAATTCAGAAATTAATGTATCACATCAACAAATTGAAAAAAAAAATGATTAAATCAATAAATACATTTGACAAAAGACATTTGACAAAATCCAACACCAAGGCATGATAAAAACACTCAGTACACTAGGAATGAAGGTAACTTTGCCAATCATCTGTTAAAGAGCATCTACAAAAATCCTACAGTTAATGTCACACTTGATGAGAAACTCAGAGGTTTCCTACTATTATCAGAAACACGGCAAAAATGTCCCCTCTCACCACTTCTTTTTAACATTGTACTAGAAGTCCTGGCTAATACAATAAGACAAAAAAAAAAAAGAAAAGGTATACAGACTTAGAAGGAAAAAACAAAGCTGTGTTTGGATGCCTATTACATGATTGTCTTTGTAGAAAATACAAAATAATACTGTTTTTGAAAAAAAAACCTTCTGGGACTAATAAGCAATTATATTAATAGAAAGGTTGCATGAAAGAAGGTTAATATACAAAAGTCAATCCTTTCCCTATATACTAGAAATAAACAAGAGGAATTAGAAATTGAAAACAAAGTGTATCGAATTAGGTCCCCCAGAAATAAATACTTACATATAAATCTAACCATATATATAAGTTCTGTGTGGTGAAAATGATAAAACTTTGACAAAATATATCAAAGAATAACTAAATACATTGAGATATTCCATGTTTATGGATAGGAATACACAATATTGTCAAGATATCAGTTCTTCCCAATGTGATCTATTGATTCAATGCAATCCAAATCAAAATCCCAGCAAGTTATTTTGTGGATATCAAAAAACTGATTCTAATTATGAGAAGGGAAAAGACACATAACAGCCAACACAATACTGAGGGCAAAGTACAGACTGAGAGGATTGATATTACCAGACCTCAAGACTTATCATAAAGCTACAGTAGTCAAGACGGTGTGAAGGAATGGACAAAAAGATCAATGAAAGGGAATAGAGAGCCTAAAAGTAGATCTACAAAAATACGGACCACTAGTCTTGACAATGAAGCAAAGGCAATACGATCTCTTTAATAAATCATTCTGGAACACAGACCTTACAGCCTTTATAAAAATTAACTCAAAGCAGATAATAGACTAAAATGTGAAATACAAAACCACACAGCTTTTAGAAGATAACGTAAGTGAAAACACAGATGATCTTGGGTATGATGATAACTTTTTAGATATGTTACCAAAGTTTTCATCCATGAAGGAAATAATTGATGTCAGATTTCATTAAATGAAAAACTACTCTGTGAAAGACAATGTCAAAAAAAAGAGACGACAAGCCACAGACAGGGAGAAAATATTTTCAAAAGACACATATAAAAAGGGACAGTTATCCAAAATATACAAGAAGTTCTTATAACACAACAGAAGATAACAAACAACCAGGTTCAACCTGAACATTCACCTCATCAGAGAAAATGTACAAATAGAAAAATAAGCATAATGAAAAGATGTTCCACATCATATATTATCAAGGAAATGAACATTAATTATAATATGGTATCCTGGAGGGGATCCTGGAACAGCAAAGGGACATTAGAACATGGAATATGGACTTTAGTTAATAATAATATCATTATTGACACATTAGCTACAAGTATACAAATTAGCATAATATGTTAATAGAGGAAAATTGGTATGGGACTTACAGGAACTCTCTCTACTATTAATTTTTGTGTAAGTCTAAAATTGTTCTAAAATAAAAATTTTATTTTTAAAAAAAGTAAAAATCATTTCAGACATGAAGACTAAATCAAACAACATAAGAACAAATACAGACAAGGAATAGGCTGTGAAATAATTAAAACAACAATAAGATACCATATCATACCTATTGGAGAGTCCAAAATTCAGAACACTGACAACACCAAATGTTAGCGAGGATGTGGTACGTCAGGAATTCTGACCCATTGTCAGTGAGAATGCAAAATGGTACAGCCACTTTGGAAGACAGTTTGGCAATGTCTTACAACACTTTAAAATACTCTTACCATACAGTTAAGCAATCATGTTCTTCCGTATTTACCCAAAGGAGTTAAAAACTTATGTCTATATAGAAACCTATGGACAGATGTTAATAACAGTTTTATTCATAATGACCCAAACTTGGAAACAACCAAGATGTCCTTCAGTAGGTAAATGGATAAATAAAATCTGCTATATCCAGATAATGGAATATTACTCAGCACTAAAAGTAAATGAACTATCGATCCATGAAAAGGCACAGAGAATCCTTAAATGCATATTACTAAGTGAAATAAGTCAATCTGAAAGGCTAGGTACTATACAATTCCAATATGACATTCTGGAAAGATAAAACTATGGAGACAACAGAAAGATCAGTGGTAGCCAGGGGTTAGGAGTGGCCAAGGATAGCAGGCAGAGCACAGAGGATGTTTAGGGCAATGAAAATAAAAATACCTTGTTTCATTTTATAATGATATATATAACATATCATTGTACATTTTTTCCAAAGCCATGGAATGCATAAATCAAAGCGTAATGCAAGCTTTGGGTAATAATGATGTGTCAGTGTAGGTTCATCAACTGTAATAAACATACTGCTGTAGTGAGAGATGTTGATAACAGAGGAGGGATATTCCTGTGTGGACAGGAGGTATTTGGAAAATCTCCATACCTTCTTCTGAATATTGCTGGAAACCTAAAACTGCTCTTAAAAAATAAGAAGTCTCTTTCTCAAAAAAAAAAAAAAAAAGCCACTGAGTTAACATCTTATATCTATATATTCAGAGCCTTCTTACTCTCTTTTTTTTAGTAACAGATCCTACCCCCATTCAACACCATGGGCATGTTACAGATTTGGTCCAATCCAAGTTCTTCCCTGGGAATACAGTCGAACCCCATCTGTACCACTTTATAATGAAATTGTAAGTCAGAAGCCTCCGCTAGCCAGACCACCCAACATACAGAGAAGCTGGTCTGGGTGAAAAAGCTGACACCCAAAAAAGTACAAAGACAAAAGACCTGGCAAGCGCTGAAGGCTTCAATGTTCCTGAATCCAGTTGTTACTAAGGCAAGTTTTATCCCAATCATTTGCAGAGTTTGGTTATTTCAGCCAATAGTTCCAATTTTTTTTTTAAGATTGACTTGGTCACTTACTTGGTCTTAATGAATCCACAACAGACTCCTTAAGGGAGTGTCTTAGTTTATTTTCTGTTGCTATAACAGAATACCACAGACGGTAATTCTTTTTTTTTTTTTTTTTTTTTTTTGGTAATTCTTAAACAATAGAAATTTGTTTGGCTCACATTTCTGGAAGCTGGGAAGTCTAAGATCTCAGGGCCACATCTGGTGAGAGCCTCTTGCTGTGTCATAACGTGGCAGAAGTCGTCACATGGTGAGAGGGCGAGAGTGCAGGAAACAGAGAAATGGGGGCCGAACCTCATCCTTTGATTAGAAGCCTACTCTTGCATTAACTAACCCACTCCCTCCATAATGGCATTAATCGATTTAAAATGGGACAGCCTTCACGACCTCATCACCTCTTAAAGGCCCCACTTCCTGGTACTGTTGCATCTGCAATTAAATTTCAACATGAGTTTTAGAGGGGACATTCAATCCATGGCATGAAGTGATGTTCGTAGGAGTTTGGCTATGCTGTTTTTACACATTACATTGTACTTAGCGCAAGGACCTGCAAAGAATAGAAACTCAACAGTTGTCAAAGTAACGATTTTTTTAAATTTCTATTTGAAATTCTGGAATAGTGTGTAAGATGCTAATATTCATAAAATTATTATGTGTAGGAAATCATGAGTAAGTTCAGAGTCTCAAGAGATACTCATACTTTAAGTTGCCCGTTTTCCAAAAAAAAAATGCACATATTTAACCATGCTGCAAACATACTCTTCTTCATTAACTGTCCATTGCCTCCATATAACATATTCTTTATACCTCCTCATATGAAAGTGCTTGATACAAATGTATTTAAATTTATTACACATTAATACACTGACAATCATATAACAAATAATGTAGATATATGTATATATATATATATAACCATGAATGTGTTCCAGCCTGGGGCAAGGTCTAGGGAGAAATGTTAAAATAAACAAATGTGTGTGTGTGTGTGTGTGTGTGTGTGTGTGTGTGTGTGTGTGTGTATTTTAACCAAGTTTCTGGAAAGTATATTAATTGCACTTAGAAAACCCAAGATGTAAATATAACAAAGTAAAAGTTTGCTCCACAGTCTCTCAAACAGACACCTTTCTATGAATTCTGTGTGCAACTTGTTGATGAATATGGAAAGTATCTGAAGATTTTCTTTTTAGTTGCCGTGATTTCCTTGAAGACTCTGGCACACAGCATGAGATTAAAATAATCTGGCATTGCTGGCTACTTTGCCCACAAATACCAAGGAATAAATATTAGAATGATGGATTCTCTTTCCCTTGTCAACCATGAATGTGTTCCAGCCTGGGGCAAGGTCTAGGGAGAAATGTTAAAATAAACAAATAGAACCAAAGAGTAGCTTTATTCTTTTATTCAGAGTTTATTAAAATACAAGAACAAATTGTATAAGCACACATACCACTCAGCACCAATATGATAACACTCTTTCTACTGATCATCTCCAAAGCAGTTCTTTTTCTGCAGCTGAGAAGCACATATGAGTAGCATATGCACACATGCATTCTCACCACATTTACCCAGTACTCTCAGCATCATGTCCCGAATATTCTCCTTGCCAGGGAGACAAAGATGGGGAGAGGCAAACTAATGTGACTACATCCAACCACTAACTGAGTCGATGACTCTTTCGTCAGTAGTTATCATCCGCACACTGGTCAACTCTGCACATCTCTGTCTTCCTCTTCGGGAACCCGATTACTTGGGCTAGTGAGTCTGGGGATAATGTGATGCAAAACTAAACAAAACTGGCCAACATTCCCTACCCAATATCATTTCATTGCTTTGGTTATAAAGTACTGGATACTTATTTCTTCACATTCCCCAATCCTAACACACATAAAAACCACACTAACCAGCGACATGGGCCTGGAGAAGTCTTGAGAGAATTTTCTTTATTTCCCATCCCCTTCTGTGGGTTTCTTTCATTTGTGTGTTTACGTGTTTGGTTTTTCAGGGGAGGGGGAGAAACGGAGGGTTTGAGCCAAAATAGTGACTTCATTAAACATCTGCTGGGTCTTCGAAGTCTCAGTAAATATTGAATCAACTCCCTGGAGCTCTGCTGTTGCTGCCTAAGACGGGCAGCCAGCCCTGACTTGCATGAGCAGTCTTGTTTGGATATCTGTACATGTTTGCTTTCTATTGGTTCAGACTCACCTTGCAACAGAGAGGGGTCTGTTAAGTCTGAGCCCTTGCTTCTGGTGTTTATACACACAGGGCATTAGGAAGTGGCCGATGTTTTGCTCAACCTAACGTCACTCAATGACTTGCAGAAGCCTTCAGCCTTCCTTCAGGTGTGAGAAGTTTGTTTTCAAATCCTCCTGGATCTGTAGATCAAGCCCTCAGGGCCTCATCCTTCCCAGTTAGCAACTTTCTACCTCTCCCACCCTAGATCCTCTCTTTCCTTAGAGAGCCTCAGGAAATGGCCAAGATTGTGCCAACTGCAAAGAGATTGGTCCGTAAGCCTCATTCTGGGAGTATATATGAAGAGTGGGTTTGGATTCTAGTTTTGGAGTGAAGAAGGAAGTTGGAATCTAACTACATATATTTTAACTCTGATTTTTGGCAATACCATTTAGAAAAAGAAAAAAGCTCCTAAAATTAAAAGCCTTACTTTCAGTCCCCACTGCTAAGACGCATGACATTGGGCATGTTCTGAAAAGCTCTGAATGCTAGTAAAGGTTTTCATTAATCCTTCAGTGGGACAGAAGTCTACATTTTTTCTTTTTCAATGGTCATTTGATTCTAATTAAGCTTATTTTCCAAATCATCAGTCAGAGGTCAGGTGGAACAAATGTCCAGATCAATCGATCCTCTTACAATTTACGTAATAGGAAGTCCTGTAAATCAGTAAATTCCTCTTGCTTTGCACATAGTCTGTAGGGCATCCTGAGGACACCTTGTAATCCACCTGGGAATCTTCCCAAAGGCATACATATTGTATTTAACCTGCCCTCTAGTAAGGTAGCACCATCATGTGACCTCACCATATGTCATAACTTTTACTTAAGAAGCAAATAGTAAAATACACTCAGGCAAAATGAAAGACAATAGCCTATTCTTTCCACCTTGATGAAAGAATAAGCACTTCCTGATTCATGGTAGAATAATTTAACTAGATAGACCACTGGGAAATGGATATTACCAAAAATCAGGGAGACTTCTATAAATAAGTTGAAGACACAGGACCAGAGACCAAACATGAAAATAGAAAGTCATGTAAGTTAAGTAGCTGTCACTTAGCTTGACAAAGCAGGAACAGTCACTAATCTACCTCTAAGGAGGTCAGTTACATTTTAATAACTGTATGAAACACTTCTAAATTACTGAGCAGGCATTTCCATTCATGCCCATTCAAGAAAGTCATTGTTGATCCCACTGGTATTTTCACTAAGCAATAAATAAAGTCAGTTTTTAATAGTTCCAAGACATAAGTCATTCAAACAATAAGCGTTTGAATAAAACCAGATGATATGATAATATTTAAAATTTCTTGGAAACTATTTTAATAATAGACAAGCTAATGCAGCTTAAAAGGCTAAACTGATAGTGCCATGTAAACATAGCCTATGGGAGAAATATGATCAGGGACTAAGAAAGATAACTCAGACTTTTATACATGATATATCATAGATTCATGCTATGATATATAAATAGATACACTTTTCCCTGTGAGAGTAAGAATTACAATTCTTCAAAGGAACACATACCTTATAAAACACATGATAGGCATGTGCGTATTGGCAATCTAATAACTTCTCAGCATATCAGCTAAAGCATTGATTTTCTTCTACCTCAAATAATGAGTTCTTGTTAATTTCATAAAAGAATGCATCACAAGAAATCATAAACATTGATGTTGAGATAAATAGGTTACATAATTATAGGTTTTACCCTGATAACACCAAGACATTCTACATAGTGTAGGATTCCTGAGCTTTGTCCATTCATTTTCTCCATTGACCCTTCCACAGCCTTTCTTCCAGAAATTCTTACATATTCTATTGAGCATCTTCTTCCCTGATAGCCTATGTCTTTCTATGTTTCCTTCCTCTGCTTTATTTCTCCACTGGGCTATCCTCTGGGAGAATAGGTCCGCACACATAAACAACCTCTTTCTTTAAAAAGATAGCACAACTGGGTGATTTTTCCATCATCCTTTTCCCCAGTCGACTAGCACTGCCTTAGCCAAATCTCATCCCCCCACCGGCTTATCTGACATACTGTTACATTATCGTACAAATAGAATAAAGGGGAAGCTTAAGGACAACAGTGTGAGTGTGCTGCAACCAGATTTTTTATTTGACTGCTTTAGGGTCCCACGTAAATCTCAACACCATTTTGAAGATAAAAAATCAATGAGGGCGGAGATAAGCCTTGAATGTAGAGGTTAACAGCTGAGGAATCTGAAATAATTATTCTCAATATGATTTGCCAGCAATTTGTTAGATAACATCACATTTTTGAAATTTGCTTTGTTTCTTTGTGTATGGTATTTATAGTATTTAAAACATTAGAAACCTGATGCTGCCACACAAAAAAAAATCTGTCACAATGGAGCCTTAATATTTACATGACATACCAGCTAGTGATATGACTGATATGTTGCTCCCATTTTAAAACAAGAAAATACTTTTGATTCTTTCATACCTAGTTCCCACTCCTTTCTCATTTCAGACAACTAGTTTAAGAATGTATTTTCAACTTTAGTTTTTTTCTATTAATTTATTTTTATTCAGTTATTAATGGAATGAACAAAAGATCCTTTGATTGTACCTTTAAATACAATCATATGATTTTATAATAGTCTCATATTTATCAAAAAAATTATGGTACAAAATTGGTTCATCTATTCTTTTGGGGGCTATGATCTTTAAATATCACTGATGGGTAAAACTATAGTGTCTATTTTAAAAAGAAAAAACTATTTTATATATATTAAAATAGCATTATAATCATATACTACGGGGACTTTAGATTACTAAAACTCAACTAATGGAAAAAAGGAAGATCCAGGTCCAAACTCAAATGTCAATGGAAATTCCACAATACCGGGCATTGCCTTATAACAAAGCCTCCAAAATTATTGATCAGAATTATCTATAACCTCCTCCTCTTCTATTTTGCAATGGAAGTAAGCTTGTTTGTTTGCACCTATCCTTCATTATAGTTCACCTACTTTGGGAGAAAATCAAGGCTGTGCTGAATGGCCATGGTACCCACCTCCCACAGCTGAGAATATATATACATTTGTATGTATGTATGTACGTATAATTTCTTCAGCTCAGCATTCAGAGACAACATGCTATAGAGACTGAGATTAGGAATGACTTGGCCACATAACAACTGCAGGAATGGAGAGGAAAGCACCAGCACCAGCAGACCCACTGGCTTTCCTTTAACAGGTATCATGGGAAGTAATTAACCCACTGAAAATATACATACCACATACATGTTTCAAAAGTGATTATTTCCAACAGAAACCCCTCACAACTACAAATATTTGAGAATTTTTTTCCTTTCAATCCCCCCTTTCTCCTTCTATCTAGGAACATATGACAAATAAATTGTTTTTATATGTGTATTCTCTATGCCACCTTGAGTGGAGCTGCTGCGTCTTTTTCTGGTCTTGCGTGTTTCCATGTTTTTGTGGCTAACAAATGAGTTCTACTCTCTACAGCCTCAAGGTGAAACTCTGAATTTTCCAAATCTTTCTGCCTCCTCTTTCCTAGCTTGTCAATTTGATTTCTTTCCTAGCACTCTCTCCACCTGCCTAGGAAGTAACCCTCACATTTCAGATGATCATTCTAATCTCCTAGATTGAGGGATTATTCTTGGTATCTACAAACATACCTGTAAGACCGAGAGTACTACATGACTAAAAGCTGAAACATCAGAAACGACTCTAAGGTCTAACCCTAACACCAATGTCTAACCACATGGCCTGGGTTCAAGGACTTGTTATAATATTTGAGGAATTTCCAATTAGGCTTCATCCATGCCAAACAGAGCCAAGGCAATACCCTTTATCTTAACATACACAGTAGCTTCCTAATGTAGCAATTATTCCGGTAAGTCTTTTCTTCTGGTCTCAAAGCATGCATCACCTGTATCAGTTCCTTCCCAAAGCAGAATGATCACATGCTGAATCAAGGTTTCCTCCTCTCCATCTTGGGATCTTTTCACATAAGGCTTTTCACTCAGAAGAGAAGTGACAGGGCTACTACTTAGCCCAATGCCATTTGAGTAGTGAAGAAAGTATGGAGCTGTTAGAGATTCATGGTCTTCTGAAAAGCGATCCTGTCTTTCAGTAAGGCAATGGGACTCTGTTGAAATATGGATTCAGTTCTTAATGTCCTTGCCTTTATATACTTTTTTAAAACAATAAGCTCTCTTACAATCATACCTTTAACCAGCTAATCTAGTTTTCTTTCATCTCTTGCTGACATTCTTCTCCAGCCAATGCCGGACTTCTTGAAGGTTGTAGGAGAAGGGGCCCTTTCCTCCCAGATAAGCAATTTTCTGTCTCTGCACAATGCACACACGTTCAAAGGCTACCCCGTAAGCTACGTTGGCGTTATTGTCCATGCGGTCAGCCACAACTCGGCACTGGGGCGGCAAGGAGAAACGCTCCAGAAGCTTCTGGGCTGCGGCACATCGATCTTCCTGGTTCTGGTGCTTCTTCACCTCGAAAGACCAAGAGGAGTCCCCAGGTATCGCCCAGCCATCTGATGGATGAGCCTCATCAATGTAGACCAGCAGGAAGTCAGCCACTGAGGAGAACTCTTCCACCAGTTTGCAGAAGGCTGGCAGCTGGCTCGTGAAAGGAGGTCAAGTAGCTGAGCCAAAGTTGACCACCAGTGGGCGCTCAGGGCTGGCAAAGTCAAGAAGGTGACATGCAGCTCCTTCAGCTATCTTCTCCTGGGTACCATTGCCACTGTCGTCACCTCCTTCTGCACCGGAGACATGCACCACACTGGAATTGGGGGCATCCTCACCCAATTTCACCTGATGGTTAAAAAAAAAAAAAAGGAGAGAACATCACATTAAACACATTGCCACTTCAATTCATGTTAAATAGTTACAATTTGGCTCTAATAGAGTGTGGTATTTTCTTCAGAGCATGTGGTAAACATTTATTGATTTGAGTAAAGAGACATCATGGCAGGTAATGTAAAGAACGGCCCAAAAGAAAGTAAAAGTCTTTTTCATTCTGTATAGTCACCGAAGGTAATTATTTTCCTCATTGAATGCACTGGAGTTAACTCTTTTTATAATTAAGCCAAGGCTGATGAACTCTTTCCTCCTTATTTTGCTGTCAATGCTTAGCATGCACTCTATAACAAATGATTAATTGACTTCATTTTAAAAGTTAGAAGCAAATGGTCTCCTTTAAGACAAATCATCGGGGGCTTGGGACACGGTGCCTCTTTCTGAATTCTGAAACACCAATCAAGACCAATATTTTCTTACACAATACTAAGTCACTGAATCTGAACCAATAGCCAATGATACCAGTGGGCTCTATTCTTGGCCAGACCTAGAAAACCTGAGGTCTACCATTTATAAGAAGGGTTACTTGCACTTAACCTCTTTAGCGATTCAGCTTTTCCATCTGTAAAATGGAGGTAATAATGCCCATCTTCCACATACGGCAATTGGAGGACAACATGAGCAAAAGAGCTCCTTGTAGACTGTAACTAGGTGGGTGGCTGTTGCTCTTATCAGATGCTCCCCCACCATGTGAAACAGAACATCGTCTTTCTTGGGCAATTCTGTGGTTTAAAAAAATATATATCCTGAGTAGAGCTTTTCACTCTCCTCAATATGGCATTCTGCTGCCACTGCTTACGGGTGGCTCTTATCACTCCAACGTCACAATTCCTACTAAATTAAAAAAAAAAAAAAAAACCAAAAAAAAAAGAGATTACTCCTGAACTCTAATTTCTCATTTTGCATGTGTGCCTGTTTCCCTCTTTGTATCTAGGAAATCACATTAAAAAGTACTTTTCTACCCCACAATTTGTTAGAAGCTCCTCTAAATTATAAAATATTGGGGCACAAGAGGTAGAGATAAAAATTATTTCATGTGCTCCCTTTGCACATGGTTTAAATAGTGGAAAACAGAATGAAGGAAAGTTTGCAGGCTTTGAATCTGTAAATTGATAATTAAAAAGCAGGCAATAATAAAAGAGCCAATTACTTCAGTTTGAATTAATACAATTAGATCTTCCTCAGAATGGCTTAATCAAAGCCAATAACATCAGGGATGACTTACGACAGTACATTGGTTTGTATACACTATCCTTAATATTACAATATACTTCCAGCCGGATCGACTTATTTCCCTCATATACATATAGCCACACATAAAACTACTGTTAATTGAAGTCACTTAGAAGTGAATTGTTAAAGATGTAACAATCCAAACCAATATAATACACTCGAGGGCTTTTATTCAGAAGCTTCTTTCTAATGTTAATGTATAACTCATTTTAACTGTAGAGAAAGAATTAAAGTTCTTTCTCTCCCTTCTGAAAAATCCCAGCAGAGCAGGTTTGAAATAAGCACTATTGGTTTTCTAAGAGAAATCTTACAGTAATAATCTTCCTTCTCAGAAAGGAAGCTGTTACTGACTTAAGTAAGTAAATTTGTTTTAAGTCGCCGCCACGGAGAAAGTTATTTTACTTGTACTAACTTTCTCAGTTAATTTACAAGTGACACTAGATGGAGAAATCAAATAAGCACATTTACCTGGATTCTTTCATACGAACTACACCAGTCTTTAAGGCATGAAAATATACATCAAAGTTAAAGATATACATGTTAAAGGTATTGTAAACCTTTTAATCCATGGGTTCTTTTTGGACTTCTTATTTTTTATTTTTACTTTTATTTTGTAGATCTAGGTAGTGGGTAGCAGTCTCTTCTCTTTAGACCTTTCTCATTAGAAACAGTAGTAATGGTTCCAGGAGGGCTGTTTTAACAATATCATGTGCGCTGTGTGACCGAACATACTGTGATGAGAAGACCGAAATGCACTCAGATTAGTCTGTGGTCATGGCTTCCTGTTCAGCAAACAACCCGTATACGTGTAGGTTCTTGGTAGGTAAAAACATTCATCTGCATTTTGGAATCATTTTTGAACCCTATAAACAACTACGTAGCCTTGATAAATGGGCCTCTAACCCTTTGACTCACCCAAGCAGGCCTGTCGACCCTTTCAGTATTTCTGATTATTCAACTGAATAATCTAATCTGATGCTTTTGTTACAAGACTCTCTGGTTACCTGAAGTAAATTTTCTTGGAAGTTAACACACCTCCTCCTTAGAGACAAGGTACTTCAGCTGCAGAATCCTTTCCAAAACACAGACTAGTTTGCCTTGGGAAATTTAGAGTAAGTGCCACACTGTCACTCTAAAATAAAAAATTAGGAAAGTTACAAAATCCATAATGCTCTTTATGTGAGGGATTCGGCATCTTGTTAAGATTAGGGTTAGACTGGGAAGTATTTATTTTGCTGAATGAATTAGTGCTAGTTGTTATAATCCTAGGTCAGTGAAGAATTTTACACTTAATGATAACCCTGACCTGCAATGAATGTAAACATATTTGGTGGCAGATAAGCTCACTGAAGCAGATACATTCAGAAATACGAATCCTGGAGCCCTCTTATAGAATACTACTGTAATCAACACTCAGGGTTATTGATCTGTCCTTGATTGTTTCATCTGGTCAGTGCACAAAACAAATGTGGCCTATTCTTTTTATTTTGTTGAGCAGCCAGGGTCCCTTACTGAATATTATAATGTCACAAATGGATATTCTTATTAGTGGAGATGCCTAGGCAAGAGAAAATGCATAGACAAAATTAGTATTATTAATAAAACTAAGAAGGAAAAACACACACCCACCATCCATAAACCCAAATGTGAGTAGACCAGTAGTTTGCTTTTATAAGCTTCATATACTAGTCATAAAATTGTCCATCATTGCTAAAACCTGATGGAGGACAATTTAGCTAAAATAAAGAAAAAAAAAAAAAACCTTTTTTTTTTTTTAGATATAAAAGTTTCCTTTAAACTAAAAGAAAATATTCTAAAAGGATATTACTGGTCATTCTCATCTCCCCATTTGGTCACCATAAAATTTAAATTCCTAATAGACCAGAGTTTCAAATGGAGAACTTCTTGGTTTGCTGGGTTATGCACCCTGCTGAGACAGGCTGGGAGAATCACCATTGTCTTCAATGATGGAAGATTCTTTGCTCTCCCCAGGAGCAAAGCATTCCTTGACACAGAGCCAAAAATGATGAAGAAAATAGAGTTGGTCCCATAATAACATTTAGGCTGCAGGAAAGAAACTCAACAAAAACAAGCTATCCCTTGGTACTCCCAAACTTTGTTTTAATTTCCCACAGTGGCACAGAAAGTCTCCTGGCCACAAGTTACCTATCATCTTAATTTCTCCTTCTTAGAGGGTTTGTGTTTGGTTTTTGTCCTTAATGAGACATATTTGCCAAAGAGGCATTCAAAAGGCATTTTTTACTCTTGCGGAAGAGTAATTAGGTCGGTACCTCTTTCCCTGCCAGCATTAGCCGCTCTAAAGAGAACCCTGCCCAGTATTTAATGCCCAAACACAAGAAGCATCATTTCCACTAATTGGTCTTCAAGTTCCGATGTTCCCAAAGGGTCCCTTTATTTTGCAAGGATCAGAAAGGACACACGTAAAATGTGATATTGTCATCGCTGACTTTTATCTCTCTCATCTGCACCATTACAGTGGTTCTTTCTTATGTTTTTTGCAAGCAACATCAACACAGCACCAACAAAAGAAGCAGGATTTGCATTTTTATAACAGAAGACAACTCTGGGCCAAGTTCAAATGCTGCAATGGACATCTTTATAAATATGAACGTGAACATAAATACATAGCATATATAAAAACGTGATTTCCTTGATGATGTTTAGTGTTCAGTGCATGGGGGGAAAGGAAATGCTTTAGCGTGTGGACTGTGAAACACAGGGCAAAGGGGAAGAAAGAACCATTCATCAAGTAGCAGCAGAAAATAGAGCATATACTACTAACCTTGTTTTTTGCTTTGGTTTTCTTTTTTTCTTTTTCTTTTCTACAGCCTGAGAAAGGTTTGTGGACAATATATCACATAATCTCATAATAGAAAGTAAAGCAAATCATAAAAATGAAGGGGAAGGGGGTGGTAGCAGAATTTTCACACATACTTCTTGCTATCCCAAGCCCTGGACATGGCTTTATTAACTATCAGGAAGTTTCAGATTCTTTGACATAATGACCAGGCTAAATCAATGTCCTTAGAAACATGGCCAAACAATCATTAAGCAGAGATTTAACCATTTATATTCAGATTGGCCAAATAAATCAGAGTTGAAGAATAGGCTACCTACTCCTTCCTCTGAGCTCAATTCCCTTGTAGCTATTCTCGTTTTAATTTGTACCTTGAAAATGTAGCTCTAAGCTCTATCACTCCCCAGTGTTTTATCCAAATGATGGACATGCTCTGGCTGTGTCCTGCTTTGTGTTCTTTTGTGATCGTTTCTCTCTTAAAAGGGCCTTTTTCCATTGTGGAAACTAGTGTCAAAGGCTTGAGGTGAATGAAGAGGAGGAGGAGACTGTTAAAGAGACCCTTTCAAAACCAAAATTATATGTTCAAATGAATATGTTTTCTGTACCTCTGCAATCTTAGCCGTGCGGAAGCTAAACTGCCTGTCAGCATCTATACTGTGTGTTTACTTTTACACTTCATTTAGGTAAGAGCCAGGCTCCCAGACAGAGCAGTTTGCTTATTGGTTGCATGTTTTTAGTCTCTGAGCATGAGCACAAGGATATACTGTTCAGATGTAATGACACTGACTAAAGAAACTTAAATAGCAAATATCGTTTATTCACCCCATGGTCTCTCACCAGTGTCTATAGACTTTCAATCAAAATTGTACACAGAACCCATCTCTTACCAAACTCACATTGTCTTTAAATGGTTCTCCATAAAGTTAATTCAAATCCTTTTCAATATTTTAAGAAAGATTTTTTAAAAAGTTTTTTATTTTGTTCTTTCTTATTTCTGGGTTGCCTCTTGTGGGGGCAAAACACAGGTATAATACTTTTGCTACACTTTCTGTACGTATCTTTCTAGGCATCTGACATGCAGTAACAAGGAGAATTAACAAGGGCAACTCACATGTCTAGTTGTATCCATGGGTACACGCCCCTCTCATCCTGGCAACCTTCACTTCTGGGGATGGGCAGCTCAACATAATGCAAGTCAGGATTAGGAAATAGTGTGATGCCATCTTAAACAGAACCTCCTACAATGTCTCTAGAAATGACTACACCCAAAGACAGTGGCACAGATGACAAGAGCATTCAGGGAAGTGATTGAACTTGATTGAGAGGTTCTGAGTGACCCTCAAATGCCACCACAGAAACCACCACCCTTGCTAAACTTGAAGGCAGAAAGAGACCATCATTCAGCTCCAGCTGTGTTCATAATGTTTCCATTCCCCACACACCCAGTCCAGTCTTGTCTCTGGATATATGGTTCCTGGGATTACTTCTGCACATGGTAGTTATTATATAAATCATCGAAAGCAAACAATAACACCAGTCGTGAACTTCGTCATTAATCAAATCGGTAGGCAGGAACGAAAAAATATAGAAGATAAATACACAAACCATATGCAAAAAGAAAAAACAAATCACTCATCCTCCCCAGTTTCCTGGAATGGGAATAACAAAGTATTGCAACACAATGGAACATTATACATTAGTGAAAAAAAACAATAAACTTTACTAAAGAGGTATTTGCTTGCTTTTCCATTTTCTGTTCAATAAGCTGCTTGATGGGAAAAACAACCTCACTTAATATTTGTGGGTAACATTATAGCCCCCATTGTGTATATGAGAGATGACTTTTTCATGTTGTTCTTAATGAAACATGACATTTATAAAAGAAATATATGTATGTAAGTAAAATTCTTCCAATAAGTGGTTTCTTTAATAGGCAAAAGGCAGTTGTCTTCCCAACAGTAAGAATTGAATATACTGAGATCAAACCACTAATACTTCCACAGTATCTGCTAACACATATGAAACATGATATTGATGATGGAATTTCCTTATTAATCGTATGTCTGACATACTCAAGTACTCCTCCACCTGCCTCCAAATTGCCTTCCCCTAAAACAAAACGTAAAAACTTCCCATCCAACATGTACATTTGTGGAAATGAGATGATCAATTCAGTATCTACTTTTCTACACCCCCTATTCTCCCTCACATGCACAATATACATGAGGTTTTACTGTTAGAACTTTGAGCATCAATTCATATTCTCATAAAGGAATTTCCGTCTACTAATATGAGCTCTTGCAATTCACATTTTTTTAACAACAATAAACACAAACCCTCTTTAGGGTACTATCAATAATAAAGACGTGGGGAAACTTCCCTAGTTCACAACAGATGTTTTCTTCTTGAACATCTGATTTTCAGAGGAACGGTCCTGTCCTGGATTCTTTGTAATTACAAGTTACTTCTTTCCTTTTCCTGGTGCATGGTTTTACTTTTCTAGTGTTTATTTATGGAAGACGCATTCCCTTCTGCCTCTATTATTTCAAGTGCCCTGTCTCTGGTTCTAAGGGGCTGCCTGCCTGAAGCATACCACTTCACTGAACACCTGGCTTCTATATTCCTCTAAAACACAGATGTACAGTTCCTTTTTCTGTCATCTTGGGCAACACTGTTAGAGAAACCAAGATTGTTCGTTTTGATAACTACTTTTGTCAAAATGGTTCATTCTTCTCAAGCCTGAGGGGGGAGTCTGGGGGGAACTTTAGGAGTCATGGGCATAGCAGGTGGGGGGAAACTGACAAAAGACCAGGGCCAAAATCTTCCTCTGTGCCCCTGCAGATCTCAGTTGAAAATACTCTGTCAACATCTCCAACCAGCAAAAAGCCTGGAACAGCAGTATTTTTCATTTAGACACTAAGATCATCACCTCTGATTTTAAGAGAGCAGCCCCTGGACACTACCTGTGCAGGTAAGGGAGACCACTGCTCTAATGCTCACAACAGCTCTGAGATTTAATGAACTCCAGACCCATCATCTCTTTCTAGGGCCACTTAGTTTATTTTTGAGAAAAAAGTAAAAGAGGCTTCCCTTGCAAATGCTGAATTTCTGACAGCCAGTTTTCAGATTTTTCTTTTGCAAGTTGCTATCTGGCAACTCAGGACTCACTGCCTGAAAATTGCTTCCAAAGGGTTCAAATTGGAATCACTGTAGAGGAGGTGACACACAGTTGCTTGCTTTCATTAACTCTTACCTCTACCAGAAACCAAGCAGCTACGATGCCAAATCACACTTGCTATGACCATTCTGTTATCTTGCCAACTCTCTGAGAGTTTTGAGTGGCATTTCTCTTTTTTGCTTTTCAGTACCCACCCCTCAAACACACTTCTTCAGTGCATCTCACATAGCCTCCCACCAAGCAAAACATCAAAATTCTAGTTTATGGCAAGAGTGGAATCAAGGCAGCGGTCTCTCTTCCCCATCATTTTCTCACTTTTCCCAAGTTATTGTACCAGCCCTCTACTCTATAGCCACAGTAAGATATTAATAACCCTTGGTAGAAACACTCCTTATTAGGTCACACAGAATCATTACGGTTTAACAGCTGTCTCCCAATCTAACCTGTGCAACAGGTGTGGAAAGTAAACTTGGAGGCGCAGTGGGCAGCCCCACAAATAGGGCTTCACAGCTTTCACCCTAATGCTCCCAAAGGCCTCTGGTCCCCAGCACGTGAGCCCCTGCCCCTGTAGACCTAAGGAGAAGCCATTCTCAGTTCAGCTCACCTGTTTGTAGGCATCGAGGAGGAAGCTCTTCCAGACGCAGCGCAGTCCCTCTGAGGTCAGCATGCGCCGCCACTCTCCGCGAGTGGACTTGGAGCGGCTCAGCAGCAGCACCACGTGCTTGAGCAGAATGACCGAGTCATAGAGCGCCAGGAAGAGGCAGTTGGAGAAAAAAACTGGCAGAATTTGCAGTGTGATCAGCAAGTCTACGCTGAGGATGCCCATCTTCTCTGCCTCCTGAGTCAGTTCCCTTGTGCGCTCTGGTTCCCCTTCACCCTCTTATTTAAAAGGGGGGTGGTGATAAAGGGGGGTGGGGGAGGTAAGGGGGAAGGGGGGGTGGGGGGAGAAGGGGGGGGGAAAAACTAAATTAAAAGGAAGCCCAAGTTGTCTCCTCTTTCAAAGAAGCAGAAATGGCAAGACTAAGTCCAGTCTCTCCAGCCCAGCAGTTGGAGTGTGCCCATCAATTCATTCAATTCGGAGCTGCTGCTTTTTTTTTTTTTTTTTTTTCAGTATTTAAGATGTTAAAAAAAAAAAAAAATCTGGCGTACCCGTCCCTAATCCAGTTACCCCTGTCAGAGTCCGTTAAAGACAGGCAGTTCTACTTTCATTTCCAAGCACCTATGAGACTGTGGCAGAGACTTTAAACTTTTCTTTAGCCTTTCATTATCTCTTTAAACGTAGCCTGTTTCTTTCTTGAATTGCCAGAGTTGTTTTTTAAATGTGCTTTAAGGGTGGCTTTTTTTTTCTTGCTTTACTCCGTTTTACACACACTTTCTGTGCTTCTCTTTCTCCCAGTCTCACTCTCTCCTTCCCCAGGACCGACTGACTCCTCTTTTTTCTCACTCTCAGTCTTTCCCCTCCTGCTATCTGTCTGTGGTGCAAAGTGCCTCTCTCTGCAGCCCAGTGAGTCTCCCTGAAGCCTTTTATACATTCCCTGGCTAATTGCTGCAATAGAGAAATGAAAGCCTAATCTTGGTAAAGATCTTGACGTCATTGAGAAAGAGGGCTTTACTTTGGCCAGGACTGCAGTGAATAGAAAAGCAAAACTCGACTTTTTTTTTTTTTTTTAGAAGGGGTGGGGGAGAGACAGTGGAATTTTGCTTTGTGATTTAAAGAGAGAGAGAAAAAAACTAATACCCTTGACAACTTTCAGGAAATGCTTCCAAACTTTGGGAAGAATAATTTAATATAATGTGTTGATTGACACGGCCAACACTCTCTCTTCCGATTATCATTATCATTAATTTCTGAGGGATTTTGGAAAGAAAGGATCCAGGAAGGCAGGTAGAAAAGAGAAAGAGTTATCACAGGTGGTCTTAGCTCTGTTTCTTAGCACACGTGAACATTTATATACAGTCTTTATATCTTTATACCACGACTCCAACTCTTCATAAGATCTGTGACCTACATCCTTTAAATTTTTTGAGTCATGATCTTATTTAAGAAAATGCAAAGTGAGTTGTAGGTGGAAAACTTTTAAACTATTTCAGTTCCATCACAGCATTTCTTTAAAGCTTCTTGCAGAAACTTGAATACAGGTTCCATTTTAGTTTTACCCAAGCTTCTAATGAAAACAACAACAACAACAACAACAACAAAAACAAATTCCTCTAGACAGTGAAGGAGCTAGGTGACATTCACTTAGCTTCATTTTGCAGATAAAATTAAAACTTTCCATTGAATAACATTGAGATGCCATAAGACTGAGATATTATTTATGTTTCACCTCTTCTGTTAGCATAATCCCTAAGAGACCTGATACTTTAAGAAATCTTCCTTTCTGTTGGAAAAAAAAAATTTAATTAAATGTATAGGGGGGTTAAGAGCAGACTGAATTGGTTCAAGGTGCCACATTGACCACTGTTCAATGACTTGCCTCTCCCATGAGTCTTTAGGACAGGTATTTAGGCAGACAATGCTTTGGCAGAATGCCATGACCCCTGCCTTATTCTACTTTTTCTCCCAGTGTTACTGAACAGATCACCTCTAGGAATTATGTTTTCTTGGAAGGTTGTGGCAACTATAGACTTTGGGGTGGGGTGTAAAATTGTAACTGAAAATAAATTAGCTGAGTTTTCTATGTAGCCAGAGCTCTCATTAAGCATAAGGTAAGCAGTAGGTGCAAGTTTGTGGTGAGTGTATTGCTGTATTTTTTCCACGTGGCTAAAACCTTCATGATCACAGAAATAATTTAAAAGCCTAGACAGTAGTCATTAATTTGTAGGCCTGTGAGCTGAATTCTGTGTATTAATGCATCTTGTTTGGTTTTGCCTTTAAAAATATAATCAAAAGAGAATATCTTTAGGTTCTGTGAGACCAGAGATTCTTGTCCACTTTGTTCACTGCGACCTCTCCAGCCCCTAGAACCAAGCTTGGCACACAATAAGCTCAATGAGGATGTTCTGAATGAATGAATGAACAGTGCATCCAGTGGGCCTCTGCATTGCTCTACACTAGGGGGCGCCATTTACATACAATATGATGTGAACGGGGGGGGGGGGTGCCCTGGCATTGTAAAACGTGGTGGCCTTGCGCCATGCCCTCTTGTGACACAACCCTCAGCATTCCCTACAAATTCTTTCATTTTTATCCCTAGTTTGGCCCGTGATGCATTTTGAATTTGCATCTCATGGATTAAATTGTTATAGACTTCAAAGCCTAGAAAAATAAACCATATATAAAAATTATGTTTTCCTATGACTAGCAATAATGTTAGCAAAAGAATATTACTAATATAGACACTGTACATTTACTGCATGTATCTTCTCAAACCGCTCAATGCCCTTACGGGAAAAAAGAAAGAACAAAGGAAGGGAGGTGACAACGCGGTTTTGTATTTTTTTGAGACAGAGTCTTGCTCCGTTGCCAGCTGCCAGGCTGGAGTGCAGTAGCGCGATCTCGGCTCACTGCAACCTCCACCTCCCGGGCTCAAGCAATTCTCCTGCCTCAGCCTCCTACTACAGGCGCACGCCACCACTCCCGGCTAATTTTCGTATTTTTAGTAGAAACGGGGTTTCACCATGTTGGCCAGAATGATCTCGATCTCTTGACCTCATGATCTGCCTGCCTCTGCCTCCAAAAGTGTTGGGATTACAGGCGTGAGCCACTGCACCTGGCTGACAACGTGGTATTTTAACTGGTCAAGGTGTGAAAGGCACATTGCCATAGTTCCCGCCAACAATGGCAGAAGGAGGTGTGGACTCAGGAAATGCTGCTTCGGCTCACTGCCCAAGCCTTAAAGTCTCTCCCCTTCTCAGACCTTCATTCCACCTCATGGGATTAAATCAGTGCTCTTCTGCAGTGAAGATTTTTGCCCCTTTAAACCAATTCTCTCTCACTTGCTTTTGCTCTGAAGGAGGAAAGTATGTTTGGAAATGGCAAACTAAGGAGAGGGATGGATAGAAAATCAGAAAGCTTTCTCTTAAATGTGAAGTTCAAGGCACATCCAGACTTTAAATGTTTATAAATTAGAATTAGGACTCTATTGGGGGCTTTTGTTTCTTTTTATTTTATTTTTTGAGGCTAGAAGTGTTTGAGAGGAAATTTTTTTTTAAAATAAGACATCAAAAAGATACACAGCCAATCCAATTACATCATTTCTCATTTCTCAGATTTCTTCTAGCATCGTTCTAAATGAATGAATAAACAAATCACAAAACTAAGAGCCATTCCTCTAGCAGATAGAAAATCTGTCCATCCAAGAAGTTACATTTCTCCAAAGCTATTTCTTTTTTTATGCATGGTCCACAGTTGCTTGTTCCAGTTATTAAGAATATTTATCACATTCATTTTCAAGTAATTTTTTTACTCATTAAGTAACAATATAATCATAAGGTGATGGAGTATGATTTTTCCCATCATATAGATGAGAGAAAGCAGATTACCAAAGTTAGGAAGTCTGAGTTGGTGTTGGGATTTTTTCCCTCCAGTTTTTTTTCTTTAATATCTGTTACGGATCCTGGTCATTACTCTGAGAACCAAAACTCTGATTGAAAGTGGTTTGCTACTAATTTAATCTTCTAAATGGCAAAGGCTGTCAGGACTTCACATCTGTTTAAGACTGTCCTGAATCATGTTCCTTATTTAGAGTTCACGTGTTCTTTCAAAGGGCTTGGATATCTTCTTGGTCATGTATATGTTCTTAGCAATCAATGAGTTCTTAGCAATGTAATGAGTGAAATGCAAACCAATGAGTGGCATGTTGGTTGCATTTCCCCATAAGATGTTGTGCAAAGGTTTTAAATTCCAAGGAAAAGCAGCCTAGGGCAAAATGCTTTGAGCTTTTTAAAAAAAAAAAAAAAAAAAAAAAACCTTTGTCAAATTGTTTAACATCTTTTACATTCCCATAATAAAAGATCATCTTGTCCTACTGTTGCCTCCTTCTGGTTGGAAAATAACAAGTAGATGAGTCACAAGTCTCTCTTTAGTCCTCTTCTTGACACTAAAATTGAGATTGAGAAAATAAAGTTGGATAATCTGAAAGCAGGCCTGGAAATTTTAAGCATAGCAGTTGCCACTACTATTTCCTTATTCTTATTTGAAAGAGGAGAACATCCAGACAGTTCTGTGACATTCGCAATTGACACCATCAACTTTCAAGCTGTCTCAGTTTCATGGAATTTTATTCTTTCTAATTCAAGTGATTTGTCTACTGCATAATAAAAAAATGGCATTTCATTTTTACTTTATTAAAAACATGTCAAATAAATATATTATAAATCTAAAAATGTCTGGAAACAGGAAGTATGCTGATTTTGGATTTGAGAATATGGTTGCCATACATAACCCTCAAACAGTGCTGCTCCTATCAGAGCACAGAATCACAAACTCTATAACCTTCTGCCTCTAGTGACTCTGTGCCTGACAGGGAGTTACGAGGAAGGGCTTACACCACAACTACTGGGTCACTCAAAATTCCCTGTGGGACCATCCATTCCACAAACACAGTCGTGTTCTCTGCCCTGTGATTAAAGGAGAAGCTCAATGGATAAAATACACAATCCCAGAGTAAACTCTGACACACCTTGACCAAAGCAACTTGGGGGCGGGAGGGCAGGCTGACACCCTGGGAGGTATGAGCATTCTCTCCCAGCAGCCCTCGCCATAGGTTCCTCTGCAGCGCTGGCTGACAGCACCCCTCTGAGGTGTTGATGCATTTCCTTCAGGAACTGTTGCTGCTCTTTTTTTTTTCTAGGCTACCTACTGGTAAGACAGAGGGGGGAAAAGGAAATAAAAAGGACAGGGAAAGCAGAAATGAAGAGAAAAAAGGTGATCAAGATGGTAGGAGAAAGGCGGGGAAGAAAAGGTTCAATGAATTGCCAAATGTGGCAATGCTTTTTGTGAGGTAGCAGCTGTCCAGTGTCTGGATGGAAGCCACCACTGCATTGCACAGAGGCCACAGAACAGCTGTCAGGAGACAACAATACCCTTCACTTGCTATTGGCCTGATCTAGAGCCACATGGATAGCCAATCCCCTCCCCCACCACTGCCCAAACCTCTCCAGGTGCCTTGAATGTTATTTGGCTTTGAAAACCATTCATCAGCCTCTAGAGACACCCAGAGTTGGGGATGGTGTGGAAAGAGGGCTGGTAGGGGAATCGAGAAGAGACTCTGTAAAGTTATACATGGTGAATTCATTCCGGACCAAAAACAGAAAGAAAAAGCTCAAAATGAGGAAATTGAAGCCACCCTTTCTTTTCTAAAAATATGACTCAATCTATTCTTTCTCCCTAAATCCTTGACCCAATGCAGTAGACCAAAAGAAACAAAGGAAAATGATCAAAAATAGCCATCATCTTTGGAATAACTTTTCCTTTACTTTGTTTCATTCCACAGCTCATAGGAAACCACCAGATGATATTAAGCTTTAAAATAAAATAGGTCATTCTTTATAAATGGCTTTACAGCAGCTTTTCAAAAAAAGTCACTTATCCATCACCTCCCTCATATGCTGAATATGTGAACACAGAGCATGACAAAATATATTAAAAAACATGCTGGCTCATGCCATTTCAGAGGTAATAGTGTAGTTTGTTCCCACTGAGAGCAAAGGATGCCACACCTCCTCTCTCAAGAATCAGTACCTAAGCAAGTCTCAAAGGAAAGAAACTAGGTATTCTATTCTAACCTCAGTGGAAATGGGGAAGCTAATAGAATTACCTGCAGCATGAAAAATTCCTGTTTGGTAAGAGGATAAAATACCTGCAATGAGGATGACCGTATAATGAGTGTGTTACCAAGGGGAGTTATTAATATGTTATCAGTGGACTCAATGTAGGGAGGAAAGCTAAAAAAGCTACCTCTCAAAACCTTTTTAATACTGTGGTACTCTTCAAATAATGGTTCAGAATAATTTACTCTATAACATTACATAAACAACACAACTGAACAACATTCAGTTCAACACAACTGAACAGCGGAACACAACAACTCATAAATTATTGGTCTGTTTCCATTTCGACTCGGAAGACTAATATTTTTGTCAATTAAGTGAATCCTTATGCTTTTCTAAGAGGTGGTAGACACGATAGCACTAGTGTGTCTTCCAAGGACAAAATATAAGGCATGAAATTCGAATCTATTTTTATATCCAGTCTCATTTATGAGATGGACCCTGGGAAACTTTTATCAAGATGTGACCACTTTGCTAAGTGATTGTTTTCAAAACAGATGGATAAACACATTTCCAACTAGTCATGCTTTACTATATCAGGGAAATTGTCATGTTTTAATGATTCTATATCTGCCTTTGCCAAATAATACATTTTATGATTTTTGTATCAATAATGAGCTAAGTAATAGACAAATCTAAGAACTGGAACTCCTCAAAGCAAACATCGCTACTGCTTTCTGATAAATGTTAAATAATACCAACTCACTCAGCAATTTGGCATTCACCTTTTATCAAGAGATGTCATGTTCTGGTGGACTTCAAGCATAAGTCACAGAATCTATTTCTGGGGCCATACGGGGCCTATGACCAGAAACAAATCTCTGGTTTTATTTTTCTTCCTGCAAAATGGAGGTTAAAATATTTTCTCACATTTATACCATGTTGATGGGTAGTATATTCAAGTTTATAAGAAACTTAGCTTTATTCTAAAAATATTCAATATAAAAAATATTTTAAAAATTGACAAGTTTTTTCAGATCTGCCTAAGTCAATAGATTCCTTCTAGTAAAACCTTCTTTGTAAAAACAAATGCACACAAACATGAACACACACACACACACACACACACACACACACACAGATCCTGGCAGGCAGGCCACATAAGATTTTTAGTTTGAAATACCAACCTGTTCTACCTAACATAATGGAAACTTTGGATGTAGTAGAAAATAGAAAAAATTACTTGTAACTGGGAACTTCATGGGTGGGCTTTTTTCCTAAAGAATAATAATAATCAATCTGAATCTTTTCTTAAACTCAACCCTAAACTGAACCTGATGGGGAGCCCCTGAGAGATGAATGTTCCTTACCTCTAAATTACTCACCACATGACATTCCCTTTATTTTCCAAGATTCAAGGGAGAGTAGGAAGAAAAGCTGGCCAAATATTTCTGACCCTGGAAAACAAATGCTCTCTAAGTTTCCTGGACCAGAAAGAAGTAGAAAAACTTTTAAAAACATAGAAAAATCCCTGACATTTTAATGGACAATATGCTTATCAAAGTCTAGTCTCAACAAAATGCAGTATTTGGCCTGACGCGGTGGTTCATGCCTGTAATACCAGCACTTTGGGAGGCCAAGACGGGTTGATCGCTTGAGGCCAGGAATTTGAGACCAGCCTGGCCAACATGATGAAATGCCATCTGTACTTAAAATATAAAAAGTAGCCTGGTGTGGTGGCACAGCCTCTAATCTCAGCTATTCAAGAGGCTGAGGCATGAGAATCACCTGGATCCAGGAGGTGGAGGTTGCAGTGAGCCCAGGTTGGGCCACTGCATTCCAGCCTGGGCCACAGAGCAAGACTCTGTCTCAAAAAGAAAAAAAAAAAAAAAAATTCAATGTCTTCCAATACTTTGGGTACTACTTTGCATCCTCTTTAAGAGATCATTTAAATCATCCTACACAGATGTTTCCCTACTGTCCTGGGACCTGAAAACTATGGATCTCAAAAGATGGTCTTTTTATACAACCGAGTCACTTTTCTAAAAGGAGTTAGAAGGCACCAGTGGTTGGAAAGGGCGAATGGCAAGGCAGAAAGATGGCCAGTAGCGCTGGATTTAGATGAATGGATGTCATAAGAAATTTGAGGGCAGTGCAATAATCAATAGCATTTGACTGCTTTGATCGCAATAGATGTTAAATATCAGAAAAGTTAAGAAATAGAAAGAATGTAGAGGTTAGTTCAAGGAAAGGATATGAAATTGAAAGTCAGCAGGCAAAATACTTCCCTTTTCTATCTGTAGCCCCAGTGAAAGGACATGGGATATGTGAGAAGAGGAATAGGAAAAAGCCAAGAGACATCTGCTAACATTAGAAAATCTACTCAAAATCACTCAAAGGATACAACTCTAAGTCATTTTTTAAATCAAGTTACCCATGCACTTACAACAAACATTTGTCGAAAGCTACAAAGTTAGTCCTTGTGCTGGGCATTGAAAATGATCCTGGGTCTCAAAAAAATTTAGAGTCCAGCAGGGGGAGACATACAAACTAAAGAAGGCAACACGATGTTATACATGCTATATTAGAACTGCATCATACAGTAGAGTTTAAAGAAAGACTTACTCAGATCTGTGCGAAGTCAGAGTCAAGAAAGGGTTAATGAAGAAAATGCACAGGCACAGGCCCAGCTAAATACAGTATTGCAAAATGAAATTCATTCATGTAGTATTTGATAATGGAACAAATTTAAAACAATTGTTTGGTATACATCATGTTTGTAATATTTTATTATAAATCACAATTAGAGGAACTTAACATGGTATTTTTTGACTTTAGAAGATAATTAGGTTTGGATAACCTCTTAATAAGCATAAAGTTGATATAGATCAATAAAATGAAAGAAGTTTGTTAAAATCTTTGTTCTTGACAGACCCTATCAGTATCAGCAGGGAATAGGGACCTGGGTACATCCTTTGTCTCCTTTTCAACTAACCGAAAATTAGTAGATACAAGCTCAATGAGTCTTAGTATCTAGATGTTATAAAGCGTGGAACTAGGAAGTAGTTCTTGGCAAAGCTGTTCACTTATAGTTAAAGAATACATTAGTGGTAAAGATGGCAGCAGCCAAGTAAGTTTTGGTTCTCCACAACCACACTTTTGTATAATTTGGAGCCATTCCTTTCATTCTGGGGTTGGCCAGGTACCTCGCTAAGCTTTTTTTTTTTTTTTTTTGACGGAGTCTTGCTCTGTCACCCAGGCTGGAGTACAGTGGCATGATCTTGGTTCACCATGACCTCTGCCTCCCGGATTCAAGTGATTCTCCTGCCTCAGCCTCCTTAGTAGTTGAGATTACAGGCATGCGCCACCACGCCCGGCTAATTTTTGTATTTTTAGTAGATACAGGATTTCACCATGTTGGTCAGACTGGTCTTGAACTCCAGACCTTGTGATCTGCCCACCTCAGCCTCCCAAAGTGCTGGGATTACAGGCGTAAGCTACCATGCCCAGACAACGTTTTCATAAAATATAATGACATTCCAAATTCGTGACTAGATAATATTAGAGCCTTTGGAACTAATCTTAGTTAGTATGAATATTAATGCTAATATAATAACTAATATTAATGCTGCTGTGGGGGTAGGGAGAATGTGCTTATAACTAAAAATGACTTTACTTCAAATTTCCATTCTTCCAGTTCTCCTCAGTCTAAACCTCAGGAAATTTCTCTTGCTTCTTTATTTGTGGTGCTTCTTAGCTCTGTCCAGTCATGTCAAGTCGCCTGGACAGTAGACCGAGGCAGGGCTAGAGACTTTGAGGATGTTTACTCATAGTGGAATTGTATAGGCCCCCTTGAGAAAGAGGTAGAAATTAAGATTTTACAAAAATAGAAAGTATTTATGAAATACAGAGCCTGTCATATACGTGCACAATGAATATTCTTATTTCCATATTCAGAGTATAAACGCTTTCTGGGAAATAGTTAAATCCTAAGATTTTTTAAAAAAACTTTCTATCATGGAAAAATTCAAACATATGCAAAGTAGAGTGATGTGTATAAGGAATCACTCAGCATAAGCTCCTAACCAATCTTGTGTCCTCTTTACAACCCCTACTCACTTCTTGTTTCCTATGTAACCCGAAGGAAGTTCCAATGAAGCTTTTGGTTTTCCCAAAACATCTACAATGGTATTATTGCCTACAGAAAGCATCAAATAAACTAACTAGCTAATTGATTTTTTTCTCTTATTTCTACCTTTTGCTCACTCTTTGACAATCATCTGTCAAGCTACTAAGAAATATATGGGAAACAAATTTTTCTCCATCATTTCTGAGCTAGAAACCAATGTTTTGCCTGAGTACCTTCACGCTACAGTGATAGGTATTTTTAAAACGGCAGGGACAGATAATAAAACCATAACATTTTCATAAATGATTGAACCACAGTCATTTCCTTTTTCTCCCCCCATTCATTTTTAATGATATGCAGTACCCATGCTGACTCAGAGTAAGATTGCTTTTTAAATTATGAGGTGGTCTCAGTTTACTCATTTACATCTATCCCAGAATGCAATGTGCTACAAGGTGAGGCAAGAAATTGCCAGCCTGTTCATAAGACTCTGGCAAATGTGATAAAACAGAGGTAGACGATAAGAATTCATGGAGGTAATCAATACCTAACTAACGTGTTTCTTAATGAGGACTTTCTCATAATGAAACTTCGTTGCTACAAAAAACAAGCAATTTACCATAAAAACAAATATTGTAGGACTATAAACTTGACTTCTTAGTGCAACACATAATAGGTCTATGCACCTTCTTCTCTAAAGTCATCCATCCCCCTTCCTTGAGTCATTGACCTCGTCCGACAAGTAATAATCGCTTTCATCAGTGATCTGTCATCTTCGCAACTACTTACCATTCCAGAACAACCCCAAGCCCAAAAGTGATGAATGGAGGCTTTAGAGGGTTTTATGGAAAACGTAATACCCTTCCCCATATCACCGATCACTAAAAGAGAGGTGAAAGGTGGGAGAGGAGAAGCGTGTGCAACTATTTGATTCTCTGCATTCTCTCTAACAGAGGTATAAAATTTTACCTGATGCTCTCTACAAGTACAGCACACTTGCATATGCATGTACATTAAATTTTGTAGCTGTGCTTTGCTATATTGAAAAACGTATTCAAATAATAAATCTCAATACATGAAAATGACTTTTTCCTACAATACATAAAAATGCCAGGGCAATCTGCTTTCTATGATCAGACACCAAAGAGCTAAACATTGAGTGATACTCAACTTTATGAGACACATAAAAAAATGAAATAAAAATGGGTAAGAAAATAAACATTGAAAGTGATAAACTGTCAAACAGAAATGATCACGAAGTTTGTAACAATCTGCATTTTCCATTGTTTTCCACTTACCTAGCCTTCCCCACTATGAATTTCTTTTGCTTATTTTCCTTCTTTTAATAATGTGTGTTCCCATGATCATTGACATTAAAGGTCAGGAAGCAAGACTAGGTTTGTATTTCTTGGGAGAAATATAAGTAACTGAAAAATGCAAAAATTTCCTATATACTTGAATGTTTTATATAGCGACTTTCATTTAATAGCTCTGAAAAAATGGAATCTCTTTACAGGGATACTGTTTCTTTACCTTGTACCATATGAAACCACCACAATCGAATTTTTCTTAACCTACAAAAACAGCAGTTGCATATGGCTTAACTATTTGCTAATTTTAAATAGAAAAGATCTGCAGATTGCCATTTTACTTGAGCTATATATGATTATTTATTGGTGAAATGCACAGAGGAAAAACGAAGTATTCTTTCTTTCATTCTTTCCTTTCTTTTTTTTTTGAGACAGGGTCATGCTTCATTGTCCAGGATTCAGTACAGTGCAGTGGCACAACCATAGCTCATTGCAGCCTCAAACTCCTGGACTCAAGCAATCCTCCTGCCTCAGCCTCTTAAGTAGCTGGGATTACTGAGGCACACCACCATGTCTGGCTAATTATTTTATTTTTTATTCTGATGGGGTCTCACTTTGTTGCCAGGCTGGCCTCAAATTCCTGGGCTCACAAGATCCTCCCACCTCTGCCACCCAAACTGCCGAGATTATAGGCATAATCCATCATGCCCAGCCTGGAAATACTGTTTCCATTGGTATGTGCTTGACATTGTTATTTGAAATGTTATTTTTTTAATTGTATCATACTAATAGTGAAAAACCCATTAATAATATTTTCAGTCTCACCCATCAATGACTGTGTCATTGGCTTAACATACAGCCCCTGGATGAAGTTACATACCTTACCAATTAGTGTGTATGTCAGGCACAATAGTGCCTTCTTCAAAATGACTACACTTAAAACATATGTTAGAACATAGCATGTTAAAACTCAGTAGAACTTCTGGCTAGAAAATATTTTGTAGGCAATCTATTGTGTTGTTATTAACAAATGTGAGTGAATTATACTACAATAATAATGGGAGGAAAGGGATAATTTAGTTTTAGAGGTAGAAAGGCAATCTTAACCAGGGATGGCCTCAACTAAATTTATATTAGGTATGGCGTTCAGGTCAGCAGGAAAGGAATTCTGATACAGTCTAAAAGTTTGAGCTTTTATTTATATTTATAAAAAGTTGAAAAGGCGAATTATACATTTTCAGAGTAGAGTGTAACTTCTTCTCTGAGGGAACAGCATAGCTCTGCTACTCCTAAGGCTACTACTCTTAAGGGACTCTCATAAGACTTGGTTTCTAAGTCACCTTCTCAATTTGGGGGTTGGCTTAGCCTGTCCCTGTTGTAGATCAAGTTAAATAAAATCCACAAAGCAGATTAAACACATTGTTTAGACACCAAGTCACTACTTTAATCACCTTTGAGACCCGTCTTGATTAAATGTATCAAAACAAAGTAACAGTAAAGAAATATGGATTATATCACAGGCCACCAAGCAAGTGACATCTTCCTCGGTGGAAGATACCTTCCCACATAATCCTCCTTTTATAATATCCGCACAAACTACACCAGGTAATGATTGCTGACTTTCAGAGAGAACTTATTATATACCTGCCACTCTTCTAACTATCTTAGTAGCGTTAAGTCACGTAATCTTCATAACAATCTTATGGCCTAACTACCAGTATTAGGCTTATTTTGTAAATGAGAAAATCAAGACTCAGGAAAGGGTGAAGCAAATTGCCAAAGGTCACAATCTTTGAATGACATAATTCTTATGCTGGAAGTGGCCATGAAGCAATCAATTAGTTAATTTCTCAATTCGCGTGAAAGGCTAAAAAATTCCACTGGCTCCAACAAAAAGATACTAAATTCCAACCTCTGGAACCTACAAATGTTGTCTTATTTGGAAAAAGACTGTTTTGCAGATGTGATTGTGTTAAGAATCTTGAAATAGGAAAATTCTCCTAGATTATCTGAAGGTCCTTAAATGCCATCTCATGTGTCTTTATAAAATGGAGGTAGAGACATAAGAGACACATGACACAATGAGAAGATGGAATACAATGAGACTTGAAAAGCACTTTTGGCCCAGTGATACTGATTTCAGACTTCTGACCTCCAGAACTGTGAATACATTTTCATTGTTTTTTAAGCCAATCAATTTTTAATAATCTGTTTCAGCAGCCACGGGAAACTAATACAGGCGGCAATCTGAAGAATATTTAAACTGGTGAACACAAGCTAAACATTCCTGGTTTGTAAAAACTAGAGGAGAGTTTAGATTTTTTTTCCTTTGGCAATGTACTATTACACAGGGTTCCCTAGAGGGACAGAATAGGATAAATATATATAAAGGGGAGTTAAGTATTAACTTACATGATCACAGGGTCCTACAATAAGCTGTCTGCAAGCTGAGGAGCAAGAAGAGCCAGTCTGAGTCTCAAAACAAGAACTTGGAGTCCAGGCTGGGCTCTGCGGCTCACGCCCGTTATCACAGCACTTTGGGAGGTTGAAGTGGGGGGATCATGAGATCAGGAGTTCAAGACCATCTGGCTAACACAGTGAAACCCCATGTCTACTAAAAATACAAAAAAATTAGCTGGGAGTGGTAGCCTGCACCTGTAGTCCCAGCTACCTGGGAGGCTAAGGCAGGAGAATCACTTGAACTTGGGAGGCAGAGGTTGCAGAGAGCCAAGATTGCGACACTGCACTCTAGCCTGGTGACAGAGTGAGACTCTGTATCAAAAAAAAAAGAACTTGCAGTCTGATGTTTGAGGGCAGGAAGCATGCAGCACAGGAGAAAGATGTAGGCTGGGAGGCTAGGCCAGTCTCACCTTTTCATGTTTTTCTGCCTGCTGTATACTTACTCGCAGGTGATTCGATTGTGTCCACCATATTAGGGGTGGGTCTGCGTTCCCCAGCCCGCTGATTCAAATGTTAATTTCTTGTGGCAGCACCCTCACAGACACATTAGGAACAATACTTCGCATCCTTCAATCCAATCAGTTTGACACTCATTATCAACCATCACAAATCCATCCCTTGCCAACTTGAGTCTACACACATCTCCTGAGATTTTACATAGCCTTCAAATGAAGACAACAATAAGGTCATAATTACGTCTAATATAATACAACTCTCCTTCATACAACTGGACATGCACCAATCCCCAAAACAAATACTACTACATGAAGTTAACAATACTTAAATGCTGATATGAAGTTAATAAATCTTATGTCATGTGATAAAGGAAAAGGAAATAAAATGAAGATATTATTGAAGTACAAGTGTATACATGCACAAACATTTTTAACAAAAGAAGGAGGAAATACTCATGACATTTACAGTCCTCGTTTCTGCAGCTGGTCACTTGGTCACAGTAGGTATTGATAACTACCTTCTTCTACTGCCCATTCTATCCCTTTGCTTTCAGCAAGCACCACAGCAGGTTGTGGTATTTTTTCCTGGTGGAGCAACTCAAACCTTCATTCCTGAGGGGTCTGGACCACTTGTAGTCCTGTCTGGGACTACAATCCAGATTGGGCCATTATAGTTTCCTATTGACCTTAATCACACGGCATGGTAATACTAAGAGACACCTCAATGGAGTAGTAGACTGATTTCATCTTGATAGTCCAGGTCAATCACCTCAGCCAACACTGTAACTCCCTTCTTAATCTGTTGACTTAAAGGTAGGAGGAGCCCAAAGCATCCAGGTGGCAAACTTTTTTTTTTTTTTTTTTTTTTTTGGAGACAGAATCTCACTCTGTTGCCAGGCTGGAGTGCAGTGATGCAATCTCAGCTCACTGCAACCTCCACTTCCAGGTTGAAGCGATTCTCCTGCCTCAGCCACCCAAGGAGGCTGCATAACTACACCCAGCTATTCTTTTTTTTTTTTTTTTTTTTGTATTTTTAGTAGAGACGGGATTTCACCATGTTGGCCAGGATGGTCTCGATCTCTTGACTTTATGATCTGCCCACCTCGGCCTCCCAAAGTACTGGGATTACAGGCATGAGCCACCACACCCAGTCCCAGGTGACAATCTTAATTTTCAGTTTAATGGAATCTGTTGTATCTCCTGTTGGCAGCACTCCTTTCTCTGGAACTAAGACCTCTAAGCCAGCAGAACATAATGTCATGGGGACAGGAAGAAAAAATGTTGCTAGTAGATCACTAGGGGTGATGCTGAGTGGTGCCACTTCTGCTTCCACCCCTTCATTCCTGGACCCATGAATCTTGGCTATGGGAGAAACAATACTACTACATATTGGATGCTTTTTCAGAGCACACATGGCCTTCTGGAGAACTTTGCCCCAGCCCTGCAAAGTGTGGTCACCTAGTTGGCATTGTAATTGTGACTTCAAAGGCCATTCCACCATTCTATCCACTCACCTGCTTCAGGATGATGGAGAACATGTTAAGACCAGTGAATTCCATGAGCATGAGCCTACCACCACAGTTCTTTAGCCATAAAGGCAGTGCCTTGGTCAGAGGCAATGCTGTGTGGAATACCATGATGGTGGATAAGGTATTCTGTGAGGCCATGGATGGGTAGTCTTGGCAGAAGCATTGCATGCAGGATAGACAAATCCATCTCTGGAGTAAGTATCTTTCCAGTGAGGACAAACCTCTCTGCCCTTTCCAGGATGGAAGAGGTCCAAGATAATACCTGCCACCAGGTAGCTGGCTGATCACCCCAAGGAATGGTGCCATATCAAGAATGCAGTGTTGGTCTCTGCTGCTGGCAAACTGGGAGCTCAGCAGTGGCTATAGCCAAGTCAGCCTTGGTGAGTGAAAGTTCATGTTGCTGAGGACATGCATAACCTCCATCCATGCCACCATGGCCACTTTATTCATGTGCCCATTAGGCGATGACAGGGATGACTGAAAAAAGGGGCTGAATGGTGTCCACAGAACGAGTCATCCTATCCACTTGATTATTAAAATCCTCCTCTGCTGAGGTCACCCACTGGTGCGTACTCATATGGAATACTTCACAGTTTTGGACCACTCAGAGTGTTCCATCCACATACCTCTTCCCCAAGTTTCTTTGTCACCGATTTTCCAATCATGTTTCATCCAAGTCCCTGACTGTCCAGCCAAATGATTGTCTACAGCCCATGAATCAGTCTATAATGGCACATCTGGCCATTTCTCCTTCCATGCAAAGTGCACAACCAGGTTCACTGATTGAAATTATACCCATTGGGAAGATTTTCCTTCACTGCTGTCCTTCAGCAATGTCCTAGAAAGGGGCTGTAGTGCTGCAGCTGTCCACTTTCGGGTGATGCCTGCATATGGTGCAGAATCATCTGTGAACCAGGCCCTAGTCTTCTCTTCTCTGTCAACTGATGATAGGGAACTCCCCATGAGGCCATCAGTGCAGGCTCGGGGAGAGAAGGCAGAGTGGCAGGAGCGAAGACCATGGGCATTTGCGCCACTTCCTCATGTAACTTACTTGTGCCTTCAGGAACTGCTCAGCCTGATCACGTATATACCATTTCCATTTGATGATGAAATGCAGCTGTGCACCACCCACTTTATGGCTAGATGGGTCAGAAAGCACCCAGTTTATGATAGGCAATTCAGGTCGGATGGTGACTTGACCCATAGTCAAATGTTCAGTTTCCTCCAAAGCCCACTAACAGGCTAAAAGCTGTCTCTCAAAAGGAAAGTAGTTATCTGCAGAAGACGGCAGGGCCTTGCTCCAAACTCCTAGAGGCCTCTGCTGTGATTCACCTATGGGAGCCTGCCAAAGGCTCCAAACAGCATCCTCATCTGTCACTGACACCTCAAGCACCATTAGATCTGCTGGGTCATATGGTCCAAGTGGCAGAGCAGCTTGCACAGCAGCCTGGACCTGTTGCAGAGTCTTCTCCTATTCTGGACCCCACTCAGCCTTTCGGGCCACTTGATAAATGGGCTGGAGTAACACACCCAAATGAGGAATGTGTTGTCTCCAAAATCCAAATAGGCCCACTAGGCATTGTGCCTCTTTCTTGGTCATAGGTGGGGCCAAATGCAGCAACTTATCCTTTACCTTAGAAGGAATATCTCGATAGATCCCACACCACTGGACCCCTAGAAATTCTACTGAAGTAAAAGTTTCCTGAATCTTAGTCAGATTTATTTCCCATCCTCTAACACACAAATGTCTCTCTCACCAATAAGTCCAGTAATGGACCAGTGTGATATTTTTCAGAAGCAAAAGGCAATCAAGGTGTCTCTGAATAAGGCTGTGACACAAAAAACCAGAGAGTTGATATAACCCTGAGGTAGGACAGTAAAGGTATATTGCTTGCCTTGCCAGCTGAAATCAAATTGCTTCTGGTGGGCCTTATGAACGGAATGGAGAAAAAGGCATTTGCCAAGTCAGTGGCTGCATCCCAGGTACCAGGAAATGTGTTGATTTGCTCAAGCAATGAGACCACATCTGGTACAGCAGCTGCATTTGAGGTTACCACTTGGTTAAGCTTATGATAATCCACTGTCATTCTCCAAGATCCATGTCTTCTGTGCAGATCAAATGAGAGCGTCGAAAGGGGATGTGGTGGGAATCACCACCCCTGTGTCTTTCAAGTCCTTGATGGTGGTGCTTATCTCCACAATCTCTCCAGAGATGTAATACTGTTTTTGATTTACTATTTTTCTATGTGGAGGCAGCTCTAATGGCTTCCATTTGGCCTTTCCCACCATAATAGCTCTCACCCTACCAGTCAGGGAGCCAATGTGGGGGCTCTGCTGGCTGCTAAGTATGTGTATGCCAATTATGCCTTCTGGCACTTGGGAAATGACCAGAGGATGAGTTAGGGGACACACTGAACCCACTGTAAGTTGGAATTGAGATAAAACTCCATTAATTGTCTGACCTCAATGAACTCCTATTTTAACTGGAGTACCAGAATGACATTTTGGGATACCTGGAATCAACATCAGCTCAGAGCCAGTGTCCAGTAGTCCCCAAAATGTCTGACAATTTCCCTTTCCCCAATGTGGAGTTATCCTGATAAAAGACTGGAGGTTTCCTTGGGGAAGGATGGGAGAAAGATTCACTGCATAAATTATTGGTAGTGTAGTGGGGTCCTTCTTCAAGGGGACCCAGCCTCCCCTTCATTCAGGGGGTTTTGGCTCAAATCTGGAAATTGATTGAGGGGCCGTGATTGTCTGTTTTTATCATTCATATTAGTCCTTTGTCCACTCGACCTAGAAATTTTCTGCTTGTATAAATTAAATAGGAATGCAGTAGGCTTCCTACCAATTTCACTTGTAGAAATACTCTGATTAATTAGCCAATGCCAGAGTTCTACACAAATCAGACTATTCTGATTGCTGTTTTGTCTCTGCTGCCCATTACAATAGCTATGCCCACCTTGCCTTTGATGGTTGAGTGCTGCCACTTGACCCCTGCCACCTCAGGTTCCAATTATTCCCAATGTACTTGAATTTTGTAGCTGAGTGACTATGGTTCCCACTCTTAGACCTGACTTAATGGAGAAAAGCAATTATAGGGCTCTTCAAAGATGCAGGTGCTGCCGTCACAAATCTATTTTGCAAGGTATATCTTCTGGACCCTCCCACCTGGAATGAGTAGGTCTAAAGTGACTAATCCACTCCACCATCCCAATCTCCCTAAGCCTTTGGATCCCTTCCTCTACATCAGGCATTTCCAACTCACTCACAGTGGGTCTTTTTTTAATCCATATTTCATCTAACCAAGCCAATAAACTAGAACCTTTTTAAACTCCCTGAGCTGCAACATTAAATGCAGAGTCCCTACTTAGTGCACACATATCAATAAATTGAGCCTGATCCAGTTCTTACATTCCTTCTACCATTATCTCATACCATTAATATCCATTCCCCTGCCTGTTCTTCAGATTGATGGTTACATAAATTAGAGAACTCAAACAGTTCTTTTTTAATGCACCTCCTCATAGGTCACACTCTCAACCTCACCTAGACTCAGGGGCCTGCTGAGTCTAGTTATAGGTCTAGAAGAAAACAGGGTGTTGGCGGTGGCTCCTGAGGAAAATCAGTGTTATTTTGCCTGCCAGCTGCCTCAGAGAAGGCCATCACTATTGCCTTAGGTAGCACAGAGTTTATCTTTTCAGACAAAGGTGGAAAGGCTAATATCAGCATAGATCAGGTAGGGGAGGTTGCCACTACTGGGGATGGGGAAGCTGTTCTTTCTGGCAAAAAAGCTTCATCAGAGTTTATAAACTCAGTGCCCCCAGCTTCATCAGGGTCCTCCCACACCTCCCCATTCCAAGTTTCAGGGTTCCTTTATTTTCCAACCAATGCCCTGACTTTAACAGTAGACACCTGGAAAGACTGTGCATGCACCTTTCATTGCAGGTCAGCCACTTGTATAATAAGAGCTTGTGTCTGTTTTTCTACAATTTCAGCTCTTTCTCTAGAAGAGATAAGACTCTCACTCAGGGCCACTTTAGCAGATTCGCGGCTCAGTATCTGCTTCTGTTGCTGAGGGTTAGTATCCCTGAGTTCATTATTTTCCTTCATCACTTTGTCCACTGAACTTAGGAGCAACCAACCAGTTTTATTATTGGTTCTCCACATATGGTCAAAGGTATTATGTATAGAGTCAGGAGTGTCAAATGCATTGATTTGGCATAACTCTCTAAACAGTTCATGCCAAGGACTATCAATGCTCTCCATACTATTAGAAGTCTAGTACTTAGCATTTTTGGTTCTAATCATATTAAGTAGCCAACTCCAGAAACCCCCAAACCAACGAAAGAACTCCATTCTTAACATTCTGTTCCTTTAGAATCACACCAGCTACCAAAATCTATATTAGTCGGTGTTCCATAGAGGGACATAACTAATTGTGTGTGTGTGTGTGTGTGTGCGCGCGCGCGCGTGTGTGTGTGTGTATATTTGTATCACATATATACATATATTTTTTCACATTTTAATTTTTATTCATTTTAAACACACAACTGGTGTGGAACACTAAAACAGTAACAGTGCACTATTCGGTCTCTCACATATTGTTGTAGACAGAATAACAGACACATATAGATGTGTTTATACACACACACACACACACACACACACACTCACACACAGTTATGTCCCTCTATGGAAACCTGATTAATATAGATTTTGGTACCTGGTGTGATTCTTAAGAAACAGAATATTAGTGTGTGTGTGTATATGTATATATATATATATATATATACACATGCATATATATATTAAAGGGAAGTATATTGTGTATACTGAGTATATATATATATATGTGTATACTGAGTATATATATATATATATATATATACTGAGTATATTGAGTATATATAAACACACACACTCAATATACTCAATATATATACACTCAATATACTCAGTATACACAATATACTCCATATATATATATATATATATATATAAAGAGGAGTTTATTAAGTATTAACTTACATGATCACAAGGTCCCACAATAGGCTGTCTGCAAGCTTGAGGAGCAAGGAGAGTCAGTCTGAGTGTCAAAACTGAAGAACTCGGAGTCCAGTGTTTGAGGGCAGGAAGCATGCAGCACAGGAGAAAGATACAGTCTGGGAAGCTAGGCCAGTCTCACCTTTTCACATTTTCCTTTCCATTTTATATTTGCTGGCAGCTGATTAGACGATGCACACCAGTCTCAGGGTGAATCTGACTTTCCCAGCCCACTGACTTAAATGTTAACCTCCTTTGGTAACACACTCACAGACACACCCAGGAACAATACTTTGCATCCTTCAATCCACTCAGGTTGACACTCAGTATTAACCATCACATATAACAACATTTGACCACCTCACTCTCGAGAAATATTTCTCCGAGTTAATAAATTACCCATTTCCTTTTGCCCTGCCTTCTTCAGAAGTAGGTATTAGTTTGGTTTTGCCCTTTCCAATCCCTGTTACATTTCACAGGCTGAATAATGCTCCTTCATTTAGTCTTTTTCTTACGAGACCGATTTCTGGCATTAAAATCATCTTTCTAGTATTCCTCTGATATTCCATTATAGTTATGAAACTCAGGAATGGTCCCAAGATTTGAATAAACTGATTTTTTTCAAGACATGTATATAATGGAGAGACTAAGATATATACTGAATGAGGTGGATGTGGTTATGTGATTTTCAAAATTAGTATTGAATCTTTACCTTAAAGAAACACTTAGATTAATTTCATCAAAATATATCGTGAGTGGTTATATATTCCAGATGCATTTCCAGCAAGCCCATGAAGTTGCTTTTAGTCATCCAGATTCTCAAGGAATTATTAAATAATCATCTGTGACTTCTATATTTAGAATTTAATCTATAAGGTTGGATAACAAATTGAAACAACAAATGTTTCCTAAGGGAGAGTAAACAAGACTTTTGCATAACAACAAATGCAGAGGACACTATGATTTCTAGGCTATTTATAAAAGTTATAAAAATTACAGATACTTTTACATGTCCTAACCTCTGGCAGATTTTATACTAACTGATTCCTAAAACACAACTGTATTACTCCATCCTAGGATAGCCAAGAGAGGTGAGGCTGTCCATCCCAACTCATTTCTCTTTCTTAAGTAAAAATAAAAATAGGATTCCACAATCAGAACCTGTTTCACTCCAGCCAGTTGATACATCCATAATTAACAATGACACAAGAGATCTGGGAACTCATAGTAGAAAAGATGCATTTTCAATTGCCTGTAAAACTTTTTCAACATATTATTATCAAAAAGATTTCACTCTTTCTACTTTATGTACACTATTTTTTGGCAGATTTCTCTAACTAAGCACTGTTGACATATTGGGCTGGATAATTTGAGGCTGTCTTGTACATTGTAGAATGTCTAGCAGCATCCCTGGTCTCCCTTCCCTAGATGCCAGGAAGTAGCACCACCCCTCCCTGACCCAGTTACAACAATCACAAATGTCTCCAATATTGTCAGATGTCCCCTGGTGAACAAAATTATCCCCATCATTTGGAACACACATTAATACTAATTAGTACAACAAATTGGCTGAAATGGGATAAATTAAGAAAAAAAAAGCAGGGAACTAAACTGTCTTTTACATTGGTCTTGCTTTAAAGAAAATAATGAAGTTGTAAGGCAGGCCAACGAGGACCCCTCCTCACATGAAAGACAGGCTTTTTTAAAAAGAATAATTGGGAGTTTATTTTCAATCAGCCAATTTCGTGGCCAAAGGATAGCCTGCTCATGATTTGTATCTCTTCAACAGTTCTCACTGTGGGTTTCTGGTGATGAGAATTTTAAAGCCAATCTGTGATTTACATGGATTACCACAATGCCCAGGACAGGGAGGCATGCACAGAAGTGCTATTCATATATGTATCTAGAGCACACAGAGGCAACGTTTCTGTATTAGACATGAGAAATTTCATTAATTTAAGTGGTCAACAGGCAGAGTTTTAATTCCCTGGGTGATCTAGGAGTGGAGGTAAGAGAAAAGGACTTAGAAAGAGGCCAGCTGATTTGCCTTTCCCCTGTTTTCACCCCAAAAGAGAAATCTGTTTGTTCTACAGTGAAGAAACTCAGTGATATTGGTCATGGGGCTCTCATTGCAATAAGATACCATAACCTTTAAGAGAAATAGAAACTTGGGAAACAGATTTTCAGGGCTTTATTTTCAAAATAAATTTTAAAACTATATAAGCACCGATTTTTTTAAAAAAATTATCCATCAGTAGCATAAATCTCTGGGAATATTTGTAGAAATGACAACCATCTTAGTGGCTGGGACACTATGAAGTGTCTGCTTACATTGTGATTTCTCTTCAAATCATGTAAATTCTTGATATTTTTTAATAATACCAGGGGTTACATGATACTCTCTAGATGTATATTCCATTTATTTTAGGGTAAAAAAATTACAGCCCTACTTTCAGATCTAAATAATCCTCACGACTCCCAAAGACAGCCAATTCAGTCTTTCCTCCTCTTACCAAGTGAAGGCGAAGCTTAATGGCTGACTTTCATTTCTGATACACTCAGCCAGTAATTCATTTCTGCTGATCACACAAGGATAATGCATGTGCAAAAATATATACATATATGGGCATATATTCCTGATTATTCTTTTTCATCAGACATCATCATACAGGCAATATTGTAACCTTCCTGTTCCTGGCATCACAACCACTCCCTTCCAAGGCAAAGGATGTGAACCCTGCCTCAACTCCTGTACCAGCAAGTCAAGGGCTTCTACTGAGGATCATATTCAGAGACATACAAAAATGAGTTCAAGAAATGTAGACGAAAGTAGACGGGACCAGTTCTTTTTGCCAGAGATAGGCATCCCTGCCCCTCCTTCTGATTAAGGGTTTTGTTCTTTTGATGAAGGGAGTTTCAGTGAATGAGGGAAGCTACCCTTGAATTATCATCTCTTAAGTGGAAGCTGACAGTGCTAATAGTTCAAGCACAGGTTGATTAATGAGACTGTCCCAGCCTTAGAGGCAAGCAATCTTTGTCATTGCAAGGCTCAAGCAAGCAGTTTCACCTGCCACAATGCTAGGATTGCTCCTCCTCTTTCCATCCTGCCCAAAAAGTAAGTGAGGAGCACTACTCTCACTGAGTGTAAAAATCGCGGGTGCTCTGAGTTTTGTTTACTTTGCAGATCTGAGGACTTTGGTTTACAAATTGGAGTTCCTCCACCAATGATTCCCAGTGAATAATATAAAATATGGAAGAACATAGAGGAAAATCCAGGTTTTCTGAGGCCTGGACCTTCTATAATTTGGGGACCTTCTTTAAGGAAAAAAAAAGTATTATACATTTATAAATACAAAAATTAGGTACAAAGTGTATAGTTATTCAGAATGTGAACAAAATTACAAATTTTTAAAATCCTGGGAAGTACCACAAACATCACAAATCCCAGAAAAAAAAAAAACACAATATTTTAAATTGATTACCTATACATTTCTTAAATTTTTGACTGCATTTTCTTCAATCACCTCTTCATAATACAATAATATTGTCATATCATCTTCTATAGAAAGAACAAAAAGATAATAGTATTTTCTGTAAATCTGCAAATAGGAATAATGTTCTTATTGAGTGTTTAGAAGATTTTATTTCAACTCTGCAACCCATTACAGGCAATGTAAAATTTCATTATGGTTGTTACATTTTCTTTCATATAAGAATTGTAAGTCTGGATTTTCCAATAATAAGCTTCTGATTTTATACATTTTTAACCTTATTTTTCCTGTACAACCACATTTCTTAATTCTCTTGCTCTGTACCTTGCTGTCACAATACCAGGTGATTTGTCACAGAAGACGGCATGTCTAGAAGTAGTCCCATATTCTGAAAGATGGCAATATATTAACTATGACTGCAAATCACACACATACCATTAAATCTAAACTACATGTATTTCTACTAAAATACATCACTGTTCTCCAGCTTGTGTTCTCTGCCAAACACAAAAAGTATGAAGGAGCAAAAGTCAGGATGTAAAAAGACAGTTGTTTCACTCAATTGTGGTTAAAATGCCTCACTTTTCTAAATTTTGCAAAAACATATGACTATGTGAATACATTGAAAGTGAAGGGCTTCAAGATTGGCATCACTAGCATCAGCATAAATCTGCCATGGGGAAAACAGAAAAGGCTGTGCACCCTGTCCAAACACTCTCATCTCTCTCTAATTTTACTCATTCTTCCCAACTTGTTTTACCACAAAGTGACTGGCAAGAAAGTTAGTTATGTAGACTCCACCTGGAAAATGTTTAACACTAGAATGACCATATTAATTGTCAAAGGAAGACACCATGAGGATTTAGGCACACACTCAACAAACACATGGGATCTTGGGAAAATCAATGACATAGATTCAGGGCATTTTGAGAAATAAATACACAAAGACAGCTTAATTCTATACACATTTATGTCAATGTACATATTATGTATTTGTTGGACCAAGCATTGTATGTTAGTCCATATGCTGCTGATAAAGACTGGGTAATTTATAAAGAAAAAGAGGTTTAATGGACTCACAGTTCTACATGGCTGAGGAGGTCTCATAATCATAGTGGAAGGCAAATGGCACATCTTACATGGTGGCAGACAAGAGAGAATGGGAGCAAGTGAAAGGGTTAACCCATTTGATAGGTTTGGCTGTGTCCCCACCCATATCTCATCTTAAATTCCCATGCATTGTGGGAGGGAACTGGTGGGGGGTAATTGAATCATGGGGGCAAGTCTTTCCCATGCTGTTCTCATGATCATGAATAAGTCTCATGACATCTAATGGTTTTAAAAAGAGGAGTTTCCCCTACACAAGTTCCTTTTGCCTACTGCCCTCCACATAAGATGTGTGACTTGTTCCTCCTTGACTTTTTCCATGATTGTGAGTCCTCCCCAGCCATGTGAAACTGTAAGTCCAGTAAACCTCCTTCTTTTGTAAATTGCCAAGTCTCAAGTATGTCTTTATCAGCAGTGTGAGAACAGACTAATACACTCTTACACAAAACCATCAGATCTTGTGAGACTTATTCGCCATCATGAGAAAAATATGGGGGAAACTGTCCCTATGATTCAATTATCTCCCACCGGGTCCCTCCAATGACACATGAGAATTATAGGAGCTACAATTTAAGATAAGATTTGGGTGGGAACAAAGCCAAGCCATATCATTCCACCCCTGGCCCTCAAAAATTTCATGTCCTCACATTTCAAAACCAATTATGCTTTCCCAAAAGTCACCCAAAATCTTCACTTGTTTCAGCATTAAATAAAAAGTCCACATTCCAAACTCTCATCTGAGACAAGGCAAGTCCCTTCTGCCTATCAGCCTGTAAAAGAAAAAACAAGTTAGTTACTTCCTAGATATAATGCAGGTACAGGCATTGGATAAAAACACCATTCCAAATGGGAGAAATTGGCCAAAATAAGGAGCTAAAGTCTTCATGCAAGCCTGAAATCCAGCCGTGCTGTCAAATATTGAAGCTCCAAAACGTTCTCTTTTGACTCCATGTCTCACAACCAGGTCACACTGATGCAACGGTCAGTTCCCATGCAGCTCTGCCCTGTGGCTTTGCTGGGTACAGCCTTCCCCCTGGCTATTTTCATGAGCTGACATTGAGTGTTTACAGCTTTTCCAGGTGCACCGTGTAAGCTTTCAGTGGATCTATCATTCTGCGGTCTGAAGGATGGTGGCCCACTTTCCACAACTCCACTATTCAGTGCCCCAGTGGGGAAATTGTGTGGTAGCTTCAACCCAACAATTCCCTTTCACACTGCCCTGGCAGTTTTCAAGACAAAACTTGAAATCCAAGATTCCAATACTTTATATTAGGAACCCCAAAAGCTGTACCTTAAGAGCAACGATAACTCAGTAATATACCAACCCTCAAAATAAAAATGAAGAAAGTTCAATAATCTCAAGCCCTGAAATTAGATTAAGGTTATCCCAATTGTTTGTGCTCCTAGCCACTTGACAGAGGCAAATATAAAGCTTTACTGAAGAAAAATAATATTATCTTAGTTTATTATTCCAGAATTGTTTATACACAATATCTTGTGCTCAACCAAAAACAAGTAGACACAAAACAGAGACAAAAATTGTAACAAAACAGACAGAAAAGGGAAAGAAAGAGAGAGGGAAAGGGAAAAGAAGAGAAAGAGAGAGGAAAAAAGAGAAATTAGTTAATAGAAACAAAGAAATCAAATATCAGGATAATAAAGTTATCAAAACTAAATGTGGAACCAGCTAACTAGATAGTGGACTAATTAAAAACTATGCCGAATAAGTGGAAGTAAATTAATCAAAATCAAAAATATTTTCCTAAAAAACTCTCAGAAATCACAAAAGAAGTGAATCAGATCAAAATTCTGAAAAGCAAAAATAGAATAATCAAAATTAAGAATCTAATGGATAAATTTAAGAACAGACAAATTTGTATTATCTAAATATCATATTTAGATTAAGTTATAACTGTAAAATAATAACAAATATACATAATGGTCTCTGTCTAAAGTCCCTGGCAAATAGTTCTTAAAACTCTTATAATGTCCTGAGCAATAGGGGTTCTAGAATTATTTGTTCTAATGTTTGGTGTCTGTTCTGATTACTGAGACATAGCTCCTGATACCCTTGTAGACCAGGGTGCTGGGAGAACCTTCTGTTCTAACATTTGGCCTTTATACCCTGGTTCCCAACACAGAGCTCCTTGCAATCCCTTGGAATATCCTGGGTGATAGGAGCATCTTTTCCTCTAATGAAACAATTCTAGGTGGGCTTTTGGATAGCCTTAAGATAGGGGCTGGTTGCCAGAGGCAATTCACCATGCAATTAAAGATGGGAATGTTCAGACCCACCCCCTAACCTCTGGAGAGGAAAAGGGGGCTAACGATTGAGTTTATCACTAATGGCCAGTGATGTAATCAATCATCCATATGCAATGAAGCCTCCATCAAAAGCTAAAGTTACTTGGTTCAGATGAGCTTTGAAACAGTGGAACACAGGAAAGTTCCTGGAAGATGGGTACTCAGAGAGGGTATAGAAACTTCACACCCCTTCTCACATGCCTTGCCCTATATACTTCCATCTGGCTGTTAATCTTTGAAATATAAAGTGTCTCCCATAGAAGGAGGTCATGGGAACCCCCAATCTATAACTGGTCATCAGATACCCAGGTTACAACCTACTACTTGCAACTAGCACCTGCAGCAGCAGAGGTCTTGTCCTCAATCTATAGGATCTAAGTCTTCAACCTATAGGATCTGATGCTATCTACAGGTAGATAGTGTTAAGAATTGAATAAGAGGATACCAGCTATTGTCTGCTGAAGAACCTACTACAGAATCAATTGGTTGCTGGTAGGGAGAAATCCCCACATATTTTGGTGACCAGAGGCCACAAAAGTATTCTGTGCTAAGTGGAGTGTGAGAAAAAAATCCTTTTTTTTTCCTTATATCCTAATGCTTCATTTCCCTATATCTCAAAGCAGCTGAAGAGAGAATTAGTGATTTGGAAGATAAGTAGATAGGAAGAGAGTGTTCAGGATAAGCATGTATTATTAAAAGCATAAAAGACACAAAAAAGTAAAAGAATAAAATATTTAAAAGACACATTAAGAGGGCCTGACACACCTGGACTCCTAGAATAAGTGGACAAACAGTGAGCTAAGAACATTCTAAACCTGATGAAAATGTCATAGTTTATGAGCTCAAGCAGTGTATTTGAAGAGGAAACAATAACAACTTCTGTTTCTATCCAAGATACAGAAATAAGAACCAGATTTACCATTGTACCATAAACAAAGGGAAAGCAAAAAGTATATATAGAAATTGATTTTTGGATGTTGAGGAACAGGTGATTTAGGGCTATCATTCTCAATTAAAAGACAACAAATAAACAAACAAGGTAAACCTTATGCTTGTACCAGCTTGTGTTTGGAGGCAATTTCAAAGCTGTAATACAGAATGGGGAACAAAATAGAGTCTAATGGTCTCACTAAGTGAAGGAAACAAAATGTGATTTAAAAAATTTTTTTTAATTTTCTCTCTTACGTTTCATATAGGATTTTCTCAATGTCTGATTTTCATAATTTTTCCTTATATTTGTCTTCCTTGGAGTTTGCTAAACCTCTTATATCTCTTGCCTATTATCTCTTCAATTGTTGCTTAAGTCTCATGCTCTTTCTCCTTTCTTTCTGAGACTTCACTTATATATATTGTTACGTATCATTTAACAAAGGGAATATATGTTTTGAAAATTTCATAATCAGGTAATTTCATCATTGTGTAAACATTATATAGTATATTTGTGTAAATATTTGTCAAGACAATGCTGAAGAAGAACAGAATTAAAAGACTTAACAGATGTCAGGAGTTATTTTAAAATCCAGTAATTAACAGAGCATGCTATTGTCAACAGAATATATGCCTAGACAAATAGAACATAAGAGACAATCCAGTAATATTTTTGCATGTACAAACATTTGATTCATGACAAAGGTATCACTGCAAAGCAGTGGAGAAGGGACGGTCATTCCAATAACCAGTCTAGATGGGTCATCTAGACAGGCATATTGTAAAAGAACATAAATTCCTCATATAATACACAAAATTCATCATGTATTTATAATAGATCTAAATGTGAAAAATAAAACAATGAGGATTCCAAAAGAAACTATAGAGGTATATTTTCAGAACTTTGAGGTAGGAAAAATTTCTTAACCAGTATATATAAAGGACTAGTGGCAAAAGAGAAGACATTAAAAAGAAGTACATCTAATTATGAAAGACACTGAGTGAAAAAGGAAGCCACTGGCTGAAAGAAGATGTTTTCAGAGACTTAGATAGATATTACATAAATAAAGATCTCCAGGTGAAAAAATGCCAGGGATTATGACACATCAGAAAAATGTAAGTCAAAATCACAAAAAGATATCAACAAAAGTTGGAGTGGCTAAAATAACAAGACTGATAATATTAAATGGTGGTGAAAATGTGGGATGCCTAAAATTCTCATGTGCTGCAGGTAGGCTGTAAATGGGAAGAACTGCATTACATGCTAAAGTTGAGTATACATTGGAAGAACTACACTGTATGCTAAAGTTAAATATACACATTTCCTATTAACCAATTCCATGTTTAGGTATATTTCAAAAAGAAATACATGCACACATACACAACAATGTTTACAGCAGCACTACTCATAACAATCCAAAAAATTGGTGCTGTTTTCCATAAACCTGGAAAACACAAATTCTTGCCATCAGTAGAATGGATAAATCATGTGTAGAATATTAATTCAATATATTATTATACAATAATAAAAATAAACCACTGTCCCACATATAATATGATTATACCTCAGAAACATAATGCAGAGTAAAAGAATCTGCCAGATATGGAAAATACATATTATATTATTTCATTTAAGTAATTTTTTAAATAAGCAAAACAAAACTATAACATCCTAAGTCACAATAGAAGTGTTTTAAGAGGCGAAAGAAGATACTTATAGAGAGGATATATAGAAGGGTCACCTGGGTGTTTGCAATAATCAATTTCTTGATATGAGTGATGGCTGTACAGTTGTTTGGTTTGTGATTATTCTTTTAGTTATACACATTCACATTAATGATAAAAACTTCTGCTGGTTCAGATAAGTGGATAGTAATTGGGTTTCTTTCTCTAGTGCACAGAACGGTGACTGGAAGGAAAAACAATTTAAAAAATAAAGACTTCTGGATGTTGAGGTTAGGGGTTATTTTAACTTTTATCTTTATACTTTTAATTTTTCTCTTGTAAAAAATCACACTTGTCTGCATTCCTCTATACTACGAAGCAATATGATCTTTTAAATTAAAGAAGAGCTGCTTCAAATTTGTAGGGACTGAAAGTCTGAGAAGATGTTAAAGCCATGAATCAATATGGATAACAATAAAGGGGAAAGGGCACCTTTTGGCAAAAATAAAATCCTGCATATAGTTTAGCTTTGTGGAGATCAAGGTAGCAAAATAGAGAAGTCAATCAGAAATGATGTCAGTCAAGGCTAAAAGTACATATATAGCTATTGCAAGTTTGTCAAAGATGTAACAGTTTACTCCAAGTGGGGAAAAATTTAAAGGAAAATATTGAGGAAATATGCATGTTCCAATTTACATCAAATTTCACATATCTTTGATTATGAGTGTATTGACTATTTAGAAAGAAAACTTAACTTTTGGATCTCTCCATTTTAATGTTTTTACTAATTATTGAGATGAACACACATTACCTAACATACCCCTTTATACATGGTAGTTTGGAAATGTTTGTTTAGTCAAATAAATGCAGATTTGCTACTGATAAAAATCGAGGTAGAAAAGTCAATACATCAGATGTCAGAATCCAGACTGAAAATATCTCAACAGGCTAAAACCTTATAATCAAATTTCAAGATAAAACATTAAGAGTAAATGTCAGGTCCCAAACACAGTTTAGAAAAACTAGCCTCACAACTCTATGATGAGATATACCTCTGAGTGAAAAAGCCTTAAAGGATTGAAATCTTGAGGAGCCCAATACAAACTAATGTGGTGTACAAGGCTATGAAACCGTAGGTCAATTTTGGGCTATATCAATAAATGCAATGTTTTGAACAGAAAAGTTAATAGTCCCATCAGACATTTCACTGGCCAGAACAAACTGGAATGTTGAGCTTGGTTCTGTTTGCAGCTCCAGGGGAAGGCTGCCAAAATGGTGAGGTGTCTGGAAACCATGATTTAAGGATGGGGATGGTTGATTCTTGGAAAATAAGAAACCTAAAGGGAGACAAGACCACTGTCTTTGAGTGCTTAAAGGCTCTCATGTAAAAGGGATTAGATTTTCTATGAAACTTTATAGTCCTAATAAAGACATGCTGAATATTTCACCTTAACATGAAGAAACAGATAATAAGGCAGATGCATCCAAAGTTACAATGGGTGATGCATGAGAACTTCCTGTTCCTGAAACTTTTATTATTATGTAGAAATTTAATAAATTGGTAGATTAAACACAACTCATTATTTTAAACAACACTAATAAAGTCCTATGCATTTAGCAATAAAGTTAAGAAATAAAGGATTAGCAGTATTTCAGAAGCTCCTATGGGATAGAAATATCTTGAATTCATATTAGTCATATCTTTGTGTTTCTTTTAGTTTTACTGCCTATGTGGGTTTCCCTAAATAATATATTGTTTAGTATTAAAGTTTATATGAGTTAATCATGCTGCACATGTTGTTCTGGCTTATGCTTATTTTCTCAATGCGAAGTTTTGTGTTTATCCATGTTGAGGCATGTAGGAATGGGTCTGATATGGTTTGGCTGGGTCCCCACCCAAATCTCATCTTGAATTGTACTTCCCATGATTCCTATGTGTTGTGGGTGGGACCTAATTGGAGGTAACTGAATCATGGGGATGGTTACCCTCCATGCTGTTTTCCTGATAGTGAATGAGTTCTCATGAAGTCTGATGGTTTTATAAGGGGCTTTCTCCACTTTGCTCAGCACTTCTCTCACCTGACACCACGTGAAGCAGGACATGTTTGCTTCCCCTTCCACCATGATTCTAAGTTTCCTGATCCCTTACCAGTCATGTGGAGCTGTGAGTCCATTAAACCTCTTTCCTTTAAAAATTACTCAGTCTTGGGTATTTCCTTATAGTGGCTCAAAAATGGACTAATGCAGGCTCATTTATTTTCACTACTATACAGTACTCTATTTGTATGGGCATATCACAATGTATCAATCCATTGATGGATATATGAGCTGCTTCCAGTTGGTCTTAAGCACAACTCCAATAAAAACACGCTTCTGTATGCTTACCAGTATACAGGAAAGGGTTTCTTGGGGTTGCAGAGAAAGTTCAACTTCACTGGGTAACATCAAGCACTTCCAAAGTGGTTGTGCCAATTTACCTTCCCATCAGTTTTGGATGATGGCTTCCAGTACTTGAAGTTACTGACATCCCCTGGTATTTTAAGACTTTTAAAGTCGTTGATCTGGTACGTGTGAAATGTACCTAATTGTGATTTTAATCTGTTAATCTGTTTATACAAACCCTTCATATGTTTAAAAACCATCTGTGCTTCATTTTCTGTGACATATTTCTTTATTTTTTTGTCCATTTCTCTAATGAGTTATCTTTTTCTTATTGATACCTAGACACTAATCCTTTTTTTGTTTGTTTTGTAATGATTTTCTTCTAGAATGAGTCTTGTCTTTTTTATTCCTTATGGAATTTTAAAATATTAATTTAACATTCTTAAATACTAATTTAGTAGTATTTATCAACTTTTTTCCTTTATGGTTTAACTTTATGTAACTTTTTAAAGAATCCTTTTTCTACTCTGAGTTACTACTGTAGTCTTCTTTGTTGTCTCCTAAAGTTTTCTCTGGTTTTACATTGGCATCTGTCTTTCTTTTTATTGACATTTATGGTATAAGGTATAATATAGGGATTCAATTCATTGTATCATTTTCATATAAAAATCACTGACATAAAGGTTCACCATTGAATGAATTGTTTCTATCCATGCATGAGTTTATGTGGGGATTCTCCTTTCTGTTTGTCAGTAAATCTATCCCTGCATACAGTTATACCTTGTTTTGTTTTGCTTCATATATTGTGTTCAAAGACACTGGACATTTTACAATTTGAAGGTTTGTGGCAATCATGCTTCCAGAAAGTCTATCAGCACCATTTTTTCAACAGCCTGTGCTCACTTAAAGTCTTTGTGTCACATTTTGGTAATTCTCATAATATTTTAAGCTTTTCAAATTATTTTTTATGATAATTTGTTATCAGTGATCTCTGATGTTTCTATTATAATTTTTTTGTTTTGTTTTGCAGTGCCATGAACTACACCCACATAGGATGGCAAACTTAATTAATAAATGTTCAGTGTGTTCTGACTGCTCCACACAGCAACCATCTTTCCCACTCTCCTTCTTTCTCCCTCTTCTCTGGCCTCTCGGTTCCCTGAGACACAAGAATATTAAAATTAGGCCAATTAATAACCCTAAAATGGCCTCTAAGTGTTCAGTGAAAGGAAGAGTCACATATCTCTCCTTTTATATCAAAAGCTGGAAATAATTTAGCTTAGTGAGGAGGGCATGTTGAAAGATGAGATAGGCCAAAAGCTAGGCCTCTTGCACCAAATAACTAGTTGTAAATGCAAAGGAAAACTTCTTAAAGAAAATTACAATTGCTGCCCCAGTGAACACACAAATGATAAGAAAGTGAAACAGCTTGATGACTGAAAGTTTTAGGGGTTTGAACTGATGATCAAACCAGTCACAACCTTCCCTTAAGCCAAAGCCTAACCCAGAGCAATGCCATACTCTCTTTAATTCTGTGAAGGCTGAGAGAGGTAAGGAAACTACAGAAGAAGGTAGTAGAGGTTGGCTCATGAGGTTTAAGGAAAAAAGCCATTTCCATAACATAAAAGTGCAAGGTGAAACAACAAGTTCTGATGTAGAAGCTGCAACAAGTTTCCAGAAGATCTAGCTAAGATCATTAATGGAGGTGTACACCACTCAACAGATTTTCAATGTAGATGAAAAGCCTTACAGTAGAAGATGCTATCTCAAATTTTCATAATTAGAGAGGAGAAGTCAATGCCTGGCTTTAGAATTTCAAAGGACAGGCTGACTCTTCTGTTAGGTGCTAATGTAGTTGGTGACTTTAAATTGAAGTCAATGCTCATTTACCATTTTACCATTCCAAAATCTTAGGGCATGTAAGAATTACGCTAAATCTACTCTGCCTGTACTCTCTAAATGAAACAACAAAACCTGGATGGCAGTGTATCTGCTTCTAGTATGACTTACTAAAATATTTTAAGCCCACTGTTGAGACCTACTCTTCAGAAAAAAAGATTTCAAAAAAGTACTGATTCACAATATACCTGGTCACCCAAAAGCTCTGATGAAAATGTACAGAGACTTATGTTGTTTTCATGCCTGTTAACACAGCATCCATTCCATAAGCCTACAAATCAAGGAGTAACTTTGACTTCCAAGTGTCGTTATTTTAAAAGTACATTTCTTAAAACTATAACTGTCACAGATACTGATTCCTCAGATGGATCTGGACAAAGTACATTGAAAATCTTCTAGAAATGATTCACCATTCTAGATTAGATTAAGAACATTTGTGATTCATGAGAGAAGATCAAAATGTCAACATTTACAGGAGTTTGGAAGAAGTTGATTCTAATTCTCATGGAAGACTTTGAGGGGTTCAAGACCTTAATGAAAGAAGTCACTGTGGATGTGATGGAAATAGCAAGAGAACTAGAGTTAGGCATGGAACTTGAACATGTGACTGGATTGCTGTGATCTCATAATAAAACTTGAATGGAGGAGAAGTTGTTTCCTATGGATAAGAAAAGAGTTTCTTGAGATGCAACCTACTCCTGGTGAAGATGCTATAAACATTGTTGAAATGTCAACAAAAGATTTGGGATATTACATAACCTTAGTTGCTAAAACAGCAGCAGGGTTTGTGGAAATTGATTTCTACTTTGAAAGAAGTTCTACTGTAATGCTATCAAACAGCATTGCATACTATAGAGAAATCTTTCATGACAGAAATAGTCACTGTGGCAGCCTTCATTAATGTCTTATTTTAAGAAATTGCCACAGCTACCTCAGCGTTCAGCAATCACCACCCTGTCAGTCAGCAGCCATCAACACTCCACCAGCAAACACTGAGGTAAGATCCTCCACCAGCAAAAAGATTAGGACTTGCTGAACACTCAAAAATGATCATTATCATTTTTAGCAACAAAGTCTTTTTAATTAAAATATGTACATTGCTTTTTTTAGTTGTAATGCAATGCTACTGCATATTTAGTAGACTACAGTACAGTGTAAATAAAACGTTTGTATGTACCGGGAAACAAAAAAAAAATGTCTGACTTGCATTATTCCAATATTTGCTTTATTGCGGTAGTCTGGAACTGAATCCACAATATTTCTGAGGAATGCTGTATATATTATATTTTCTTGTTACAGTGTTTTAGTCTTGGCATGTGGCAGAGCAAGATGTTCTCTCTCTCTCTCTCTCTCTCTCTCTCACACACACACACACACACACAATAGCTTTATTCTTTAGAAGTGTGGAATTTAGTTCCTAGGGCATTTGCTCTGTCATATCCATGTTAGAACCAATTTATCTAGATCTGTTAAAGCAAAACAATGCAATGCAAGAAATATGGAGATTCTGTAGAGAATTCCTTGTAATGTATAGATCAGGTTAAAGAAAACTGACAACTTTATATCATGGACTCTTCTTTCTAACCAAGAACATTACTGAGGTGTTTTGGTTTATTTGATATGTTTTTCAATAACCTTAACATATTTTATCATAAAAATTTAGAACACCCTTTTTTTTTTATTTCTTCACTTTCATTTCTTTTGTTGTTAATGTTTTAAATAGGACATTTGTATCCAATACATCTTATGTATCATTTCACAAATTCTTGGCTTCAGCCCTTTTTCCAGCTCTGCTGCTGTGATCCTAACAAATTTGTCCAGCTTTATTCAATGCACTCTTACAGTGTGATACCTTTGTTCATATACTATTAATTTTATTACTTTTAAACGGCAAAAACTGAAATTACTTTTGCGTCAATCTAATATGTCATCTAGTGCCTGCCACTGAGCCTCTCTGGCATGTGGTGAGAGACACCCATGGAAGCTCATCCACACTCATCTTTATGCAACCTAGAAGTGCAAGGGAGTTAGCACTTGGGATCCATCCCTGAGCACTAAGCAACAAGAACATATGGATAGATGTGACTTCCTTTTCTACCACAGAAGGACATTTCTGAGAGGCCTTCCCTAGCTTTTAGAAGGACTTGTGGCCAGATCAATAATACAGATTTATCTTGGCTTTCTTTTCTTTCCTGGGTATCCACCCATTCCTCAAAATTATTACCTATAATCACATCATTGAATTACCTTTGCAAAAAAGTCTTTGTTTCAGGCTCTGCCTCTGAGGGGACTCAAGCTAAGACTGTATTTTTAAATTATATTTTCTAGTTGTTGCTGATGTATAGAGTGCAATTGACTCTTTAATATCAACAATAACCACTATTTAAGTTCCAAGGGATAAGTGCTTTATATATTATTGCTTTTAATCCTCATAGACTTCATGATGTAGTTATATGATTATATATAATAATAAAGTTTAATATACTCACTTTTATATCTGGCAGTTGCCAAATTCATATTAATTGTATAAAATATGTGTAGAATCATTAGAATTTTCAATGTAAGCAATCCTTGACTTTATCCTGTATAAAAGGAAATATATCCAACATTTCACATTCAAATATAATGCTTACTATAGGATTTTTATACATCACTACATTAGATTAAGGAAAGTACCATTTATTCCCTATTTGTTATGAGCTTTTGTTTTAAATGGATAGGAGTTTTACTAAATGATTTTAAACCTATTTATTAATTTGATTTTCTCCTTTAATCTGTTAATGCAATAATTTATTTAATTGATATTAGATAATCATTGAAATAAACCAACTGTGGTCATGATTATCTCTTTTTTACATCACTTAATTTTATTTGATATTATGTTGACTAATAATAATATCATTTGTATTCATGTTTACTAATGAAACTTGCCTAGTATTCAATATTAAGGTAATATTAATCTCAAGAAGAACTACAGAATATTGTATATACTCTTCAAGAATTAGCATAAGTTTAGAATTATCTTTTCATGGAAAATTTAGTAAAACTTTCCAATAAACCCATCTGAGATTGATGCTTCCTTTGTGGGAAGATTTTTAATTTCTAATTCAAGTTTCCTAATGACTATTTTACAACCCATGTAGTCTTCTTGGGTCAGTTTTAGAAGTTGTATTTTTCTAAGAATTGATCTACTTCACCTAGGTTTTAAACTATTTTGGCATAGGCTATTTATAATTTTTTAATTTTCATTACCTTTTGTCTCCTTTTTCATTTATCTTGTTTATATGAAATTTCAACCATAGTTTTCTTGATTAATCTTGTCAGAGGTTCATCTAATTTATTATTATTTTCAAAGAACCAATCTCCAGTTTTGGTGATTTTATTATCCTTCTTCATTTTCTCTGTTATTAATTTCCGTTCTTATTTTCTTCCTTCTACTTTGTAAGAATTATTTTGCTGTTCTAACTTTGCAAGTTGAACGTTTAAGATTAATTTTGAGTGTTTCTTCTTTAAGGTTGATCATTTCCTACGATATAACTTTAGCAGTGTAATAATTTTAACAGTAGGATTTTCATTATCATTACATCCTAAGTATTTTTGAAATTCTATTATGGTTTACTCTTTGACCCATGAGTATATTTAATAACATATATTTTATTTTAATAACTTTTTTCTATTTTTCAGAGGTTATTGATCTCTAATTTAATGGCACTGTCATCTCAGATAATGTGGTATTTATTCTGTCAATCCTTTGAAGCTTGTGGCTAATTTTACATCTAGCACATGGTCAGTATTCACAAAATTTTTTATATGCTTGAAAATAATGTTTGTTATCCAATTGTTGATGTATAACAATTTTCCATCTATGTAAATTGGAACAAGTTTACTGATTTTGCTATTAACCATCTTCTATACATGTAGATATAAAAGTAACTTAATTGGCTTGTGCTATCAATGAATAAGAGATACATTGTCAACCTTGATGATGTTTAATGGACCTATCTCTGCAATTCTGTCAATTTTTTATTCAAAATTTTGAGGCGATGTACATAGGTACATAGCAATGGAGAATGTTTTAATTTTTTTATGAATCCAGCTTTTAATCATTTTCAGTGATTCTCAAAATCATGAGCAATTCGTTTTCTGCCTTTGCGTTTACTCTCCATGATAGCAGTACTGCTGTGGCAGCTTTGTCTTGGTTAGTATTTGACTTGAAGTTGAGGGAGGTTGAATGACAGGCCCAAGTTCACAAAGATAATTCACAGAAGTTGAACTGGGACCCAGACTTTGTGACATCCAGTTCAGTGCTCTTGCTCACATCCAACACAATGAGTGTGATGTGATACAGAAGGCAGCCAGAAAGTCGTGAATGGCGTATGCTCAGGAGCAATGAAAACAGCAGGCCTAGCTACAGAGGAACAATGCAGGACGGTTAAACCCAGGCACAGACTTTGAACTTTATGATCAGCGTGTCACAACAAAGTAAGATTTTAGGAAGCCTATAATTTCAGCCATATTCAAGAGAGAGAGGAGAAAATGAGACCATTTAAAAGGGTCATTTCCCTCCAAACCCAATATAATGTAATGAGTTTGACTCAAAGCCATGGGAAAAAGAAAAAGGCAGATTCAAGAGCCATTTAATGTAGGAAATGACACACCAAAATGACTTAATGGATTTCAGAGGTGAAGGAAATAGTAGAGTCAAAGATACTACCTCATTTGTGTCTGTAGTAATCTGACAGCTTTATTGTATTTTAGGTTAGAAACCACAGAGTTGGGAAACAGTAGATGGCCTAGAGAAGGAGGGAAAATAATGGGTTTTCTCTCCATGCAATGAGTCCGGTATTTCTAGTATTCAGAGGAAATGCACGACTAAGCACAGATTGAGATATGTAGATCTTTTTGTTTGTTTTGTTTCATTTTGCTCTACGGGAGAGGACCATATGCATAGAAATCACGTGGAGTCTTTGTTTCAGGCTCTGTGTTTCTTAACAAACACAAAAAATCATTGTTTGCCAAACTTTTTAAATTGAAAATTGCTATAATCTATTACTGCCATATTTTAAAAATGGATATGAGAGATAATGGCTTTACGAACAAACTTTTGGTCAAGCCAGAGGGTCTTCTTGGACAACCACTGTATTCCAGGTTGCTCTTGAGCACCCTTGTATCAAATAAGTAAGGTTTATTGCTTCGGACCTTTGAAATTCCTTGTGGACCTCCCCTTAAAGTATGGACAAGGCTCAACCCTATTTAATCCACAACCATTAAGATCAAAGCATTACGTGGTACATCTGCTTGTGTAATTACCAGTAATGCCAGAAAACAGCTTTGTGAATTCGGTCACGATGAACTCTGAGGGAATAAGCAGCTGGAAAGGCTCTAGGAACTCTCCGGAAGTATAAAAAACCATACTCAACCCAGTGAATGTTTTTTTCAGTGAGTTTGGTTTTGGTTTTTGTTTTTCCAACTGGATATAATAAAAATGTCTGAGATTTTGCTACATAATACGATCTTCTTGGAAGTGTCAATCCTAATGTTTAAGGCCAGTTCAGCAGGCTTGAGTTTAACTCTGGAAATATGTAAGTTCCAACAGGATCCTTAAAAACCACCTAAAAGAGCCAGTGTTTGCCCATAGATTATTTATGTGTGAGCCCTTCCACCATAGAACAGCGAAGCCCAGGGGAATCATTTAGATGTCTGAGCATCAACTGTAAGTCTATTTAGATGCTCTGAAATCACAAATTCAAATCCCCAAAAGGCCTGCTAAGCCTTTGCTTCAAGGTACATTCATGGAATATAATGCTGGCTGTTATGAGACTTTTATATTAATACAGAACACACATACCTTCAGTTTTAAAGATCCCATATCAATTTTGGTATCAACAGAAGTTTGTCTTTGTGTTCTCAGCCAACGTCTCTGGGTCTTGACTGAAATTTTGGAGCCATTGAGAAAGTGGCTATATATATGATTAATAATAAAGATATTCAATAATAAAATCTCAGATTAATAATCTCAGATTAATAATAAAAGACATGTTTCTTTATTTACAATCTCAAAATGTATTGTATACCTAGAGTAAATAAAGTGCTTTGAAAATATCTCCTAACAATAGAACAAGATGAATCTACATTGGCCAAGGTTTTGCCTCCAAACTTCATATATAGTCCTGAGACATTTCCAAAAGCTTCAGTAAACACAAAGTTCTTTAATACTTCTAGGAAGATGAGTTTTTCTTTTTGATTCTCCCATGTAACCCGCTACTTGTCTACGTTCATCTTGAAACATCACCTCTTAGTAACCTTAACTTTTTCATTAGAGAATAAAAGAGACATAAATGGAACTAATCACGATTCTATAAAATCTGTCTCTTAATTTCTGTGTTTTTATGGGTTGTTCTTTTTGCTTAGGTTATCCTCTCCTATACTCTTTTTTAAATAAATCCTAAAAATTCTTTTTCTTTCTTCTTTTTTTTTTTTTTTTAAGATACAGGTCTTACTCTGTCACTTAGGCTAGAGTGCAGTGGTGTGATCATGGCTCAATGCAGCCTGAAACTCCTGGGCTCCAGAGATCCTCCTGCCTCCACCTCCGCAGTAGCCGGCACTGTAGGTGCACATATCACCACTCCCAGCTAATTTTTATTATTTATTTATTTATTTTGGTATAGGTGAGGTTTTGCTAAGTTGCCCAGGCTGATCATGAACTCCTGGGCTCAAGCAATCCTCCTGCCTCGGCCTCCCAAAGTGCTGGAATTATAAGTGTGAGCCACCATGCCTGGCCCAAATCCTAAAGATTCTTTAGCACTTAGCTGAATTATCACTTCTTCTAGAAAGCTGTAGAAAGCCTAAATGTCTCTCTCTTACTTTCGTCTCTTCTTCTTTGACCAAACCAGACACCTTCTCCTGACTTTCACAGTCACTTTGACCTTTTTCTGTCAGAACACTCACCTGTGTTTACTCCTCTCTGGCAAGAGCACCTCAAATACACACTGCCTTAGTTGCATCCTAGCACCTGGTCTAGGTTTAATAAATGTCTTTTAAGTGCATAATAGAGCTCTGACAAACTGCTTTATCACTCACTCTAAAGAGGTACAAAACAAATGTAATCTTTTAAAGTTTTTGATAAATCGCATTCATTCGTTAACCCATTCAAGATATGTAGTGAGAAACTGCTAGGTATCTGGCACTGTAGGCACAGAAGATACAGCAATGCACAAGCCCCACATGGGTCCTTTTCTCTTATAGCTTGTATAATAGTGGGGGAGACATAAAACAAAGCAAGCAAACCAAAGGTAAGTCCATAATGTCAAATAGTATTAAGTGCTGTGTAAAAAAAAAACCACCAGAGCCAGGGATAGAAAAATATGTGTAAAGTGTGGTTGGGTGGTGGTCAAGGACAGGCTCTTTCTGGCCAGAATGAAGTGAGGGAAAGAGAGTGAGCCATGAAGGGAAGAGCATTCATGGAGGGGAGTAGCAAGTGCAAAGATTCCATGTCAGCACATCCGACGTCTATGCAGAACAGCGAGGAGCCAGTGGGGTTAGAGTAGAGAGAGTAGGGGCAGAGAGGCACAGAATGGGTCATAAGGTGGACAGAGTTCTGACCATGCAGAGGCTTGAAGGCTCCTAGGGACTTTGCATGGAATGCATGGCTTGCAAGTGCAAAGATGACCCATTTGAGGCTTTGATCAGGGACAGAACCTGGTCTGAGGAATGTTTCACCAGGAGCACGCTAGAAGCTACTGAGAAACTGAATGCAGGGGGACATGGAAAATTGTTAGGGAGCGCAAATGCTAATCCAGGCAAGGTGGTAACTTTAGCTAAGATAGTAATAAAGGAGGTGGTGGGAAGAGGTTAGATTTCAGATAAATTTAGAAAGCAGAGCTGATAGAAATTGGCATTTACTTTTGTGAAGTTATAAATTTGTTACAAAGCAAATTAGAATCAGCCTAATCCCATGACTAATCATAACACTGACAACATACATATACTTATACATAAACACACACACACACACACGCATGAACACACACGTATACACCTACAACATCCAGATATAGCTAATGACGCAACGTACATGAAGCCTTGTTTAAACTGATCGGGGGCAGCAGGCACTACTGCAAATGCTAGGGCAATCTGTAACTTGGGATTCACCTCACAGCTGCTCTATATGAGCCAGCTCTGGCTGCATCTACCTAGTTCACAAGTCGACAACTATAGTTTGCCAACATTCCCTTTATAAATGCATTGCCCTGTCTTAGCCTGTATATAATTATAATTGTGGCCATGAGGAGTTACTTTTACCCGACTGCCATCATAAAACCCTGTTTTGTTTTGTTTTTTGTCCACTCAGAGAAGCTGGGCTGCCCCAAGCTTCACTCCAGAGATGTAATGCAAAGAAAACAGGCGTGGAGTTTGTGTCTTGATTTTGCTGCTTGCTGGCTGAGTCATGTCACTGACCTCTGTGAATCTTAGTTTCCTCATTTGTGAAATGTACAAATGTTGAAAAATTGAAGAAATGCAACAGATATTTTTTCTCATTCTGCCTCCTGTGCTTTAGCATGTCATTCACGGTCTTGTCCAAAAAAAGTATGGCATCGAGGTAATACTAGTGAAGCCACCAACCAGACGTCTATGACATATTGAACAGTCACAGCCATGTCTGAGGTCAGAATCTACCTCTGCTCTAAAGACTGCTAGTTTGGATCAATTCCTATCAGCATCAATGGGATCACTTGCTGTCCCTGAAACAGGGTCCCAAGATGGCTTCCAGTCTTGAGTTTTCATTAAAACCTTTGGCATTCTTGAGGAAAATAATACTATCCACAGGGCAGCCCACAAATAGAGATGATAATAATGTCTCAGAAAGGAGGCATCAAACCAAGTCTATTTGGGCAAGTCTGTCTCTTTACAAAGCTCCTTTAATCACTGAGGGGCTAAGGTCACTTGAATTTCATTTATTTTTAAGTAGTGTTTTAGGATAAAGGCTAAAATTGCTCCAACGGGAGGGAGGAAAGAGAGGGCAGACAAGAGCACAGGGTTGAGAGCCGAACAATGTGTCAATACACACAATAGAAATCATCAACAGACATTGAGGGCAAATTACTTTCAGATACAGAAATTATACGCCAATAAAAGAGAGTGATAGATGCTTACACAGCTGTGGTTGTTAGGAGAACATAATGGTGTTTGTTCAAAGCAAATAATGGAGTAGCATCAGGCTCAATATGACAGGCTTTCAGACCTTACCAACAATGGAGAAAGGACAAGTGCCCAATAGGGCAATAAAATAATCAGGGAAAAAGAATAAAGATTGAGCCCTGGGTTGATGTCAAGAATTGGGATTGATGTGAGGAGGGTTTTAAGGAGGCTGCTTTTTTAGCCTATAAGGTTAATTCTAAGTATCTAACAGGTGAATACACAATTTTCAGACAACTTTACAACCCAAGCATAATTAGACTGATGTTTGTGAGTTACTTGCTTTGCTTCTAATTGAAATTTGGAATTAGAACTATGTAATAACTGGTGTGCGAAGGGAGATGGAATATGCAAAAAAGTTGGTCATTTGTCCTCTAGAAGGAGATGTCTATGTGCTTCAGTCAAAAAATTAAGTAACTTAAAATATTCTGTCCAAGTAGTTTGTTATAAATTATAATTCAGGTAAAATATGTGATTGGAAATGGCGGTAAATAATGGATCAGAGTGAGTTTGTGTTCCTTCCGTTGATATCATCTTTTAATACAGTGTCTCAATCAAAACTTGGTTCTCTCTTCTCAAGAAATGATATGTTCATTTTCCCTTTCCCAGACAAATTTTACCTGAGCAATAGCATTTGGTTTTGATGAATATAATCTTTGACTTTGTAAAATAGAAGATCACCATCTTTATTACTTCTTGTCTCACCATGAAATAGGTTCTGGAATGCTACTTGTTGAAGGTACCAATGGGAGTAGTAATTGCAACCATGATGTAAAATTGAATGCAGGCTAAATATTCCTTATCCGAAATGCCTGGCATCAGAACTGTTTCAAGTTTGGGAACTTTTTTATTTTGGAATATTTGCACACACATAATGAGATATCTCAGGAATGGGGCCTAAATCTAAATTTAAATTTATTTATGTTTTACATACACATTATATACATATCCTGAAGGTAATTTTATGCAATATGTTTTAAAATTTCTTTTCTTAAGCTTACTGGCAAGAATGCAATATTTTAAATAATTTTGTGCATGAAACAAAGTTTTGACTGAGTTTGGCAGCAACCCATTACATAAGATCAGGTGTAGAATTTTCCACTTGTGACATCAGGTGGGTGCTCAAGTTTCAGATTTCAGGGCATCTGGGAATTCAGATTTTTGGATTAAGTATGCTCAACCTGTATTGTCATACAGTGATTATTACATCATTATTTAATAAAATTGTAGCAAAAGGCTGAATTTATGGCTATTGTTAAAAAAAATTGGCATTATCAGCCAAATAATACTAATTCAAAGAGTGTTATAAGCCATAAACCATAATCCTCGGGCTATCTTTTCTGTGAACTATAATTTAGGCCTCTGACACAGTTAAAAATGTCTTCTTTCTACTGAGCCTGAAAGCTCACTGGTAATGGAGGAGTTAATTAAGAGTTTGCAAAGCTTAAAGGCTTCACAGTCCCATTTGTTTCTTTGTGTTCAACAAAAAGCAGCCTTGAGAAAGTCTGACTGACATTTATGATAATTACATTTGGAGATTAAAATAATTTAGGGTTTTGAAAGGTTTAAAATTTATACACCATATTGGGCCTCACATGATTATGGCTTCCTTCGTATCATTTTCGTCTGGTGTTGAAATTCATTTGATGTGAATGTAATAGTCATTTTAATGGATATTGTTAATTCCTTGTTTTCAGCATAATAGATAAAGGGGAATTTAATTAAATTTATTGTGTGAGCACTTATCAGGGGTAAAAAGGTTCACAGAATTATTATTTTCCTGGCATGACATGTAAAGAACATTGTAAAAGACAGAACATGAGCAATATCAGAGTGTGGCTGGCATTAAAAGTCACACTAGTTTTACCTCCCCTGTAGATGATGTACCAGGCTTCAAACCAACACTAAAATGTGGTGCCTTGAAACTATAATTTCCATTAGGGACCAGCATGATGTAACCACATTGCTTTCTCTCTTCTTCCAACTTGATGAGACTTTTGAAGGTCAGAATTCAAGTTTCCCTAAAAGTCTTAACAGAGAACCAAACCACGGGTCCCAAAAATTCAGCGAGATATAGCAAGAGCTTTTGTTACAGTAGCGGCTCCACTTCTTGTGCCAGCTCCGAAAACCAGAAGAACAACCTCTCCCTGGAGGGTTGGGGACACTCTTGGTTATAATCCCTGATGACTACAGGGCTCCAAAACTCACTGGCCCAGGTACAAAGAAGCTCTGACCTTGTTCATGGAAGGTAGCTTTCTGGGAAGGAAAGGTCCAAAAAGAACTGCTGAGATGCTGAATTTATTTTGGTAGACTAGAAGAGCCTGAATTATTTATTCTATAGAATTTTTACAACATATTGATTGATTATCTCTCTTTGGGTCATTAAGCCCAGAAACTCTGTCCTGAGTGTGCTATTCACAAACCTTTGTCATAAATTCTTCAGAGTGGTAGACTACATTCAAACACCATAATCATTAAATGTAAAAATATACTGGAAGCTTCCACTGAGAAAAAAAAAACTAGTTTCAACCAGTTTAACAGCAAACAAACTCTACTGTAAATGAACCCACTAAACTACTATCCAACCTTTAAAACTTTAAGTTACAATGCCAAAAGTAAATAATACAATAGGCATATTTATAAACACACACATTGAAGATAGGCTAACAGTTTTCTCTGAATAAAGAAACTATATGTGATTTTTTTTCTTTTTCATATGACTATTGATATGGTTTGCCAGTGTCCCCACCCAAATCTCTTCTTGAAATATAGCTCCCATAATTCCCACATGTCACGGGAAAGGCCCAGTGGAAGGTAATTAAATCACAGGGGTGGGTTTTTCCCCATGCCATTCTCATAATAGTGAGAGAGTGAGCCTTGCAGGTCATAATAAAGAGTATAAACTTTTTAGGCTAGCTATGGTGGCTCATGCCTATAATCCCAGCACTTTGGGAGGCTGAGGCGGGTGGATCACCTGAGGTCTGGAGTTCGAGACCAGCCTGACCAACATGGAGAAACCCCATCTCTACTAAAAATACAAAACATCAGTGGGTGTGGTAGTGCACACCTGTAATCCCAGCTACTCAGGAGGCTGAGTCAGGAGAATCACTTGAACCCTGGAGGCAGAGGTTGCAGTGAGCTGAGACAGCACCATTACACTCCAGCCTGGGCAACAAGAATGAAACTCTGTCTCTAAAGACTAAAAAAAAAAAAAACTTTTTAGTCTTCATCCCATAAACAGTGATAGTAAATAAGTCTCATGAGACACAAGAGATCTGATGGTTTTATAAAGGGCAGTTCCCCTGCACATGCTCTCTTGCCTGATGTCATGTAACACACGCCTTTACTCCTCCTTCACCTTCCGCTGTGATTGTGAGGCCTCCCCAGCCATGTGGAACTGTGAGTCCATTAAGCCTCTTTTTCTTTATAAATTACCCAGTCCCAGGTATTTCTTCATAGCAGTATGAAAATGGACTAATGCCACTATATTATAATGATAATGAGTATGCATTACTTTTAAAACGTGCATACTCATAATGTGCAAAATGCTTTGAAAGAATTGAAAAAGTAAATAACTTAAAGACAAAGGTTTCTCTCTGTTTCTGTCTCTCTCCCCCTCCTGTGTGTATGTGTGTGTACGGTATGTGTGTTTGTGTGTATTGCTTTTCCCAGACCAAATCCATTTTCTCCCACACTCAAAACTTAATCTAACAAACAGACTCACTAAGTGTCAAAAGAAGTTGGTGTGAAAAGGAATGTATAAAATGTAACAATATCACACTCCTTAACTTTGCCAAATTCAGTGGTGGGAGTAGTTTTAATATGCATCCTTTGGGAAGAAAAAGGGACACCACTCACCTCTCTTTGACCCTTCCAATCTGAACTCCATAATAGTGCTCTTGCCTTGATAATTAAAATTTTCAAGAGTACTTCTTGCCTCCACCACCTTACCACATATTTCTCAATCTTTATCATGTGGCTTCTATTTCCCACACACTAATTTTTAAAACTTCAGAAAGTCACCATGACTTCCGAAATACCCAATTAAAATAATTCTTCCTCACTCCTCCTCTCCTCTGATCCTTCTGCTACATTTGCCATATTTTACTTCTTCTTCTTTCTTTAGAAACCAAAGGCAAACTGATTTTGTTACTCTGCACTCTTGTCCTTCTCTAATTCCAGTGACTATTTTTTGTTTTTATTGCCTGTTCTCATTTTTTTCCTGCTCTGCTTTCTTTTCCCATTCCCCATGAGAAAGCCATTTTCAAGCCTGTTTCCAATCTTCATGTCACTTGATCTCAGCATGCATTAAGAACTTGCTACATATTTGGCATGATGCTGGGCACTGGGCATACAAAGATGACTAGGCTGTGCAGAAGTACGCAGACTCATGAAAGAAAATTTTAAACATTTTAAATTGGGTAAAATAGAACAATCAAGTGTTATAGATGCCAGGTTGACAGTACAAACTGAAAACACAGCAGTGTACAAAGGAAAAAGTAGCAGATTCTACTTGAAGTGTTGTCCAGAATAACCACTCCTAGGAAGAGGTGAGTCTTGCAGGTCATAAGAAAGAATATAAACATTTTAGACTTCATTCCATGGACAAAAGGAAGCTGAGGAATTTTACGTGAAGAAATGAAACAGATTTGTGTTTCAATCAAACAATTATTGAAAGCAGTAAAAGAAATGGAAGAAAAAAGATATTATCTAGAGAAGAGGAAACTTATTGGGACATGTTTGTTGTTGATGTTGATGAGTTGAATGGCCTTGAAATAATGCAGCTTCCATGAGAATGAAAAAGAGGAGGTGAATGAAGGAGGTAGAGAAGAGTGAGGATTAAAGAGGGAAAAATCTGTAGGATTTAATGCTGATTCGGTAGGGGAGGAAAGGAGACAGAGGGGATGGAATTCAAGATGACTCCTAGGATTCAGACTTAGGCTTCTAAATGAATCATGCTGATTACAAATGTTACAGAAGAGCCATGTAAAGAGGTATATGTTGGTGGGGAGACAGTGGGTTGAATTTTAAACATGTCAAAGTTGGGATCTCTCAGGAAATCCTAGGAAATGCTGACTAAGAGGATCAGAAGCTTATGTTCTGAACAGGATATGTAGATTTAACACTTATAAGTATAAAAGAGACAGTCTAATCATATGATTATGTAAGGAAAATAGGTGAGACACTCCAGGAGAATTAATACGATAAGGGGAAAATAACATTAAGCCAGCATCCAGGAACTATCAGCACTTAAGTGGCGAGAAGAAGAAAAGTCAGCAAATGAAAGAAATGATTACCAGTTCTATAAACCTACCTGCAATGGTGATCAAATTTCCTGTTTTCCTTCTTGCTACAACTAAAGAAAGGTCCCCCTAGAATCTTCTGCCCTCTCAAGCAAACTTACAAATAACTCCAAAATCTGGGTCACTCATTTAGCCTGTCTTCTAACTCTTGAATAAGATCCTCCAAAATCTGACTTAAATCTATTTTGTTCAGACTTTTCTACTGGAGCTCTCTTACATAGCCTCTGAGTTTTAGTCTCTTAAAATGACTCTTTCTTTCAATTTTGCATTTACTACTGCACATCTCTGCCTTTATTCACGCTGTTCCCTCATCCTGGCCTTCCCTTATCCCTCACACTCATTAAATAATTAGGAGACATTGAAGGGATGTTACGCAGCAGAGTTGCATAAAACATTTTCAAAAATTAGAAAAGATAATTGAATAAAATCACCTATTAAATATATTGTAGAAAAAGACTCAACACTGGGTCTGATGCCTAACTTTGCCAAAAGTTTGTTGTCTCGATCCAGACCAATTAGCATAACCTAAAAGACATAGCCACCCTGGCAGGCTTGGGTGGTCTCAACTCAGATTCTAGTGCTCTTTGTTCAAATTCAAAAAACATACTTGAAAATCTCTTGAAGAGTAGAAACTGTTTTGCCATATAAAATCCTGGAATACTGGGCTATCTTTCAAGTATGGGGGGCCTTTTATATCAACCTTTAGCAAAATTAAACTTGTCTGCCTTTCAACTTAATACCATCTCATAGAATAACTGTGGTTCAACAAGATGTTTGGGATGAGCTATTGCTAAAATCAGGCCCCTTGCTATTGTAACTTACAAGAAATGCATTAGCAAACAAAGACAGTATAAGGTGGGGAGCCTGACTGTCTAGATTTCAAGTCTGGCTCTACTACTTATTAGTTGTATAACTCTGGGCTAGGCATTCTAAGCCTATTTCCTCATCTAAAGATAGGGATGGTAGGAAGAATAATACTTAACTCATAGGGTTGTGTAAAGATAAAATGAGCTAAGATACATAAAGCACTTGCAACACTTCCTAACAGAATAAATGCTGTATAAGTGATACCTGTTATCGTTAATAGTTATGAAGGCATTTGTAATTTGGGGTGTTTCTCAGGAAAAAATGCATATATCCATCTGTAACTTGTTTATAAATAGGCCTTTTAGGTGAAGAGATCAAAGCAAAGAGACATGGTCTTTCACATCTCTACTGAAATATGTAATGCTTATACTTGCCAAATGTTTCATTAAAATTTCTATGCTTCTGTACCCACATGAGGTGTATGAAAACCCAGGCAAGTGGGTTGTGTTTCCATCCGGAATCTGGTGGTCTGGTGGAAGGTACATCCTCCTCAAAGTGCTACCTCTGAAAATGCAGTGGCTGGCAGGATCCAAAAGCCACCTTTCATCCTTCTAGGACTATTTCTAGGGCTTATCCAATCAACAGCAATGAATAAGGAACAGAAATAAACCCTAGAGACAAAGTCAGATTTAATACCTCCTTATAGTGACAACTTCTCATAGAATAAGAGTCTGGACATTTTAGCTGAATATTATTACAAATGTCTTCCACACCTGAATCCTGCAAGAGTGCATGCTGTGTTGATAGAGGGAGGGTGTCTTTGATTCTAATTTATATTGAAGAAATAAAAGGCTCTGAATCCATGGGTTATTTAAATGGAATGAATTCCTCTGGTTTATTGCTACCATGTTTTGCCACATGTTGAGGTCGAGCCCAGGTGTCCAAGCTGATCTAAGGAGAGGAGACCTTGATGATGTCTACAAAACTAGGAGAAAAGTGTACAGAAAAGGAGAAAAGTGGGTACCATCAAGCTAATCTAATTGGAAGAGATGTGACCAGGAAGGCAGGGCAAAATATTATGAGGAGCTAAACAGAAACACACAGTGTTCATTTATTACAGTTGAAAAATGACTTAAAAAGCAACAGAGAGGGAAAGATGCTGAGAAAGAAGGAAGAGGCAATTCCCTGTCCCACCTGGCCTCCATTGTCTATGTGAGGCAAGGGAGAGTTTAGAGACCAATGAATATGAAGTCAAGGTATGGGTCATTCAGCTGGTACCTTGGAAATCTGAACTATGGTTCTCCAACTCCAACTTCCCATTTAGAAGGTGGGTATGGAGACAGAGTTGCAGCTATCTTGGGATTGTATAGATAGATAAATTCTAGTTGGTGTTATATAAGTAATCTAGTGATAGGTACATAGCTTTACATATTTAAAATATTTTCTAATTAAACAAATTGTGTTTTGCTGGGACTGAAACACTGTTACATAAAATGCACCCATCAGTTACATTTCACAATTCCAAGAATAGCAATGTAGGGGAAAAAAAAGGTCTGATATACAATCGAAAAGCTCAGTGTTGTGAAATGCCTCAAACAGTGTAACAACAAGCAGAGAGATACCTAGAATTTTTATGTTTTCTTAAAATTTGTTTTTATAAATCAGCGTTTGGGTTTTGTTAGAGATGCATTATCTTTGACTCATTTTCCCCTGTTGTCTTTATGTTAGGCAGCTTCCTACAAACATTTCAAAGGGATGAATGAGTTTCCCTCATGCTTTATTTGAAAATCTGATACAAGTTATGGACAAAACAATTGAGCTTAAAAAAAGTCATAAGAATATGCACACTGTAATATTTAGTTGAAACTAGAAACAGGTTGAAGAAGCTGAGCTGAAAAATGCCCCCAAATTAACTTCCCTTTATGATTCATTTAAGTCAGAAAGCATATTTTAAATTCACCAATCAAAATCTTAATATTTTTATTACTTATTTAGACCACAAAACAATATTTATTATATAAACTTTGGAAAAATTTAAGAAAAAAATTAAAATCTTCAACAATATTTCTACCTAATCATAGTTAACCTTTTGACATGTGTGCTCATTATATTTTTCATATATTTATGCAAACATAAATAACATTGGAATTATAATATCCACATTGTTTTGTAAATTAGCCTTCCATTTTATTGTCTTAAACACTTGTCTAAATTATTACTCTTCTAAAAGATGAACTTTAATGGCTGCATAGAACCTCGTCATAACTATAATCTAAATTATTTAATCAATAACTCGTTGGTCATTTAAATTGTTTGCAATTATAGTGATATTGAAATAATCATCCTTGACATAATTTTGAGAACATATCAGACTATTTTTTTAGACTGAGCACATATAAGGAGAATTTTTAAAGGATATAAAGTTTGTCAAGACATGTAATATACATTGCTAACCTTTGCCCACCAAGGTTGAGCCAATTTGCCTTCCTGCTAACAGTATACAATAAACCTATGCTGACCAAGAAACAAAATGTAAACCCTCAGGTAATGCTAAGTAACAATTTCTGCTCTGACTAGAACCAAATAAGAAGAGAGCAAAAAGAATAAAATAGTAATAATTAAATGAAGAAAGCATAGATTTTCTTTAATTAGTGAGCATATTTAATTGTTATATTCACATGCAGGTTCAACAGGTTCATTCTAATACTCCTTAAACTTTTTTTTAATGTCACTCTTTAAAAAAGTGGTATAGAATGGCGGGGTGCAGTGGCTCATGCCTGTAATCGCAGCAGTTTGGGAAGCCAAGGCAGGTGCATCACTTGTGGTCAGAAGTTCAAGACCAGCCTGGCCAACATGGTGAAACCCCATCTCCACTAAAAATACAAAAATTGTGTGTCTGTATTCCCAGCTACTCAGGAGGCTGAGGCAGGAGAATTGTGTGAACCCAGGAGGTGAAGGTTGCAGTGAACTGAGATCGTGCCACTAAACTCCAGCCTCAGTGACAGAGTGAGATTATTTCAATGGTTTAGGATAACTAGGATGGGAGGTGGAGAGAGAGAAAAGTGGGTTAAAGTCCTAGTTCTCCAATTTGAAACTGTGGGTGAGTTACTTAAACCCTATGACATTAAACTCATTCATATGTAAAATGATAAAAAGCACACTTCTCAAAATTTTGGGGGAAGCCTACCTGAGATGCTGAATGAATGTTGCATAGCACCGTGCTTGATTCTTTGCAGGTCTTCACTCCTAGCAAATCTTCCATCTACCTTAAACATGTTCTATGTATGTTATTTTGAAAAATACAATGGGTGCCAGGCGCGGTGGATCACGCCTGTAATCCTAGCACTTTGGGAGGCCGAGGTGGGTGGATCACCTGAGGTCAGGAGTTCAAGTCCAGCCTGGCCATCATGGTGAAAAGAAAAAAAAAAGAAAAATACAATAGGAATATGCTGAACAATTGTTGAAATGAATTCAAAACCTGTTGTGTCCTTTCTTCTATTGTTAGTTGTCTTTCAGCAGGAAATATTAAGAAATGAGCCATAAATGCTGACAAAAATATTTAGAAAAAATCTTCATTTGGTCAATGTTTTAAAAACTGACATCAGCAATTCTAACTGGGAAAAGGCAAGATCTGCTCAGCAAATACCAACTGTGTTGGCCAAACCCTTGCTCTTCTTCCTCCATTACATCTCTGTGATAACCAAGATTATATTTTCCTCAAAGGATCCACCCTCTAAAATAGTAGTTTCTAGTTGCTTTGTCCTCATTGTTTCTCTACATTTTCTCAGATCTTCTCTGATGATTAACCTTTCCCATAAAGCCCATGCATCCTAATTTCTTGCCTTCTGTTCCATTTTGTGATCTAAATTCCATCAGGCAGTAGGGGTGGGGGGCCAAAAAACTTATAATGAGATATGCTGAAGGATAAAGTAGTAGAGACTTTTCTAATACACTGATGAATAGCAAACATAATTGACTCAAACATACGAACAAAAGAAAGTCATGAGAACTAAAAATGTGTGGGCATTGAAATATGTCATAAACAGAGGGGATTAACCTAATGAGTCATAGTACCATGCCGTCTGAATATTAGAATATGATGGAGAGAAGAAAATAGCTGAATTTCTACTTTTTTGCTCCAGAAACTTCATTATTTTCATTGTGGATAAATTAGGCTTTAACATTTTTTAAACCCTAACACAAAGCACGAGTGTATGTGTTGCCTCATGTCATCTTGTCAGCATTTAATGTTCACTGAAAAGTTACCCTTGGGAATCAGCATCCCAATCAAGAAAGCTACAAACTGATCAACTGTTCAACTTGGCCACTGCAATGGCACAAACATGAGTCCATTTCAAGGGCGAATACTGAGTTCTTTGTCCCTTAGGAGTACATAAAATTAAGTGATTGTTGTAAAAGAAATGTATCAGGTTGTCAATATTGAGGATACTTGCCATAGTACAATAATAAAGAAAAAAATAGGGTAAGAGATTTATTCTGCATAATTATTAGAAAATAGGGGCAGCTCACATATCATTTTTCCCAATAAAGTCCACTTTCAGTTTATAACATAAATCACATCATACACTTGCCAGACCTCAAGAAAGTTTTAAAGGTAAAGGTAAGGAACATACCACATCCCTGAGCCCAATGTTGTGACTCTGTGCTGCCAACACATACAGATGACCTGCAATAAAATCGGCTGGTCTTATATTTGAACATCTGTTGTTTGTTTGTTTTGAGACGGAGTTTTGCTCTTGTTACCCAGGCTGGAGTGCAATGGCGCGATCTCGGCTCACTGCAACTTCCGCCTCCCGGGTTCAGGCAATTCTCCTGCCTCAGCCTCCTGAGTAGCTGGGATTACAGGCACGCGCCACTATGCCCAGCTAATTTTTTGTATTTTTAGTAGAGACGGGGTTTCACCATGTTGACCAGGATGGTCTCGATCTCTTGACCTCATGATCCACCCGCCTCGGCCTCCCAAAGTGCTGGGATTACAGGCTTGAGCCACCGCACCCGGCCTGTTGTTTGTTTTTTAAGTGCCAACCATAATTTAGGGCCAGAAGTTATTTAAAGATGACAATTTATACAAATTATTAAAGTCAAGGTATTATTCACTAGGAAGATCACCTCTCCCAAACACTTAAGCTTGAATAGAAAAAACAATCTTATATCTGTGTACAGCAGACACTGTTGGTGGCCTAATAGCTAATGCCATCTTTTGTGCTAAGAGAATCTTGATTTTATTCTTATCTAGGAGAAGAAGTGTTTTCAGAGAGGGCAGGAACTTCTCTAGACTAATCATTGTTCTAAATTAATCATGATCATTCCAGTTGTTTTAGTCACTGATTATTTGGGAGTAGTCATCTGAGTTAGTTCTAGCCAAGGAGACATAAGAATTAAGCTCTGAGAGCGTGCTTCTGAAAAACGTTTCCTGGCCTCATTTAAAAAAAAAGAAAGATATAAAAAGAGACACTCCCATCCTGTATTTGGATGCTATTGAGGGAGAACAAGTTGCAAATGCCGACTTTTAATCATGAGAGAGACCTGAGGACAAAAGTCATCAAGCCAAGTATAATGGGATGAGAAAGCAAAACCATAGGGTAATGAAGATATCCTCATAATACTGAATCTTGGAATTTCCCACCTTCATATTTCTTGTTTAGTGATATAATGCTTTGTTCACTTCATTCTTTTCTTTAAGCTACTTATAATTAAATATGTTTATTGTAGCTGAGGTAATCATAAATATCACAACTGGTTAGACATCAGATTCATTTCCAGGAAGGGACAGAGACTTCATACCTACTTAGGCTCTAACTTAATTCCTTTCTTTGTCACTGTGCCTTTGTTCATTATGATCTATCTATCTGGAACACCCTATCTCTCTTTCTCCACTGAATTATTGGCCCAATATTTTCTTCTTCTGTAATGCTGTTCTATATTCCCCTGGTAGAATGAGTTGCTGCATTATATGTGTTCATGTATAATTTAGCCACTGTCACTATTATTGCTCTTATCACAATTAACTAAGCATTGCACATGCATTCTGTGCCAGACGTTGTGCTAAATGCTTTACATGAATGATGTATTGTGGGAGACTGTATTATTTGTTCATAAGTATTTATTTTTTTCTGACCTGTGCCAAGCTCCTAGAAGGATGAGCATTCTTCCCTGTCCATTGATTTTTGGGCTTGGCAGTATGCCTTGATTTGGCCAATGAAATCTGAGTAGATTAGATGCACCTTCTGTCTGACAGAAACTTTCAACATCCTTATATAGTCTGGCTCATCTCTTTTAGCCCTCTCTTCACCATGGGAATAGGATGCCCCAACATGTTCCTTTACCATGACTTCCAGAATGAGCAGAAACATGGAACCCAGCAGAGCCTAATCAAGTTGAACAAAACTGCATATAATATTTGGCCTTTGTGTATAACAGCAAGAAATACACATTAGCTTTAATAAGCCATGAGATAATAGGCATAAACTAATATAATGTCATATAATATCATATAATATAAATCTTGTAACTGTATGAAGCATTCATTGCTATTATCCCATTTAACAGTGGAGGAAACCAATACCATTTACAGGACTTAGATTTTTCCCATTCATAAAATGGATATCCATTTCTCTCCCACTACACATAACTCCTTAAGGATAAAGACCACATACTTTTTGTCTTTCTTTCCCCAACACATAACACATTGTCTTCTTGATGAATTATGTTGTTGAAAAGAAGAGTTCTCTAGAGCACATCTGTATTACTAACATATCTTCATGACCTATATCTTACATACCCTGACACCAATAGTGTGGATAACTCACTATTTCCTCCTCAATGCCCTTTTAAATACAAAATGAATCCCTTGTATAATACTTTATAAGCATAGATTAAATAATCTATAGTGTAGTCCTATGTCTTAACTTCATGGAGTACATGGCATAAAAAAAATCTTAAAATTTCATCTGAATAAAAAGCTACTTATTTGAAATAAAATACATTTTTAGTCAATTGTTGGCCCACTTGTTACACAGGTTTGTGAGAAATTGAACAAAATAAGACCCTTTGTGAATTGTTTTTAAACATTAACAATCTCTTTAATTTAGTGAAATCTGGTTTGAAAAGATGCCTGATATTTTGGAAGTTGAATTCACAAAGCTTAATGATTAATTGGATATAGATGGGGAAGGGGGAATTAAAAATGTATATGGGATGTATTAGTCAGGGTTTTCCAGAGAAACAAAAGAACCAATGAGAGAGAGAGAGAGAGAGAGAGATTACGAGGAACTGGCTTACACAATTGTGAAAGCTGAAAAGTTCCAACGTCTGTGGTTGGCAAGCTAGAGACCCAGGAGAGCTGATGTGTAGTTCTGGTCCAAGTCCAAAGGCCTGACAACCAGGAGAACAGATGGTGTAAGGTTCAGTTTGAAAGCCAGCAGACTCAAGACCCAAGAAGAGCCAAAGTTTCAGTGTAAGTCTAAAGGCCGAAGAAGAGAAATGTCAAGCTGAAGCAGTCAGGAAGAAGACATTTCCTCTTACTCAGTCTTTTTATTCCATTCAGATCTTCAAATGATTAGATAACGTCCATCTACATTAAAGAGGGTAATTTGCTTTATTTAGTATCAATTCAGAGGTTAAACTTATGCAGCTATATCCTCATAGACACACCCAGAATAATGTTTGATACATGTCTGGGCCCCCATGCCTCAGTCAAGCTGACCCATGAAATTAACCTTCACAGAGAGTTCTTTCATTTAACAAATAGGCACTCAATGTGTGGAATGCCAACTCTATGCTTTAAATAAATCTTTGTTTCAACATCCCCGAAGAAATTAAATTTTCATCCTTCGTCAGAAAATTTAAAATTAATCTTAGAAATTATACTTTGCTACTGAATCATTTATACAAATGAGAAAAATAAGGCTCTAAGCAGCATACTTTTGTTGGTAAAAGTAGAGGTAAGACTAGAAGCAAGGTCAAGAACAAATGTTCCTTCTCTCATACTGCACAGTTTCACATCTCATTCTAAGTATTTGATTGTAAATCCTAGTCCCAGAAGAAAAAAGAAATTAATAGATACACATACATACATAAGCCTTGTGGGGTGTTTATCTTGTTATAGATACATACACATAAGCATTTCTGAACATAGGGAGAGATAAAAGCTTTATTATAGCTTCCAAGCAATAGTAAAACACATTTTAGAAATAAAAGACAAGATTTCTATAGATAAAAATACATCCCTTCTAGTTTTTGATCCATTTGAGAAATATAATAAAACATCCCATTTCTTTTCTTGAAGCATTTCAGAAGTTTGATTTTTCTTGCTAACATCCAAGTAATCTAATGATGTTCATCTAAAAATGAGGGCAAGAAGTATTAAGTTCATCAGCATATAAATGACTTTTCTAGGATGTGAAGATGGATCACAGCAAAAGAGGGCCACGGTTTCAAATGTTATTTCATACCAAGGAAAATAAAGGCAAGTTTTTCATACTATCCTTATAGACTATTTCACTGAACTCTTCTTGATATTATCATATTCTGTTTTATAATATTACCCCAGAGAAACTAAATATAAAATGTTTATAATTCGATATTCCTCAGAATCACATTTTCTTTCGTTTCCCTAAACAATCCAGTTAGAAACAAAATGTTATTGATAATTGATCTACATCAATTGAACACAGGTGGCACCAGCTCAGAGTGAATTTCAAAATGGCTGCCATCTTGTTTCTCTTCCACTGGAAATCCAATGCAATCATGAGAGAAATCATACTAGAGATAAATGTCAGTAAATGCTTATATAATTTTATATGCTCTAATTTTAAGGTGTAGAGAGTTCCAAACTATCATTTTATCTTAGGCGCTGTTAATAAAAACATATTGCCAGTCAAAATTTTCTCTTATAAATTGACCACAGGTCAACTGTTTATATATGCATTCATCTAATTCTTTAACAAACATCTATTTCTATTGTTAGGCCAACAAGGGTCAGATGCTGAATCTGGTACTATTAATAGCAGATATTTCAGAAGCTGAACTCACCCAACATAATGACTCATTTTATGAGTAGAGAAGGAGAAATTATATGAATAAGCTATAGCTCCTACCTTAAAATAGGGTAGTGTGTGAGGTCTAAGCAAACAACACAGTTCAAATATATTCTAATAATATATGGAAGTAAGGTGAGAAGACAACTATCAGCCTGATGAAGATTCAGATGACTACTCAAAAGTGATGATGTTTGAAGCTTATCTTTATCCAGTAGTGAAGAAAGATGAGGCTGTTACTGAGAGTATGAAAAAAAAAATTAAGGTATAGAGGTATAAAATAACAACATAGTTTTTGTCTTAAAACTACAGTTTTCAACAGTAATGTTCAGAAAGAAAATAGTGTGTCGGGGTATGAAAGACAGAGCTGGAAGAGTAGGCTGGGACGAATCCATATGCTGTGTTGATACATTTAAGTATATTTACTAAGCAATGAGGTTAACACTCAAAGATTTACACTGCAGTGTGATAAAACCACTTATGAATTCTAAAAATTGGTAGGAGGAATTAAAGAGATCTGAGGGAATGATAAAGGCAAATATTATAATAATCTAGGAGACCGTGATGAGCAACTGAAGTAAACAATGGAAACCAAGGGGCTGGACCAGAAGTACACCTGATTCTCATTACTTGCAAGGTCCCTATTTGTACATTTTCTTACTCACTAAAATTTATTTTTAACCCCCCAAAACGAACATGCATGGCTACTTTTGCAGTCATTTGCAGACACGAACAGAGTGGTGAAAAATTTGAGTTGCCAAATGTGTACATTCCAAGCTGAGGAGAGGAGTTTGTGAGCTTCATCTTCTGCAGTTTATCTGGAAGTTTTAGGTAAAATGAATGCATTCCTTTATCAATGCCATTTAGAAAATTGAATTTAAACTATTATTTATATTTTTAAAAATTTGAATTGCTATAAATAAAGCTTAAATTATTTACTTCATTCATTCAACAAATTTTACTGGGCACAGACCATGTGTAAGGCATTATTCTATATACTGGAGATACAGCTATGAACAATACAGACCCTAATTGCTATCCCCATAGAGATTATATTCTAGCATGCAATGTCTCCCAAGAAAGGGAAATGGCATTATCCAAATAAATATAAATGAGTAGATGATATGTGAAAGTTAACAGAGAATTCTGACAACAGAATGAAATCTAAAATAAGGAGGGGGTGTCTCCCAAAACCATGTTAGAGATAAGAACAGAGTTTCCAAAAATCACAGTAAAGAATGGTGAGAATTACTTTATTAAAAGAAACAAAAGTAACATGTGAGGAACACTTCGGGAAGTTTGTGGTGGATGGAATGGTAAGGAAGCTTGGATTCTACTTGCACATTTGAAAATTATACAATTTTTCAAGTAGCACATAAGCCTTTTAAAGTATCAGCTATGTAGTATATCCCTTTAGCAAACCCTAATAACCCTAGAATAGAGAGAAATCCATTCTAATTAATTACCTCAAGGGCATCCCTATATGCCTTTCAAGGATGGCTAAATAAGAAGACTCATGAAGTTTGTCATTTCAGAATCAGAGAGATTCAGTCATCCTACAGTGGTATGACCCTGGGGTTGAATTCTAGTGTGAAACATGAAAATGCATCTTCAGCCTTTAAACTGCTGAGGACAGATACAAGACTGACAGAACTGTTAATGAGTTTTGTAACATGGTTGAGTACCTACAAATACGTTATGAATCATATAATGCCATTTGGCAGTTATTGCAATGCACAATGATGGTAACTGATTTGTAGAAATTTATAGACACATGTTATTGTGTGTGTATAGGTATGATTTGATACACAATTTTGTTTGAATGCATTTAATTTTAATCCTGGGAATCTAAGAAGATCAAAGCATTATAAAACATTTTATTAGTTAATTCATAATCTGTTCATCATGAACTTTCAATGGATCAGAGAAAGGCTAAACAAAAGGAGAAATGACATTTTAAGCAAATATTAATATACATGGTATGGAAATGTTTATGTTTAATTGACTAGAAAAAATAAATGTTCTTGATTGTCTTCTTTTTTATAAATTTTTAAATAATTAATGCATTATGAATTATTCTTATACATTTACTATAGCAAATTCTAAATGACTTTAGTTCACTTTACCTACCAATTGTGCAGTATAAACTTGGAAGATATAGAACTAATTTTTTGTAGCATTCAAACTTAAAACTTACATGACTTTTCTTAATTAATCTGAATTAGTAAGATTTGATGTCATTTCTATTTAGCTGCTAGTTGGCAGGGTTTAATTTTTTCCATACATACTGGATACTATTGGATGAATAATTAACTTTTGCTAGTCAGCTTCAATAATTGCACCCATTTGAGGTACCAAACTATTTTGATTTTTCTGCTCTATAAAAACAGCCTATCCAAATACTTACATCAGAAAAGTAGTTGTCAAAATATTTCAAAAGCATTAAGCTAGATTTTTGACTCTGCAGAGACACCTGTTAATTTATTCATACTAGGATATTGAAATCTCGATGCTCCCATTTACCTTTTGAAGTATTTGCCAGGAAAACAAAAGTCAAAGCTGGAATGAAAACCCACTGTTTTATTTATGAATAAATAATGTAAAAGAAGAATTTCTGTGTAAGTTAAAAGAAGAAAGGGTTTAAAAAAAGCTGAACATCAACCTAATCAAAAGTAGAGACAGCTAGATATTTGTGATAGAGAGAAGTGAGAAGTCGTTTCAAAAATGATACGAATTATTCTGGCTAAGGTTATGATCTGAATGTGTTTGTCCCCCCACAATTCACTTACTAAAAACCTAATCACCAAGGTGATGATATTACCAGGTGGGGCCTTCGAGATATGATTAGGTCATGAGAGCTCTACCCATGTGAACAGAAGAGGCCTCAGAGTGGGCCCTTCTCCTTTTGCCTAGTGAGTATCCGACATGGAGGAGCCATCTATGAGGAACCAGCCCTCACCAGACACCGAATCTGCTGGCACCTTGATCTTTCACTATCCAGACTCCAGAACTGTGAGCAATAAATTCTGTTGTGTATAAAGTATCTAGTCTCAGGTACTCTGTTATAGCAGCCTAAAAGATTAAGACAGCAGTACACGCCCACCAAAATAGCTAAAATGAAAAGACAGAAAAATACCAAGGGGATCCAGACTTATACAAAATAGCAGTAAGACTGCCAGTAAAACAAAAAAACAAAAATAAAAACAAAAGAAAAATACCAAGGGGGTAGGCTAGTGAGGATGTGAATAAATATCCATTTGCAGGTTTTTATATGATCATAAGTTTCATCTCCTTTTGGTAAATACCAATGAGTGTAGTCGATGGATCATATGATAAGAATATGTCTGTTTTTATAAGAAAGTACTGAATTGTCTTCCAACGTAGCTATACCATTTCGCATTTTTTTTACCAGCAATGAATGAGAGTTTCTGTGGCTCCACACCCTCACCAGCATTTGGTGTGGCCATTGCTCTGAATTTTGGACACTCCAATATATTCGTAGTGATATCTCATTGCTATTTTAATATGCATTTCCTTGATGACACATAATGTGGAGTATCTTTTCATATGCTTGTTCTCCACCAACCTATCTTCATTGGTGAAGTATTCGTTAAAGCCTTTGGTTCATTTTTTAAATTGGGTAGTTTGTTATTTAACTGTTGAGTTTGAGGAGTTCTTTGTACATTGTGGGTAACAGTGTCTTATGGGTATGTAGCTTGTCTCCTCATTCCTTTGAATCTATGTACTTTTCAGTGTTTGCATCACATCATTTATTTCGTATTTAACTCTTTACCTTTTTTATTGTGGTAAGTAAGCATACTATAAAATTTACCATTTTAGTAATTTTTAAATTTATAGTTTGGTGGCATTAAGTACTTTCCCATTGTTATGCAGCCATCACCACTAACCACCTCCAGAATGTTTTCATCATCCAAAACTGAAACTCTATACCCATTAAAGACTAACTCCCCATTCATACTTCTCCCCCAGGCCCCTGGAACCACATTATTCTACCTTGTGTGTCTATGAATTTGACTATTCTACCTACTTCATATAAGTGGAATTATACCATATTTGTTCTTTGTGTCTGATGTCTTTTATTTAGGTCTTCAAGGTTTACCCATGTGATAACGTGTCAGAATTTCATTCCTCTTTTAGGCTGAATATGTTTCATTGTATGCCATCAGTTTTTTTTTCCTTTGAGACGGAGTCTCGCTCTGTTGCCCAGGCTGGAGTACAGTGGCACCATCTCAGCCCACTGCAACCTCTGCCTCCCAGGTTAAAGTGATTCTCCTGCCTCAGCCTCCTCACTAGCTGAGATTACAGGCACCTGCTACCATGCTCAGTTAATTTTTCTATGTTTAGTAGAGACAGGGTTTCACCATGTTGGATATGTGGTCTCAGATTCCTGACCACATGATAAACCCTTTCCAGCCTCCCCTTTGGGATTACAGGGAACCTCCTCGCCCAGCCACCATCAGTTTTAAATGTCATATAAATTGCCATTACATTAAATCTGCCAGGTCAGACATCCTTGACTAACTGATAACTTGTAAAATAAGCAACCCAACACTTGTCAACAGATGTACAGATGAAGAAAATGTGGTACATATACATATACACAATGGAATATTATTCAGCCATAAAAAGAATGAAATCCAATTATTTGCAACAACATGGATGAAACTGGAGATCATTATGTTAAGTGAAATAAGCCAGGCACAGAAAGACAAACATCGCATGTTCTCATTTACTTATGGGATCTAAAAATCAACATAATTGAACTCATGGACATAGAGAGTAGAAGGATGGTTACCGGAGGCTGGGAAGGGTAGTTGGGGGTTAGGGGAGAGATTGGGATGGTTAATGGGAACAAAAAAAAATAGAAAGACTGAATTAGATCTACTGTTTGATAGCACAACAGGGTGACTGCAATCAATAATAACTTGATTGTACATTTTTAAATAACTTAAAAGTATGTAATTAGATTGTTTGTAACCCAAAGGATAAGTATTTGGATACCCCATTCTCCATGATGTGCTTATATCTCACTGCATGCCTGTATCAAACATTTCATGTACTCCATAAATATATACACCTACTACATACCCACAAAAATTTTAAAAAGGCCAGGCACGGCGACTCACACCTGTAAACTCGGCCTTTGGGAGGCCAACGTGGGCAGATAACAAAGTCAGGAGATGGAGACCATCCTGGCCAACATGGTGAAACCCCGTCTCTACTAAAAATGCAAAAATTAGCTGGGCGTGATGGTATGTGCCTGTAATCCCAGCTACTTGGGAGGCTGAGGCAGGAGAAATTGCTTGAACCTGGGAAGCAGAGGTTGCAGTGAGCCAAGATCATGCCATTACACTCCAGTCTGGCGACAGAGTAAGACTCCCTCTCAAAAAATAAAAAAAAGTAAAATAAATAAATAAGATGAAATTGGCCAGAATCCTGGGTAAATGATGTATACCTCCATATTACTATTTAAAATAACTTGGAATATTCCTTGCCTTCAAATGTCTCCCTTCCTTACTTCCAACATATAATTTATTCTACACAGACTATTTTTAAACTCAAATATTCCTGAAAAGGAGTAACTTATTAAGAAAAAAGTATCTTGAAGTGGTTTAAATTTACTGCTTTTCTTTATGATAAGAGAGACCTTAAGAGGAAGGGAAAGAAAACATTTCCTCTGTTTCTACAACTTTGTATCATTTAATGCTCAAACCAGGTTTATAAAGTAGGACTGCTGATTTTCCTCTTGATGTGAGGAAACAGAGACACGTTGAGCAACTGAGACTGGACAAACAACTTGCATTGGGAAACTGGGTTTTGTTTTCAGGAATAACGCTTTTCTACTACACCATGCTGCCTACCAGGAAGAGACATAATTTATGAAAGAAGGAAAAGAAAAGGAATATGAAAGAACAACTAACTCTATCAACTGCCTAATTTTGTCCAGAACTAGCCTAGGCTATCAATGTAGCTGATCTCTTTCACTAGAAGTTGTTGTCAGGTATGAAATGGCTGATGTGAAACATAACACAACTAACTTAATTATTTTAATCTATACTTGACAGATCCTACCAAAAAATATATGTACTTCCAGAGGAAAAAAGTAACGGAATTCCTTTGAACTGTACAACTATTATGGGAAATGTGCCTAATTAATACATCTAAGGAAATCCTCTGCCTCTAGCCATTATTCCTAAAGCACTTCCTCTGGATAGCCTCTTTCCTACGAACAAGAAAAAAACAATACCAGGCTTACATTTCGTAAGTCATGGCAGTGTTTGAAATTCTTGCTCTTAGTAATTTATTGTGCAGGCATTTAAAAAATTCATCTTGCTGGTCACTAGGAATGATTTCCAGAGTAAGTGGAGACTAACTAACCACTCACTATTCCACAAATACTAGAAGATTCTCCTTGAGCTTTCTTTCCCCAGGTGAAATAATTCTTTCATCCTATCTCCTAAAATAACCAGAATGTTCTTAGCATTTAGTAAGAAATGTCAGAAAGCAACAATTCATCTGAAACTATTTAGTATCCGCTCTGATTCATAATTGCCAAAGAGATTTGCCAATATCAAATATAAACATAAAATTGTTTTTATTAGTTTAGGGCAAATTAAGCTAAAATAACCCAAACTGATATTTATCAGCTTGAGAACATGTAGCTATGTTACTCAGACTTTAAAACAGATCTTACCATAATATTTGAATTTTCTGGACTGAATTATAGAAAGAGAGATATAGATAAAGATAGAGATAGGGAGAACTAGAGGAAAAATAGAAAGGTATAGATCATGAAAGTAAATAAATTCAGGCTATTTCTGAAGAAAATATAAAACAGCAGCTAAAATTATTCTAAACAGCTATCACATAAAATATTCACCTACCACTTATTTTATTGTGTTTTTGAGGTTACCTCACTTTTAACAGCTTTATTGATATATAATTTGCATACCATATACTTCATCTGTTTAAAGTATATAATTTAATTGATTTTAGCATATTTATAGAGTTGCGCAATCATCACCATTAGCTAATTTTAGAATGTTTTCATCACTCCATAAAGAAATTAGATGCTCTTTAGCAATCACTCTCTGTTCTCTCCCTGTTCCCTCCATTCATCCCTCAGCAACACTGATCTACTTTCTGTCTCTGTAGATTAGCTTATTCTGAACGTTTCTTATAAATGAAATCATGCAATAGTTGGTCTTTTGTGACTGGCTTCTTTAACCTAGTGCACTGTTTTTGAGGTTCATTCATGTTGTGGCAAATAACAGTACATCATTCCTTTTTATTATAAAGTAATATTCCCTTATATGGCTACACCACATTTTATTTTTCCACTCATCAAGTGATAAGCATTTTGCTCAGTACCACTTTTTTGGCTATTACAAATAATACTGGTATTTATGTTTGCATACAGTTTTTCGTGTGAACATAAGCTCCCATTTTTCTTGGGTGGATACCCAGAAGTGAAATTGTGGGTCATAGGCACTATGCTTAACCTTTTGAGGAACTGCTAAACCATTTTCTAAAATGGCTTCAACTTTTATAATCCCATTGCACTGTACAAGAGTTCCAGTTTCTCAGATTTTTGCCAACAACTATGTCTGTTTTTATTATAGCTATTCAGTTGGTGTGAAGTGGTATCTCATTGGGGTTCTGACTTGCATTTCAGTAATGACTAATGATGTTGAGCATTACTTTGTATGTTTAGCTATCATTTTTATATTTCTTTGGAAAACTGCCTATTCGACTACTTTGCCCATTTTTAAATTGGGTTGCTTGTTCTATTATTATTGTAAGAATTCATATATTCTAGAGTCAAGCATCTGATAAGGGACTTGAATTCACATATTCTAGATTCAAGTATCTGATAAGGGCAAATACTTTCTCCTATTCTCTGTGTTGTCTTTTCACTTTCTCAATGGTGTTCTTTGAAGCATAAAAGTCTTAATTTTTATGTTCAACTTACCAATTTTCTATCTTATCACCATGCTTTGATTTCATTCCTAAGAAATCACTGTCTAACATAGATAATTACTTTTACTTTGGTTGCAGGACTTACATTTAGTTCTACAATCCACTATGAGTTCATTTATGTGTATGATATTAGGTAGAACCCCCAATTCATCTTTTTGCAAGTGGATATCAAGTTGTACCAGCACCATTTCTTGAAAAGATTATTCTTCCCCCACTGAACTGACTCGCTCCTTTGCCGAAAATCAATTAACCAAAAATATTAAGATTAATTTCTAGATTCTTAATTTCATTTAACTGATCTATATATTTATTCTGTGCCAGTACCGCACTTGCTTGATTATTGTATCTTACTATATCAGTTTTTGAAATTGGAAGTACGAGTCCTCCAAGTTCATACACCTTTTTCATGATTATCTTGGCATGAATTTCCATATGAATTTTAGGATCAGGTTGTCAATTTCTCCAAAAAAACTAGATGGGATTTTGATAGGGATTGCACTGAATCTGTAAGAGATTAACTCTTCGATACCTTTCATTAGGTATAAACTATCATGCTTATGACAAAGAGCTATCTAATTATTTTGAATTTGATAAAAAGTGAAAGAGATATGGTTGTACTTTATAAGTAGTTAGTTGGCAGCAATAACACACATATTAGGTAAAAAGCAATTGTGAAACATAGGAAGAATAGAAGGAAATAATCAGGGATTTAAAAAATATAATTATGTATAAACACAGTAGCTAAGGCCTTCAGAAGTATTAAAGATAGTTTTACAAATCTATTGGCTCCAAAATTTAAAAAGAAAACTGAACAATTAAAATTCAAACATGTTTAATTTAATGTCTATGAAAAAATGTATTAATAATTTTAAGTCAACTAGTCAATTGTAGCTTAACTCTTGAAATAGTTACATATCAATATTATACTTTACTCATATGAATATGACAGTTTATACGTAATAAACTAGAATTAGCTGATTTCAAAAACATTACAACAAGGTTATATTTAGTGTTTATGAACATTTTAACTTTAATATGTTAAAAATTGCTTGAGATAAGACCTTCAAAAATCAAAACACCGATTGCCATTAAAGGTCTTAAAATAGGTCTGGAATCAACTGTAAAAGAATCACGTAAATTCTCAACTCTATAGAATGAAATAAAACCTTTTATGTGTTTCTTCGAAACGTAAACAAGTCACACTATACCTTTGTTGTGGTCTATTACTCAACAATATAGAAGTCAAGTAATATTAGATTATACAATAGCCTAAGAAAAACCACTTCCCTCTTTGACCTAGTTTGAAAGTATTTTCTCTTAGCTTTGAAGATGAATAAATATGCTTGTTAAAGTACTAGATCAGGCCATCCACTCTTAAAAATGAATTCTATTAATTATCCTTTAGCCGCTGTTGAAGCAATTTTTAAATTTTAGTTGGAAAGAAGATGCTTTATTGTACAAGCCTTGAATTTCTCATTTACTTACTAAATGATTATATATTGATTCCTCAGGGGATCTTTAGTTATCTTTAGCCCTTGACTATCCTTTTAAATATGAACAGTAACTTTACAGATATTCCCACAGCTAAACAAATATCATTGAGATGCTTGAAAATAACTTTTGGTAGCCCCCTTAGTTATTTCATAAAGTTTAATACTGGAATGACTGTTGTCTTCAATGAAGGCCTTTCTAAAAAGTCATCTATTATTATCCATTACATTTTTAAAGCACCATCATATTTATTATATTAGCCAGATACAGAAGATAAATTATTAAATTTTTGTCTTGTAACAGCTAAATGCAGTGTTAGCCAGGATCCTCTGTTCCATTATGACAGAAAATATTGGCAGAGATATTGTGATTAGTTTATTTTCAAATTATTGTAGCTCCAGATGCACTGGAAATTCGAATTGACTGGAGGGAATTAGTAATTTTATGTTCTTTGTTCAGAAAATTATTCAGTAGTTCCTGGACATCTTAGTACTTGAACTATACCTTAAGTTGATGTGCTAATTAGATAATGAAAATTTTAAGATATGAATACATTTGTAAATATAGCATACTCCTACTGCTATTTTGTAAAATTTATAACTGGTTTTAGAAATATTCAACTTACCAGCATCTAAAAGATTATGCCTAAAGAAACTTGCAAGTTGTTTATCCTCTTAGTAGCTTAGTAATGATAATTTTTTAAATTGAGTTCTATATATAAGTCACTCAATGCTGTTAGTATGAATATCCAAATCATATGTAAACTTACCAGATTATTCACAACTAAAATAATACCAGAAGACTTCATTGACTATAAAAAACTACTTTCTTACGATAGAGGGTAAATAAACATTGATCAGTGTGTGTCATTCTTTTGGTATATTATAGAATGAATGGTGTTTTATAAAGTTCTTAGCTTAGAGGAATATTACTTCATTAATTCAAGAAAATTTATCTTTAGCTTAGATAGTCGGTGATGATTTCTACAGTAATCTTGCAACCTATTGCCCTCCCACTACCATTACCTGTTTTTGTGAGTCTTTCACAACCTTATGAGTAAAGGGATGAGATGAGAACACCTAGGTTTTACAGAAGTTAAGTAAAGTAATTGAGGTCATACTGCAAACAATGACAAATCCTTGATTCAGATTCAAATAGATCTAACATTAAAATTATATGGATTTTTTCATTATACCACCATACTACAATTTTCTCTACAGCCCGTAGCAATCATTGCTGCTATCACTGCCACAATCACCATTATCTTGCCCCCTCATTTCTTGAGCTATACATCTAAAGCCTTCCATCAACATAGCATGCATGTTCTAGGGCAATTTGAGGTAGAACTGGGGCTCCTAGGGGTCAGAGCCTAACTTGAAAGTGACTTCAGATCTGTATATAAAAAAGCAGTGGTTGCTGGTTCACTCTAATAATTGTTTCTTTTGTGGAAGACAGTGGGGTGATTCCTCAAAGATCTAGAAATAGAAATTCCATTTGACCTAGAAATTCCATTACTGGGTATATACCCAAAGGATTATAAATCATTCTTTTATAAAGACACATGCACACAGATGTTCACTGCAGCACTGTTTACAATAGCAAAGACCTGGAACCAATCCAAATGCCCCTCAATGATAGACTGGACAAAGAAAATGTGGCATATATATGCCATGGAATACTATGCAGCCATAAAAAACGATGAGTTCGTATCCTTTGTAAGGACATGGATGAATCTGGAAAGGATCATTCTCAGCAAACTGACACAAGAATGGAAAACCAAACACTGCATGTTCTCACTCATAGGCGGGTGTTGAACAATGAGAACACATAGGCACAGGGAGGGGAACATCACACACTGGGGCATATTGGGGGATGGGAGACTGGGGTGGGACAACAGGGGGCAGGTAGGTTGGGGAAGGATAATACTGGGAGAAATGCCTGATGTAGGTGACAGGGGAATGGAGACAGCAAACCACCATGGCATGTGTGTACCTATGCAACAATCCTGCAAGATTTGCACATGTACCCCAGAACTTAAAGTACAATTTTAAAAAAAGCAATGGATGACAATGTCTGCTTTGTGTAATAAAAGCCTCTGAGAAACAGGAATAAGTCTGGGTGAAATGAATAAGTAAAGACGGTGTGAGCCAAATGTTCTCAAATACCAGCTTTGTGGTTCCTTTGTATCAGAGGAACCTCTATGTCTCATAATTTTTTTCTCATAATTTTCTTATGTCTCAGTTCATTCAGGCTGCTGTAATTAAATTTCCTAGTCTTGATGGCACATAAACAACAGAAATTTATTTTTCACAGTTCCAGAGGCTGAAAAGTCCAAGATCAAGCCACCGGCAGATTTGGTGTCTGGTGAGGGCCTGCCTCCTGGTTCATAGATGGTGACTTCTCACTGAGTTCTCACATGGCAAAAGGAACATGGGAACTCCCTGGGGTCTCTTTTATAGGGACACCAATTCCATTCATGAAGGTTCTGCCCATATAACCTAATCACCTCCCCAAAGCCCCACCTCCTGACACCATCATATTGGGAATTAGCCTTCAACACATGAACTGGGGGAGACATAAAAACACAATCTATAGCACCAAGCCCTCAATGCACATTTATGAGTAGTTCACACTTTACTGCAGATTTGGTAGAGAAGATGGAAGAAGAGATTTAAACTGCAAATTGCACCAAAACCTTTAAATACTGCCATTAATTATTCAAGTTCTTTTCCAAATCACTATCAGGATTTTTCTTCTTATCCTTTTTCGCCACATGCTACTCAACCTTGTCAATACCTTTTTATTCTCTCTCTAATCTTCCCAGAATCTTCACGTACCTCTCCCCTTTGAATTGCTGAAACTTTCAGCTCTGCCTCAAGGACCACCCCTAAATTGTACCACAAACTTCATCATACTCAGAACAATGTCTTCAAGTTACATTATCCAACCTCCATAGAAGGCAGTGAGAGGTTAAAGTATTTTTAAATAAGCTTAGCTATTCCTAGTCACTGTCCGTGAACATTGCGTGAACCGACGTTATTCCCTATACATGCTATGCCTGTCTCCATGTTAACCTTAGCTGCTTTCACCTCAGTCTGTCTCTCAGCCTCACTTTTTAAATTCTAAACCCCAAGTCTGACTTGACCAAAACTTAGAATAGACTTTGCTTCCAAAAATGTTTTCCAAAAACAATCAGTAGAGCCCTATTTATCTAGCATTTCTTGGGTACTGAACACTGCAGTAAATACTTTAGAAACAACCTCCACATTCAAACCTCCATTCAAGTCTGTGAAGTGAATCCTATTTTTTATATCTGCCAATTGGCTTTTTCCTTATCTTGAAATAAGACTCATATCGGCACTCATATACTTTGGTGGGAAAGAGACAGTGTCCCTAAGCAGCCGGGAACATGTTGCTGGGCAACAGAGGTGAGGTAGGTAACAACTACTCAAAACTGACCTTGATCTCATGTCTAAATAAGTTAACGAGACACAGAAAGTATGAGTATGCCATATTTAAATTTAATCCACTGAGGTTTATGCAGTGCCTAGTAACTTCTGCAATGGCAGCACCTGCATAATCATTCCTAATCTTCATAGCAACAAGCAAATATTGTTATGACCCCATTTTTACAGATAGGGAAAGGAGAGGTGGAGAAACTAACCAAAAACCCTGCTGCAAATGTCAGGTGCAAGAGTGAAGATTTGTTATATTCCTCTGTGCATACTTTACACACTTGGAACAAATAGACTAGATCAATTCTAGTACAGTAAATTGATTCAGAAATGTATAATCATAAAATGAAAAATATACTTAATGTCATTTAAAACTCATAGTTTTATCTATAAGCTAGCAGCATTTATTATTGAATTTTATGTCATTTTAAAAAGTACGGTTTTATTTTGATTTGTAAATGGGTGGGTGGGTGGGTCTTGAGAGTGTGAGTATCATAGTCTTTTCAGATATGAAGAACTCTAACGTTTTTAACAGAGAACTATTAACAGTGACTACACCTTCAAGATATATAGCAATGAGAAAAGAAAAATAGGGTGGTAGGCGGCTAGGGAAAAAATGTAAATAAAGAACAATCAGAATGGTTTGAAAAACTTATGCCAACATAACATAGCATAGATTATATAGTTATAGATATAGAACCAAGTAAATATAAACTACAAAGCACAGGTCATATTCAAGATATAAAATAACTTTTATTTTATTTATTTATTTTTTTTTTGAGACAGAGTTTTGCTCTTGTTACCCAGGCTGGAGTGCAATGGTGCGATCTTGGCTCACCGCAACCTCCGCCTCCTGGGTTCAGGCAATTCTCCTGCCTCAGCCTCCTGAGTAGCTGTGATTACAGGCACACACCACCATGCCCTGCTAATTTTTTGTATTTTTAGTAGAGACAGGGTTTCACCATGTTGACCAGGATGGTCTCGATCTCCTGACCTCGTGATCCAACCGCCTCAGCCTCCCAAAGTGCTGGGATTACAGGCATGAGCCACCGCGCCTGGCCTAAAAGAACTTTTAATATGTGAGTGATGACAAGTATAACAACAGCTGATTTTTAAAAAACACACACGATATGCAAAGAACTGTATATGTATCATCTCATTTAATCCTTACATTTCTCCTTAAGCTATTATTATTATTATCTGCATTTTGGAGGTGAGAAACTAAGAGTTAGAGAGGCTATAAGAATAGCCCAAAATCATCTTGCTTGTAAGTGGTTTTGGCCAGGATTTCCAACTATGGCCACCAAGGATTTCCAAAGTATGGCCACCAGTAGCAGCATTATCTCAGACAGAAGGGAAAGGTGAGGGTAGAAGGAAGATAAAACCTGAAGCTGCCAATTCAGATGATTTTACAAAGCAAATGCATTAGTGTAATTTCAAGCTAAGAAGCTTTAAAAACAGAGTAACTTATGACACCTCGTACATTAAAAATTAAGGCAGTTCTGTAGCAACAGAAGCAGCTTAGTAAAAAGAATAAAATCATTGACTCTATGAAGCAGATAAAATGTATAATTTAACAAATTTAACAAGTGGTTATGGTGGAGCAAACTATATGATGAGGATGGAAAGAGAAGGAGAGAGAAGGAGAGGTGCAGGGAGGGGAGAAAATGACTGAAACAAAAGAAAAAGAGGCTACTCTTAAGGATGGTGTATGGAATTCTCATGGCGAGAAATGAGAAAATAAAAAGTTTAGATGCCATAAAAATCTTGAACATTTGGGACAGTATTTGAGTTAATTTCTTGAGGTAAGGTTTGGAAAATAATTTGCTAGCTACTCTCTTCTTAGAAAGAACAGAGGAGTATTAAGCAATTTGATCACAGTCATTACAAGAGACTTACAGAGTCTCTTCTATCCCATTCCCTGTTTCTCAGAGCCTCACCTAAAACTCTTGCTGTGCACATCACCGTTTTTGATTCTAGAGTAGTGAAGCCAAGAACTGTGCAATCGTGAATAAATGGTAAACATGTTGTGGTGCGTGTTTTCCCTTACTCAGGGTTTTCTGTGGGGTGTACGTGGTAGGAATTACATGATTCCTAGCCAGTTGTATTCAGTTCATCAGCTGATTACAGGCCTCCCTCTCAGGAAAGCTTCCTTCCCCAATATGCTCAACTTTATTACCTAACTCTAAGGCTCAATGAAAAATTCATAAGGACAGTGATAGCAGAGAGGTGTGAAATGCAAAACACCAGAGATAAGATAAAATGATTTTAATTCCTCACTGAATCACAGTGTGTCTTATATAATACAATGTGGTAAGCTGCACGCACGATCCAAAACACATCTTTACGGGCTGCAGCATCTCCTACTGTAGTTATCACCTCTATGGAGATGCAGAGGTAATACCTCACCTAGGCAGAATGCTGCTGACAGGCAGAAAGAGTCATGCCTCTGAATAGCTAGTGCACATTCATTCCCAAAGCTCCTGCCTAAAGCTTTCATATTTTATTCCGTGAAAAGTTTATTGGACCCTCACTCAGAACTTTTTTGCTGTTATTTTACATAGAATTCTACACAATTTTGTATATCATGAGGTTAACTTAAATCAAAATCACAGGTTTTTCCAAATGTTAACCCCCACATATTAATTGGCAAGACATTAATATTTCAAAGTGTCCATTTATGAACCGTAAAATGGGTATAAAATAGGTTTATTTTCATAGGGTAGGTATGAGGATATACTTGGTACATCTATGTAAAGTATAAACATAAAACAAGTATCCTAGAATTTAAATATGGATTTTTTTTTTTTTACAGAAACTTGTATCACATTGCAAGCCAGCTACCTTATCTGGGACTCAACCAGAGAAACAGCAATCTTTTTCAATGCCAAAGAAAAACTGGCTGGGCTGGAATTATTAAGAGATTGTACACTGATCTCCACTGTGGAAACTTTCTAGGGGATTTTCAAGGGTAAGTCCAATTTATGTGATTCTCTTTTCTTGCTAGCATTAATATCTTTCAAGGAATTTAAAATGCATAGCAATATGAACCTAATCAGAAAAGATAAAAACAGCCCTTCTTAATCTTATTGCACTATGTTATAGCAGAGTTCAAAAATCAGTGTTCTTAAAGATAAACTGAGTCATTGAGAAAGTTTAAGTATACATTCCCGATCGCTCAGACAAAGTAAACAGAAATGTTCAGAAAGAATCTCATCTAAAAACCTAAACATTTTAAACAGTATTTGTAAAGGAAACTTACAGGTATAAGCACTCAGTCAGTAAAACAAAACAAAACAAAAATTCAGTCATCCATAACAGAGCTAATGATAATGTCACTGGGTCCATATAGGACCACTGACTATCCATTCATATATAAACACGGCCTAATTTCCTCTCTTGAGTACCTGGACTCAAGACTACCAAGGTCAGTTTTTTTAGGTAGAGGGAGCTACCTAATGTATAGACCTTTATTTACTCTACTAACTTGTTTTATACTTTCTTACTAATTTGTAAGAGCTCTTAAATATTAAGGATAAGAGCCTTTGCTTACAAATTGTAAATAAATTTTCAGAGTTTACCCTTTGTTTTATACTTTATTTTACCACACAAAGGTCTTCAATTTTAGTATAATCAAATGTAACAAACTTTTATTTTATGCCCCCTGGGTTGCTGTCGTATGAAGAAAACCTGTTTCCAGCACAAGATCATTAAAATATCTGCCTATACTTTCTTCTATCCCCTCTGTGGCTTTATTCCCACATTTAAGCCATTAATCCAACTGTCATATGTATTTGTACATTATGCAAAGTATATATATTTCCAGTAAAATATTTTAATATAATTCTTATCTTTTTAATCCATGTAGAGAAAAAAATGAATTTTCATACTATACTTGGGTAAAACAAATATTTATAATACATTTTCATGTTATAAGTTATCAGTCATTTATATTGGTTAAGACAAGTAACCATTATGATGAGAAGGAAAAGCAAACGAATACTTGCAGAATGCCTACAATGTGCCAAGCACTGTTCTGAGTACACTGCACATGCCATTTCTCTTCATCCTCAGGAAGCCAGCGTTCAGAGAGGATAATAACTTACCCCCAAAGTCACATAGCTGATAAAGTGGAACAGTGATTCCAAACAAGTTTGTTCTGACTTCAAAACTCATGTTCTTTCTGCCCAGAGACACAGAAGACTTGCCACATGTCTAAGGGAAACATGATTATATTTAGTGGTTAATGATATTTTTTCCAAATGCTAAGTAGCCCATTTAATGCTTTGGATAACAGTTATAATTATCATCATCATGTTGTATCTAAGTATAGACAGTTAGGGAAGCTGGTAATATGAATGGCCTTCAACTCCTGGGCAAGGTGAGGGCTAGAAAATGTATTATCCTCTTTTTTTTCTAATTCTGTTTCCTGAATTTCTGAACTAGAATTTAATAAAGAATTAACATTCTTTAATAAATTCATGATAGTTCTAGGCAGTTGGGGATTTTTTTACATCTAGTTACAGCTCCCAGTTTACATATACTTGTCAGAATAATTAAGACCAAGATACAAATGCTTTGTAAAACAAAATAATCAAAGGATAAAGTCAATTTTGTTGCTTTCAAATATAACCCAACAGAAATATTGATGTTACACTAATTATCCTATTATTGCCATATCAATACCAAAAGCTTATAACACTTTATTGCATAAAAAAACTTGACCACACACATTGCCCCAGTGATTTCCACAATCACCACAAAAGCAGAGCGGGCAAGATTTCCCGTTTTTATAGGAGTGAAAAAAAGTTACACTCCCTATGTAGATCCTAAACCAGAGAAATGAATGAGTGAATGAGCAGAAACAACTCAGTTTCATGCATTCCTAATTCAGTTTTTCTCACCATGCAGCACTCCTTAAGAAAATAGAGAAGACAAAATAATCTAAGTTTAATTTTAAAGTCCAATGAAAGTCTAACAAAATAAGGTTTTAAAATGATTCAGTTCATAAACATCTGATCATAGACCTACCCTATTATAAAAAGAGATATTGTATTCTCTGATTCTAGAGCTATTTGAGCAGTAAAGGGGACAAAGATCTATCTTTGGGGCCCAAAAAGAATAGGTAGATCAGAAAGTCTTCTGGATTCCATTCTGAGCCAAAAATTAAAATTCCCAAAAGACTTATAACTACGTTCATATCTTCTTGGAAACTGTGTAATTTCACAAATGTTGAGTACACATACTATGTATGTGTAGGGCATTCTGAGGTGTACTAAGAAAATACAAGGTTAAATGGAAGGCCTAAAAAAAAAAACCAATATTCACTATTGATGTCTTCGAGAGTGTGGGACTAAGGAAATTTGGGAAGAACATATCTATTTCCAAATTTTTATGTAATTAACATGTACTCATTTTGGAATAAGAAATAAATAAAACAAAATTTATGAAAAAGGCTATAATATAATGTTGTGTTATTTTCTTTATAATAGGACTCCCATGTTAAATGCTGTGGTGCCATGTTAAAAGAGAGGGAGAGCTCATATTGATTAATTTTCAAGTGCCAGGCATTTTGTAGATGTTTTAAAACATAATCTTATTTACTTCTCAGCATAATTTTGGGAAGAAAATATTATTACCTTTATTTTATAGATCTAGAAACAAGCTCTTATTAAAGTTGCATGATTTGCCTTTGGTCATGCAGCAAAATTTCAGACCCCACATACAGTAATCTTTTCACATTACCATGATCATTTGCTTTTAAATCCTGCAGACAATACACTTTCTCCTTGCTGAGAATACCAGTCTGATTTATCACTAAAATAAGAAATCATGTGAAGTCCCTAACAGCTCCACATTTACTTTTATTTGTCATTCTTTAATATAGCAAATATCAATTCCTATTATGTTATCTCTAGTCCCAGTAAACCACTGCACTAACTTCATTATATCCAATCAATTGGTTTGTTTGTTGACCAAGTTTTTTCATTTTTTTCATTGGATGAAATAGAAAAAACTTCTCAACCACTTGTTTTAAACTAATGTAGTTCAAATAATTGCCCTATATTCCATAATTTATATTGACTACACACCTAACACAACACAGAAATTGTAGATTTTTATATCCCAGGTTAAAAGAGAACCATGGAAGAAATGGAAATGAATCAGGTTGAACCTAGAGAATTGCACTCAGTGGAAGAAAAAATGTAGAATTACAAATTAGCAAGAGAAAAGGGGTTTTTGTAAGTCAGCATTTAGTCAGGAAAAGTTCATGATTTGGAATACTGATCTTCAAGATGCTGAAGAGTCCCATATTTCCAAAAAACAATGTCCTATTTACAGAAAGTATAGGTCAAGTGATTAGATATTTATTAGAAATAAAAATGACTTTTATCCATCATAAAAAGGGATTTTCTTAGAAAGGTTTAGTGATTAGAATTAGGAATAAGAGAGACTTCTGGGTGCCAAAGAGATTCTGTTTCTTCGTGTTGATACTAGTTACACAGGTTTGTTGAGTTTGTGTATTTCCTAACATTTCAAAGAAATGTTTTCTAAATTTCTAAACATTTCTAAGAAATGACTTATAACAGTGAAAACTAAAAACATCCCGAATGGTTTTTAAATGGAGGTTTTGGCATATTTGTTGCACATCTTTAAAAAAACCAAACAAGAGACATAATAAGAGCTTAGGTATAATGGATATATATTGTTTTGCATAAGGAAAGCTCTTTAAATAATTTCAGAAAGAAGAAGACAAACTTCTCTTAGTCCTAGTATTTCAAAAAGATTTGATCTGGGATTAGGAGTGATCCAAAGTTCTCATACTCAACAGCCCCCTAGTTAACTCTCCTCTCTCCTACACGTGCACATCCAGACACTCACATATTTCAAACTATATCGACCACTCCTGAACACAATTCTTTGCCCCATAAAGAATCACCATGCACTGGCATTTCTAAAGGTTAACTATGAGATCATTTTCATCAGCATCACAGCCAATAAGCCAAAAATTGTTTGTAAGGTTATTCCGGACCCATAAAATTATTTTCAAAGTTGACTATTTTAACCCCTAATTCTATTTAATGTCTATCAGAAAATAATGAAAAATGGTACACTTTAACAGAAGCTAATAGTTCTCAAACCTTAGATTTCATAAAGATCATCTTGAACGTTTGTTGAAAACATAGACTTTTGAACTTTACATTGGAGAAGCTGATCCAATAGACCTAGAGGGATAGTCCCAGGAATCTATGCTTTTTACAAACATGCCAGGTAATTCTGAAACAGATGATCGGCGAATCACGTCTTGAGAAACACTGCCACTATTGGAACCTCAAACACAAGAAACTTCAGATTGGGATTCACAAAGATCACAATCCACACAGTGTGGACCTGAATAACCATATGATTTTGATTCTGGAACTCTTAACAGTCAAGGATTTAACTCCAGGCTAGAGTAAAGCAAGGGAAAAAGGCATAACAGGGACAGGTGATTTCACCATGTTCTTTAGTGAGTTTTTACATGACATACGCCAGCTGAAATTTTTAAAATTTGTAAAATTTGTTCCAGGGCTTTCACAAACCTTGATTTGTGAGATACAATGGCTTCTATGAAGAGAGAGGGTACAACGCAGCAAACTTTTATAACACCCGGATCCATTGTTGGCTAAGACCCAGCAAAGACTGGCTAACTAGGAGGCAAATCCTCAATTCTGAGACAAGCCTCATCCATGGAAGTTGTGATTCAACCTGTCACAGAAAGTGTACACAAATTACAGCTGGAACATCACAGGCTGTCGGTCACAAGGTGGCTTACTAATTTTTCTGAAACCCAAACATCATGCCAGAAGGCATAGCTACATTGTTTACCCTCTTTCTTAGGCAATCTCTCTGCATTACCATTTTTATCATTAATGTGCTTGGGCTGACAGGAGCCAGAGAAAATGCAAATGCAACCCAGAAACAACAGAAATGTGTCATCCTGGAATGGACATATGGTCTGTCCAACCTAGGCACCTGCTTCTCATAATGACTCATGCCAGATGTTTTAGGGAAAGATACAAGCCTCTGTTACACATCTGCTTTATTCAATTGTGCAATCATACATCACAAGGGAGTTGTCTTTCTCTGACCCTGGGTTAGACCTTAGTTGCAGCCTAATATTTCAAGACCTCAGCCCTGAACTCATTACCTCAGCATCCTTTACTATACTCTCTCATAACTCTCTCTCTCACACACACACACATACACACACACACACACACACACACACACACACACAGAGTATTTGTCCAATATGCTCCTTCATCAAGAACTCTGGATCAAAGCAATTTCACTTGTCCACTAAGGAAATGGCTGGACATCTGCTATAAGGGTAACGTTTGTTGGTGGTAGTAGAAAAATGAGAACTACCTCATATTTGCAAATACTTGGAAATAAAAATTACTATACTATTGATTATGAAAGTAGGTACTAGAAAGCCCCCTGAATTCTGGATAGCTAACTGAAGATATTCCAGGTAAAACTACAAAGAAATGGTAACAATTGCAAGAATCGCAAGCACTAACAAGTTCTCCTGAACAAATTTAATGAGCAAGAGGCATACCTATGGTAGGTTTAGTCTTTGTTTCAACAGATACTTATCAAATTCCTTTTCTGTACCATTCATTGTGTTAAGTGTTGGAGAAACAGTCATGAGTCCTCCTCTCATATAGTCTAGGCCAATTGGTAGGGAAATAAATAGATAATATAATGGCAAATAGAGATAAATGACATGAAGGAAATCAGCATGGTCGTGATAGAGGAAAACTGCATGTACCTACTATAGAGTGGCCAGGTAAATTTTAGAAGTGATACTTAAACTGAGACTAAAGGATAAGAAAACTAAAATCATGCCAAGAGTTGGTGACTGTTCTGGGTAGAGAAAATAACAAGGGTAAGTTTTATGAGTAGAATCAAGTTTGTCACTTTTAAGAACTGAAAGGAAGTCAGTATGCCTACAAGGAGGCAAGAGGACTTTGTAGATTGTCATAAAAGGCTGGGGCTTTATATAAGTGAGATGGGTAGCACTTAAAGAGCTTAAAGAGTAGAAATGATATAATAGTTTATATAGTTTTAAAATATCACACTGGATGCAAAGAGAGGGAATGTAATGGAGGAGGCAAAGAGAGTGTGGGAGATCTGTGAGAAGAGCAATTCTCTAACTTTAAACTGTACAGGAACATCTGGGGGAATCTTATTAAAATGCATGTGATTCTCTAGGTCCAAGGCGGAGTATGAGATTCCACATTTCTAACAAGCTCTTATGTGATGCAGATGCTTCTGGTCCACCACACTGAATAGCAAAGCATAGGGATCCATCTAAAAGTGTCCAGACTCTTATCCTTCAAGGTGGTGGCTTGAGCTAGCATGGTAGGGAAGCAGTTTGACCGATCTGAAATACATTTCAGATGAGAAGCGGCAGATTCAATCTAGCTCGCCTCTTAACATTGTAATAGTGTATTAAGAAGACCTCTGAAACCAAAATTTCTGAAAGTGAAAAGGAATCCTGGAAGATCTTGCCTCAACATTGGATATAGATGGAGATAACAGTGAAAGAATTAAAGACAGGTTTTTAATATCATGATGCTGCTGAGGGTTGTAAAGGTGATACCCAGGACTCAGCCTGTTTGTCTGATAGCCAGGGAGTTAACAGCAGTAAGTCAGAACAGAACTCCACAAATGACACAGGAAAGAGCCTTCAGCCTCAATGTCCAAAGCTTTGAGCCTTATTTCTGCCACATTTCAGCTGTGTGTCTCGGGGAAAAAAAAAAATCACTAATCTCTTATGCCTGTTTCCTCAATTAAATAACATATTATGTAATAAGATCATACATACAAAAACATTTAGCATGGGGCCTATTATAAGAAGGTATTAACAATTATCAATCTAATCAAACGTATATGTCAATGGGGGATCATTTTCCGCTTCTTCTGAAGTTACAGAAGAATATTGCCTCTTAGATACAGAAGGGAATGATTTTGCGTCTTGAATTGCCAGGCATGCTGATTTCCTTTCAGTTCACATCCTGAACGGTGTCCCCATGCATCTCAGATTATTTTTGCTTCTATTAAAGATATTTCCTGACATTGAAGTTGAAAAGCCTTGAAGCAATCCATAAACATCACCTTTACATTCTATGATGGTCCACAATTGTTCCAATTCTACAAAGGTAATCCCCAATTAAGTATAACATGTATAAAACATATTAATAGAGGACTTAAATGACTTATTCAGTCCTTTTGCCATACCTGAAAGGATCCCTAAAAGGCATCAGACTTTCTTAGGAAAAGAAAATCTGGTGTTGCCAAAGTAGGCTTTTTCAAGTTCTCACTACATAGACCATAACGATTTTGTCCTTGATTATTTGGCATTAGTCTTCTGCTGTTTATTTGGTTGTTATGTCACATGTACTAAGAAATAGGCTTACTGGCTTTATCTTTCCTAGTTCACTTTAGTCATTCCTCTTTCCCACACTCGCAGAGGCCATAAAACAGCAACCAGTCTTCAGACTCTGCAACTCAGGTCTGGTGTGAGGTTAAGCTATGGCAATTAACCCTCTTAGGTAATTACCAGCAAATATTAGGTTGGTACTAAAGTAACTGCGGTTTTTGCCATTTAAAAGTAATGGCATTCAAGCAAAGTTCCAGAGTACCAGAAAGCTGTTTGATCTCTATATGGGTAAAACCTGGCCCCCCATAAACATGCTCTACATCGTTAATTCATAGTGATTGCTGTCTTCCCAACGATGCAAGGACAAACTTCAGCCTTTCAAAATTATCCGTTCAAAGCAATAGGCTGTTTTACTGTGTCATCTTAAAAGTCATGAACTTTATTGCTTTCCCAGGACAGGAAAGGATTTATAGAGTACGTCTTGTACATCTCAGTGAGATGGTTTACTTGTTGAACCCCGTGCCTGAAATGAACCACCAGGAATCTTCTACCAAAATACACTGTATCTACTCCAGTCAAGGACACGTTAACTCTTTCTCTCTCTCTTCTAGAATAATTCTCAAATTCCAAAAGAAGGTCTCCAAAATTTTCCTGGGCAACTCACTCTAGTAGAAAAGAAGTACTGTGCAACCTCTCTTGGGCAACATCTGGGACCATGTCTAAAATATTACATGTAACTGTACATGTAACCTCACTAAGAACTTTTCACAAAATATTTCTGAGTAAGTCTACCCCTCAATGGCACAGAATTCCTCAAACTCAGAGGGAATGTCCAGGCACTTCCTGCCCCTGCAAGAGAGTATTGTTCTCTTTTACTCACAGCCAGGCCATACCATCAAAGAACTGAATATTCAGACACAAAAATTATCCAGACCCTACAAATCATCCTTTCCCTCTACTTCATCTCATGATAAATACTGCCAAGTACTCGGGTTTCAGGGATAAAAGATTCTTCAGAGAAGTTAACAGTTAGCTATGCATCTCTCACCTGTACTTCTACAACAGCAGCAGGCTCTCCAGTCCAATTCGCTTAAATCCATCCTACATGCTGATCCCAAAGGGAGACTTCCAAGGTACAAATTTGATTATGGCACTCAGGCAATGGGAGAGCTTGAAGAATGCAACACCTGAAACCCATTGATGTTCTTGCCTGACTCTCGCAACTGCAAAATGTTTAAAGAGGAGAATAAATCACACGTCCCATAATCATAACACCAGGCATAATGCTTAAACGTTTGTTGAATGAGTGAATATTAGTTTTTCAGAATCACAGATTCCCAAAAATGGTAATCAAGGAAGAAATTGGGGTAAATATAGTAAATGACAAGGGTGTGAAACTATAGAGTTTCTGTTATATCCTCCTCTTGTCCCCCAGAGCAGCTGGAGTAGTATCTGAGATAAACAGTATACATCACAACATCCTGCTGCCCCCAAGGCCAACACAGTATTACTGAAACATAGAGAAGTCAAGCTCCGGGTTGTAAGTGAAATGGAATTTTGTGCTCTGAACATTTTACTAAAATAGATTTGAGTATATATATTCCAGCAGTGCCATCTCAACACCCACACTTGCCTCTCTATACCCACCACACACACGCACACACAAGTTTTGGATACTACAAATCTTACTCAGACATATGGGGGTAAAGCTTACTCACCTCTAACTGCCACTCCTCCTCAGCTCCCCTAACTGCATGATAATCATAGTCATTACTGCCATAATGATAGTAATAATGCTTTGTGCTTCTGCAGCGCTTCTCAGATGATCTCAAAGCATGACTACATCATGACTGTAAAAGTTGAGAACATTCGTCTCCTCTAGAGATAGTGTTTACAATAAGGGCGGGAGCTCACAGACTCACCTGACACCCACAAATCAAAATTATGGGGAAGCTTACACTGATTGTTTCTTTTATTTAGCTAAGAAAGGGTGATTTTATTGATACAGGTCAAGACAAGTATCCGGAGAAGCCTATCAAAGGAGAAGACCTCTTTCTTATCCGGCACTCACTGACCTTATCAAATACATTTTATACTGACAAGGGGGAAGGAAAATTGTAATGCTTCCATGGTTTAATTCTGCAAGCACGTTTCAAGTTGTGGCAACAAATTGATGACTCTCCTATCCAGTCTCAGTCTCCAGCCTTAAGCTAAACTTTCTGCGTGACTCAAATTTCTCCTCATCTCCATCTCACGTGATGCTCCTACAGCTCCTCCATTATATACCTCTAAAAAATATATGGCCATTATTATGAGTATTTTTCCTTGTTCCCATAGAATCACTACAGAATTCTGAAAAACAGAAGGAACTCAGTTCACCCTTTATGGAAACAGACTCATCTATAAGAAGAGTCCTAAGTCCTGAGAGGCTGAGCTATTTCTGCCCCAATCTAAATCAGACATTTCTTTCACCTACCTTTTTATGATAAATTCAATATCTATCAAGGCAAAGCACTGGGAACATTAATATGCAGAGGTGTTGAGAAGCTCATGTTCTTTGTGGGCTAGACATCACAAGAGGGGATAATGGCTCTCCTCGCTGCTATGCTGCAACTGCCCGCAACAAGTTTCTTCTCTACGTGGCAGCAGAAAGATGAATTTATAAATATAGATCTGATGATACTGCTCTCCTTCTCAAAATTCTTTGATAGCTGCTCATCACACTTAGAATATCTAAATGCTGGCCATGACCTGTACAGGGCCTTTGGTTCTCTTGCTGCTTGCCTCTCCAATCTCATCTATCTTTCTTCCCTGAGATCGTTCCACTTACTGCACACTGACTTCCTTTCTGCTTTGTCAAGTCTTCCGCACCTGCTGTTTCAGCTTCTTGCAACACCTCCTCATACCTTCATATGATACCTTCCTCATTTCACCCAGCTCTCTCTTCCACTATCATCTGCGCAGAAATGCCTTCCTTGGCACTTCTTTCAAAACAGCCTCCCAATCTCTGACAGTACACCTTTATTTTCTTAGCCTGCTTTATATTTCTTTGTCATATTTTTACCTATCTGACCTTGTCATACACGTTAGTCTGGTTAATTGATCACCATTGGTCTTCATCAGAATGTAAGCTTTGTGCAGGCTGGTATATTGTTGTGGTCATCAGTGTAGCACAAGCACCTAGAAAAATACTTGACACATAGTGTCTGGTCAATAAATATTTGTTGACAAATAGTGGAGAGGCTTTCTATATCCACAGTTCACCTAATAACACCATAGGAACTCCTGTTTGCTCTCAATCCCAGGGATTTTTTTCAGGTCTTAAGGATCAGAAAAGCTAAAGGCACATTGATGAGAACTACGAGTAATTTCTCTGTGTCCACAGTCACCTTCTGCCCATAATCCCAGGTCTTTTACACATTAGGCATTATAATTATGACATTATCACTGGAGACTGGCTGTCCAGTCACCAGGATGCACCCTTTATTGACGTGTGTTGTCCCATGAATATAGGCCCAGGAACTGCATCTCTTTGTCTCTACATCTGCTCGTTCCATTTCTCTTGAGTGAGGCATTCACATATCCCAAGAAAGTTTCCCCGTGGGACCAGTAACAGGAACTGGATTGTTTTCAAAGGGTTTTGTGTCTATCTTGTTAGCCTCTAGGGGTCCAATTTTTGTATCCTGCTTCCTTACAGGGGCTTCTGAACTATCAAAACAATTCAGTGCAACCGAAGAGCTACTTGGCTCAATTCGCTAATAGTGTGTATGCCTATCTACAAACACACATAATTCTGCGTGCAAAATGTACCTGGACAAAACTACCAGAAGGAACATAGAAAATTGTGAGGTATGCCAGATTGGTGCTTTTGAAATTCTACTGGGTTCAAATAAGTCCTGGAACTTAAAGTCTCACACATAATCGCCCCTAATTCCGTATGAAGCTCCCTCTCCAACAAAGATCACACCCTCTTTCTCACCTCGTTGCCTAATAAGGACATTGGTTGTCATTGCCAGAAAGCACCACAGTGCCTACTCTATAGCATGTGAGAAAACAGGCTGATGTCATAGTCTTTATACTTCTTTTCTACATTAACAATCATTTAACAATTGGTGCCATCTTTTTTCATTACAGCTGACTGCAATACTAATTCAGAAAATGTAGCTTCCAATCACACAAAACAAGCCCTGTTCTCTCTGCAATGTTTCATGCTATCACCTACCTTTCTGGGAAAATGAGATAAACTGCTGCATGTCTTACCAAAATGTTTAGCAAAAGTTGTGATTTGAGTTTTCTTTTAAAACTCTATTGGGCTACATTAAGTAGGATATAAAAAACTGCCTTTTTGTTTCTCGACCTAAAAATGTTTCCAGAGCCATGTAGCCACACACCCATCTGCCTATCCTTTAATCTCTTCTCTAAAACATGCACTGAACATCTACTCCGGGGCAGATCCTGCTGAAACTGGAAATATAAGTATCGGTTGAGTATCCCTTATCCAAAATGCTTGGGACTAGAAGAACATTTCGGATTTCTGATTGTTTCTGATTTTGAAATATTTGCATTTTCAACATTATCTTTATATTACAGAGCAGAGAATAAGCAAAAACAAAAACTAAACAGAAACAAAACAAAAGAAAAAAAAACCACAGTGAGTAATGCATATAGGATATTGCGGAAAACCTGCTGTTGATTGGCGATCCAGCCTGCACAAGTGCCATTTTACTACGCTTTGTAGGCATGCTTGCCTGGGGAACCTGGGCATGCGCAGAAAAGATACGGCCCTGTTGAAGGAAGCTGGGAGGTTGTTTTTAACCCCTATGGATGCTAAATACACTGTGTTATGTGCCTGTGTTTTGACTGAAATCTATTACATAAAGTTAGGTGTGGAATTTTCCATTTGTGGCATCATTTCAGTGCTCAGAAGTTTTCTGATTTGGGAGTTTTGTTTCGTTTTGTTTGTGTGTGACGGAGTCTCTCTCTGTCACCCAGGCTAGAGTGCAGCAGCGTCATGTCAGCTCACTGCAACCTCCACTTCCTGGGTTAAGGGATTCTCCTGCCCTAGCCTCCCTCTCAAGCACCTCACCTCAGGTCATCTACCTGCCTCAGCCTCCCAAAGTGCTGGGATTACAGGTGTGAGCCACTGCACCCGGCCTGGAACATTTTGGTTTTCAGATTTTAAGATTAAGTAGGCTCAACCTGTATTAATAAAACGTGATCCTTGCCCTGAAGCAATTAGCTACCTTAAGCTAGATTTGTCTTCAACATAGGCAATAGCTTTCAGGTCCAAAAATATGTAGTCTATGTAACTTTATCCCTATTAATTTCTCTTTTGTGACTCTCAACCAAACCTTTAATTAATGTTATATACTGGCAATGTGGGGTTCCTGCTGCTTCCTTAATAGTTTATTCATACTCTGTAATTTACAAAGTACTTTCACTTATAGCATTGCATTTAATCCCCAAAACCACCTGTGGGGAATGTAAGGCCGGTTGCCTTGCCTGGAGTCAAACGGACACATTCATCACTCTCTGCACCTGATAACTACATCATCACCCGAGCTCATTATCTGGCTTTGCTACATGGCTTCCCCCGCACCCGCCTCTGCATACCATACCCAAGCCCAGACTCAGCACTAAATTATGCATCCAACCTCCGGCCCGCTGTTAAAAAACCCTGCAGAAAAATTTTTAAAGAAGCCCCACCATACCCTGCCCAGCAACAGCCTGCCCTGTATGCCCCCGGCAGGCCCGCCTACCCAAGGTCCCACCCACCTACCAATGACAGCTAGTTTCATGTACTTCCTACTTTAGTTTCATGTACTTCCTACTTTAGCTCCATGTACTTCCTGCTCCTCAACAGCCAATAGAAATGCCTTCTCTTTGTTTCCCCAATAGCCAATGAATTGCCTGCCCTCCCCATAAAACCCCACTCCTGGAACAGCCTGGCGCGACTTCTCTGGCCCCCCACTTGGACCACTGAACCTCACCCGAAAGCTGAATAAATTAGCTTCTCACTTTCTTATACTTGCCTCAGTTTCCTCATTTTACCTCGGCAATAAATCTTACAGAGAAGATGTCATGAACCTCATTTTATAGCAGAACCTCAAGGATGTATGTCACTTGCCCAAGGTTACACAAGGTCGTAAAGCCAGAAATGGACATTTCTGACTCCATATCACTGCACTAAAGCTTCAGGTTATCAACTTGAGCATCTCCTTGTAGTCCTTTGATCCATCACTCATTTAACAAATATTTATTGAGCGTCAATTATGTGCCAAATATTTTGCTGGACAAGAATATTCAATCCTTGCCAGTGTTCAAGAGAAGTTGTTCATTTCTTTGTTCCCTGAGTCTAAAGATATTCTTCTCTATCATTTCCAGCCAAACACTATCAAATGCCATGTGGAATCTTCCTTCTCAAGTATATGCCCACCTCACTTCTGCAGAAAGGGTCACACCTTTTCTCCAGACTGTATCAACTTTTAAAATGCATTTCTTACTTTGCATAGTGGTTATTAGCTATATTTTCTTTGCCCCATACCCCACCCAGGGAAATGAATCAGAGGAGAAAGGGGTAAGTAAAGGAATAATTCTTTGGCAGTGTTTGAGAAGCACAGGTGGAAAATCAGCTAGATGCCCCTGGGTCCAGTGGCAAGTGTAGATGACAGGCCATGAATATAGGTGGCTTTATTAAAGCCCAGGTTACACAGCTCCTCAATATCCGAGGGAAATTGTTCTGTAATATCTGCCACTTCTTATCCAGAGACACTCTCCTCATTACCTCCATCTCACAGTTGCTGTTTATTGAGCTACTTTAAACCCTAGTTCAGAAGGATGGTCCTTGAGATAAAAAAGATGTGAAATTAAAAGCAGATGCTTCAATATACTGGGGTCATGTCTGGGTCTGGTAATGGAAACAGAGACAGCAGGTTTTTATATTCTCTTGAGCAAACCCCAGAACATTCTTTAAAATGAAGCAGTCAAAAAATATAAATATTTACATTAGTCAAAGGATACCAATCCGAGGTTTGTCCACTTAGTGACTGTGAGAACTTCTCCAAGTGGAAATATTTACCCGAAGACTGAGGCAATTATTGTTACCAAGAGCTTTTGTGAGCCATGTGTGCCCTTTTCTCTCATTTTTCAGACAGGCATATTGTGGCAATGAAGGATAAAGGAAACAAACAAAAAAGAATGAATTAGAACAGGGGCTAAGAGCCCTGTTTAGGAAGGGTGAAAAGGAATGAGCAGAGAGGATGAGTGGTATAAAAAGAGCAAGTTTTGAAGTTCGATGGGCATATATGTGTTGCATTGAACTTAGCACAGAAAGTCAACACCAGAACAAAAGTATGCCAAATTGCAGGGTTTATTGCCGGCGACCACGGAGGACTCACGTCTCTCCAACCCGTGGCCCCGAATGAAAAGAAACAAGACCTTTTTATACCCGCAAAACCACCTTGGGAGTGGGGGTGGAGATGGGAATGAAAGCTGTCAGTCACCTCCCAGGCAAAGACGAGGGTGAGGGGCTTCAGACATTCCGAGGGCCAGTGGATTCAAATCACCTTCTGGGCGGAGAGGAGGGTGAGGGGGTTCCGGACATTTCGAGGGCCAGGGGACTATTTGACATTCTGATTATTATTTAAGGGATTCACAGATGCTGAGATTAACATTCATTTACACATCGTCTGGGTAGGGGTGGGATCCATAGATTTTCAGTTGCTTGGCGCCAGGATGGAATGATCTGGGGGTGCTTACTCTGGGAAACAAAGGCCAGCAATTCTGGCAGATAAGAGAAGGTATGCAGCTTTACCTCTCTTTGCATCCTGCAAATGATCTAGCAATTTACAGAAACCAAGGTTAGCAGTCCTTGAGGAGAATGGAAACATTTTTGTCTTTTATAAGATGGCAGTATACAGGTTCCAACTTAAGTTAGCTATATCACATATGTAAATTCTGACTTTTGGACAATTGATCTAATTGCCCAAGGCCAACTGGTCTCACCTGTATAGTGTATATGGTTCTATTTACTTTGAGGGTGAGTGTGAAGAGCTGCTGAAGGAAAGGTGCCAGCAGGGTATGTGACAGAGTAGACCTTCAATAAAGAGAGGGGGTAGTGGTGATGATTTATTTAAGAGTAAAAAGATTGAAGAAAGAGAGAGAAGGAAAGAAGAGACATTCTCACTGATAACATCTCGTGCTCAAAACAGATTTTAACATCTCCATTTAAAGGAAATCTATATGGATATTCCAGAATTGTTAAAATTGACTATGAATCGACTATTAAATTAACTATTAATCCTGATAATTCTATAAAGTGTAAATAGACAGGTGAAGTGGCAAAAAATAACAATTAAAATTTTTTTGAGTGCAGTGTGATTCTTATCAAAATCCCTTGTGGAGCTTAAAAAAAATTCAATTTCCAGGCCTCACCTATACAAATTTGTTTACAGTAAGTCTGAGTTAGGGCTTATCAGACATTCGTGTTATATTAAGAGTTCAACATGTATTCAGATGCCCCAACAAGAGAGAAAACTGCTGCTGTAGACACTACATCAGGTGGAATATTAAACACCACTAAGGAAAGACTCACGCATTTCTCCACTTGGATGAATATAGCAACTTTCTAAATCATTTTGAAACCTGTAGTTACAAGATCTTCCATTTTTTGCATCTATTTACACAGACTTCTTCTGTGGTTATATCCACCTATAAGACCAAGATGTGTCCCATAAGAAAGACCATGGAGACACAATAAACCCTTCCTCTAGAATGTGTTCCAGTTTTTAACCAATCCTTTGTGGATCTGTATAATATTTATAATTGAATGGCGTCCATTTCAAGTGTATGGAGAAGCACAACCCTAAGAATGGGGCAGTGACCACAGCATGTGATATCCTCAGGAGTGATGAGGGTAACATGCTATTTAACATTTCACTTCAATTTATTTCACTGCCTCCATCTGTGCAAGCACTGATTGGTGTGTGAAGAATGAGTTACTTCACTTCAGATGGTTCACTAGGGAATTAAAACTACTGAATGAGAATTTCTTTATGAATCAAGGCTAAATGATTAATAATGTACCAAACCCAAAAAGAAGATATTTTATTGTTCAGGAATGCTTCTAGAATGCAATTTTCATTCAAGATTACAGCTCTGATTATATAAAATACCCATCATTTCCACCATTCCAAAAAAGAAAATAGTTATAATACACAAATCTTTTGTTCTTATATCATGAAGCTAAACATTTTGAAAAGCTGCACTTGAAAAAGCAAAAACGTTTATAATGCATTTGCTTTTAGATATGTAACAGAAAGATTGCTCCAGATAAATTTTAAAATTAAATGCCAGAAACTTGGAGAAATGTACTTATTGGGCCAAGAAAACAAAAGAGTGGATGGTGATGTGAGTCGCCCTTCTCTTTCATAAGGTTTTACTTAGCTAAGGTCAGGCATGCAATTGCAGATAAACAAAGAAACTTACATTTAAACAGGGTAAATTCCTAACAGGACTTCTCCCTAGCTCTCCTGGAAGAACCAGCTGCTCCTCATTGCTTGAGGAGCAAGTTGTGAAGAACACTGGTTAATTATAATTAAAGTGAAGAAATTCCATTCAGATGTAATCATAAAGGGAAATAACAGAGACACAAAAGACATGAAGAAATTAAAAAAAAATTAAACCCACTAAAACCTTGAAGGCCTGAAGTGACCCCACGTTGTAAGAAAAACAGATTGGTCTTAAAAAAAAAATCCTTTTGATAGAAAAGTCACATTAACTAAGAACAATTCTGAGAAAAGAAGGCCACATTGGTAAGAAAACAACAAGATAGTCATTTTAAGAGCTTAACAATGTAGAGATGCTACATTGTGTACAAAAATAAAAGCAGGAAAAAGGATGGCTTTGCAATTCTCTAATGTTTTACCTTCTTTAGTAAACTGGGAGCTTTTATAGGGGATTTCTTTGACAGATAGTATTAACAAATAAAAGAGCATGGGGAAATCTCTTTTTCTCTGTTTCTCTCTGTGTTTCTGTCTCGCTTTTTTTTTTAAAACAGGGAGAAAAGGTCCAATGTCTTTTTCACTATGTTCTTAGGACATCTAAATAGAAATATGATCTCCTGAAAGAGATTAATCGTTCATTGAAGTAGTCCTTCATAGATTTTTGACCCTGAAAGGAAATTACAGAAAACAGTCCAGCCCCCACAGGCATCATGATTCAGGCAAGGGTGCCATCTAAAACATTTGCGTAGGCTGTGAGTTGAATTTGAGTTAAATTGGTATAATGTGGGTGTAAGGCAAAAGAGTGGCCTGAAGTGGAAAAGGAGAAAAAAAATGAGGTAGCCAAGATATTTGCACTTATTTTCTTGCCAGCGTTACCAAAGCATTGGCCTTCCGGAGGCAGAAGCAGAGACATCTGGGGCGCTTCAGCTTCAGCTTTTGTATTCCCAGACCCAAGTCACTGCTTCTATATTAACATGTCTTACTAGGGGGTAACTTTCTATCATAAATAGGTAGTTTATTTTTTTTTTGATACTTCAGGACCTAAAACAACATATTCAATGTACATTGGCTAATGAAAAATTAAGATTCTGCAAGTGACGTTTTCTTTTTCTTATATAAGTTTTCTTTTTTTTTAAATAAGTGCCCATATAAGTAAAGATTCCAACTAAGTTTTAATAACAGCATGTTCATGAGACTCACTATTCAGAGGCAGCATAAAATACAGGAAAGCTCATGAACTTCGGAGCTAGAGAGACCCTACTCTACCACAAGCCATGTGACTTTGAAAATTTAAAAAAATCGACATTCACTGGAAATTAACTCTTCGCCAGGCACTGTTCTAAACACCTGATGTGTAATAAAACATGTACTCTACATAATAGCTCTAGGAATTAAATATTATTGTTGTCATAGATGTTAAAACAGAAGCACACAGAGGTCATATGGCTAATTAGTTAAGACGCCAATCTCTGAATCCAGAAAAATAGCTGTTTTTCACTCACACACTCAACCACTATGCTACACCATTTCTCAGGATTATTTAATATCTCTATCTAAGGCTCAATTTTTCCTTTCTTGTCTTGTCTTTCTTATTTATTTCAGTAGGTTTTTGGGGAACAGGTTGTGTTTGGTTACATGAATAAGTTCTTTACTGGTGATTTCTGAGATTTCGGTACACCCATCACCTGAGCTGTGTACGCTGTACCCAATGTGTGGTCATTTATCATTGACCTCCCGCCAACCCCCCCAGTCCCAGAAGTCTATTGCATCACTCTTATGCATTTGCAACCTCATAGCTTAGCTCCTGCTTATGAGTCAGAGACATATTTTAAGCCAGGCACGCTGGTTCCAGCCTGTAATCCAAACACTTTGGGAGGCCAAGGCAAGCAGATCACGAGGTCAGGAGTTTGAGACCAGCCTGGCCAATATGGTGAAACCCCATCATTACTAAAATTACAAACATTAGCTGGGCATGGTGGCAGGTGCCTATAATCCCAGCTACTTGGGAAGCTGAGGCAGGAGAATTGTTTGAACCCAGGAGTTGGAGGCTGAAGTGAGCTGAGATCGCACCATTGCACTCCAGCCTGGGAGATAGGGCAAGATTCCAACTCAGAAAAATAAAAAAATAAAATAAAACATATTTTATTCCTGAGTCACTTCACTTAGAATAATCATCTCCAATTACAACCAGGTTGCTGCAAATGCCATTATTTTGTTCCTTTTTATGGCTGAGTAGTAGTGATGATAAATATACACCACATTTCTTTATCCACTTGTTGATTGATGGGCATATGGGCTGGTTCCATATTTGTGCAACTGCAAATTGTTAAGCTTCAATATTTTTAATCTATGAGAATGGAAGGATTGTGATAAAGACTAAATTATATATATATATATATATATAATTTTAATTGTTTACGTAATGCTACTCTGAAGAGGACATCTAATTCTAGTCAAGATGGAAAAATGTAGACTAGATTTATCTTCCTACCTTAAACAACTAGAAAATGAGGAGGAAATATGTGAAACTATGTTATTCAAATATTTGGGAACTGGTAGCACAGGCTAGGTGCTCTCTGAAAGTAGGCCCTCAGATTGTAGACCTCTGACTGCCTCCAGCTTACCACCTGGAGAGTTTCCAGGATATGGTGCAAAAGCAGAGAACGCAAACAGAGCTAGGAGTTTTTCTGAATGGAGGAAACAGAGTTTGGAATTCAGGGAGGCTTAAATAGCTAGAATTAGTGGGAGAAGAATATAGGTGAGGAGAAAGATGCACAGAGAAAGTCCTCCAGAGATCTGAAGAGGGAATTCCTTTGAGTTTTGGCTGAGTACTGATGTGCATATATGTAAAAGGAAACTATCCAAGGCCAGGCAATAAAGAAGGCAAACAATTTCTAAAGTTCACATGGGGCTGAAGAAAGTTCTGTTCCAATTGACCTGAGTGGAAAGACTTTCTAATATATGGAGAACTGGGTAGAACACTCAGTACTGTATTGACTTAGAAGTCAGTCTAAATTTGTTTAGACTAAAGGTTGCCTTTAGATCTGACCTAACAAACTTAAAAGCAACTCTCAAGAATCAAACAAATGAAAAGTAATTTATTGCAATCTAGAACAAAGCTAAACACTATTTAAAGGATAAAACAAAATTTAGCACCCAAGTATATAAGATTCATAATGCTGGCATCCAGCCAAAAATTACCAGTCATGCCAATAATTGAGAAGCCATGACCCATTTTTAAGGGAAAAAAGTATTTCAATATAAATAGGCCCAGAAATGGAAAGATGACAAAATTAGTAGACAAGGATATTGTAATGGCCACTATAAATATACTTGATACGTTTAAGAAGGTAGATGGAAAAAATAAGCACAATGAGGAGAAAAAGCTAATAAACAAAAATGACTTGAATCAAACAATTTCTGGCATAAACATGAACTGGATGAGATTAACAGATTTGACACTGAAGAAGAAAAGATCAGTGAATTCGAAGACATAGTAACAGAAGATATCCAAAATAAAACACTCAGAGAAAAAAGACTAAAATATCAATAAAGTATAAGTGACTTGTGGGACAAAATTAAGTGGTCTAACATGCAAGAAAGGGGAGGAAAAATATTTTTTTAATAATGATGAAAAAAATTCCACATTGTATTAGTCTGTTCTCACACTGCTATTAAAGACATACCCAAGACTGGGCAATTTATAAAAGAAAGAGGTTTAATTGACTCACAATTCCACATGGTTGGGGAGGCTTCACAAACATTGTAGAAGGAGAATGAGGAGCAAAATCACTTCTTAGATGGCAGCAGGCAAAAGAGCATGTGTAAGGAAATCCCCCTTCATAAAACCATCAGTCTCTGAGACTTATCACTATCACAGGAAAACCACTGGAAAGACCCACCTCCATGATTCAGTTACCTGTCACTGGGTTCCTCCATGACATGTGAGAATTATGGGAGCTACAATTCAAGATGAGATTTCAGTGGGGACACAGCCAAACTATATCACACATTTAACGAAAACTACAAACCTCCAGATCTGTGAAGCACAGCACACTCCAAGCAAAATAATTATAAAGTCAGTCCAAGTCACAGCACATGCAAATTACTGAAAACCAGTAAGAAAAGTAATCTTTTAAAAATCCAGTGAGAGAAACAAATTTCATATAGAAGACTGAAGGCAAGAATGGCAGCACACTCTCTGTGGGGAATCATGCAACGTGAGAAGACAATGAAATGCACCTTTAACATATTAAAATGAAAGCATTGTCAACCAGCAAAAATATATACCAAAAATGAAAGTGAGTTAAAGACGTTTTCGGACAACCAAAAGCCGAAAGGATGTATCATCAGAAGTTCTTTATGCATAAGGAAAATGATGTTGTATAGAAATTTGAATCCGCAAAAATAAGGAAGAGAAACGGCAAAGATGTTAGTAAATATAAAAAACATTTTTTGCATTTAAAAAATCTCTTTGAATAATAATAGACTGTTTAGAATAAAATTAATAACAATATAGTATAGGTTTTATAATGTCCATGGAAATAAAATGTATGACAGGAATAATGTAAAAGGCAGGGTAAAGGGAGTATAGCACAGTAGGGTCTTAGTGGTATTATATTATTTGAAGACAACTATGATAAACCAAAGATGTACATTATAAACCCTAAGAACCAATTTAAAATACATGTGGCTCGGGTCACCCACAAAGGGAAGCCCATCAGACTCACAGCAGATCTCTCAGCAGAAACCCTACAAGCCAGAAGAGAGTGGGGGCCAATATTCAACATCCTTAAAGAAAAGAACTTTCAACCCAGAATTTCATATCCAGCCAAACTGAGCCTCAGAAGTGAAGGAAAAATAAAATCCTTTGCGAACAAGCAAGTACTCAGAGATTTTGTCACCACCAGGCCTGCTTTACAAGAGCTCCTGAAAGAGGCACTACACATAGAAAGGAACAACCAGTAACAGCCATTCCAAAATCACACTAAATGCTAAAGAGCATCAACATAATGAAGAATCTACAACAACTAATGGGCAAAACAGCCAGCTAGCATCAAAATGGCAATATCAAATTCACACATAACAATATTAACCCTAAATGTAAATGGACTAAATGCACCAATCAAAAGACACAGACTGGCAAATTGGATAAAAAGCCAAAACCCATCAGTGTGCTGTATCCAGGAAACCCATCTCACATGCAAGGATATACAAAGGCTCAAAATAAAGGGATGGAGGAAGATTTACCAAGCAAATGGAGAGCAAAAGAAAGCGGGAGTTGCATTCTCATCTCTGATAAAATAGACTTTAAAGCAACAAAGATCAAAAGAGACAAAGAAGGCCATTACATAATGGTAAAAGGATCGATACAACAAGAAGAGCTAACGATCCTAAATATATATGGACCCAATACAGGAGCACCCAGATACATAAGGCAAGTTCTTAATGACTTACAAAGAGATTTAGACTCCCACACAATAATAGTGGGAGACTTTAACACTCCACTGTCAATATTAGACAGATCAACCAGACAGAAAATCAACAAGGATATCCAGGGCTTGAACTCAGACCTGGAGCAAGCAAACCTGATAGACATTTACAGAACTCTCCACCCCAAATCCACAGAATTTACATTCTTCTCAGCACCACATCACACCTACTCAAAAATTGACCACATAACTGGAAGTAAAGCACTGCTCAGCAAATGCAAAACAACTGAAATCATAACAAACAGCCTCTCAGACCATAGTGCAATCAAGTTAGAACTCAGAATTCAGAAACCAACCCAGAACCACACAGCTTCATGGAAACTGAACAACTGGCTCTTGAATGTTGACTGGATAAACAACGAAATGAAGGCAGAAATAAAGAAGTTCTTCGAAATCAATGAGAACGAAGACACAACATGCCAGAATCTCTGGGACACATTTAAAGCAGTCTCTAGAGGAAAGTATATAGCAATAAATGCCCATATGAGAAGAATGGAGAGATCCAAAATTGACACCCTATCGTCAAAATTGAAAGAGCTAGAGGAGCAAGATCAAAAAAACTCAAAACCCAGCAGAAGACAAGAAATAACTAAGATCAGAGCTGAACTGAAGGAGATTGAGACACAAAAAACCCTCCAAAAAATCAATAAATCCAAGAGCTGGTTTTTTGAAAAGATCAACAAAATAGACAGACCACTAGCCAGACTGATTAAAAAGAAAAGAGAGAACAAGCAAATAGATGCAATAAAAAATGATAAAGGGGAAATCACCACAGATTCCACAGAAATACAAACCATCATCAGAGAATATTACAAACAACTCTATGCACATAAACTAGTAAACCTGGAAGAAATGGATAAATTCCTGGACTCCTGTGTCCTCCCAAGCCTAAACCAGGAGAAAGCTGAAACTATGAATAGACCAATAATAAGGGCAGAAGTCGAGGCAGCAATTAACAGCCTACCACACAAAAAAAGCCCAGGTCCAGACGGGTTCACAGCCGAATTCTACCAGACACACAAAGAGGAGCTGGTACCATTTCTTCTGAAACTATTCCAAATAATCCAAAAAGAAGGAATTCTTCCCAAATCATTCTATGAGACCAATATCATCCTGATACCAAAACCCGGCAGAGACCCAACAAGAAAAGAAAACTTCAGGCCAATATCCATGATGAACATAGATGCAAAAATCTTCAATAAAATATTGGCAAGCCGATTGCAACAGCAAATCAAAAAACTTATTCATCATGATCAAGTATGATTTATCCCGGGGATGCAAGGCTGGTTCAACATACGCAAGTCTATAAACGTAATTCACCACATAAACAGAACCAAAAACAAAAACCACATGATTATCTCAATTGACGCAGAGAAGACATTTGACAAAATTCAACAGCCCTTTATGCTAAAAACCCTCAATAAACTCGGTATCGATGGAACGTATCTCAAAGTAATAAAAGCTATTTATGACAAACCAACAGCCAATATCAAAATGGGCAAAAACTGGAAGCATTCCCTTTGAAATCTGGCACTAGACAAGGATGCCCTCTTTCACCACTCCTATTCAATATAGTACTGGAAGTTCTAGCCAGAGCAATCAGGCAAGAAAAAGAAATAAAGGGTATTCAAATAGGAAAGGTGGAAGCCAAACTGTCTCTATTTGCAGACGACATGATAGTATACCTAGAAGACCCCATCACCTCAGCCCAAAAACTCCTGAAACTGATAAGCAACTTCAGCAAAGTCTCAGGATATAAAATCAACGTGCAAAAATCACAAGCCTTCCTCTACACCAATAACAGACTTAAAGAGAGCCAAATCAAGAACGAACTGCCATTTACAATTGCTACAAAAAGAATAACATACCTGGGAATACAACTCACAAGGAACATAAGGGACCTCTTCAAGGAAAACTACAAACCACTGCTCAACGAAATCAGAGAGGACACAAACAGATGGAGAAACATTCCATGTTCATGGTTAGGAAGAATTAATATCGTAAAAATGGCTATACTGCCCAAAGTAATTTACAGAATCAATGCTATACCCATCAAGCTACTAATGACCTCCTTCACAGAACTGGAAAAAACCACCATGAACTTCATATGGAACCAAAAGAGAGCCCGCATAGCCAAGTCAATTCTAAGTAAAAAGAACACAGTGGGGGGCATCACACTACTGGATTTCAAACTATACTACAAGGCTACAGTAATCAAAACAGCATGGTACTGGTACCAAAACAGAGATATAGACCAATGGAACAGAACAGAGGCATCAGAGGCAACACAACATAGCTACAACCATACAATCTTTGATAAACCTGACAAAAACAAGCAACGGGGAAAGGATTCCCTGTTCAACAAATGGTGCTGGGAAAACTGGCTAGCCATGTGCAGAAAGCAGAAACTGGACCCCTTCCTGACACCTTACACCAAAATTAACTCCAGATGGATTAAAGACTTAAACATAAGACCTGGCACCATAAAAACCCTAGAAGGAAATCTAGGCAAAACCATCCAGGACATAGGAGTAGGCAAGGACTTCATGAACAAAACACCAAAAGCATTGGCAACAAAAGCCAAAATAGACAAATGGGACCTAATGAAACTCCACAGCTTCTGCACAGCAAAAGAAACAGTCTGTAGTATGAATCGGCAACCAACAGAATGGGAAAAAATTTTTGCAGTTTACCCATCTGACAAAGGGCTGATATCCAGAATTTACAAAGAACTCAAACAGATTTACAGGAAAAAAACAAACAAGCCCATTCAAAAGTGGGCAAAGGATATGAACAGACACTTTACGAAAGAAGACATATACAAGGCCAACAATCATATGAAAAAATGCTCATTGTCACTGGTCATCAGAGAGATGCAAATCAAAACCACATTGAGATACCATCTCACGCCAGTTAGAATGGCGATCATTAAAAAATCTGGAGACAACAGATGCTGGAGAGGATGTGGAGAAAAAGGAACACTTTTACACTGTTGGTGGGAGTGTAAATTAGTCCAACCATTGTGGAAGGCAGTGTGGCGATTCCTCAAGGCCTTAGAAATAGAAATTCCATTTGACCCAGCAATCCCATTACTGGGTATATATCCAAAGGACTATAAATCGTTCTACTATAAGGACACATGCACACGAATGTTCATTGCAGCACTGTTTACAATAGCAAAGACCTGGAATCAACCCAACTGCCCATTGATGATAGACTGGATTGGGAAAATGTGGCACATATACACCATGGAATATTATGGAGCAATCAGAAATGATGAGTTCGTGTCGTTTGTAGGGACATGGATGAATCTGGAGAACATCATTCTCAGCAAACTGACACAAGAACAGAAAATGAAACACCGCATATTCTCACTCATAGGCAGGTGATGAAAAATGAGAACACATGGACACAGAGAGGGGAGTACTAAATACTGGGGTCTATTGGGGGGAAAAGGGGAGGGCCAGTGGGAGGGGGAGGTGGGGAGGGATAGCCTGGGGAGAAATGCCAAATGTGGGTGAAGGGGAGAAAGCAAACAAAACACACTGCCATGTGTGTACCTATGCAACTGTATTGCATGCTCTGCACATGTACCCCAAAACCTAAAATGCAATAAAAAATAAAAAATAAAATAAAATACATGTGGCTAATAAGTCAATAGTTGAGTTATTATGGAATTATAAAACATATTTACTTAATCCCCAAAATGTAGGAAAAGAATAAAAGAACAAAGAATAGATAGAAAAGATATACACTGTTTTCTACAGTTTCCAACAGAAATAAAATTGAAATGTGGTAGATTTAAATCCAATTGTATCCATAATTATATTCATTATAAACAGTCATAGTTCTGCCCTTGGGAAAGAAAGAAGTATTTCATTGACCAACAATCAGTGCTTCCATAATAAAGGCTACATGATGACGTGGTTGTAAAATAAAAGTGCATTAAGGCATGCTATTAACACTGATTTCCCTTTGAAGCAAAGATAACCATGAGGCATTATATTCATAGACCTTCTCTCCTGAAGTTCGGATATGCACGTAGAAACCTAGCCATACAGATACAAAGGTTAGAGGATTAGCAAACTCTAAATCATGCTGAGTTTCAGGCAAAATGAGACTGTGGGGAGAGAAGTAAAGGAAAGAAAAGTGGATGCTTGTTAAATGCAGATTTCCAAACCTCAGCATGAATGATTGAGTCAGTAGATCTGGGATTGCACTAGAATCTGCATCTTTAGCGGGTACCCACAGATAGTTAGGTTGAATCACATGGGGGAGACTGGTGGAGCAGTTTGGAGAATAGGACCACAGGCATATAATCAAGCTGTTTTGGTTTGATTCAGTTCCACCAATCACTTGCTTGTCAAGTCACTCAATTTCAGTTTAATGAAGAGTAAATGGTGGTATTTGTATTCATTGAATTACTTTACTGAAAATATTTAGCATAGTGCCTAGCACACAGTCATATTAATGTTAACCATTATTGTTATTCTCTTATTTCTGAATATCATGGATTTTTATATGGATGGTATTTTTGTATTGTTCAGTGTTATTGCCAAGGCATATTGGAGGTTGAGACAAAAGGAAAACACCAGCAATGTTGATCTTGTCTTTATTTAAAATGTCAATATTTTTTTCATCGTGGGCTTTTTTATTAATTTAATTTTTTTAATATTATTTTTTGGGGTTTTTTTTTTAGGGCCTTGACTCTAGTGCCTCACTTGCCTCACAGTAATCTGGCCCTGTATCACTTGTGTGATTAAAGAATAGGTGAGGAACAGGCATATCACTATGATTACATAATTCACTAATTAAATAGAGAGAAACAGGTGTGGTCCCACCCTCTGAAAGAATGGAAGATATTGATATCCTGACAGCAAGGATACTTTCATTTGTTACGTCTTCTTTCAAATATTTAGCTTTCCTAAGAGTATTTCTAGAAACAATTCAGTTTACTAAAAAATTATTTGCACAACTTTTTAAAAACATCTCACCTACAAAATGACCCCAATCAATAATAATATGGGAGCTCAAGCTGTGCCCAGTTTGTGTCAGGTATTGTTCTAAACACTCTACATATGCCAAATAATTTAATTCTCTCAACAGTCCTATGAAATAAGTAGTATTTTCATCCTCACTTTATAGATGAAGAAACAAAGGTCCTCAGAGGTTATGTGAGTTTCCTCAAATCACACAACTAAAAAGTGGCAGAGTCAGAATTTAACACTAGGCTTTTTGATTTGGTGCCTTACTGCTGACCACCACACCGAATGGTCTTTCACCCTCAAACCAAGGAAACAGAGACCTAGGACCACATGACTTTAGTCAGCAGTGAAATATTCCGGGACCCTTCAATTCCTATTTTTTATATTCATAGCACTGAATTGCTATTTCTCTCTTGATCAGTATCATGAGCAGGTAAACACATTAATGGCTGGTTCCATGCCTAAATATTTGGGAATATAAAAGAGCGCTTTCAGAGATTTACAGTGAAATTGGCTGTTCGTTGGCAGAAGCAGACACCCAACACACACATACACACACACACACACACACACATATTTGGAGCATACATGGGAATTCATTCCACTTGTCAAGAGAGATTTATATAGAAAGAAAGGACACTTGGATCGCTTAGGCATGGGGTCCTTTTACACATTGTGATATGGTTGCAGTCCTGAAGGCCTCTGACAGCATGTCAATTTGGAAAGTGGATCTTGTTGAAAGCTTGATGAGTACATCTTATTTATAACGCTAACTAATTCTTGCTTGCAGATAATCCTCTTCAAGTGATGTTTACATAAGATACAGAGAAATGATGGGATAAAAATAGTTACTATGAAATTCTCCACAGGCTATAAACAGTTTTAACTTTTGGCAAAAGGATCTTATTATTTACATACTCAGACAAATACAGGTCATACACTCCTCAGATTATCAATGTTCCTCTGCAAATAACTGACATATAGAGTGTGTAATTATACCAACTGAACCCCTTCCTGTGTCTTAATTAAATTCTAGCAATCTTGCTCCGAGTCTTGTGTATTTGGTTTATCTTAGGATCACCATTTATGTATATCAATAATACTGCAGTCAGAGATCGTTTTTTGCCTCCTTTTTTCTAAAACAAAGGCAGTCAGAAGTTATTTCTTTCCAATGAGAGACAAGGCCTAACTCCAGAATCTCAGGATTTCAGTCCCTCACTGTCCAAATGACCATAAACTCCAAATAACATCAACTCAAATACCACAATCCTAGTAGAGAACAAAGTGGCAGATTGTGTAACTGAAATCAGGAGTGCACTCATTTACATGAAGTTATTTCTCTGTCAAATCTTCATGGTAAGAGCAGAATCTCAGCTCAACGTTTTTAGGTTAAATGAAGCATCATATTTATAAATAAAGCTTTCATTCCCTTTTCTCTCTAAGCAGTAAATTCTTTGCAACCTCTGACATTTCAGTCTGAACATTTGTCTGATTTAGTGGCAGGACAGAGACGCTCTGTTATGGAAAAAGAAGCATTGCTGCAATCATCCATACCCCAAAACATTCCTAAAACACAGGAGTCCTGTGGGGTTCACAGTAAGTGGAATGACTCCCCAGAAATGTCCCCGTCCCCATCCCTGGAACCTGTGACTATGTTACCTTACATGGCAAAGGGAATTTTGGAGATGTGATTAGGGTTAAGGGCCTTCAGATGGTGACGGTATCCTAGCTTATTCAGGTGGGCCCAATAATCACATGGGTATTGAAGACAGGAAAACATTCACCCAATGAGATTAGTCAGAGGGAGACACTAACACAGAAAAATGGTCTGAACTAAGCAATGTCGCTGGCTTGAAAACGGGAGGAAGGGGCCACAAACTAAGGAATGTGGGTGCTTTCTAGAAACTAGACAAAAAAGGGAGACAAATTCCTTAGAGTCTCCAGAAAGAACTGCAGCTCTGCCAACACCTTGACTTCAGCCCAGTGACACCTGTGTCAGACTTCAAGCTATCAAGGTGTTAAGATAATACACTGGTGTTGTTCTAGGCCATTGAATTTTGGGTAATATATTGCAACAGCAATAAGAAACGAATACAGGGTATTCTGCAGTTAATAGGCAACTTCACAGGGTATGTAACTCCACTTTTACAAAAGGCATTTTCTTTTTAGCATTTATTCCTACCAAAGGAAAGGTACTGTCTCCTTTTTATAAAAAATCATGTGTACTATTAGAACATAGAGTTCATCCATCTTCTATTTTCCAGGAAACTGACTCAAGGAGTACTCTAAGGTACTGAAATCAAAACCACTGAACTTCAATTTTCAAGCTTCAATAATTTCCCATATTTCTTATATATATATATATATTTTTTTTTTAACTGTATTTTAGGTTTTGGGATACATGTGAAGAACATGCAGGATTGTTGCATAGGTATATACATGGCAATGTGGTTTGCTGCCTCCATCCCCATCACCTATATCTGGCATTTCTCCCCATGTTATCCCTCCCCAACTCCCTACCCTACACTGTCCCTCCCCTAGACCCCTCACCACAGACCTCATTGTGTGATGCTTCCCTCCCTGTGACCATGTGTTCTCATTGTTCAACACTCGCCTATGAGTGAGAACATGCCGTGTTTTGATTTTCTGTTCTTGTGTCAGTTTGCTGAGAATGATGGTTTCCAGGTTCATCCATGTCCCTACAAAGGACACAAACTCATCATTTTTTACGGCTGCATAGTATTCCATGGTGTATATGTGCCATATTTTCCCTGTCCAGTCTATCATCGATGGGCATTTGGGTTGGTTCCAGGTCTTTGCTATTGAAAACAGTGCTGCAATGAACATTCATGTGCATGTGTCCTTAAAGTAGAACGATTTATAATTCTTTGGATATATATGCGGTTATGGGATTGCTGGGTCAAATGGAATTTCTATTTCTATGTCCTTGAGGAATTGCCACACTGTCTTCCACAATGGTTGAACTAATTTACACTCCCAGTAGCAGTGTAAAAGTGTTGCTATTTCTCCACATCCTCTCCAGCATCTGTTGTCTCCAGATTTTTAATGATCGCCATTCTAACTGGTGTGAGATGGTATCTCAATGTAGTTTTGATTTGCATTTATCTAATGACCAGTGATGATGAGCATTTTTTCATATGTTTCTTGGTCTCATATATGTCTTCTTTTGAAAAGTGTTCATATCCTTTGCCCACTTTTGAATGGGCTTGTTTGTTTTCTCCTTGTAGATCTGTTTTAGTTCTTTGTAGATTTTGGATATAAAAGTCTTTTGTCAGATGGGTAGATTGCAAAATTTTTTTCCCATTCTGTTGGTTGCCAGTTCACTCTAATGATTGTTTCTTTTGCTGTGCAGAAGCTCTGGAGTTTAATTAGATCCCATTTGTCTATTTTGGCTTTTTGTTGCCAATGCCTTTTGTGTTTTAGTCATGAAGTCCTTGCCTATGCCTATATCCTGAATAGCTTTGCCTAGGTTTTCTTCTAGGGTTTTCGTGGTGTTAGGTCTCATGTTTAAGACTTTAATCCATCTGGAGTTAATTTTAGTGTAAGGTGTCAGGAAGGGGTCCAGTTTCTGCTTTCTGCACATGGCTAGCCAGTTTTTCCAACACCACTTGTTAAACAGGGAATCCTTTCCCCATTGCTTGTTTTTGTCAGGTTTGTCAAAGATCAGATGGTTGTAGATGTGTGGCATTGCCTCTGAGGCCTCTGTTCTGTTCCATTGATCTATATCTCTGTTTTGGTACCAGTATCATGCTGTTTTGATAACTGTAGCCTTGTAGTATACTTTGAATTCAGGTAGCATGATGCCTCCAGCTTTGTTCTTTTGCTTAGAATTGACTTGGCTATGCGGGCTCTCTTTTGGTGTCATATGGAGTTTAAGGTGGTTTTTTCCAGTTCTGTGAAGGAGGTCATTAGTAGCTTGATGGGGATAGCATTGAATCTACAAATTACTTTGGGCAGCATGGCCATTTTCATGATATCAATTCTTCCTAACCATGAGCATGGAATGTTTCTCCAACTGTTTGACTCAGAACCACACAACTTCATGGAAACTGAACAACTGGCTCTTGAATATTGACTGGATAAACAATGAAATGAAGGTAGAAATAAAGATGTTCTTCAAAACCAAAGAGAACAAAGACACAATGTACCAGAATCTCTGGGACATATTTAGAGCAGTGTCTAGAGGGAAATTTATAGCAATAAATGCCCACGTGAGAAGCAAGGAAAAGATATAAAATTGACACCCTATCATCAAAATAGAAAGAGCTAGAGGAGCAAAAAAACTCAAAACCTAGCAGAAGACAAGAAATAACTAAGATCAGAGCAGAACTGAAGGAGATAGAGACACAAAAATTGCTTCAAAAAATAAATAAATCCAGGAGCTGGTTTTTTGAAAAGATCAACAAAATAGACCACTAGCCAGATTAATAAAAAAGAAAAGAGAGAATAATCAAATAGATGCAATAAAAAGTGATATAGGGGATATCACCACAGATTCCACAGAAATACAAACCACCATCAGAGATTACTACAAACAACTCTATGCACATAAACCAGTAAACCTGGAAGAAATGGATAAATTCCTGGACACTTGCACCTTCCCAAGACTAAACCAGGAAGAAGTCATAACCCCGAATAGACCAATAACAAGGGCTGAAGTTAAGGCAGCAAATAATAACCTACCAACCAAAAAAAGTCAAGGTCCAGATGGGTTCACAGCCGAATTCTACTAGACATACAAAAAGGAGCTGGTACCACTCCTTCTGAAGCTATTTCAAACAATCCAAACAGAGGGAATCCTCCCCAAATCATTTTATGAGACCAACAGCATCCTGATACCAAAACCCGGCAGAGACTCAACAAGAAAATAAAACTTCAGGACAATATCCATGATGAACATAGATGCAAAAATCTTCAATAAAATACTGGCAAACTGATTGCAACAGCACATCAAAAAACTTATCCATCACAATCAAGTAGGCTTCATCCAAGGGATGCAAGGTTGGTTCAACATACACAGGTCTATAAATGTAATTCACTACATAAACAGAACCAAAGACAAAAACCACCTGATTATCTCAATAGATGCAGTGAAGGCCTTTGACAAAATTCAACAGCTCTTTATGTTAAAAATTCTCAATAAACTAGGTATCGACAGAACGTATCTTAAAATAATAAAAGCTATTTATGACAAACTCACAGCCAATATCATACTGAATGGGCAAAAACTGGAAGCATTCCCTTTGAAATCTGGCACTAGATACCCTCTCTCACCACTCCTATTCAATATAGTATTGGAAGTTCTAGCCAGAGCAATCAGGCAAGAAAAAGAAATAAAGCATATTTATTTAGGAAAGGAGGAAGTCAAATTGTCTCTATTTGCAGATGACATGATTGTATATTTAGAAGACACTATCATCTCAGCCCCAAATCTCCTGAAACTAATAAGCAACTTCAGCAAATTCTCAGGATACAAAATCAATGTGCAAAAATCACAAGCATTCCTATACACCAAAAACAGACTTAAAGAGAGCCAAATCAAGAACGAACTGCCATTCACAATTGCTACAGAGAATAAAATACATAGGAATACAACTAACAAAGGATGTAAAGGACCTCTTCAAGGAGAATTACAAACCACAACTCAAGGAAACAAAAGAGGACCCATATTTCTTTAAGATAAGAGATTCTCAGAATTTTTAACAATTAGCAATTTCTAATTTCTCTGAAATCTTGGGCTCACCACCAGGTTTTGAGGAAAGGAGGTGCAGTGTGGAAAAAGAGGTGAGTGACCCAAAGCCCAGTTCCCAGATAATTTCCTTAGACCTCAGAGTTTCACTCACACCTGGCAGATCAATTTATAATTTAGCATTCTTTTATACAAATATAGATTGTGTATCTATTCCAAACACTGTGCTGGAAATACAGTGGTAAACATAACAGATAGACGGTGCTTCCATTGCAAGACCTGGAATTTACAGAGTTCCAACAGAGCAATGAGAGTTTACAGAACCATGAGAATTTTCCAGCTAATGAGCACCTGGTAGGGACTCTGGCTCTGCTGAGGATGAAGAGCAGTGACTTAGCAACTGTTAAAACTCATTTCAGGGCTGGGTTCAGTGGGCTACGCTTATAATCCCAACATTTTGGGAGCCTAAGTCAGGTGGACCCTAGGAGTTCAAGACCATCCTGGGCAACATGGCAAGATCTCGTCTCTACAAGAAATTTAAAATATAGCTGGAGCATGGTGGCATGCATCTGAGAAAATAGCCTTCATAAAAAAGGCTTTGTAGACAAATCAAAGCTGAAATAATTATAAACAGATATGTGCTAAAAATACTTAAAGAAAATATTTCTATCAAAAGGAATATAATACCAGTTTGAAATGAAAATCTACACCAAAAAATCGAAAGCAGCAGAAATTTTTAAAGTACTAATATTTTTAAATGCCCTTTAAAATAGTCAACTGTTTTGGGCAAAGGATATGAATAGGCACTTCTCAAAAGAAGACATTTATGAAGCCAACAAAAATATGAAAAAAAGCTCTTTGTCACTGGTCAGTAGAGAAATGCAAATGAAAACCACAATGAGATACCATCTCACGCCAGTTAAGATGGCGATCATTAAAAAGTCAAGAAACAACAGATGCGAGAAAGGATATGGAGAAACAGGAACACTTTTACACTGTTGGTGGGAGTGCAAATTAGTTCAACCATTGTGGGAGACAGTGTGGTGATTCCTCAAGAATCTAGAACCAGAAATACCATTTGACCCAGCAATCCCATTACTGAGTATATACCCAAAGGATTATAAATCATTCTACTATAAAGACACATATACATGTATGTTTATTGCAGCACTATTGATAACAGCAAAGACTTGGAACCAACACAAATGCCCATCAATGATAGACTGGATAAAGAAAATGTGGCACATTTACACCATGGAATACTATGAAGCCGTAAAAAGGATAAGTTCATGTCCTTTGCTGGTACATGAACAAAGCTGGAAACCGTCATTCTCAGCAAACTAACACAGGAACAGAAAACCAAACATTGCATGTTCTCACTCATAAGTAGGAGTTCAACAATGAGAACACATGGGCACAGGGAAGGAAGCATCTGGGGTCTGTCAGATGGGGGACTAGCGGTGGGATAGCATTAGGAGAAATACATAATGTAGATGATGAGTTGATGGGTGCAGCAAACCACCATGGCACTTGTGCACCTATATAACAATCCTGCATATTCTGCACATATATCCCACAACTTCCAGTATAATAAAAAAGAAAAATAAATCAACTGTTTAAAGCAAGAATAATGCCTTATAGTGTTCATAACATGCAGAAGTAAAATGTATGAAAATAATATCACAAATTATCAAAGAGAAAATGAGGTATATTCTTTAAAGGTTCTTACACTATGTGTGAAATACTGTAATGCCATTTCAATGTGAACTATTATAAATTAAAGTTTACTTTGATCAGGTTTTATATTTTAAACTCTAGAGAAACCAGGAAAAAATTTGAAAGAAGTCTGAGTAATAAGGCCAAAGGGGAGAGAATATGAATAAAAACAAGGCAGAAAAGAAAGGGTAACTAAGAACAGAGGAGCAACTGGAAAATAACTAGAAGTATAGTAGACTTAAATGCAAACAAGTCAGTAATTACATTAAATATAAATGATATAAACCTAAATTAATGCAAAGATTGTTAGATTTCTTTAAAAGCAAGATTTAATTATATTTTATCTATAAGACTCACTTTACCTGGAAAGTCATAGATAAATAAATAATAAAGGGTTGGGAAATGTTACATCATAAAGACATTAATCAAAAGAAAGTTGGAGTGGCTATAAATAATATTAGACAAAATATACTTTAGCACCAGGATTATCGAGGCAAATATAGGGACATTTTATAATGACATAACAACTATAAATATGATTGCACCCAATAACAGAGCTTCAAAATACATAAAACAGAACTGAAAATACTAAAAGAACAGGGAAAACACACAATTTTAGTTGGATATTTTAATGCTCTTCTCATAGTTACTGATAGAACAAGTAAACAAAAATCATTAAAAAATGAGAAGACTTGAATAATACTATCAACCAACTTGATCAAATTGACATTTATAGGATCCTCCACCCAACAACAGAAGAATAGACATTATTTTCTAGTCACATGGAACAATTGCCTTAGTAAACTATACTTTTTTTTTTTTTTTTGAGATGGAGTTTCGCTCTTGTTACCCAGGCTGGAGTGCAATGGCGTGATCTCAGCTCACCACAACCTCCACCTCTTGGGTTCAGGCAATTCTCCTGCCTCAGCCTCCTGAGTAGCTGGGATTACAGGAACGTGCCACCATGCCCAGCTAATTTTTTGTGTTTTTAGTAGAGACGGGATTTCACCATGTTGACCAGGATGGTCTTGATCTCTTGACATCGTGATCCACCCATCTCGGCCTCCCAAAGTGCTGGTATTACAGGCGTGCAACTATACTTTGAGCCTTAAAAAAAATCTCCAAGAAAATTAAAAGAATTGAAATCATACAAAATATAGTTTTAACCATGTATCAATAACAGAAAGATATCTGCAAAATCCCCAAATATTTAGAAATTAAACAAAATTGGTTTCTTATAAGTCTCTCAAATTCATTCTTTTCCTCCTCAATCTTAAGTCTATTTTGAGGTTGCTAATCTCAGAAGATATCACCATCTTCCCATTTCCAATGCATTAGACTTTTCAACTCTTTTATCTTAATTACCTCCCAATCCTATCTACTAAACACTGACTAATTCATGTGATTCTATCTCTGAAAGTCTTTATTCTACAATCCTGCTACATTCCCAGTTTATGCCCCTCTTATCTCCCATAGTGGTTATTCTATTAACTTTCCAAATAGACTTCCTCTTCCACTCATTCCTTCAATCCAATATACTCTCTCAACAATTATTATTCTCCCAAATCAGGGTTTCCAATGAATTGTGTATAATAAAGATGTACTATCAAAAACTTTGTTCTGTGGCCAAAAGTATTTGGGAAACAGCATATTAGATTCATCTTTTTTAGCCTAATAATATGTATTGACATTTTAAACTCTATTTAGATTACTTCAGTAGAAATCCTGTTGTCCCAAATTTATTTGAAATTAAGTTTTTTTTTTCCATAAAATATTTGCCAATACCCTCTGAATAAGTGTTTAAAGGGATTTCCTTTGGTGAATACTTTCCTAAATTATTAACATGACTTTACTCTTCCCCTCCCTTAAAAATCTGATGGTTCAAAAATGGCTATGAAATGACATTCAAGTTCTATAGTCTAGATGCAAAGACTTTTATGGTCTGGCTTCAACTTCCTTCTTAAGCCTTATCTTCCACTACCTCTCACCTCTATCTCATACCACCAAACCCTTCATGACTCAGCCATTCTGGATTAGTGTTCATGACACAAAAATACCAAGTATGCTCTACTTCTTTTCCTGCCTTTTCCTGTGTATTCACTTACTTTCACCTATTCGTCCGAATCCAGCCCAATTACAGCATGTCATTAATTTATTAAGTCAATATCAATTAAATATCTACTATGTATTAGGCATTGATGTCTATTTCAGAAAGGTCCCAGTTGGAAATAATCTCTTCCTCCACAGTAATCCAACAGTGAGCTTTACTTATGTTACTTATAAAAATTTTGTTTATATTATGTTTCATGTATTTTAAAGCACTTATCAAAAGCTGATTCTCAAATACAGCAGGCACCCTCTTGTCTAAAGCTTACATTTGCTTTTTTCTCTCATGGATTACTTCTTCCCCAGCTAGCTGTATGTTCACCTCCCATTGCTTTCAGGTCCTGACTCAAATGGGAACTTCTCAATGAGGTCTTCTCTGACCATTTTGTAAAATTATAGTTTCCTTACTCCCTTTTTAACCTTCTTTTCTCCACAATATTTACCATATGGCATGATGTAAGTTTTACATCATTTTCATAAACTTCTTAATCACAGGGCTTTTAATCTATCTTGTTCATTGCTCTGTCTCTGGGAACCAGAGCAAGGCTCAACACTTAGTAGATGTGATGGTTAATATTATGTGTCACCTTGGCTAGGCCATAGTAACCAGATATTTGGTCAAATATCAGTCTAGATGTTGCTATGAAGGTATTTTTAGATGAGATTAACATTTTTAAATCAATATATTTTTAGTAAAGCAGATAACCCTCCATAATGTGAGTGGGCCTCATTCACTTAGGTGAAGGCCTTAAGAGAAAAAGACTGAGGTCCCCTAAAGAAGAAGAAATTCTGCCTTCAGACTGCTTTTAGTCCCTAGCTGCATCAGAGACTCTTCCCTGGGTCTTCAGCCTGCCCTGTGGGTTTCAAACTTGCCATCACCCACAATCTCACTATCCATATATACATAAAGAGAGAGAGAAAGAGAGAGAGAGTCTATAAAGAGATCTACACAAACAGAGAGAGAGAGTGCACAATTGTATTTGTTGTCTTTCTCTGGACAACGCTGACTAGTACAGTAGGCACTCAGGAAATACTTGAATATGAGTAAATTTGATTAGTTATGTACAGTTCCAATTCCCTTTTTACACTTTAAGCTCCATGAAGGGGCTATAACTTATCCATTTTTCTTTTTGATTATTATTATTCACTCATTGAGCATATCTTTTTTGATTATCTTCCCAGTACCAGGCATTGGATCCATATGACACATGCCTTGTACTTTCCTATCCCTCTGCCTTTGCTCTTTCTCCCCTCCCCTCAAACATTTATTTCATTCATCCTTTCAAATCCAGCTCAAATGTAACATCTTCTATAAATAAGAAGCCATTCATTTATTCAGAAAACATTAATTGAATGTCTATTATGGGTTACATTTGTTGAATAACCATATGAGCTTGTATCATTCTGTTTTCATGCTGCTAATAAAGACATATCAGAGACTGGGAAGAAAAAGACATTTAATTGGACTTATAGTTCCACATAGCTGGGGAGGCCTCAGAATCATGGCGGGAGGCAAAAAGCACTTCTTACAAGGCAGTAGCAAAGGAAAATGAGGAAGAAGCAAAAGCGGAAACCCCAATAAACCCATCATATCTCATGAGACTTATTCACTATCACGAGAACAGCACAGGCAAGACCAGCCCCTGTGATTTAATTACCCTCCCTGGGCCCCTTACAGAACACATGGGAATCTTGGGAGATATTATTCAAGTTGAGATTTGGGTGGAGACACAGCCAAATCATATCATTCCACCCCTGTTCCCTCCAAATCTCAGGTCCTCACATTTCAAAACCAATCATGTCTTCCCAAAAGTCTCCCAAAGTCTTAGCTCATCTCAGCATTAACTCAAAAGTTCATAGTCCAAAGTCTTAACTGAGACAAGGCAAATCCTTTCCACCTATGAACCTGTAAAATCAAAATCAAGTTCATTACTCCCCAGATATAATGGGGGTACAGACATTTGGTAAATATAGCCATTCCAAATAGGGAAACTGACCAAAACTAAGAGGCTACCGACCCCATGGAGGTCCAAAATCCAGCAGGACGGTCAAATCTTAAAGCTCCAAAATGATCTCCTTTGACTCCATGTCTTGCATCTGGGTCATGCTGATACAAGAGGTGGGTTCCCTGGTCTTGGGCAGCTCCACCCCTGTGGCTTTGCAGGGTACAGTCTCCTTCCCTGCTGCTTTCACTGGCTGGCATTGAGTGTTTGTGTTTTTTTCCAGGTGTACAGTTCAAGCTGTTGGTGGATATACCAACCATCTGGGATCTGGAGGATGGTGGCCCTCTTTTCACAGATCCACCAGGCAGTGCCCCAGTAGGGACTCTGTGTGGGGGCTCTGATCCCACATTTACCTTCCACACTGCCCTAGCAGAGGTTCTGCATGAGGGCCTCACCCCTGCAGCAGAATTTTGCCTGGGCCTACAGGAGTTTCCATACATCGTCTGAGATCTAGGCAGAGGTCCCCAAACCTCAATTCTTGACTTCTGTACATCCACAGGCTCGACACTATGTAGAAGCTGCCAAGGCTTCTGGCTTCCACCCTCTGATGCTGTAGTCCGAGCTCTACATTGGCCCCTTTCAGCCATAGCTAGAGTGGCGTGGACACACAGCACCAAGTCCCTAGGCTGCGTACAGCATGGGATCCTGGGCTTGGCCCAGGAAACCACTTTTCCTTCCTGGGCCTCTGGGCCTGTGATGGGAGGGGCTGCTGTGAAGGTCTCCGACATGGCCTGGAGACATCTGCCCTGTGGTCTTGGAGATTAACATTAGGCTTCTTGGTACTTATGCAAATTTCTGCATCTGTTTGAATTTCTCCTCAAAAAATGGGATTTTGTTTTCCACTGGATCATCAGGCTGCATATTTTCTGAACCTTTATGCTCTGTTTCTCTTTTAAAACAGAACGCTTTTAAAAGCACCCAATTTCTAAGCTTTCTTGCTTAGAAATTTTTTCCTCCAGATACCCTAAATCATCTCTCTCATGTTCAAAGTTCCACAAATCTCTAGGGCAAAATGTCACCAGTCTCTTTGCTAAAACAAAACAAGAGTCACCTTTGCTCCAGTTCCCAAAAAGTTTCTCATCTTCGTTGGAGACCAGCTCAGCCTGGACCTTACTGTCCATATCACTATCAGCATTTTCAAAACCATTCAACAAGTCTAGGAGGTTCCAAACTTTCTCACATTTTTGTGTCTTCTTCTGAGCCCTCCAAACTGTTTCAGCCTCTGCCTTTTGACCCAGTTCCAAAGTTGCTTCCACATTTTCAGGTATCTTTTCAGCAACACCCCACTCTACTGGTACCAATTTACTGTATTAGTCTGTTTTCATGCTGCTGATAAAGACATACCTGAGACTGGGGACAAAAAGATGTTTAATTGGACTTACAGTTTCACATCATTGGAAAGGCCTCAGAATCACGGCGGGAGGTGAAAGGAACTTCTCAAATGGTGGTAGCAAAGGAAAATGAGGAAGAAGCAAAAGCAGAAACCCCTGATAAATCCATAAGACCTTGTGAGGCTTATTCACTATCATGAGACTAGCATGAGAAAGACCAGGCCTCATGATTCAATTACCTCCCCCTGGGTACCTCCCACAACACGTGGAAATTCTGGGAGATACAATTCAAGTTGCGATTTGGCTGAGACACAGCCTAATCATATCAGAGCCATAAAGTTGGCATGATTCAGAGAAACAGATTCCTGAAAGTTTAACTTGTTAGGGAGTCTGTATATTACTAGCCACACAAACACTAAAAATACATAGATTAGTTGATTGGAGTTACTCTGGTCACCTCTAAAGTGTACTCATCTATCACACAAAGGACCAGAGCATACATTCATATGAAATCAAAACATTGAGTAAACGTAGACAGTGAGAAGTGCCTCAACATCATGTCTTATAAGTCTTTTAAATTCATTATTTTCCTCCTCAAACTTACCTCTATTCTTTGGTTGCCTATGAGTTTACATTCATTTATGAGTACAGCTGGTTGTGGGTGGTAATGAAAGAAAATGGCAAAGGGTTTTCGGAGAAACATTATTTTACACTTCAACTTTATTTTCATCACCCATCAAAAGTGATTAGCAAGCCAGGTGCGGCGGCTCACACCTGTAATCCCAGCACTTTTGGAGGCCAAGACGGTGGATTGCCTGAGATCAGGAGTTTGAGACCAGCCTGGCCAAGACAGTGAAACCCCATCGCCACTAAAAATACAAATCTTAGCCAGGTGTGGTGGTGGCCACCTGCAATCCCAACTACTTATGAGGCTAAGGCAGGAAAATCACTTGAACCCAGAGGGCAGAGGATGCAGTGAGCCGAGATCGCATCATTGCACTCCAGCCTGGGTGACAGAGCGAAACTCCATCCAAGAAAAAAAAAAATATATTGATTAGTTCAGGTCAACCTCATCTCAGAAAAGGAAAAAAAAAAAAGGTGATTAGTCCAGGTCAAGTGTCAGCACTAAAAAGCTATATCTTCGAGTATGAGGTGAAAAGGAGTCTTCTTGCCTTGCATTGAAATGATTTCAATGAGGATAACAGATTGACAGACTGTAAAGGTCACTGTCAGTCAGCCCACCAAACCTCATCTTGCTTCCACATTGTAATAAACTTCACTTGCGGCTCCTGTTGGATAATACATCCATATGCCTTGGATGCTCCAGGAGCTGAAAGGTCATTCTGGACCAGAATGCCTCCCAGTCATGTGTGGGTGCTCCTGGTCTCTCCTCACTTGCATATCATTGTATTTAAAGCCACAAACTGGTAAGTTTCCATCTCTTATTCAACCCATCACCCTAAGTTTGAATCATAAATTATATTTTTCTATTTTACAGTCAGAAAAATCTGCTCTTCTTCAATGATAATAAAATCGGTGGACCAGATTCTGCCCTTCACTGCTAATGTACAAATCCTGCTGAAGTCAGCAGGACTTAAGGGCATCCAACTTTGGACAGAGAGTGTTCCAACTTTTTTCCCTTGCTGGATTTTTATTACCTGACATCTTTCTGATTCCTCTGGATTGCACAATAAGGGAAGGGTGGCCCAGTTTGGGTAAAATAAAAAATGACCCAAACCACTGACCTAAATCCTGCCTTTGAAATTTAAAATTACATTTACTAGGAAGGAAAACAGTTTTTTGAGTGTGGGTGGTTTTCTTTTTCAAAAACCATTTTCAAATGTTGACCTCCTGAATGTTTTCATACCAGTTTGGATTGGAAAACAGAAGGGTAGGTAAACATTTTTTTAAAGCTTGGTAGGGGGAGCTCATCCTTTTCTGAATTCATTATCTGCAAAGAAGCAGGAAATACCAAGAACTTTTTTTTTTTCCAAAAGATTTCCTGGTCACATTGCCAGATTTAACTCCAAAAGCAAATTGTCCATTTTTGTGAAATATTGAGGCTTTTTGTCCTCCTTTCCTTCTAAGGTGAACTCAGGTAGCAGAGCAGTAGAAGTAGGAAAGTTTTTCTTGGGGCTGTGGGATGGAGTTGAGGACGGCTCATCCTTTGCACAAATCAAGGGGCATATGCACCATTGCCACATAAGGAACAGGCCATATGGTTTGATGTAATGAATGCTCCAAGACTATCCCATCATAAACCTCACAGCTCTTCTGTTGCGCCTGAGACAACTACTCAAGTCAGTCTTCAGATAAGATGCCACCTCTTGAGGCACTCTGAAGATTATCTGGGATATAGGACTCTAGGATACTGTAACCTACACCCAATTAATTACCAATTCCTTACCTGAAACCAGAGCCCAGAACAAATGGAACATGAAAGGCCAGTTTTGATAAAGAGAGGAAAAAGGAGGAAGAAAAGATGTGAGTCAAAGCTCTAGAGGAATAAAAGCAGATGGTCACTATGGGTTTGCCATAACTTTACCAATCTGTACATATGTGGACACTTATGCCATTGTGTTCTCATTCTGTGTATACATAGCTAGTACCTGACTTAAACTGATCTCCTTAAAATTGGGCTCATTGTCTCATTCATGTTTCTTTCACCACACCTGCCACAAGGCCTGCTAACATGGAAGGCAGTATAAAACAGTGCTCTGGCTTAAGTCCCAGGCTTAAGTTCAAATTCTGCCCTTCACAAGCTATGTGACTTTGGGTGAGATATTGTACCTCATTAAGTCTAATCTGTAAAATGGGTATAATAATTCCTTCCTGCAAATTTCCTTCTGAGGATTAAGATATGCTTTAAAGTGTCTTTCACAGTACTTGGCACAGAGTATGCACTTTACAAAAACTCATTATTACTATACACTCAAAATTTTGTTGAGTAAGTGAATCAGGCAATCAACTAGGAATTAGCAAGGGTTCATCAGGAGAGTCAGAATGTTTGCTCATATCAAGAGTTAGGGAGGGAATGCTTAAAGAAGGCACGAAACAATTGACCACAACTTTTGTTTTTAGTCCAATTTCAAAAACGTATCACATTTGGTGAGATATTTGAATACAGTAAAAGTCTCAAAACAGCAGTAAAAAAGCAATGATTTCTAAAACAATCGCTGCTCAAGAAGAGCTGTGTTTCACAATGCCAACACCGGGCACTGGCCACCTTTTAGCCCCTTGTTGCTGATGAAGCAAAACTGTGTATATGTGCTCTTAAATTCCTACAGAGCAAAGCTGTCCTGTGTTCCAGCAAACATTTCTTACGTGCTGACATAATGTTACATGGGGGCCTCTGGCCTCATTCTGATCATGTCACACCCTATGCTACATCATAAAAACTAATATTTGTTGAGAGCTTCCTATGTACTCAGCACATTTCTAAGCACTTTTACATGAATTGGTTTGTTTGATCCTTACAACCCTATGATGTACATACTACCTATGTGGAAATTACCATTACCATCATAATGAGGAAACTGAAGGTGAGGAAACAGAGGCACATGGATTCAAACAACTTGGTTAAAGTCAAAGAGATAGTTAGAGTTGAATCAGATATTTGAACCCGGACAGGTGGACTCCAGAGTTCTTAACCACTATGTTATATGCACCACAAGATATACCAGCTCCACCTGCCTATTATAGACACTATCATAGCAGTATTTGTATATTACATTGTAGATAAATACACTTCACACATTGGCGAAAATATGGCTGCATACCTTGGGAGGATCTGCGCACACACTATGAGATCTCCTGGCAGAGACAGCATCCTACACGCAAATTCTGCTTAATTCACAAATATGCCAACAAACCAAACTGAGGATGTGGAGCAAAAATTGACCGTCCTCTCAAGCTTAAAGTCCCAAATGAAACGTGGCCTCTTGAGCTCTCAGCCAGGATCTCTGTTTCTAGTCAGATGCTATTGACAGCCTCTTCAACACACTTTCTGAATTTTCTGCCAGTGGAGAAGGCCTACAAATAGCTGCCGGGCAATTGTGGGGCACTGCCAGGGCTCCCCAAAGCTACCAGCTAAACTTGCAAATTTTTGGCAATTCCCTTCTCTTGATAGACTTTGCTTAAACATTAAATTGAGCTTAACGGTCCATGAAAGGGAAGGCAGCAACTGTTGAGGACAGTAAGCAACATGGGGAATAGAAGATCTTCCTCTCCGTTTTTGTTCAGGCTTGTGCCCCTGTGTACCCGCAGGTTTATTCGGTGCTGTCAAACACTTATTGCCCTCAGACATTTTCCTCACACACATTTTTATAACTGTGCATGAGCTGGTTTATACCGCTCCCAAATTTGGTTCATGGCTATTGTATTGATTATTTCTAGATGTTAAGATTCAGCAGTAATATCTATCATCCATTTTCTGACCCTGTACAATAGCAAGATTCAGTAACTCCTCTCTAACTGAAATTAGAAAAAACCAGTTGCTATCTTACACTGTATTGCATCCAAATAAAATGTTAGCTCTGTCCTGGAATAGACAGATTCAACTACATATTTATTAACATTTGGCAAACAGGCCAAGGACTCAACTTTGCTATCTCCAGAATCTTTACTGCGTGTGAGCTACCTCTCTCCTCAGCTGGAACACTCATGCCCAGTTATGAAGTTATACATGTTACAAGATTCACAGTTGAAAAGATATTCAGTAGCCCTTAGAATATTTGTAATTTTGCATTACACCTTTCATTTATAGGCTGTCCCTGCTGACTCATTCATCCTCTCCTCCATTTCTAAATCGGGTGAGACCATGGCCCTTAAAAGTGAAGAACATCTCCACTCGCAGATGAAGAAAATGGGCGTCTTACCGATTCTTCTTTAGTTACATAATCATATTCCAGAAAAACACGCGGCAGTCGTAGGACTCATCTGATAATTAAAAGTGCCGGTTCAAAAATATTCCTCACCCTCATTAGGGCCACCCATTAAAGCAGATCCCCTTAGGGTTACCAAATACACTGGAACAGAATGTCCAGTAAAATAAATACATAAAACTCTGGAATCGCCCTTAAGTTTCAACTATTTGTATTCTTAGGCTTCACCCAAGGAATGGTGGCTGATCAAGAGGAATGTCCACAGACTGTTGCCCCTCCTATAGCTGTATACCCTTGATAAAACCAGCTAGAAAACTGGACTAGGTAAATAAAAACGAAGTTACCCCAAGGGAGGTTAGCATTCATCCCAGTTACTGTCATCTCTTATCTAGACATTAGTGGTAGTTTCTCTGCTCCCATTCTTACCCACTCTCAATTCTTTCTCTTCACATAGCCTGTTGGTGTTTTTAGGAATACTCTATCAGATCACATCCCTCCCCTGCTTAAAGATTTTCAATGGATTCCCCATTACATAAGGGAAGAAAATGCAAATTCTTTCTGCTGTCATACAAGATACTTTAGAATTAGTCATATCTACCTCTCCACCTTGTTTGCCATCCTTTTCTCCTTCCCTCACATGTTCCAATCATATTCACCTCCTTTAACCTTCTGAATCATACCCAGTTCTTTCCCAGATCAGAATACATACTTCTCCCTCTTCCTAAAGTACATCCCTTCCCCAACTCACCTCAACTTTTCTCATGGAAGGTGACTTGATTTTCATGATTCTCTTTATTGTCCCACCTTAGAACAGGTATTTTTTATTATTATCTGATTATTATTATTATTTCAATAGTTTTGGGGATACAGGTTTTTGGTTACAAGGATGAGTTCTACAGTGGAAAGTTCTGATATTTTAGTGCACCTGTGAAACAAGTCTTTTTAAACCAAATCTCATCCACCTTTTTCTATCGCAGTACTCTGTTAAATTTATTTGTTCATTTGTTCAACACATTTATTTCGTGCACTAAGTATGTTCCAAGAACCATTTTAAGCGCTGTAGATACAACAGTGAACAAAAGTGAACATTTTAGTCAGAGAAGTAGGCAATAAGCAAAATAAGTAAATTGAGTATCAAAAACATTTAGATAATTCTAATGTAGAGTGACAATGAGTCTCACCGAGAAGGTGACACATGAGAAAAGATGGCACGGAGGAAAGGGGCCAGCCATATGACTAGGGAGACAGTATTCCAGGGGAGGGAGCATCCAGGGCAAAGTCCTGAGACAGGAAAATCCCCGGAGTGTTTGAGGAAGGCAAGGAGCTATAGTGACCAACGTGGACTGAGTTCGAGGACAGTTACAAGAAATGAGGCAGGAAAAGTAAGATTAGGATTAGATGGAGTAGGGCCTTGGACACCATAGTAGGTCCTTCAGTTTTTACTCTAAGTGAAATGGGAAACCCTTGGAAGCTTTTGTGTTAAGGGTCGTGTGATCTGCCCTGCATTATAGAAGGATCACTCCAGCACTCTTTGGGAGAACAATTTGAAGGAAAGAGTCATAGACTGAATGTTTGTGTACATTCAAATATTGAACCTTTAACTCCCAATATGATCTCACAGGGCCTGTGAGAAGGTGATAAAGGTTAAATGAGGCCAAAAGGGTGAAGCCCTGATCCTAAGAACTGGTGGTCCTGTAAGACTTGGAAGCAACATCGGAGCTCTTTCTCTCCCTGAACAACATGCACAGAGGAAAGTCCATGTGAGAACAGACCAGGCAGAAAGCAGCCCTCTGCAGACCAGGCAAAGAGCCCTTATCAGAACAACTATTGCTAACATTCTGATGTAGGAGTTCCAGCCACCAGAACTGTGAGAAAATTCACTTCTATTGCTTAAACCACCCATTCTATGATACTTTGTTATGGCAGCTTGAACTGACTAAGACAGGGAATAAAAATGGAAGACCATATTTTCTTCCTAGCATTTAATCAAATTTATATTATTCGTATTTATTTCAAATCTTATCCACTCAACTGTAAGCTTCACAAGACTAGGTGATGGGTCCCTCTCATATAGCACTCTGCCTCCAGTTCCTAGTACTGAATCTGGCAAGTTCTAGATGTATAATAAATATTTGCTGAATGAGTAACTTGATGAATTTTGGATTTCTCTAAGAAAGGTCCATCATTTAGGGCATTTACTTTTAAATGAAAAACATTTTGGGTTTTGTTTAATTTGTTTGCTTCTTTAGAGCATTCTATGGAGTGATAATATGATACTCTATATTAATCACCTTTCCTCCTTTATTCTGTCCTTCTATAGCCAATTACTGAGTATCTGCTATAAACCTGGCATCATGCTAGGACTGGGATGCAAGAATGAATCCTACTTGCTTACATCAAGGTGTTAGCAGACTTTTCTATTTGTATTATTTAACATCATGCCATTTAATGAGAGTCCAATATGCAAAAATAGAATATATTTTTATCAAAGACAAATGTCTTTAATTTCTGGAATACATTTTACTGGACTATGGAACTCAGATGCCATCTATTCAGAATGTCACTTTTGTTGGTAATAGGCTACAGCTTGAAAATTTAGATCACTTTGATAGACTCTTACATGAGTTTTCTAGGGATGCTGTAAAAAAGTACCACAAACTGGGTGGGATAAACAACACAAATGTATTGTCTCAGTTCTGGAGCTAGAAGGTCAAGATCAGGATGTCAGCAAAGTTGATTTCTACTAAGCCTGATGAAAATGAACCTGTTCCTTGACTTTTCCCAGCTTCTGGTAGTCTGTCTGCAATCTTCAGCCTTCCTCAGCTTATAAAAACATCACACTGATTCCTGCCTTCATCTTCAAATGGAGTTCTCCCTGTGTGTGTGCCTACGTCTTTATTTCCCCTTCTTATAACAACACCAGTCACGTTGGACTAGGGTTTCATCCTACTCCAACATGACCCTATCTTAACTAACTACATTCATAACAATCCTATTTCCAAAGAAGGTCACATTGTGAGGTACTGGGGTTAGGACTTTAAGATACAAACTTTTGAGGAGGGCAAAATTAAACTTATAACAACTCTTAATAAGGGAATAAAAATGATGAGTTCGTGTCATTTGTACAGACATGGATGAATCTGGAGAACATCATTCTCAGCAAACTGACACAAGAACAGAAAATGAAATACCGCATATTCTCACTCATAGGTGGGTGATGAAAAATGAGAACACGTGGACACAGGGAAGGGAGTACCAAACACTGGGGTCTATTGGGGGGAAGAGGGGAGGGATGGGGGGGGAGCTGGGGAGGGATAGCCTGGGGAGAAATGCCAAATGTGGGTGAAGGGGAGGAAGGCAGCAAAACACACTGCCATGTGTGTACCTATGCAAATGTCTTGCATGTTCTGCACATGTACCCCAAAACCTAAAATGCAATAAAAAAAAAAAGCTCTTCTCAAACACCTTTCACCTTTCAGCTCTTAATTACTACTTATCTTTGAAAAATATTGGGGTTGAAAGTTGGGGGAAAGAACTAGAGTTCTAAATTCTACAACTTTTCACCACGGTGTAGCCAGGAAAGCACTTTAGTATGACTCACAGAGCTCTGTCCCTGTCTGAGGTACCTAAATGTCTAACACAGCTATTACTAAGGATATCAGTGAGTTTCTTTTTTTTTTTTAATTGCATTTTAGGTTTTGGGGTACATGTGCAGAACATGCAAGACAGTTGTATAGGTACACACGTGGCAGTGTGATTTGCTGTCTTCCTCCCCTTCACCCACGAGTTTTTTATATAAAAGAGACAGGATCACCTTTCACAATCACTAATGTCCTGACCTGTCCTAGAAGAAAAGAAAACAGCGGTATTATTTGTGGTAGGCAGAATACTAAAGTGAGCCCGATGACCTCCACTGCCGGTGTTAGTCCTACGACTATATTACGTTGCATGGCAAAGAGGAATTTGGCAGTTGCAATGAAGGTTATCAATCCATTGACTGTATTGTAGAGATGCTTTCCCAGTGGGCCTAACCTAACCACATAGGCCCCTATACACTGAGCATTTTCTTCGGTTGGTAACTGAAAAGAAAATCCAAAAGATTCAAAGTATGAGAGGGATTATTCTGAGGGGGATACTGCTAGAATGGATTGGGCCACTCAGGCAAGGACCTGAGGGTGGCCTTTAAGAACTGAGAAATGTACCCAGCCAACAGCCAGCAAGAAAACAGGGACCTCAGTCCTACAACTGCAAGGCACTAAATTCTACCAACAACCCAAATGAATTTGGAAGTGGATGCTCCAGATAAGTACCCAGAATTCTGAAACCTAAGCAGAGAATCCAATCAAATCTAACTACACTTCTGTCCTACAGAACTGTGAGAAAAGAATCGCTGTTGTTTTAAGCCAGTAAGCTTATGGTGATATGTCATGCAGTGATTTAAAAAAATTAACATACTATTACATTGTGATGACCAAAAAAAAAAACAGGTGAAACCCGGAAAAATAAAAATGAGAACAGAATGGAAAAACAGAGTAGGTGAAAACTGAGTAGAACAGAGAAAGCTCAAAAGAAACAGGTGAGGAAAGAAAGATAGAATGAGATAAGGTATGTAAAGTTTTTTTTAAAGATTTCTACTGGGTCACAGCCAAAAATGTGCTTGTATGTGTTTCGTGTCCCTGTGTTTGGGTGAAGTGGTGACACTAGATTTGACAATCGAGCTCATGATACTTTGTACAATCAAACTAAAATCTAGATTTATGTTACCAAAGGAAAGATGACCTAATAAAAAAGAATGAAAGGATGTGTACCTTTTGCACATGTGAGGAAAGGAGTAGAGAAAAAAAAAGAGAAGGAAGGAAAAGAAAGGAAGATAAAAGAAAAAAGAAGAGACAGGGGAAGGAAAGGAGAGGAGTAGAGAAGGAAACTACAAAGGAAAATAATTTTTAGATGAACTTAAATTCTGTATTGGACACTGGACTAAGGTTGTGTGTCAGAGATGAGCACAGTGGTATCAAACTTCTCTTGATGTTCTCCAGAAGCAATAGAGAAATTGCCATTTCTGTTCTGCTTTTTCAGCCTTTTTGAGCTTGACAATTTCCCTGGCCGCCTAAACAGTCTTTAATGCCATCAAAGGAAGCAAAAGCTCCACAGTCATGAAATTTAAAAAAAAAAGTCTTTACCTCATGTAGGTATTTCTGAATCCAATAATTATGAAAACACAAAATCACATCTGTTTGAAAGAGCTGAGTAAGCCAATAGCAATGTTAGACATTTCCAATAAAATTCAGTAATTGAAAATAAGTTTTATTATGAAAACACCATTTCTGGACTTGAACTCAGTAAGGCAGAGAAATTACTCTGACAGGGTCAAATCCCAAGATTTTTTTTCTCCCCTTGTGTCCTTAATGGGTTTGTGGCTCCTTTATAGTATGTGGGGACATTTCACCCTACGTTCAATGGCCGGTGACACAGACCGACATCAGTGTATTGAAACAAAAACACAAAGACCAACTTATTGTAGAATTTACAGTAAAAAAGCATGCATGGCCAAGCCAAAGTGACCAGGCAATTAAACAGCAAGCACAAAAATATGAACAACCTCTGTGCACAGACTTCTGCAGCTAGTTTCATATACGAGTTTTTTTTTAATTGAGCTGTTAAACACTAAAAAAAAAGAGAGAGAGAGAGAAATACACAGGACAAAGATCAGCTATACAAGTTGGCATCCAAATAACAACTAAGAAGAAAGCAGTTATTCATCTTGTAAGTTCTGTTCTGGGTTCTGAGGAAATACTGACTCTATTTTCTTTGTCTATGACGAGCAATATTATTTATAAAGCATTCTCAACAAGTTGGTTAAATGAGATCTCTTCTCCAGCCAGGGCTGAAAGACCTCTAATCAAAGTGTGCTTTCAGTAGCTCCTCTTTCTGTGTTCAGGAAATTCTAAATGATTATTGCCATTATTTCCTACATAGATGACTGTTGCATAATTGTCTATTCTCTGTCTTGTGGCCTTGGGAAGACTACTAATGTGATAGTTGATGACCAGCCAAACCCCAAGATTGTAGAGTGGCCCAAAGAGTTGTTCAGGCCAATCTTTGGGAGGAAATGTACTACATAATTACAAAATAACACATTTAGATCAGGGGTCAGCAAACATTTTACGTAAAGAGGCACAGAGTAAAGTTTAGGCTTTGAGAGCCACACAGACCTCGTTGTACCTATTCAACTCTGCTTGTAGTGTGAGAGTAGTTACAGGCAATACATGCATGAATGAGTATGGCTGTGTTCCAATAAAACTTTATTTATGAACAAAAATTTAAATTTCTTATTTTCTTTTGTCAAATTATGACTCTTATTTAGGTCCATTTAAACCACTTAAAATTGTAAATGCCATTCTTAGCTCACATTCATACAAAAACAGATGGTGGGCTGAAATTGCCAGGAGGCCATAGTCGCCCACCTCTGATTTAGACTATTTTATATGTTTCCAGAATATACCATGATTATGTTTCTAGATCTAATCCCTAATATAAACATAATAAAAGTTGGTTAAAGTCACATATAATATATACCAAATGTACATTATTGAACTTGGTCAAATATTAATCGAAGTTCACCTTTTCTAATATACTGTAATCTTATTTACTTGATGCTCTTTAAAGCTTCTAGTCCATGAAGGAAATACAATGCAGAAAATCTGAAAGACCCATATAATTTGACTATCCATCCACTGCAATTGTTTGACACTGAAATACTGTGTACTGTCATAAAATTCTGAGGCATTTTTTTCCCACCAGACACAAATAATCTCAGATTTATTTGGTGTTATTTATTTGGATGAGAAATTATCTCAGAGTTATTTGGTAATCTAGCCATGGCCAATAACACAATTACATGTGACCTATAGTCAATAACTGCTCTGCCCTTGGTCCTCTGATATCAGTGATAGTATTAAATAAATAAATCCAAAGAATCCATTTAAGGTTGATTCTAATTTCAGGCCCTGGGAATAGTCCAGTGGGAGTTTTAATGTAGCTGTTGCTACTATCCACACACTGTGATTCATAGTTCAAGGCAATACTAGCCATTCTTGATATAGCACTGTATCTGTATGTGTGTACGCTGTTCAGTGTGTATGGCTGCATATTCCTCGTACTAATGCAAAATAAGTTGCTTACTATAGAGCTGTCAAACCCAGTTCAGTCATATTCATTTCATCAACAAGTGTTTGCCAACTCCATAACTGATCCAAAGCTTTACAAAGTCCCATTCATGTCTGCTTTCTCTTAATGTATTACTACAAATTCTCTCTTATTTACTGGTCAGTGGATCTGGCAATCACTTTTCCCAAATTATCATTGTTGTCTTACAACATTGTTTTGAATGTAAGTTTTGGGGACCTTGTTAGGCTCCAATGCCAAAAGAACATGGTTCAAGTGTTGGTGTTGTTGTTATTTTTAAGATGAATCCTAGCACTTCAAGCCCTTCCATTCTCTACAATAACATGTACCTTCTTCATGGCTTTGCAGAACAGATGCCATCATCTTTTGTCTTTTCTCTAATTCATCTCTGATTTATTTATTCTCCCCTCCAACTCACCTTCATTGTCCTTTACTGCCTTCCTCTGACTTTCTTTCTTTCATATTTCCCAACCTTTCTTCCTACAAACACTGATTAGGTACCAGGCCCTTTCACTGACACTAGAAAGATAAGGATGAATAAGACAAAGTTGTATGAGATAGATGGTAACATAAGATACACAAAGATATAATAAGATGCAGCATTGAGCTCAAAGTCTATTCCCTTCCCTATGCCTGAGATCCTATGATACTGCATTTTCTAGAGGCCCATGCTATATATCTGTATTAGTTCATTTGCACGCTGGTAATAAAGACATACCTGAGACTGGGTAGTTTATAAAGTAAAGAGGTTTAATTGACTCACAGTACAGCATGACTAGGGAGGACTTAGGAAACTTACAATCATGACAGAAGGGAAGCAAATGCATCCTTCTTCACATGATGGCAGGAGAGAGAGGTGTGAAGCAAAAGGCAGGTTAAAGGCCCTTATAAAACCATCAGATCTTGTGAGAATTCACTCACTGTCATGAGAACAGCATGTAGGTAACCACCCCCATGATTCAACTACCTTCCACCAGATGTTTCCTACAACATGTGAGAATTATGGGAGCTACAATTCAAGATGAGATTTAGTGGGGACACAGCCAAACCATATTAATCCCCATCTCTCAAGAGACTTAAAATTCTCCCTTTTCCTTAGCACCCTCTAACTTCAAATACAGTTTTGCTTTCCCAAATTAAAAACAAGGGTTTCAAACTTTCATTTTCATGCTTTAATAAAACATACCTAATATTTATAAATATGGAGTCGAATAACAAATCATTCACCACCTAAGTAAACAAAAGTTATTTAATTTTATTCTGTTCAGACTTTAAAAAATTAAATAAAATATTCCAAGTGCCGTTAAAGTATTTTTGCCATTCTCTTTGACCCCATATTTATCTAAAATCTCTGCCAACCCTTTCTCCATCATGGAACCATTATTCTGAATCCTTTGTATTCAGTTTTTTCATACTTTTACTACATATGTATGGATCTATGTGGTTTTAATAAATGTGCATGTCTTTAAAAATACAGTGTTTTGGGAGGCCAAGGTGGGTGGATCACTTGAGGCCAGGAGTTCGAGACCAGCCTGGCCAACATGGCAAAACCCTGTCTCTATTAAAAATATAAAAAATTAGCCAGGTATGGTGGTATAGGTAGTAGTCAGGAGGCTGAGGCACAGAGCTGTTTGTGTCTAAGAGGCAGAGGTTGCGGTGAGATCACATCACTACACTCCAGCCTGGGTGACAGAGTGAGACTCTGTCTCAAAAAAAAAAACAAAAACAAAACAAAAAATACAGGTTTGCGTGAGTGATTTTAAAAGTACATAATGGTATCACACTCTGTGTTCCATTCTGAAACTTGCTGTTCAAATTTGGTTTATGTATATATATTTGAAATTTATCTATTTTGATTCACATAATTTCCATTCATTCATTTTACTTGGTGAGTATTATTCATCATATGAACAGAGCACAAATTATTTACCTTTCTTCTACTAATGAAAATTTACACTGCTTCTAATTTTTCACTACCAAATGTAATATTAAATAGCCATTTCAGTATATGTTTCTTCGTGGACATGGGTAGAAGTGGAATATCTGAGCAGCCTCAGGCTACATGCATTTTTAACATCACTAGTGCCAATTGCCTCTATATAAGAGTTGTCTCAATGTGCTCTCACTATAAGTGGATGAGGCTTCCCCATAGCCTCATGGCAATTGGTACTGTCAGACTTTTCCACTTTTTATTGTCTCATGGGTTTTAAATGTATCTTATCACTGCTTTCCAATCTGGTTTCTATCCTCATTGAGCTATAAAAACTGTTCTTTCTGTAGACATCTAATAATCACTTTCTTGCCAAATCACAAAGGCTTCACTTGTATCCATCACTCTACTTGACCTCAATTGCATTTGGCATGCTGGTAACCACCAAGTCCAAACTCCTTTTTCCTTTTCCTACCATTTCACGTTATTCTGGAGCAGAGGCGGCATTGAGCAAAATGTCCCCTTCAAAGTTCAGATGTGAATCTCACAGATAGGTCAGGGAAGTTCCTCTTCAAATAAATGTATTTAATAATAAAGCTGCAAACTTAAAAGTTTCATAATATGAAACACAGAAAATTATATCAAAACAAGAACTCCCCAGTTCTGGAGGAATATAAGAAACAGCATGAGAGCACATTCACAGTAAGCTCTACATTTATCCCAACATTTAACAAATATTCACAATTCTCTCTTAATTATGTTCAATGTAGTTTATGCATGTGATGGGTAGTATATTGATAAACTTACTGGTCATCAAAATGTAATAAATGATTTATGATTTGAAAAATAAAATTTGAATCTATTATAATGTCAAAAGAGGGCTATCAGATTTCTGATACATCTTCCCTTTCCTATCCCATGAGCCATAGTTCCTTCTGACTTCACAAGCTGGAACACAGATTTTAAAAATAGAACATATACACCTGGCCCCATTAAATAGGTCTACCCTTTAGGTAGGTATAAATGGGTAGCTGTCAATGAAAAATTATCTAAAATATTGTGTATTGGAGCTTATGAGCATCTGAAATAGCCATCCCCACTTCTCATTTCCCCCCCATTGACATCACTGATGACAATAAACAAATACTCATGTAAGGAATGCATTCAACATATATTTACTGAGCACTAACTCATTGACTATATGAGGTCAGGAGATTGGCAATGGCTAAGAAAGTCCCTTTCCTCAGTTTAAATTCTAGATCTCTGGAAAAGTAGTGCCAGGCTCTGATTAGTGCCTCCTGTTTTTATAAGATTTTTGAGGTATGGAGTATTTAGTTTGGGAAAAGAGTTGAACAGCTGTCAACAACGGCAAAGATAAAACTCCAAAATGTGATAAAGCTGACATAAAGGAAAGGGTGACATATATTGTAAAAAGATGAGGTCTAGATCTCTCAGTCTGGTCTAAATTTAAAAATCCAGAGCAGTGACACCAACAAACCCTCTTGAATAACATTTTAGTAAAAATGTAAAAATCAGAAAAGTCTTTCTTAAAAAGACTATTCTCTGTCCCTCACATGTAGTTGACCTATAACCAAGAAACTTCAAAGGCTGTGATAATTTTACATGAAATATCCTCTTTAACTGCAAAAAGTAAAATCCTTACTTCTTTGGTGACTCTCATCAAAGCTTGCATTGTGAATGTTTCCAGAACTTTTATTAAAGAAACTGCATAGTGTTTCTGTTATAAACATTTGTGTAATTGCTGGGTTGATCTTTAAACAGACAACTCTGTAGAGGCTATGATAATTCAAGTTTGACAGAAGATCAAGCATTACCTTTTATTTTATTTGATATGACCTACTAATGGAAGACTCTACTCAACTATTAGTATATCCCAACTAGTTAGCTAAATTCTCTATGAAATAAAAATGGTCTTATTCACAGGCTCTGACAACTACCACGAAGATGAATTTCTGCCATAGTCACTCCAACCGAAGGAGCAGAATTGGGAATAGGGAGGATTACAGTATATGCTTTTGCTTTTCTAGAAATATTGGGTTGGTAATCTGGATTGCTGGGGAAACGAAACACAACACAACACTGACCCTATCGCATTTGCCCTCCAAAACTTATTTTCCAAATGCTGCCAAGTTCTCAAAGAGTAGATTTCAGTCTCACTACCAAGGTAATCTCGTATAAGAAAAACAGCTCATGAAACACCAGTTTTTTTCCTTTGTTTTGTGAGGATACATATAAAGATCAAAAAATGCTTGTGTTCCATGTTGAAGTTCTTTGATTCTTAAAAGAAAATATGCTTGGCTAAATTTATGAGCTGAAAGACCAAGTGGCCTATTTTTGGGAACACCAGAGAAAAGACCAACTGTGTCAAACCTGAAAAATTATAACTGTCAGTGGATCTTGGCTGTTTGGCAGATAGACTTTAAGCATTAAGCATACTGAATCTGAAATTTCAAGAGAAAATTTCCAACTTCATTTCTCATTATAATAGATCTTAAGCATTTCTAGCCAAGACCCAGATACAGATACAGTATGTTAATGCCAAAAACTCTAATTATTGTCTCAACTTGACTTCAAGGACGCCTTGAAAACGATTTTAAAGAAAAATCGAACCTTATCTACTCCTGTTGTAAGAAAAACATAGATGGTATTTTCTTGATATTCTTTGTAAAAATTCCTTTAGGAAACTCAAGAAATATTTCCCAACATTGAACTATACACAACTAGCTCTGAATAGCTATTTAAAAAATTATGTTCAATTATGTTTCCAAAATTAATTTTTATATATTCAAGGTAGAATAAAATATCACTCCAGAGAAGTAAAAGGGCTTTCTTGTCACTATTTAATGTTCATCAACACACACATGTGACACACATTTTCTTCACTTTTGGCAAACAAGGAAAATATCTGTACAATAGATTTTATATTTAAGCACAGTATTATGTTCATTTTCCACATTAACACAGAAAAGTTTTTAGTAATCAAGTATACTTATCTGCCATTTTAAAACTTTGGAAACATTTTTTTTAAGTTCTGGGATACACGTGCAGGATGGGCAGGTTAGTTACATAGGTAAACGTGTGCCATGGTGATTTGCCACACCTATCAGCCCATCACTGATGGCTCTCTTGGTATTGATGCTCTCTCTTCGCCCACCCCCCACCAACAAGTCTCAGTGTGTGTGTTCCCCTTCCTGTGTCCACATGTTCACATTGTTCAGCTCCCACTTATAAAAGTGAGAACATGCAGGGTTTGGTTTTTTGTTTCTGCATTTAAAACTTCAAAAACCTTATGAGTCAAAGCTACTATCCTTCTGATCTACATTATTTCTTTTGTGGGTTGTCTTGTTACACTTCCTTAATTAAAGATTTTTCCAAGACTTGGTCATTTTCTTCCTTTTGTTGTGACATTCTTAGGAAACTTATTTCTCACGATCTTAACTATGATCTCCAGGCAAAGGACTTCCAGATACACGCTGTTGACCTTTAATCAAATCTTCATTATTACATATTTCTTTCTTCAAGCCACTCACCAAATGTGTACTTACTGTACACAAGTCCTGCCACAGGCGCCAGAGATAAGAGAGGACAAAGCAGCGTGGGTTCCTTCAGAACTATGTGCCAGATGATCTCCTTCGATACATTCTCAACACGTTACAACATTTACTGTTTAATACTTATGCTTTTCCATTTCTACTAGCTCTGTCTAGTCATTAAAATTTTGTCAACACTACAATCACTGTCCTATTCATCCAGATGTATAACTGCGTAGTTAACTCAAATATTGGGGAAAATGAGAAAAGAGGACATTTCAGTCTCTACTTTACACATATCTATTTTTTATTTCATATCTGTTCTTTCTTATCATTTGCTAATTGACCCTCCAGCATTCACAGTCTTTACCTCCTAATCCACTCTGTGTATAGTTGGCACATTCATTTTATAATATCATCTGCATAATGTCACATCCTCGTACAAAACCCAACACAGAAACCTTCAGTGGTTCACCATCTATGGCATAAAATCTAAATCTGTCATTCTAGCATTCAAGATACCTTCCAGTTTTATATTCCATGACTTGCCATGTACTTTGTGCTATAGCCAGATCATTGTTTTCAAAACATTTTAATATTTCTACCTTGATATTCAGCACCTATGGAGAATGCCTTTCACCATCTTTTATAGTTGCCCAGGTTTCATCAATTTAAGATATATCTGTAGTTCCACCTCCTCCTGGATTTTTTTTCCTTAACTCTTCCAACAAATATTCAACTCTCTCAGAAAGCATGAACAATTTTGTTTATCTATTCATCATGTTTTAAGGATGTAGGCTTTTAAAAAAGAGTATATTATCTCTGAAACCAAATTCAATTTCCTTAAGGATATATTTATATATATTATATATATATATTATCTCTGAAACCAAACTCAATTTCCTTAAGAATAGGACATTTATATATAATATATATGTAATATATATATGTAATATCTATAAATGTCCTATATATAATATATATACTATGTATTATATATTAATTATATATAGTATATATAATTATTCTGAGATAATATATAATATATATTATATAATGTTATATTATCTCAGAATAATTATATATTATATTATATTACATATAATATCTATTATATTATATCTGAATAATTATAATTATATATTATATATAATAAAATTTTTTATATATATAATACATATATATTTTAAGCTTACCCTCCCTTACACTTTCTCATGTTGTGATTTTATTTGTCTAAAGATTTACATTACAGAATGGCTTGGGCTTTTACAGATGAAGATGTCCCACAGCCTAATCACATCTCCTAAAAGCTGTATACAAGTGAAGTATTATGTAAGACATTCAGCTTCTTATGAAGAGCACACTTGTGTTGCCTTGCCTATCACAGTGTTTTAATGGGCTCTCCCGCCTGGCAGTACTCCTTCTGTTTGCATTAGGTCTCAAATCAAAGAATATAACTCGGTGCCTCCATATGTATCATTCATGATGTCCTAATCAGCAGGGCTTTTATGTCAGTTGTAGAAAATTAGGTATTATTTTCCATATTTCAGGTTACAGGAAAATTGACAAGAACTGCATTTTGATTTTATGTTCTCTTTGTGAGCTACACTTAGACATTTGATTCTATTAACTGAATTAGTATGTGGAAAGTCTCTTGAAAGATTGGCTATTCAGACAAGTTTGTAAACATCACTTGCTCCCTGCACAAAGAAGTGATGGCAAGAGTTATAGCTTAAGGGAAAAAATATCAGATGCATTGACTGTGACTAAAGGCACTAACATGGCCCGTTCTTGCTCCATTACTGTTTATTATCTGCTTTCAACAGTGCTTTGGGTTTTCTCTAAAGATTCTGATTTAGGGATGAGCAGAGTGTTCTTCAAACGAGAATGCACTCAATCTGCAGCATGTTGATAGCAAAGTGCTGATGGACATTATTCAAGAATTCTGATGTCAGGAACTGTACCCCTGTGGCTCATAATGGGAACGAAGCGGGGTTATTAGACTGATTTGCAAGGCCGCACTTCAGTTTTGTCTGACTGACAGTGCCAGGAAAGACAGAGGTCCTCATCCTGTGCCTCGCAATTAATGTGTTTACAATTCCTGTCATTCTGTTAGCAGCTTGTGCCTGAAAGTCACAGATAATTTTATGGTCTGAGTAGTTTCATCTCCCCACTACCCTCCATCTTTCCAAGGAAAATAGGTGTCTGGTTGGCCAGGAATGCTTTTTTTTAGTTTTAATTTTAGTTTTGTTTTCAGATTTGCCCATTATTTTTATTTTTTATCTTTTTTGGATTTGATTGAAAGGAATGAGACCATGTCTTTACAGGGACGTGAATGAAGCTGGAAGCCATTACCCTCAGCAAACTAACACAGGAACAGAAAACCAAACACCACTTGTTCTCACTTACAAGTGGGAGCTGAACAATGAGAATATATGGGCACAGGGAGGGGAACAACACTCACTGGGGCCTGTTGGTGGGTGGGCATGGTGGGGAGAGCATTAGGGAAAAGAGCTAATGCATGCAGGGCTTAATACCGAGGTGATGGGTTGATAGGTGCAGCTAATCACCATGGCACACGTTTGCCTACGTAACAAACCTGCACATGCTGCACATGTGCCCCGAAACAGGAAAGCTTTTGAATGGACACCAAAGTATTTGTGAAAAGATCAGAGTGTTAAGATCAGCATAATTCTTTTTTTTTTTTTTTTTTGAGTTAGTGATTTTATTTTCTTGCAATATATACCCAGGAGTGGGACTGCTGGATAATATGGTAGTTCAATTTTTAACTTTTGTTTTGTTTTTTAATTTTTTATTGTACTTTAAGTTCTGGGGTACATGAGCAGAACATGCAGGTTTGTTGCATAGGTATACACATGCCATCGTGGTTGGCTGCATCCAGCACCCATCATCTACATTAGGTATTTCTCCTAATGCTATCCCTCCGCTACCCCCAACCCCCGACAGGCCCTGGTATATGATGTTCCCCTCCGTGTCCATGTGTTCTCATTGTTCAGTTCAACTCCCACTTATAAGAGAGGATAAGAATCAGCCGGACGCGGTGGCTCACGCCTGTAATCCCAGCACTTTGGGAGGCCAAGGCGGGGTGGATCACGAGGTCAAGAGATCGAGAACATCCTGGTCAACATGGTGAAATCCCGTCTCTACTAAAAATACAAAAAATTAGCATGCCTATAATCCCAGCTGCTCAGGAGGCTGAGGCAGGAGAATTGCCTGAACCCAGGAGGTGGAGGTTGCGGTGAGCCGAGATCGCGCCATTGCACTCCAGCCTGGGTAACAAGAGCGAAACTCCATCTCAAAAAAAAAAGAATCAGCATAATTCTTTAAAATAAGAGAAATCTAGGTTGGACCAGAACAAAGACAGTTTCTTAAGATATGTGTTTTCATCAGTCTTTTACTAAGGAAGAACTATTAGAAGTTAGTTTTTATAGCTTTATGGAAGTATAATTATATAGCATAAATTTACCCATTGCAAGTGTACAGTTCAATGATTTTTAGAAAATGTATAGAGTTATGTACCCATCACTATGATACAGTTTTAGAACATTTCCATTACCCCCGAAATCCCTTTGTGCCCCTCATTTGCAGTTAATCCTTGTTCTCATCCCGGCCCCCAGTGGCCACTGATCTGCTTCTGTCTCTATATATTTGTCTTTTCTGGATATATTATATACATGTAATTCTACAATAGGGAGTCTTATGCATTAGGATTCTTTCACTAAGAAAACTGTGTTACAGCTTGTCGGTAATTCACTCCTTCATATTCCTGAGCAGTATTTAATTGTATGTTTATCCATTTACCAGTAGGTAGCCATTTAGACCATTTCCAGTTTTCAGCTCTGATGAATAATGCTGCAATGGACATTCACATATATGTCTTGTCTTTATGAGGCTTTATTTTTCACTAAAAATAAGAGTAAAGTTTAGTTCTTTTCCTTAATGTCACAATTCTAAACTCTATTGGAATGGTAAAAATCTACAGAAAATAGCAACACTGGCAAGATTTGAAAAGAATGGAAAGTCTGACCTGATTTTTTTCAATCTGCTGAATTCTGCACCTGACTTTTCTCAACTTTATTCTGTGTCCAGGTAAATGTATACAGAGAAATGACACAAGGTCAAATCAAAATGCTAGAAAAGATAGCCTTTATCAAGGGTTATATACTTTTTTTCTTTCCAGTTTACAATAGTTCAAAGAACACAAAAACACTTCTGGCATTAACTCATTCAATGCCATGGATTTTTGGAAACAACAACAAATTCCCTATTCAGGCTTGATTCCCAGTTTAAATGTTTGTTCTAAAAAGAGCTTACTCTAGACTTTTTAATCTCAAAACTGAAGATTTTTACTATCAATTTATAGATATGGAAATATTTCATAGTGGGTAGACTATCCCTGTTAGGGAGTGAATGTTGGGTCCCCTCCAAATTTATAAGATGAAGCTCTAACCACCACTGTAATGGTATTAGGACATGGGACCTTTAGGAGGTAAATGGACTTAGATGAGGTCAGGAGGATAGAGTCTTCATGATAAGATTACTGTCCTTATGAGAGGAGGCCAAGGTGAGTGGATCACCTGAGGTCAGGAGTTCGAGACCAGCCTGGTGAACATGGTGAAACCCTGTCTCTACTAAAAATATTTTAAAAATTAGCCAGGCATGGTGGCACATGCTTGTAATCCCAGCCCCATGAGTGGCTGAGGTAGGAGAATTGCTTGAACCCAAGAGGCAGAGGTTGCAGTGAGCTGAGATCATGCCATTACACTCCAGCCTAGGTGACAGAGTGAGACTCCATCTCCAAAAAAAAAAAAAAAAAAAGAAAGAAGGAAAAAAGAAAAAAAGAGAGAGAAAGATCAGAGAGCTATTGTTCTCTCTCCAGCAGATGAGAATATAGCAAGAAGACAGACATATGCACGCCAGGAAGACAGCCTTCACCTGATATCACCTGGCAGTTCTGGCACCCTGATCTCAGACTTTCAGTCTCTAGAACCATGAGGAATAAATGTCTGCTGTTTGTAAAGCCACACAGTCTATGACGTTTTGTTACAGCAGCCCAACCTGACTAAAGCAATCTCTTTCAATGATCTTCACCCCACTCCTTCTTTCTCAAAACCAAACAAATGAAATTGTGGAAATTAAAATAAATATTATTTTGTCATTTGTTTGTTTCTAGTGTAAGTTCTTATCTTGGAAGTGTATGAAACTAACAAAGATCCGGCGAGGAATTTCACTTGTTTTTGATAATTTATAAGTAATTTTTCAGAGGCTTTTTTGTAACGAACATATTACTGCAGAGTTTTTCACATTAAAGTATGATTTTAATTTGCTTCAGTGCCAACATTTTTCATGAGGGCAAACATCCCAGAAATTACAATGTAAATCACTGGGGAAATGTAGTTATCTTTACAATGTGTTCAGGATGAGCCTGGAGAGGGAGAGCACTTGGTAAATTGGGATGCCTTCACAATGCACATAAGCAATCTGGTGCATGCAGCCTTAACTGAAGTCTCTGATAAATCTCTCTTATTTAATTGTCAGAAGGTACACAAGGAAGGAATACACCATGACCACATGGCTTCTGGATCATTCATGAGCACAAACTATGCTAAGCATTGTAATCACAGCAATAACTTTGTCGTAAACACTTGATGTGATAAAATAGAGAAGTATATCAAAAATTCTGCACAATCAAAAAAATTACATAGAATATTATCAACAGGATTTATCTCTGGGACAATCAGTAAACAACTTTAGACTGTGGGAATATCTTTTGTAAAGGCATAGGATCAGACAGAAAAGATACTAGACAGCCTTAGCCATAACCCAGACGGACACCTTCCAAAAAGTGATTCTAATTACAAAAGACTAATGTCTGTCTATATTTAAAAAATATTTTTCTGAGAAATAGGGCTTTTTAAAGGAATTAAATTTTGTTTCCTTTACCACCTTCTTGGTTGTCAGAAGAAAATAAATGGTAGCCAGGCGCAGTGGCTCATGCCTGTAATCCCAGGACTTTGGGAGGCCGACGTGGAAGGACTGCTTGAGTCCAGGAGTTCAAGACCACGTTGCCTGGGCAACATGGCAAAACCCCATCTCTACAAAAATTACAAAAAAAAATCATCCTGGCATAGTGACACATGCCTAAAGTCTCAGCTACCTGGGAGGCTGAGGAGGAAGGATCACCTGAGCCCTGGAGATTGAGACTTGCATTGAGCCACAATCACACCACTGCACTCCAGCCTGGGTGCAAAGTAAGAACTCATCCCAAAAAAATTAATTAAACAAATAAATAAATAAATGGCATTCTTTTAATGCTCTGCTGATATAAGAGCAACAGTTGTTTAGGGCATACTGAATATGAGGTGCCCATAGAACATCATGGGCACCTCTATATAGGTATGATATACAATAAATATACAATCTAGGTATGATATACAATAGATATGCAATGGTAATTCATCCACATACAGATGCCAAATGAAGTCAGGACAATGTATAAACCAGTAAAAGGATAATTTGCCGACTGAGAAGAAAGCTAGAAGAAAACTCTCCTAGATTTGCATATATAAACAAACTGCAGAGGAAGAGGAGTCTGCAAAGGTTGATGGGCTGTCACAGAAGCCAAAGGAAATGAGTGTATAAAGTGAACAGAGGAGGATGGAGGGGAGCATGAGCAGTGAGAGGTCAGATATGGGAAATCCTAAAACACCCATTTGATTTAATAGTCAAGAGGTCATTAGTACCCTTTCATTTTTGTTTGATATTTAAGGGTTACAAGTGCAATTTTGTTACATGGATATATTGTGTGGTGGTGAAGTCTGGGCTTTTAGTGTAGCCATCACTTGCATATTGGATGTAATATTTATTAAGTAATTTCTCATTATCTACCCCAATCCCAGCACTCACTTTTCCAAGTCTCCAATGTATATCAGTCCACATTCTATGTCCATGTGTTACAACAGAAACATACCTGCACTCATGTATTTATTGCAGCATTATTAACAATAGCAAAAATATGGAATCAACCTAAGGGTCCAGCAACAAATGATGTGTGTGTGTGTGTGTGTGTGTGTGTGTGTGTGTGTGTGTGTCTAAACAATGGAATACTTACTATTCAGTCATAAAAATGAAATCATGCCTTTTGCAGCAACATGGATGAAACTGGAGGCCATTATTTTAAGTGAAACTACTTAGAAACAGAAAGAAAAATATTGCATGTTCTCACTTATGAATGAGAGCTAAATAGTGTGTACATATTGACATACAGTGTAGACTGATTGATATTTTTAGAAATTTTAACCAGACTACAGTGGACTGATAAGTGGAGAGAGCAAAAAGATACAACCAATGGGGACTATTCTTTCAAGATGTCTAACTCTGAGAAGAGGGAAAGAGGTAGGTCAACAGTGGGAAGAAATAAAGACACAAAGTTAAATACACACAGAGTTGGTTAGTTAGTTAGGAAACTCAATATACTAAAAGAGGTTGGGGTTCTAATGTGAAAGAAGTTGAGAAGGAAACACTGAAGACAGAAAAAAAATCTCATGGACAAATGTTAGATATTCAGGCATTATCTAACATTTAAACACTAGTACTTAGTAAGTACTAAGCACAAGTACTCCAGTTCAACAGCTGTCTGTTCTAGATGTGAGAATCCTAGGGTTTCTAGCCAGGAGATCTAGCAGCTTTCCTTTACTGAAGCAGCGTTCTGATTTTCAAGGCCCTCTCACCACAATTGTATCTACTTCTGCTATCACCACCATGTGCCTGCCTTGCAGCCTTGACTCTGCCCTGACATCTGTCTTTGTCATACTCTCAGGGCAAGGTTGCTAAACAAAATGCTGAGTGACCAGTTAAACTTGAATTTCCAATAAACAATAAGGTTTTATTTAGTATAAATATGTCCCATTCAATACTTAAAACAGCTCATAACCCTCTTTCTATTAACCCAAGTATACACCACGTACATATGCAAAAGAGTTAGAGAAGTTCATAGTGTTAAGTCTTTAAAAAAATGAAAAACACATTTTGCCCCAAGTATTTTTCCCCTTCATTTAAAAGTTAAGTTGTGTCTTTCAAAGATAAATCTAAGCCATGTGTCTCAGCTCTTTCCTCTAATACCAAACTGCTCTGAAAGAACTCACTGTCATATCAAGGACTTCCAAAATGTCATTTTTTATTCCAAATAAGAAAACTATATTTTTCCTAAACACACAAAAACAGTCCATCTCAAAAATATACACATATGGCTCTCACTCATTTTTCATGAAATAGAACAATAATCTGTTCTCACTTGACTGATTTATATTCACTCTGAAGATACCCATCATCTGATCAATATCATCAGCAGATTTTTATTTATTAAGAACCTATCATGTGCCAGGCACAAGGCTATATACTTTATAAACATTAGTCCTCATCTCAATCACCCTGCTGTGAACACATTATTGACCCATTTAATAGATAAAGACATCAAAGTCCCAAGAGGTTACATAACATGTGAAGCACATCAAAGGTTAACACAAATTCTGCCTAACCCAGAGACCCACACTCTTTCCATTGTCCTAGATGGTAACAAGTACCATTATAGTTAAAAGAAAGCTAAACCATCCCTATTGCCTAGAGGCTGAAGGTCTTAGTGAAAGACACAGACAAAAACACAAGGACACAAAGTTGAGTAACCCATATTTAACTCGGTGGAGAACAAAGCACTAAGATGGTAGACGCACCAATTAAAAAATAAATAAATCGATGTTTTACAAAAAAAAATCAATGTTTTACAAGAAAATAGTTTCTGCAATGTATTTAAAAATTACCCAGATTCTCCTCATTACGATAATACTTAATACAACCCATCTCTCATGCTCACAGCTTTTTTGGAGGAGTAGGAGTTCTACATGTCTTCTAGTTTTGGGATGATGAGGATGCAAGAAAAGAAAAAGAGCATTTTGAAAGTATGCATTACAGAGAGTCCAAAGAGAAAAGTGAATAAGACCACAGGTTCTGAATACAGACACTTTGGGTTCCAAACCAAGTTCTGCTACTTACTTGCTGACTATTCAATTATGGTCCCTTCACTTAACTACCCTGTACTTCAGTGACTTCATCTACAAAATGGACATAACATTATAACATCTCTATCTTATAGATATTATAAATGTTTTATTATTGTAACAGTTCTATCTTATAGATGTGTTACAATAATTAAATGAGATTATATTTTGAAAATAGTTGGCCTCATTCCTGGAACATAATAAGCACCTTGTAACCAACGGCTGTGGTTGTTACCGAACAGTCAAGGAGAACACTCTGGCAGTCACAGCACCGTCATGGAGGCCAGTGAGGCAACGTTTTCAAATAATTACGGCCCATGAATGGGAAAAGGAGAAACCTAGCTAAGAACTTGGCCGCACTGGGAAGAAGGGAGATGAAAGGTGACTGTTGGAATTGGCACTGAAGAAGTCACAAAAGGGCTTGGCAACAAACTTGCTATGTATAACAAAGAAAGACAGCTTACTTGTGTGTTTGCATGTAATTTTCTGTCTGAATGTTTCACACAAGAAAAAATAAAGCACCAAAGAAATTATTTTCATTGGATTAGGAAAAATTTTAAATTAAGAGATTCAAAATTTATGTGTCTTAGCTTTAGAAACAATCATTAGCCGATGTGCATCTAGGCTGAAAGCAACTATAGTATTATTATTAATGGGACTCACACATTACAACTTTTTAAAAAGTGGAAAAGACAACTGATTGTCATTATGTTTTGTTATTGTTTAACAATAATGGAACTATTCCTTTGAGGAAAAAAACAGCATATTTCTACTTTATTTTTCTGTTTTCTTAGACTAAGAGCCAGCAAACTACATAGCTTGTGTCCAAATATGGCGCACAGTCTGTTTTCATAAAGTTTTATTAGAACCTGGCTTCATTCATTTTTCTACATACTGTTTATGGCTGCTTTTGTGCCAAAATGTCAGAGCTGAACAATTGTAACAGAAGCCGCACAACCCACAAATCCTAAAACATTTAATATATGACCCTTCACAGCAAAAGTATGCCAACCCTTTCATACAGTTAGGAGGAATTTTGTATTACTATGCTCTGGCTGCCATAACAAAATATCATAGACTAGTTGTCTTAGACAACAGACACTTATTTTCTCTAGAGGCTCTCAGAAGTCTCAGATGAGGGTGGCAGCATGGTCGGTTTCCAGGGAGGCCTGTGTTCCTGGCTTGTAGGCAGGGGTGGAGGAACATCCGTCCATGTTCTCATGATGTGGGAGGAGAGAGAGAGCTCTTCGGTGTATATTCTTATACGGACACTAACACTATGGTAACAGGGCCTCATCCTATGACCTCATCTAACCTTAATTACCTCCTTATCAGCCCCATCTCTAAATACAGTTGCACTGGGGACTGGGACTTTAACAGAAAGATTTGAGAAGAACGTAGTTCAGTCCATAGCACATTTCACACCTCTGAACTCTGATTTTAATATGCAACATCCATGGCCTTTCATCCCCAATGTATCTTCCAGTGTGTTTTTCTAAATATATCTAGAAAAAAGGTTGAAAAGACAGTAAATTGGAAACCTTCTCTGCTGACTGTGACTAAAGAGACTATCTAGAAATCTTGCCACAGATGGTACCCATACCAAAGCACTTGAACTTGGAGAAAAATAGAGATGAAATGACTCCTGGAAGGCTAGATAAATTTCTCCACCGCAAAAGTGAAACACACTCGTTAATCCATCTTGCAAATGGTAGTTTCCATCATCTGAATTACCTTTTATCTTACTGGGCAAAAAGCAGTAAAAGTACTTCAGGGTAATCTGTGATCAAGTGGAATTTGAAGATTCAAATAAGCATCGATGGGTCAAAGTTGTGGGCCTCATCATTCTTGCGCTATTTACAAAAAGGATATAACTCTATTTCTCCAACAAGCATGGAGTCTTTTAAGAGACACTACCCCATTCATCTTCTAAGTGCTCCTTGAAGCAAAGTGTCCCACATTTTATTTCTAATTTACAGATAAGAAAACTAGGGCAGAGAGCAGTTACATGCTTCTCCCCAGAGAGAATCAATCACTAGAACTAAAGTTATAATAGTTTTAACTCCTTTTGTTCTCTATGCATTCAACCATACATTAGTATATTAAATTCCTCTCCATAAATAAAAAGGGTCTAATGCTCACTAGATAAAATATTATTCACACTATAGTTATTGTGTATATTTTCCGCCATATCAATATGGTGGAAGACCATCTTCACTTTGATGCTTTTAAGAACTCCCTTCTTAATTACATGTAGAGAAACATGAACAACAATAAGAAAGAAATTATAAGCCAAATTAGGTAACGGACAGAGCACCAAAAAGATTGGCTTGAGATCCTAGCACCATACTGTCTTATGACATAGAAATAAGCACTAGCACCATCTAGTGAGAGACCAAAATAACTTATGGATTATTAAGAGGGTTTGTCACCCAGGGGATTCCTCTCATTGAGAGGTTTGAATAATCTCCAGATCAAAACTTCTTTGGACTTAATCTGAATAAGCAAAGATATCCTTATTAAAGTCACCATAGGAGTGCAAGGATTGAGCTTGGGTTGCTTGTTGTACTTTATCTGCCTGTAACAGAGTAAAAACAGCAAGGGCTAGAAGAGGTTGAGATACAAGCTTAAATCTATTCACCACCAGCACTTTGGTTGTACACAAATTATCCAGTCTCTCCAACTGTCCATTTCTTCATTGATATAAGGAAGGGAATGCCCATTTCGTGGGTACTTTTGAAGATTAAAGTTATCAAAGAAATGTATGTTTCTCTATTGTAAGGTCGATAGCCTTGCTGGGAGCCGGATGAACAACACCCACCCCTCTCTATGCCTGATAACAGTTTATCAGTCAGGACACATTACTCAGCATCTGGCTTCTCTATGCAGGCTCCCCTCACCCACTTCTGCATTCTGCCCCCAGGTCTATATTCAGCACTAGACTATGCACTCTCAGCACCAAGCTATGCATTTGAGCCTCAGCACTAAACTGTGCACTCTCAGCACTAAGCTATACATCTGAACCCGTGAGAATTGAAGAAATCCTGCCAAGCCTTACCCAATGGCAGCCCACCCCATACATCCTTGGCCAGCCCACCTCTCAATAAGTCTCACCTCCTTATCTATGGCGGCTTGCCCCATCCGGGCCTTGTCTCCCTACAACCAATGAAATTGCCTATGCTTTGTTTCCCCAATATCCAATCAATCACCTCGCCTCTGACCCCCATAAAACCCCTGCCCTGAGAAGTTGAGAGCGACTTCTCTGGCCCCTTTCCCCAGGACCACAGAACGTCGCCTGGGAGTTAAATAAATTGGCATTTAATTGTTCTTTACTGGCCTCAGGTTCCTCATTTTAAACTCGGCAATAACCCTTACATCTATATGTTGACTCTCGACAAATATTAGTTTTCTCTTTCTCGCAAAGGATTCCTACAATTTTTTTCACATAGCACTTGGTATGCTATAACAAAGTACAAGAGACTGAGTGGCTGAAATAAACAGAAATTTATCTTCTCACAGTTCTGGAGGCTTGAAGTCTGAGGTCAAGGGGTCAGGAAGATTGGTTCCTTCTGAAGGCTGTGAGGGAAAGATCTATTCCAGGTCTTCCTCCGTGGTTTGTAAATGGCTGTATTCTCCCCATGTCTTTTCACATCATCTTCCCTCTGCATGTACCTGCGTACCAATGTCCTTTTCTTCTAACAGTCAGATGGGATTAAGGCCCACCTAATGGCCTCATTTTAATTAAATTACCTCTTTAATGATGCTGTCTCAAAATACAGTTAAATCCTGAGGTACCAGGGGCTAGGATTTCAACATAGAAATCTGGGGGCATTTGGGGATTTGGGGGGCACATAATTTAGCTCTTAAGCACCGTAAACAGATACCCATACAGCAAGTAAACAGTAGAGGCAGGATACATGCTTCCTAGTCCTGGGCTAGGGTGACAGAGCCATGCTGCCTCTGAGAGAAGTAAGCAGAAAAATAAAGTCTAATGGATCACATGGAACATCCCACTTAAGTTTATTTAAGTCAAGCAATGCCATCTTTTTCCTCTGGGAAAAAGGTTTCTGAGATTCTATAAGTACAACAATACCTTGTTAATTACAGGAAGTTCTCGGGTTCCCCAGGCAATTTCAAAGGTGGAATCAGAACATTTGTCCTATCCTCTAAATTGACTGAATCTACCAATCCTGAGTTATTATGCTACTTGCCAGTGCTAAACCAACTTTGAGAAACTTCATTTCACTGTTTAGCTGACTCAGGAAAGGCTTTTTGTAATGTCTAGCTAATCTACAGCACAGTTCAAAATCTTCAGCTGCTAAAAAACTGCACTCTCCAGTTTTTATTCTAAAAAAAAAAATGTCTGCCAGCATTTTTAAAATGTATTTTGTGAGGTGCACATATGTTAATATAAGTATAGCAAAGATTGTCCAACTCGTTGCTCTGCTATTAAGCAGATTTCCCTTTTACAATCTCCCACAGAAGCAACCTCTGCATTTCAGGTTTAGAGAAAACAGAATCGCATTGCTTTCTCTGCCTGCTGTACCGTGACTTCAACACCATCCTCCCCTTCCAATCTCCCCACCGCAGCTATTCGCATGCCGGTATCCAATATTTTTCTGCCTGGGACAAACCTTAAAACTCATAATAAACACAAATAGGAGCTTCAGTATTGCAAATAATAGCACTCCTTAGTTATCATTATCACTATTACCTTCATTTATATTTTAAGGGCCTATTGGAGATTTCTTCATCAAAAGAAAGAAACCCCAGTGCAAAGATAGCAGTATCAAACAATACTCTGTTGCGAGAATCCAAATAAAAGCGGGTCTGAAAGATCAGGTTTGACTTTTTTCTAGTCAAAGTGCATATCGTATTCAATTCCAAATCTGGCTTGTGATATATTTACCCCAGTGTCTCATCTTCAGTTTAAACTGTCTGTGTTGTGCTGCCGTGAACATTTACGTACCGTGTTCCACATGGGCAACCCAGTAGTGCCATGTTTCAGCACAAACTTCAGCACCTCATTCAATCTTCAATTACCACCTAACCCACTCCCTTAAGTTCTCTCCTCTTTCTTCTACTAGGCAGCTGATGCCTTCTTTTCCTTCAAGCTGAGATATTCCTATTATACAAGCGTTACTGCTTTGACACCCAGTACCTGGATCTTAGTTTCTAATACATTCTCCAACAACAGAACTGGGGCCGATTCTACATCTGGAATAGGGGGTGTACAGGATGAGCCCAGGAGCATTCTGTAGCATCAAAAAGTAAGGAAGTGCTAAAAAACATTTTAAAATAAAAATTTTTTTACAAAAGATAGTTTATGTAAAAGGAACCAACCTGAAAGAGCTACAATGGCCAAACTTAGAACACTTTGAACAACAAAATATAAACCATAGAATTAGATTATAGCACAAAGCATAAAATAAATATACATGAGTTCAGACTGATATAAATAAATGATTGAATAAATACATGGAAGAGAAAAGGCACATCTTAAATGAGGAAAAACTCTAAATAATTTATGTAGATACATACATACATACCTTTCTAGGAGGTTGAATTAACCACCCTCTGCTTTGAGGGAGAGCTGGATTTAGTGACTACCTGACTGAATATGAAAAGGGAAAAATGTAAACTTATAGTGGAGAAACCCAGAAAACACTAGCTAAAGTTAGTGATTAATATCGCCAATGATCATTCATCTTGATACCATGTACACACTGATATGATGTGCTGAGAAAGGCTTATTACCTCTGTGGTATGTGTCCCTCAAACTCATAACCCCAATATAATCATGAGAAAAACGTCAGACAAACCCAAATGGAAAGACATTCTATAAAACACCTGCACTTCTCTCTTCAAAATTATCAAGACCACAGTAAACAATAAAAGAATGAGAAACTGTCGCAGACCAGAGCATCCTATAGAAATGTGACCGCTAAATGCAATATGGTAACCTGGATTTAATCTGGGTACAGGGAAAGGACGCTTATAGAAAAATTGATAAATTCTGAATAAGCGCTGGAGTTTAATAATAATATACCAATGTTAATTTTTTATTTCCAGACCCATGGTTATATAAGATACTGAGATTAGAGGAAAATGGGTCAAGGAAACATAGGATTTCTTCGTACTACCTTTGCAACTTTTCTGTAAATCTACGATTACTGTAAATGAAAAAGATAATTTTTAAGAACTTAACTGTTATTCTTCCTGCTTGAAATTTTATTCTCCTAAGACTTTAGTTTACCTCTATGGAGTCTCCCTCTATGAAAAGGGTAGTAAAAACATAGAAAATGAAAGATCATTACAAAAATGAAGACACAGCTTTAGGAGAGAGAAGTATGCCCATCTCTATGTATTTTATTACAAATAGATAAATAGATGCAAGTCTAGAAGATCATTACCACAAAATTGATCCTTTTAAAGTATAAAATTCATTGACAATAACCAATAATATACTTTTATTGTGTATCATAAAATGATATACCATGAAATTGACATTTTTAAGTATACAATTCATTGGCTTTTAGTATATTCATAAAGTTGTGCAACCATCACTGCTATAATTCCAGAATATCTTTATCATCCCCCGGACAAAAACCCCCATGCCCATTAACAGTTAATCCCATTCCTCTACTCTCTCTCCCCTGATTTTTTTTTTTTTTTAGCAAATTCATTATGTCTTTTCAGACAAAATAGGATTGGCCACAAATGGTCAACTGCCAAGTACATATGGACTCATTACCCTACTCTGCTTTTTTAAAATAAGTTCCCAAAATATTTGAATAGAAGAAACTGTTGTTCACGATTGCCAACATTTTGAGGTGCCAAGTAAAAACACTTTTAAAAACAAACTACCGGCCAGGCGCGGTGGCTCACGCCTGTAATCCCAGCACTTTGGGAGGCCGAGGCGGGTGGATGACGAGGTCAACAGATCGAGACCATCCTGGTTAACATGGTGAAACCCCATTTCTACTAAAAAATACAAAAATTAGCTGGGCATGGTGGTGCGTGCCTGTAATCTCAGCTACTCGGAAGGCTGAGGCAGGAGAATTGCCTGAACCCAGGAGGCGGAGGTTGCGGTGAGCCGAGAATGCGCTATTGCACTCCAGCCTGGGTAACAAGAGCGAAACTCTGTCTCAAAAAAAAAAAACAAAAAAACAAACTACCATTCATTATCATTATCATTTCATAAAAGTTTGATCTATACCAAATATGAGGAGCAATATCATCTTCATATAAAGAAAATTTTCTTAATTTGGGAAAAAAATAGCTTTATGCAAAACTCATTTCCTTGTTCTTATAATTTTCACTTGGTCATGCACCAGCACTGATCCCCAACCTGATGTTTGGGAAGCACTGAATCAGATTACAATTCTAAAGCATCAGAACCACATTGGCTCAGGCATATGATTTAGTCTACATTTTGATAAACATAAAGAACAGTAGCAAGGGTGGGAGGAACTGGATGTTCTCAGGTGGAATCTTGTTGATGCCAAGCTTTCTCATAATAAGCCAGAGGGTGTTGGGCTGTAGGACACCAAGTAAAACTTTACCTTTATTTACAATTTGTTAATAGTAAATTTTTCATTAAGCACTCATGACTTAGACTAAATAAAAGTAACTATGAGAGAAGGCAAGAGTAAGAAGAAAACTTGTCATGTCTTTTTTTGAGCTTTTGTTAGATTTTTTTTCAATTTGAAATTATACATGGGCTTAGATGCATTGTCGCAAGTTTTAATTCTATGACTTTAATTGAAAATTAATAAAAATTCTACTAATAGGTAAAAAATAAAATTCATTAATGACTTTATAATGATTAATAGGGATAAAGGACGAATGATTTTTTTTTAGTAATAGACAAAAAATAAAGTCTATAAATGATCTCAGTAGAGGTCATTTATAAAATCCAATGTGCTGGAATTGTTCATGTTAGAAACCGCCATGGTATGATATTGTTGAGCTCATAAATGTATTGAGAAAAAGGAAAAAAAAATTTTAATTACCAAATCAAAAATTTAAAAAGAAATTAGATTTTTTTCCTTTGACTTCCCAATGATCTCCAGCCAAAAGCAAGTTAGTGCCTCCACTGACTTAATCAATTTGAGCCCTTTTTTTCTAAGCAAGGTGAGAAGATTCATAAATTCTATAAAAGTGAAGTTGAACATCTGCTATATATCATTTTGTACTCAAGAATGAAATGAGCATTAAATCAGTACAACTTTGAGCGAATCCTAAATTTTTTTATATCGTTAGCATTTAGTACCAGTTGTTATCCATCTTCTGGGTGGTCCTTTGAACCTTCTTCTTCTTGTTATTATTCTCTCCTGTATCACCTTTTTGGAGTATCAGGTTCTCATAATCTTAATTCATGAAGTTTGAATTTACAAAGTACTTATTTTTGAATCATTATGCAGTGTAATCCTGCAAAGTAGATCCTTCGTTCTACTTTTGAGGGAAATTTTGAGCTCAGGGAGGGGCCTGACAGCCAGACTAGGAGGGTCAAGCACCAAGAAAATGGAGTCAGCTCAAAAGTCCAAATGCCTCTATCTGCTCACTCAGGTGAAGACATGGAGGTGTGGGAAGATGGGTATTTTAGCATTATTCCCATACATTTATAACCTAGAATTCTGAATTACTGATAATTTAATGAGCTTCTTTCTGTTTTTAAACTTCCTTCCCTTTTTTTCTATCCCCAGACATCTTTTGCAGCCAGCTCTTCTCTACTAGAGTTTGGAAGACTTTCAACCGATCAGTCATTCAGAAAATATATACTGCATACCTACTAAGTTCAAGGCATTGTTATGTGAACACAGCAATGAATAACAACAACGACAAACAAAACTATATCTATACTCACGGAGTTTACAGTCAAGAGGGCAAGAGGGAAAATTAAGAAATAAAACGAATGTAAGTATATGTTGTGAAATGTGTGAGAGTGTTACACGCTATATATGGGAAATAAGACTGAGAATGTGGAGACTAACTGGAAGAGAAATACAAAACTTAAGAATGGGTATTCAAAGAAGGCTGTTTGGAGAAAAAGGTAATTGAGCCAGTACTTAAATGTCAAGAAGGAGAGAGTCCATCAGAGGTCTAGAAAAGGCAGAGGCATCTACAAGTTCAAGGCCTTGGACCTGGGAGGCCACTCAGTATGTCCAAGGAAAAGGGAAAAAGCCACTTTAGCTGACATCAGTGGAAAGGTTGTTAGGGTCAGATCACAGAGAAGTTTGCAACGGGAAGTCATGGAAGGTTTTAAGCCCAGAAAAAGAGAACCAATCTATCTTTTTAAAAACAAAGACAGCATCTTACTGTGCTACTCAGGCTGGTGTTGAACTCCTGGGCTCAAGCAATCCTCCACCTCAGCCTCCCAGGGTGTTGGGATCATAGTCATGGGCCCCCATTCCTGGCTGAACCAACCTATATTAAATGGAATAAGAGTTTTAATGCAGTGACATAAAAATCAATATTAATTTAGCCTCTGATTAGCCCTACTGTGACATTTATATCCTATATTTGGTTCACAAGCTTTTCTCTTGTACCCAATTCACATCTTGCACCCTGATAACTAGCCTGTCAGGCATGGTCAGGGAGGAAGGATCCTATGGAGAATATTTTCCAATATATCCAAAAATATTGCATGAAGGACAGTGTCACTCTCATTTCTTCTTTTTTTTTTTTCTTTTCATTTTTTTGAGATGGAATTTTACTCTTTTTGCCCAGGCTGGAGAGCAATGGTGCAATCTCAGCTCACCACAACCTCTACCTCCGGAGTTCAAGGGATTCTCCTGCCTCAGCCTCCCGAGTAGCTGGGATTACAGGCATGCACCATCACGCCAGGCTAATTTTGTATTTTAGTAGAGATGGGGTTTCTCCATTTTGGTCGGCCTGGTCTTGAACTCCCAATCTCAGGTGATCCGCCCACCTCGACCACTCAAAGTGCTGGGATTACAGGCATGAGCCACCATGCCTGGCATTCTCATTGCTTTCATGCAATATTTTTAAATATGGAATCCTTCCTTAATTTTTTTAACCCTTTCAAAGGCTGTAGTCATGCTAACTAAATCCCTGTCATTCAGCTGGTGTCTTATATCTATAGTCAAGATTCTGCTTTGCTGACCAATTCGAAACTGACTGGCAGTGGAATTGTCATGATATTGTACAACTACCATGTTCCCCTGCGAGGCTGGACATCTTTCTCTTAAGAATAATGCTAAAATACCCATATTCCCACCCCTCCATCTCTTCACCTGAGTGAGCAGATTGAGGTATTTGGACTTTTGAGCTGACTCCGTTGTCTTGGTGCCTGACCCTCCTAGTCTGGCTGTCAGGCCCCTCCCTTAGCTCAAAATTTCCCTCGCAAACATAACCCACACCTCCAGTCGTAGGTGAAACCCAGATAGATTACCATTCCAAACTCAAGAATCCCTGATACAAACTGAGTTACTGATCCACTTGCCTTTCTCAAATTTTATAACAGTCTGCCCTATAAATTTAGCGTTATCTGAGTAAATAGTTATGAGAACTTTCCTCTATTATGACATCGAAATAATGACTTTATTTTAATCATTTTGTTGGATTAAATTTAAATGTGACACAAAACTAGTATTTTATTTAATAAATTTTACAGTTTTCAAAAGAGAAGTGTTCCCTAAATTTAGGAACTCAAGAGCAAATATCAGAGTAGTAATTTAGTAACAGTGGCCTCGTCAATCAGAGACAGGGTTCTTTGAGGTCAAGGTTGAGATATCTCGGCAGCAAATGGTACTGAGATGGGTCCACAGATCACGACCTCCCTGACTATGTTACAGTCACCCTGGATAAAATATTAAAAGTGTAGGGGATGGGACACATATGTAATTATGACTCTAGAATGAGCTAATTAGCCTCATTGCAGTTTGTCTTTATGGGAGAAAGGAACAACTTACTCATCTTTTAAAACATAGTAAGATGGAAGATTTCTGCAGAATCCAAATGTTTGCCAGAAAATATAAGCATTTGTCTTTTAATTACCCTCCCATACCTACCTTCCCCTCCTCATTCATACTTTTGATGAAGCAGCAAGTCTACTTGACCCGTACTGAGGCCACTAATACGGCACTGGTTACAGAAACACAGACAGAAACTAGCAAGCTAACAGGACCGGCATTCGTCAAAGTGTGACGCATCCCTTTAGAATCCCATTTGTGAAGTAGTGCCCAAATGTCCTTTGAGACCAACTGAGTCAATCAGAATTTCTAGAGATGGGTCCAGGAAGGCTGTATCTGGGGGAGGATAGGGTTCAGGAAGTTAGCCTTACTGATTCTAACAGTAAAGTTTGAGAAGTGTTAATAGTGGACACGTTAGCAAAGATAGAGGGAGCTGATATTGGTAGAAGGTGATGAACCTTGGCACAGAAAAAGGATTCAGGAAGAATCTGATGTTTGAACTCAGCGGAAAAAATAATAGCATAGATCATCTTCTGTTGTGGAAAAGGGCCTGTCCTCACACAGGCTTCAGAGCCTGAAGGAGCAATGTAGAAGTTGCTAGAGACATGACCCTTGGCTTAGAGCCATGACTTAGAGTCACTCTGACCTTGAGGACTAGAGTTCAATTAAATTTGCACATGCCACAAACATAGTCTTTTATTCAACAGATTTTACAATATTCAGAAGAAAAGTTTTCCCTAAATTTAGGAACCTAAGAGCAAATGTCAGGTCGAGCATCATAAATCAATAGCAGTGACCTCATCAATTACAGATGGGTTTCCCTGAGGTCAGGTTCTCAATAGCAGTGGCCTCATCGATCAGAGATGGGTTTTTTTGAGTTCAGCGTTCTCTGTTCCCAAGGTTACAGTGCCTGGAGGAGCATGGGTCAAGGTGGCATAATAAGCACAGAAAGAAGGAAGAGAAAAAAGGATAATCTGATAAAAATGAGATGCGTTCTCCTGTGGCCAAAAAACTGAATAGCTAAGGGGTGGACGATGGGTTTACATGACACCAATGCACAAAACTACAGAGAAAGACTCCTGCCATAAGATCAGCAAGCACAAAAACAGATGCCTTCTCCCCTCTAGCGGAGGTAAAAACCGGATCTATTTCTTTTGAAAGCAGAAACTACAGTGAGGAAACCCATGTATCTACAGCAACGATAATGCCCATCATACAGACAAGGTGAATGAATGTGAGGAGTTTAATTTTTCAATGTGTGTTAATAATTAACCTGCGCATTAGCTTTATTAGACAGTATTAGTCCTGCATTGAAGAAGAGCAACCGCAAGGCAAATTATTAAAATAACTGATGAAACTTTCCTTCTTGACTTTAAAAGATGAAGTTTGGCAGCTCCTGATATTTATATGTCTAGTATGAGAAAAGAATAGAGTGTTTTTGTCTTGAAGAACTGGAAAGGATGCCTGTTTTGATGCTTTAAAATAAAGATGGGATTACTTGAGTACGGAAGTAGGGTTAATTTGGACACTGTGAAGAAACAGTATTTTAAAAATAGATATGTTATTTTGCATTGACGTGACAAGTACTCTACCGGAACATGAGGCCACCACATTACAGTCACTACTGTTTCATGCTACATTTGGTAAGAAGACTACAGTAGCACATGTGTGTATGAATACATTTATGCAAATTAACATTTTGAAAGCTATATTTGACATGGCTTTAGTCTCTCGAGGTCTTACAGATTTAATAAATGAAACTACCTTTCAAAAAATCAGTATTTGAAATTTTACACAAGGAAATTGAGGAAGAATAAAGTTTGCCAAATATAAAAATAAGTGATATTAAAGATGATTGCATGTAATATTTTATCTTACCTTTTCACTGCCACCCCAAACATATTACCAAATACTTTTAAGGCATTATGAACAACGGCCAAGCAAATTTTTGATTCTGGGATATCTTTGCTGATTTATGCCCTGGAATAGTAGAGATAAAAAAATCAAAATATCTCTTTGAAAAATGCCTGGCTCCATTGATTTCATCGAGAGGCTCTTGCTTGTCTGAATTTAATTTAAATATAGTTCTTTGTTATTGCTTCAAGAGGACAACAGTCATTTCTAACAAGCGCAAATTATTCAGAGCATGACCCCAAATGCTGTATTTCAAATAGCAAAAGAAAACAAACTATCCTCTAACCTACTTCACATTTCAGGAAGAGAAGCTGTGTGAAAAGAGAGCTGCAAAAGGACAAGTTGACCCAGAGAGAGTCGCCCTCACCAGGGCCCTCCCCCCGGCTTTAGTGGGTCTCTGGATGGGCCAGTTGCACAAATACAAGAAGATCAGGCCAGCATCCTGGAAGTGGGGAGGGGACTTGGTATCACCCTCCTTGGATAGGTGTTTGCCAAGTTCTAGTTAACCCAGTTACAGTAAAGCCATTGTGGACTCTTTAGTGGAGCAGCCTGAAATCTACATGGCATTCACGATTTTTCGATGGCCCTGGCCACAGCCGGTAACTGCAATTTATTGGCTTACACATTACCATGAAAGGGGGCGGGCAAAGGCTCAAGAGCAATGGATTTTTACGGCAAGAGGAAATAGAACACATCTTGTGCAGTTGCCAGCTCCTTTGCATTTCTGAGGATGAAATGCCCCCTAGATCAAAGTGACAAAGTGGTTAGGATATTCACGGGACAGAAGACAAAAGGAGTACATTCACTGCCAGAAAAAAACAAAGTCTTCTGTTAAGTATTTAGAAGTTTAATAACAGTACTTACATGAGAAGCAGAATACAGGAGGGCAACTTGAAAGTGTGCACAGCTAAATAGGCACTAGCCATTCTCCTTCACACAGGCAGGAAGGTGGTGATGAGGCTTACCTTCATTCACTCATTCATTTCCCAACGTACGTCCCCTACTATACGGGACACTGCATTAGGTATTATAAGAAGTATAAATGAGCATAACAAAGCCTCTAAGAAGGCTGTGGACATTCAGGGAAGCTAATGAAGTATATGCAGAAATCAAGGGGTCAGACCAGCTATAGAGCACTTGCGAAGGAGATGGGCAAAAACTGATTTTGCAATCTTAGCCCATCACAAGCCATGAGAGGTTAAAAGAGGTTATAGATGCAAGGGAAGAGACAATTTTTTGGAGGGCTTTGCTGAAATTCTGTGCATTTCACTCTTTGCTTGCCTCTACTTTGCAATGGAAAAGTTGAGGGCTACTCCCTCCTCATTTCTTGCCATGTGAAAGATGCTTTAAGAGAACCACCTGGGGAGCTTGGCCTGTTTCTCTTTAGAGTCTGTGGTGGATGTGGATCAAAGGCAAACCTATAATCCAGGCAAGAAGCTGGATGAAGCTGCTCATAGTGTCCAATTTGAAAGCTGTATGGACAGCAAACTGTGCTTCCACTGATAAGGAAAACAAAGACACATACGTGCCCAGGAGGCAGTGATTGTGGTGAGATCTGACGCAGCCTCTACAGACAATGGTGGTGGTGAGATCGTGCCACTGCACTCCAGTCCAGGTGACAGAGCAAGATTCTTTCTCAAAAAAAAAAAAAAAGTTTTGGTCCTCTTTCCTGGAGTTGCTGAGATGAGACAGAGGAAGAAGCGATGAGGGCATCTTCTATACTTTTAGTTCTCCTCCTTAGAATGGGGAAGGGAGGCTATTCAGAGAGCAAAGGCCAAACCCTGGGTCCATACCCCAGCTCCACTTCTTCTTTATCCTTTAGGAAATTCCCCGCCTCACTTTCTTGCTTCTCCACCCTATTGACTGCTTGGGCAAACAGGCAATGGCCCCAGGAGTCCTCTCTAGGCTGATGCCACAGTTTGCTACAGTCCACACAGGTAGATAAGGTATAACTCAGAGGTTGTATAGCCCGTGTTTCTCTGTTCTGAGACCCAAAAATGTTAAGTGGCCCAAATATCTTAGCATACTGGTCAGAGGAGGTGGCAGGAGAGTTCTGATCTTCTGCATGTCCAGTAGGACTCTTTGACTATACTACTTTAAGTGGAAGGTATGTAGGAAGGAGTATGGGGTCACATGCAGACACACACACACACACACAAAATAGCTAAGCATGGTCCTTCTCCCTCCCAGATGGTACTTAGGGGCAACTGTTTCAAGCAATTTTATTTGGTATTAGATAGCACCCCGTCCTCCCCCAGACACACACACAAGTAATTTGGAAACATCAAAGATTACAGAATCATTTCATGTTCTATAAATCTGTACCATGTGTCATGAATCAAACAATTGATTAAATAAACTGGGAATGTCATGAAAGTCTCATTAATGCTCATCTCTGCCTAGAAAAAAGTCACTCAATCAAGTACATTTTAGAAATGAAACATATTTTCTATCCTCTCCAATCACCTGCGATTCTTAGTGTACAAATGTATAAAATGTATGCAATTATTTACCCACTCAAGACAAATATGTCAGGCAAAGGGCCAGGAGATTGTCTGTAGAGGCTACATCAGAGTTACTTTTGTTCCCCGTGGGGTTCCCATTCCCACGATGGAGTACGAGTCTATGTCTTTCCAGGAATCATTCCGAAATAAGTTTTAAGAGCAGCAAAGTCATTGCTCTGCAGAGATATTCTAATCTCACACCAGTGCCTGCAGCTCTTTAGAGAGAGGGTCCTTGCTCTAGAAGCCAAACACTGAACAGGAGTGGCTGCTCAAGGAGTCTCCTACAACCGGGGAGGGACGGTGGGTGTACTCCTTAACCCATTTATGCCTAGTGTTCCATTATTGGGATGCTAAGCGTGTGGGAGTTATGTATATCCTTTTTTTTTTTTATGGGCGTGAGCCACTGTACCTGGCCTTGTCATGTTTATTAACAGTGCAACTTTATAAAGAGTTTGCATATTTTCTTTAAACCAAGACTTTTTAAGAATATAAGTATCATTAGAGTTAGGGGCCCGTACTTATTTTTATTTTCATTTTTTTTTTTTTTTTTAGAAAGAAAAAAAAAGGAGTGAAGGAGAGGAAGAAAGAGGAAGAAAAAGAGGGAGAGAGAACAGGAATGTAGCTTTATTTTAAAAATGGGTATTAATAATGGCCAATCAATATTTTGTGTATTTAACGTGGAGAATGTATATTTTGTGTATTTAAAATCGAGAGTTCTATAAATATTTATTGAGTTTACTTGTTCCAGATCTGAGTTCAAGTCCTGGATATCCTTATGAATTTTTTGTCTCGTTGAGTCTAAATCTCTTTATGGGTCTTACGTATCTGGGTGTTAGGATCGTTAGCTCTTATTGTTGCATTGATTCTTTTATCACTATATCTTTGTTGCTTTGAAATCTATTTTATCAGATGCGAGAATTGCAACTCCTGCTTTTTATTTATTTATTTATATCCTACTGGCCCTTTGCCTGACATATTTGTCTTGAGTGGGTAAATAATTGCATACATTTTATACATTTGTACACTAAGAATCGCAGGTGATTGGAGAGGATAGAAAATATGTTTTGTTTCTAAAATGTACTTGATTGAGTGACTTCTTTCTAGGCAGAGATGAGATGAGCATTAATGAGAGTTATTTATATCCTACTGTGTAAGGTCATTGCCAAGGTCTGATTTTTCACACAAAAAATTTGCAACCTCCAGCATAAATGCATTAATTCGATCGCAGAACTTAAACCAAACAGCTCAAACGAAACACCTGGTTCTCTCTCTTTATCAACTGTTCTTTCAATGGCAAAAAAGCAATTTTTTCCATAACATGAATGATTAAAAAAATGTACTAATGAGATTTACACAATATTGGAAAGAAGGATTATGAATAGGTAATTACACTTTTAGGAGATTTACAGATTTCAACCAGTTGAGCCCTGGAGCATGATTATCTCATTAGTCTTGTGCACTGAGAATAAACATAGAATAGAATGGGTGTGACCAGTGAATGTTACTTTTTGCCAAAATCTTGTAAAGAACAAGCTGTGGATTCAGAAGGGTATGTACCAAAGGTTACCTAAGTGGATTTCATGCTTATGAAAGGCAAGCAGCCCCTGGCACAGTAAGCTCCCCATGTCAGAGTCATTTGCATTATCTGCCACGTTGCCAGGCACCCAAACAAATCACATTGTCTCATCCCTTCCCGGGCCTCCACTTCTCAGAGTACTTCATGTTCTTTTTATTCCACACTGAATTCTACTGACCTACGTTTCCCTCGGACCGCCTCTGTGGCTTGTTCCTCTAGCTGACCCTGGAAATGAATTTAATCTCATCCACTCTTATATGAGCAAAGGGATCCTTCATGGCCCCTGGAAGACTAAACCCACTATCTTGGCTTCAATTACTTTCCTCCAGAAGTGAGAGAGAGCTGGGAAGGGCAAGGGGCACTGCTTGGGAGGAGCACTGATTGAGCGTGAAGAGTGAGAAAAGGAGCAATGGGTCAGGAAGAAGCCTTTCATCAACAATGACTAACACTGAATGGGCCCTTACTAAATGCAAGGCTCTATTCTAAGAGCTTTACCTATACCAACTTATCTAATTCTCTCAACAACCTCATAAGATAGACCCTACTAGAATCACCATGTGATAGAGTAGGCAATAGAAGTACAGAGAAATAAAGTCAATTGTTCCAGAATAGGATGTTGGAGCCAGGATTAGAATGCAGACAGTCCTGCTCAATAATCATAATAAAGCCAATTGAATACTTAACTAGTTCAATTTGTGTTAGCTATGTAACAAGCATTGTGTTATAGAGTTATATATATCATCTTATCTAATCCCTACGGCAACGCCATGAAGATGGTACTATTATGACGTCCATTGATACATCGTTTTTATTTTACCTCCAAAGTTCAAAACTGTTAGGCAGTGGAGCCAGGATCCAAACCAGGAGTAGAATAAAGAAACTACTTTTTATCCTCACTATTATCATCTGGTCCCTAGAGACAAAGTGAGATGCTTAAAAAGACATGGAAGACCCTACTACGGGAGATGGTCAAGGAGGGGCCAGGCACTTATTCAAAAGAGATACCCTTTTAAAGTTATTTGCATATTTCCATATAGCTACGAATACATGCTTTATACTCATTGGCATTTGTTTTCATGTCTTTTCTGTACCCTTTTCCTACCAGGTTTCTATTTACTCACCCTCAGTTTGCAGACCACTGGGGTTTTTTTTTTTTCCTTTTATTTTCTCACCTTATGTGGATGCCATGTTCAATAATTCCTTCTGCTGCTATTGTTGCTACAGCTGAGAAGTTTGAGATTATGGAAGGCCCTGAAAAACAAGTCTGAATTGTCTTCTTACAAAACAGACATTTCCTTGCTCAGTGTTTTCTGCCTACAGTGAAGAACACGTTGTTCAGACTTGTAATGAACTGGGTGCTCCTGTAACAGCAGAACTGCCACACCCAAGCATCGCATCAGGAATGTTTTCCTGCTCTTCAGATCTGTATCTATAGGGTAATGTGAGGTTCTGGCATACTTGGAACCTTGTGTTCAGTCATAAATTAAGAAGCAATGTGTTCCACATTGAGGAAACGTCATTAGATTCTAAATCCATTATTGTAATGGAGTCAGTTTCTCTAGGAGGGAGGCCATCATAACAAGTATGGTGATCATTATTACCCAATATTTATTAAGCATTTACTATGTGCCACTCTACTCAGCACTCTACATTTCTTTCATTTAATCCTCACATACAAAAGAAAATGGAAATATGTACGGAGAGCCATCACCAGATTAAGGATGAGGAAATTGAAACTTAGGAGGGTTGAGTAACTTGCTGAGAGTCACACAGTTGTGAGTGGTGAAACCAGTACTTAGAAACAACCACTGGACTCTAACAAGCCCCTTAACCACTATCCAATATGGCCTCCCACCATCTCAATATGATCAATTAACATAGCATTGCAAAACACTGTGTCTTAGTCTTTTGGGGCTGCTATCACAAGATATCATAAAGTGGGTGACTTATATACAACAAACATTTATTTCTTATAGATCTGGAGGCGTGGGAGTCCAAGGTCAAGGCACTGTTATATTTGGTGTCTGTTTCCTGGCTCATAGAAGGTGACTTATTGCTATGTCCCCAGAGGGTGGAAGGGTGAACTACCTCTCTGGGGTCTCTTTTATAAGGGCACTAATTCCATTTATGAGTGCTCTTTTCTCATAATCGAATTGCTTCCTAAAGATATCACCGTCCAATACTATTACCTTAGGGGCTAGGATTTCAACATATGAATCTTGGGAGGACGTGAACATTCAGTCCAGTGCCCCAAATGCCATCTGAGGGATCTGAATCTATAGCACAGGTCTGGAAGCCTGTCTTTCATAGGATCTTGTTCTCTCCTCATATGCTTATTTAGTTACAATTAATCATCCTCAGGAATACAGTTTGAAGAACTGGAGTCAGGATCCTATTTAAAATACAAGGGGTCTTGCTTTAGAACACATTGATTTTGTTAGGAGGAGGGAGTTCAATTTTGTTTTATGCCATTGAGGCTAATCTTGTTAAAGTATTTAGCTTCAGAAACATGGCAAAATCAATTTTTAAAAATTTTAACCACTTTCTTTTTGCATAAAAGTTTTAGGTTTTTTTTTAATGACACTGACACCCCAAAACCATGGAAGTAAAAGAGCATTTTAAATATTATATATAAAAGGACAAGAGTAGATGAAAGTTTATCCATAAAAATTAAGATTATAAAGACAGATCCAGCTAAATAAAGATGTATAGAATCCAGATGGAAGACTGACTTAAAAAACTACAATACTATGGAAATATTATTATCCTAAAGCTTCCTTAGAAATGAGTTTTCCCATTACCCTGTTTCCACATGAAAAAAGATAAGGCCCACAGTGTGGAAGTAACTTGTTTAGAATAACACTAGTAATTGGGGCCTGCTTTTCTCATCCAGTCTCAGCCTTGTTACTTCTTTTCCATTTGGATTTTTTTGTTTCCTATTTAGTTTTTCCCCAACCCTCTTTCCTCACTTTCTTCACCAAATGTAATTTTTCATTAAAGAGCATGCTGGCACAACATTTGGCAAAAGATCCACGTTCAAGTTCCACCTCTGCCACAGGCTCGCTGTGGAACAAAGCATCTGCCCTGGTGCTCCTTTGCTGTAACTCTGCTCAGCTGCCTCTCTCTCACTGATCCCCAAACAAGGACAATGCCTGCACTGCTGACGGATGTACCCTAGAGCACAGGCCGCATCGACAGGGATGACTGACTCTCTCTCTCTCTCTTTCTCTCTCTCTGAATTTCACAATTTGGGAAGCCCTTGTCTCTCAGCCAGTTACTTTTTTAAGCACCTGGAAGCCACAAGCAAGTGATGCAACATGTTCTCTCGATAACAGGCCAGAGATAAGATTAAATATTGGTCTTTCTTGTGAACATTCAGCCAAAAGTCAAACATTACTTTCCCCCTTTACTACGGTGAAGTGAAATATCTGTGTCCAGTGGCTTCAGGGCATTTCATCACTTTAGTTCTTTCTTTGCACGGGAACTCTACACTGTGAACAGATCAATGGTGTTCGTCAACCAGTGTCACGATTTGAGCAGCCAGTACCAGATACTACCCTGGAAGCTTCTTTTGCCTTCTTCACACACTGGAGGGCAGAGGGAACTTCTTTGCAAGTGTCAGTGAGGAAGAGAGGGGTTTCTATGCCTGCCTTCTGTAGCCATCGGAAGTCTTCTCCTACTATCTCAGGCAGTGCCTGCTTTGTCCATATCATGGCACTAACTGCCACTTGGGATGGCACAGAGGGGGGTTCCAGCTGCCAACCCATCTGCCAGCAGTTCTGTAAAATAGGTTCAACTAGTAAAATCAGTTAATTGCCAAGCCCAGATGATCACGACCCTGAAGCTTCTATCAGAAAGCGGTCAAAACCCTGCCACTGAAAAGAGGTGTCAGAAAAGACAGGGAGTGGTTCTAGGGCAATGATTCTGGCAGCAGACAGGTCTTTTGTTCAACAGTTGTAGCTTACTTGTCGATGTTATGGATTGGATTGTGTTTGCCCAATATTTATATGTTGAAATCCTAACCTCCAGCACCTCAGCAAGTGACCTAATTTGGATGGGGTTGTTGCAGAAGTAATTAGTTCAGATGAGGTCATACTGGAGTAGGAACAGCCCCAATCCAATATGACTGGTGTTCTCACAAGAAGACACAGACACAGGGGGAACACCATTGTAAAGAGGAGGGCACAGATCAAGTGATGCCAAAGCGTGGCAGGACACCAGAAGCTATGAGAGAGGCATGGAAGAGATTTCTCCCTTGTAACCCACTAAAGGAATCAGCCCCTGCTGACACCTTGATCTTGTACTTCCAGCCCCCAGAACTGTGAGACAATAAATCCCTATTGTTTCAGCCACCCAGGCTGTGGTACTTTGCTATGGCAACCCTAGAAAATGAATACAGACCATATTTCCAGAGTTTTGGGAGACTTAACATAAAGCTCTAGCGATCTGTGTATTCCAGAATCACATTATCAGAATAGAAGAAGGTTGGTATAATTCATAACAGTGAATATTTCTCCTTATTGGCTGATACATTGTTTATCTGCACTCAACAAATACCATCAATCGAATCCTCAAAATAAACTAAAAAAAACCTCATTGATAAAAACATGGGTTTTTCTGTACAATCCTTTCCAAAGCAATGTATCATTTCCAAAGTTTAGTTAAGAGCAGCTCAGGACTTCTGAGTCTACTGGTATACCTGAGATGCATATTCCCTCCTTCCCTTAACAAATGTTACTGTGAATACACTGACAGGCATCAGGGATCCAAAAGTGGGCAAAGCAGATAGCCATTGTCTTCGTAATGGCTTATGTTTACCAAGTAAGACAGCTATTGATCTAACAATCACTCCAATACATAGAACTATTAACTGTGACAAGTGCAATGCAGGAGTAGCATCACATTCTGCCACCAGTTACTTCCCCTTGGAACTGAGGGCAGGCACAGCTGGGCTTACTCTGTATTCTATGTGTGAAGTTGCAGTGCTGTGAGTTTTCTCCCATCAAAAGAAAACACTGAATATTATATGTAGGCATCAGACTACCTGTCAAAATAATCATATGAATAAAACACAGGCCCCAAAAGAAGGATAGAATAGGAGCTGAAAGGGGTAAAAAAGAGCAGAGAGGCAAGTGGGACATGAAGACAGTTAAGTAATAGGAAACTTCCAGGAGAAGACACTGACACCAGGTTTCTGCACTTGGGATTCAAGAACAAGAGAGCGAGAACATGTGCCCAGTGCTGTGAGCATGGCAGTGGGGAAGGGCACATGGTCAGGCCTGAGACTCTGTGCAGTTAAAAGGCTCTTGCCCAAAATAAAAGCCTACCTTTGTTTGCAGCTCTGTCCTTTCAAACCGGAACGTTGCTGTTCAGCATGCTCTTTGCTCTATGCAATTGCAAGCACTTTAGCCTGCTGCCAAATTATGTCTCTGGTCACCAAAGAAGCTGCTGAATGCCGCTGAGCAGGGGGCTGAAAATCCACTGAATTAGTCCTGAACGTTGCAAAAGAAACTGCCTCTCTCAATTACTGTAGCAAGTCATGTTATAATTGTCTCTCGGATCACATGCAATCTTTTTCCACAGGTGGGATATAGCCAGGGTTCCCAGTGCCAGCATGACCCCCCAGGCCTCTACAAACTGGTCTGCAGCTGCTGTGTCACTTGCCCTTGGCAGAATTTAACAAGATAAACTGCTTCCTTGGCATTTAGTTTTACACTTAGCATGGGTTATATTTATACTTTTTGCTTGTTGGTGATGACCAACTTGGATAATGTACTTTGAGGTTACCCAAACAACCTAGGCATAACTGATTCCAATATATCTTTAAAACAATAAATACATAGCCATGTGAAAACATGGACACTTCTATTTTCTGAAACAACTATTCAGAGAACACCTTTACTGATAGCTAGAGGCTATGTGGATGAGAAAATTATACCGGGGGGTGAACTCTATCAGAAAACAAAAGTAAGTTTGCATCCCCAAACAGAATTCTATAACCCTTGATTTGACCTTGCCTCCCTGAGTTTGCATGATTCAAAATTTAGATGCAGTAGTTGGAGATGTCAAGCCATCCTTAGGTAACTAGCTGCATCATTATAACGCCCAGGTGAATGACCTGAGATGAAGGCGATGTATTTTTAATGCTTTTGTGTTAAATGGTAAGGCTAAAGCATGTTTAGCACATTTAGCATCATGTGTAAAAGTGAGGAGAAGAAATATGATCTCCAAAAGGTAAAATGTGAACAGAAACAAATTATCTGTGAATAAGAGAGAAGTACGATGTCCTGGTTGTGGAGGATGGCAGCTGGTTCTCAGAGCCTGGGCCCAGGACCAGCAGCATCAGCCTTACCTGGGAACTATTTAAAAAAACAAATTCTCAGTTCTCATCCCAGACCTACTGAACCAGAAACTCTATTGAGGGAGCTCAACAATCCATAGTTAACAAGCTTTCTAGAGATTCTGAGGCACACTCATGTTTGAGATCATTGAGTTAGGGCATGAAGACCCAAGAACATGAGAGAAAAGCAAGACAGAGCAAACCATCTTCCCCTAAGCAGGATTATGAGGGCAGAACTTAAATGTTTCCAGGGAAAGAAACCCTAATCCTGTAGTCTGTAAATTATTAGAGTCTAACAATCTAAACAATGATGATAAAGAGATGAAAAGTCATTAAAGTAAACTGTTAAATTGTTTTACAACTGAATGGGTGACAGCCGTGATCCCTGTCCTTGTGACATTTTCAGAATTTCTACAAGTTCACTGTAAACAGTGTTTTCATCTCCAAATGTTTAAGTGACTGAAATCAGCCTTGAGCCCAGGCAGCTGAAGTTTTTGTGGTCTGGCAAGCATTTGGTATGACTCTCTTCACCTGAATCTGAGCATGTTCCCTCTGAATCGTTCACTGAGTGACAAGAATTTGAAAAGGAGTTAATAAAACACATTCTTTGTGGTTGGAAAATTATAATATCCTCTGATCACACACAGACTGGCTAAATCGGACAAGCAAACAAGATGCAGATAAGAAACGCTTCTACATTGTGTTGTCTTTCTAATTATTGTATATATCTCGAGAAATTTCTAGCAGAGGTCATTGGTCAAAGGGCATGTTGAAGAGATTAAAAATTCGAGAAGAGAAAAATGTACTACAATAAAATAAGCTTGAGTATAGAGTGAATGTGGTTTGTCCAACCTAAAGCTAAATGCCAGAGAGATTTCTTCATCCTCCTCACCGCCCCAAATATTACAAGCTACTCTAGGATATTAACAAGAAAGAATTTTATGTAAATGGAAGTTTCCTTTTTCTTTTAAACTCTTTCATTTAGCATAGATTCAAAAGGCACTGTGTGCTTATAAAAGTGGCATTGAGTTCAGTTCCCCCAGGCTAGAAAAGTAAATGGATGTTTTGGCAAAAAGTCGTAACTAACCCTCAAAGTCGGTATACCAGTCATGCTTGAGAAACACTTTATTTATTCATTGTTCTCCTATTATGGAAGATAGTACAAGATTACATTTTGAACAGACTAGGAATATTCAAATAAAATTGCTTTTTCGATATGCCTAACAGTTTTTCAAATATTACTATGAACCTCATATCTCCACCACAAATAGACATTTCAAAAGATCCTTCAAAAAAGACAACAAAAGATGTTAGCTTCAGAGCCATCAAATCAATTTAGTTCCAGCTTATAGAGATTATTTCACTGAAAAACTAACATTTGTTCAGCCAGGCCCAGGAATCTATGAGTCCATACTCAATTTTCTCTATACATTTTCCTTCCTTCTTTCCTTCCTTCCTTGCTTCCTTCCTTCCAAGGATGGCAGCCTATGGTCATATCTCTGCCAAAATTTTTTAGGAAACTGGGAAGAAATATACAAAATTAATAATCTAATATTTTCAACCTGTAGCTATAACCCCCCTTTAGTATTGGTCTTATGCTGGCAAAACACAGATAATGCTTTAGAACGAGCCTAAATTTTGTAACTTTCCCTACAATCTCATACCACCAAGAATAGACAAAATTGTTTATCTCTTGTTTAAAGACAATGCAAGTTTACTCTGGGATGTTACGCCATTTCTACAGATCATCAACCCAAGCTCTAGTGTAGTTCATTCCCCAGTGGTCTTCAAAGCTATATCATATGGCATGGGAAATAGTTCAGACCTTGCTAGCCTCATAACTGCTACTAATGAGAAGATCTCTAAGAAGCATCAGCCCAGAGGGTTGCTCAAAGGAATTCAAGTATCTGGCTAAAGCTAAATTTCCTATGGGACTTAAAAAGTTGATCTGTTATTTGAAGGGGAACATAGCCAGCTTTGTTGAGATCTGCAGCAAGTAGCTTTGCATAGGGTTAAGAAAGTTGAATACCTCAAACAGAGGAGGACTCAGGTACCTAGTGAGTTGAGACTATGTCACACACAAACACAGACATATAGAGCCTAGAAACTGCATTCCTGTAGCATGGTATGTCTCTACCTCAGAAGCATGGTGCTTTTTTGTTTTGTTCTCTTTCCTTTTCAACTAAATGGGGTTTGACAGTGATGAGAGCCATGTGAGTGGCTGTCCTTCAGGTTTTGTCAATTGTATAAAACTGACTTTCCATTGTTCACCTTCTTCTAAATTTGCACTTTTCACTATAGGCATGATATATGTCAAACCTCATTACAATAGAAACCTTTGAAAGATAGACATTTTTATACCTCTTAACTATGATTTTTTTTATTTAGGCAAGACACAATACAATAGATTTTCTTTTTAACAAAATTATCTGGACGATCCTGTGTTATTTTAACAAAATAATCTGAAAGAAATTGGTAGTTATAAGTAAGCACAAATAATTTTAGAAGAAACCAAGTCTTGTCATTGACTTAGCACTCATTTTCTCAATATTATCCCAGAAGTTCTCCTTATCACTTACTGATCTACATGGGGATGCAACATATGGGAATGTTTTCATGTGACCCTCATTTTGCTTTCCACACCATCTCCCGGTTCCATCACTTGTTTAAACAAGTTATTTTACTTGGACAAACTACTTTTATTATTGCCTTGTTTTGCTTTTACATGAAACAGATAGATCATCTCTTAAATTCTTTGTTTCATGGGGCCCAAATTGGTAAAACAGTCTTCTGAACTTGAAGATATCTATAGTGTCAAGGGCTGAGACCAAATTGGCCAACTGACTCCCTGGTGTAAAATGAGGCAGCTGGCCTTTCTGTTCACTAAATTCCTTTCTATACCATAAATCTCTTTTACTCCTCTAAGACAATCAAATATTCACATTTTCCAACACATTTCATAAGTTTTTTCTATAAGGTCCGAACCACTCCATTTAATTCAATTTAAGAAAATTGATTTATTGACTCATTTAACAAATACATATTGAGCATTTGTATGTTCCAGGCATTTTGTATCTGATATTGCTAGATACTGCCCTTAAGAAGTTCATGGTCTATAATTTTACCTATTTTATACCTGACACATATTTATGTTTTTAAAAGCTACCTATAGTCTTATGAGGCAGTTTATCCATTTTGCTTATGTGTGTTAGTGTAAACACGCCCAACTAGGCCTAACACCCTTAAAACTAGATATCTTCAAGTTCAGAAGAACCTTTTATCAATTTTAGGCCTATTAGACAAAGAAATTAAGAGATAGTCTATCTGTTTCATATAAAAACAAAGAAATCAATAATAAAAAATAATTTATCCAAGCACATTAAGGGAATACTGTAAATATTTTTATTACATTTTTCAGGTAAGGTAGAAATCAGTAATTTAAGTGCTTGATTGTGAGTGAAGATGATTGAAATGAAATCCAAATGAGATTTGAGGAACATATTTTCTTGCAAATTCTTTCTCACTGATTCTCAACCCTATTTGCCTGGAAGTTCTATGTCACAAATCTTTAACCATTACCAATCATTGCTTAGATTTGTACAGAAATCTAGTATAAAGTTAGATCAATTAGGCAAATCAGGTTTCATGTCTGATTATATTTTTATCAAAGTCTAATAGGCCTCAAAGTTCATTAGCTAGATGTACAATTTCTAATCCAATTCCTCTAAGACCCTGTAAAATGACCTATCAGTATTTCTAAGTATCAGTTATCAGTATTTCTAAACATGGTAGAATATTATAATTATCATTGTTTTCCATCCCATATCTTAGAAAACAAAGCTGTTCATAGGCGTAGACATTTTAACTACACTGGATTTAAGAAACACTAGAGACATCACCATGCCTCTGAATATCTTCCCAGCTGACAGAAAATCATCTTTTGAATTTCTCTATTAAAGATGCCTTTTTTGGGCTTCAGATACACAGTCATCAAGAATGGCCTGATTACAATAATGGTAACTATTCATTTAGTGTCTAAGCTATTATAGATATTGTGATTCCTGTATGTATCTAAAACATCCTTATAAAGTATTATCTCTTTTTTTTCTAAGATAAAGGAAGTGAAATGAGGGTGGCCACCTACATGGGATGCAGAGGAACCAGCATTTACACCCTGTGCTATTTTACCATGGCATCTTGGGTCACTCTATTTAGCCATCATCAGTGTTCAGTGGTCCACTGTGGAAAATTTTATTATTCTCTAAGATGTTTGCAAATAACGCCAGAAATATTTTTAATAGTAGAGAAAAACCAAATGATACATCTGGGAAATGGCATTTCTCAAGATGATAATAACTGAGCTTGGTTCTCTAAATAAAGTTATTTGGTAGAAAAAGACATACATAAGACTGTAAGATTTGGAGAAAACAAATATAATAATGATGATAGCTACTAGCATTCACTGAAAACTTACCACGTGCATTCACTATCCTAAGTGCTACACATACACATATGTTACTCATTTGAGCCCTTAAATCAGAGAAATATACCGAATTTGGAGAAATCTCAGGGAAAAAAGTAGAAAGGAAAATAAGAACATCCCAAATGTTTCCTACTTCAGGGACATCCCTTGCATAGACAGACGCCTTGAAAAGTGACTCTGTAACTATCTGAACACATCACATTCTTCTAACCAAGAACCTACAAACTTAAAGTATATTACCTATGTAAGAAGCAGAGACAAATCCAGGTTTGCTGGGCCTAGCAGTGATGCAATTTGGGAGTCCCCGGTTTAAGAAGAAGAGTACAAAATTGTGGAAACAAAAGTGCTTGTGAAAATCCACAGTGTTTATAACTGATTGCTAGTATTTTACGCTTTTGAATTTTACAAGAACATACGATCACATCCATGCACAGCAAGAGCTCCTGTTGAGACTTGGAAGGCCCCCGTGCAAGTGAGAAGTCTTAAAGCTTGAGTTTCATTTGCTTCACAGTATAGCTTCAGTCTCTGACAACAAGCAAGACTGAAGTTACTCCATTTAGCATGATGATAAAAATGAAATCATCAATGAAGTTGCAAGCTTAGTATATTCTTCACATTAACCACCAGCAGCCCAGTGGTTTAACTAACGGAACTTTGTAATATCTGGATTCAGGAACTCAGATAAATGCCATAACCAATCATCCAGCTGAATACTGGGGTACATGTAATCAGGTTCGAAAGTGACTCTAACGGTACTTGCTTGGCAGAACAAAATGGCATATTATTACACTCTTCATACACTTTCTGAAAAGCAGCAATCACCTCTCCCTCCTAAATGTGTCAAAACACATCAGAGCATTAGACAAACAACGCAGACATTTACCACATTTCCATTCTTGTATATCCCAAGGGATAGGAAGGGCCAAGGCTTGGTGAGGCAGAGAGCGTCCTGTTACACATAACCTGCCCAAAAGTACAGAATTCATTTCTTGATTTGCTATCACACCCTGGGCCCCTTTGTTTCTCAATAATAGATGGACTCATTTTTCCTTCCATCTTATAAAAATTCCCTTGGAAGGAATTTAAATGCAGTCAGAGAGCATTAAAACCTTCTTTAATGGGACCACCCAATCCTAATGCTACCCTAGAAAAGATAAAGAAAAATGAAATCTAGATACAAGAATCAAAGGGATCAGGTGAACAGGATCTTAATGGCTTTCAAAGAGTGTGATTTAATAAAATGAACTAGCATGATTTTCCTTTCCAAAGCAATCCTGAAATGAAAGAAAAATGTCTTAGGTTGGGTGAAACATACATTTTTAGATGGTAGACACAAACTGAATTATTTGCACCCTTAGATTTTTTGAAGGCCAGAGAGATCAAACATTTCTCTGCTGTTTGTTTGATTTGGTCTGAGTTGAAGCCAAGAGATGTGGTGATGGAAGTTTGGAAAAACAATTAAAAAGAAATGTATGCAGTGGTTTTTCTGGGATCCTAATTAACTGACCCATTTCTAGGTAACATTAGGGAAGTTGTGGGCTGTGATTATTATCTCTTTAAAGTCCTAATTAAAATGTCAAACTGCAAGGTAGAATGTCTTCAAAGCTGCATGTAATTTGATTGTGTTGGCTTATTGGAAAAATGGCCTTGGAAATACAAATAAACCAGCCACTAAAAAGATCCCAGAAGTCCAGGCTTTATTCCAGAAGTATAATCTGTTGAACCAATAGCATTTTATAACTAACCACTCACCAAGTGGTAGGCATCCAAATGTCAAAGCCTGTTTCATAACATGGTAACACATAACATGCTGGAGAAGAATGCCTCTCCATAGCATATTTGGGTTTGAAAAGAGTGTTCCGGGGTTAGTTCACCTACAAATGCTTATGTGCTTATCACCCAGACTTAAATGTTCTTATTTGGTGAGCTTCAGAAGTTGCCGGCACCCTACCCACTTTCTAAATTAGTCTGCTAAGAGTTTTGTAGCTCTAAAAGAATTCCTACATACTGTGGCAGACTTCTATTACTCTGAAGTTTCAAAATCTTGGCAGAATGAATTCCCTGTCACATCTGTGCATGGGTGTTAGGAAGCTGCCCCTCACTTATAAAACTCATGCAGATATGACCCTTTGAGATGTTAGTAAGAAAAAAAAAAAACAAAAACTGGCTTAAATAACAAAGACATTGGTTGTCATATAGCAAGGACAGCAGTTAATACAGTATCTCAATGACATCAAATGACCTACTTTCTTTTGCGTTTTCCACAATGCGATTCTCAGTCGGCCACTCCCCTCATTATCACACTGTGGTTGCATCAGATCTAGGCATCGTCTCTTCATAACCATTTTGAAAGGGAGGAAAACAGAAATGATGCCTCCCATGCATGTCTTTTTCTTTTGAGATGGAGTTTCATACTTGACATCCAGGCTGGAGTGCCATGGCGCGATCTCGGCTCATAGCAACCTCCACCTCTTAAACCTGAGTTTAAGCGATTCTCCTGCCTCCGCCTCCCAAGTAGCTGGGATTACAGGCACTTGCTACCACACCTGGCTAATTTTGCATTTTTGGTAGAGTAGGGGTTTCATCATGTTGGTCAGGTTGGTCTCGAACTTCTGACCTTGTGATCCACCTGCCTCGGCCTCCCAAAGTGCTGGGATTACATGTGTGAGCCACCGTGCCCAGCTACATGTCCTTTTATCCTTTCCTAGAAACCCCTCAGCACACTTGCTACCTTTCATTCTCCATAGTTGTATCATATGCCCATGCCTAAACCCGACATCATCTTTCAATGACAATTGCTCTAATTAGAGAGCTAATCAAGACTCATCTCCATTTTCATGGCTAAGGAGGGATTCAGTCTCCCCGGACAGTACATGCATGTCATACTGACATTGAAAAACAAATTGTAAGTTTATTTGCCAGATAAAAAAATGGAAGAAATGCTGAGTAGGCCACCAACAGTGTCTACCCCAGTAAGTGATACGTCTACAGCAGCAGTGTCAGAAGATTTCAGGTGTGGGCAGATTTGTATTGACATGTTGATCACAGTGTCTCTTCTATCTCCACTCATGGCAACATGTTTACAAAATACCTAGTCAAGACCTTTGGCCGTGAATAAGAAAAAAATTATTTCCACCTTGAAATTAATCTATTCATTCACTTGTTAATTCAGGAATATAGATTGAACAGGCCCTGTAACAAGGACAAGCAAGATACGATCTGTAATATGAGTCAGCTTATAGTCCAGTAGGGAGAATAATAAAGACAAACAGGCAGTGTCACATCTCCTTTGGTGGGAAATGCACAGTACTCTAAAGTACTTTAAAGTACTCACAGTGCTCTAAGGTACTCCAAAGTATTTTAATAGTAAAGTATTATAAGCACTTTGATAGCAAAAGTCCTGGAGAACAACATAGATGTACATAGATGTATTTTATCCAGTTTCCTAGATGAAGAGATCGCTGAGGTAAGAAATGAAAATATAAGGATGATTTGTAAGTAGAAAGACTTAAAAGGAGACTAGGAGACTAAAAGAACCCTACAACCTTGGCACTTCTCTAATTAACTTTGACCTACTTAGCTAACTTCTCAAGAATACCTATACTACTAAAACAGGGATTCTTAAATTGGAGTACATGAATGTAATTCAGAAGATGAGTAAACTTAAAGAATAAAAAAATCCCTGTTTTAATAACACTTAACTGAAATTTAACATTTTTTCAATAATAAAAATATCGGCAAAAAATCAATCTGTACTACAGGGTCCCTGACTTAGGATTTTACTCATACCGGACTTGTGGTAACTTTACGATGGTGCAAAAGCAATTTGCATTCAGTAGAAACCATGCTTCAAATTTTGAATTTTGATTTTTCCCCCAGGCTAGCAATATATACTATGATATTCTGTCATGATGTTGAGCAGTGGTAGTGAGCCTCAGATCCCAGTCAACCACATGCCCAAAAGAGTAACCAACTGATCCTCTACAGTGTACTATGTCCCCTGATGATTTTGCCCAACTGTAGGCTAATGTAAGTATTCAGAGCATGTTTAAGGCAGGCTACACTAAGCTATGATGCTCTATAGTCAGGTGCATTAAATGCATCTTAAACTTAAGATATTCAAATTATGATGGGTTTACTGGGACATACCCCATTGTAACTCAAGGAGCATTTGTATTATTATTATCCATGACTTGGTTAACAATAGAAATCACAGATATTTCATATTAAATTACAGTTGGTGCAGATATGTCAAAAAAGTATTCAAATGTATTTCCATTATAAGACTTACCACTAATATTGTTCTTTAAACCATTAATGTAAATAACATATTTTTTAACATTTGGTTCCTATATTCCAATATAATTAGTTTCATATTTTATTTTCTATTTCTATATATTTTATTTTATGCATCTAAAGCAACCATCAGAGAAGGGGTTCATAGATCTCAACAGACTGATAGGGTTGCATATTTTTAGGTCAGACATGAAGGATTTGGAAAAGGTACAAATTTACTTTTGTTATAATTAACCTGCCCCATTAAATTTTGTGTTGGACTTTTAGCATTGTTAGCTGATATAGTTTGCTGTGTTCCCACTCAAATCTCATCTTGAATTATAGCTCCCATAATTCCCACATGTTGTGGGAGGGACTTGGTGGGAGGTAATTGAATCCTGGGGGTGAGTCTTCCCCATGCTGTTCTCTTGATAGTGAATAAGTCTCATGAGATCTGATGGTTTTATAAAGGGGAGTCCACCTACACAAGATCTTTTGCCTGCCACCATGTAAGATGTGCCTTTGCTTCTCCTTTCTCTTCCACCATGATTGTGAGACCTCCCCAGTCTCACAAGTATTCAAAGATATTTCCATTATAAGACTTATCACTAGACATTGGTCTTTAAACCATTAAAGGACTGTAGAACCGTGAGTTCATTAAACTTCTTTTCTTGGTAAATTACTCAGTCTTGGGTATGTCTTTACTAGCAGTGTGAAAATGAACTAACACACTAGCCCTGTGGAAATAAAATATTCTTTTAGGGGAGCAGTAGAAGCTCTCTGAGTCTATGAGTTTGTCATTTTCTTTTTATAAGAGCTTCAGTGCTATCAGAAAATCCATTCCACGTCAAAGTTCTTAGAATCATTATGACTGCCATAACGGTCAAGTTCAGCAGCTTCTTAAGCACTTGCCTTAGTAGGTACTTCATCATAGTCATTAACAGCGGTAATTTGAATGAGTTGTTACTACATGCCATATGTTACCATATATAATTTCAGCACTGTGTTCAGACCCAAGAACATGAAGAAATCAATTTTCAAATGCCATTTTGGAGCATCTGTTACCTGAGACCACTCATGGAATCAATTTCTATATCAGTCAGGGTCCATGCAGGAGACAGAAACCGTATCAGTTATTTGAACTGAAGAAATTTAATATTTAAAAATTAGTTCAGTATAAACTTGTTAACTAAGGCAAGAATAAGACACTGAGTTATCATTCAGTAAACTTTGAAACAAATACTGTTAGCAAATATTTCATTATATTACTGATAGTAAATATTTTCAGCTTTGCTACCATATGATGTCAACTGAACTCTTCTGTTACAGAACAAAAGCAGCCACAAACATACAGACACGAAGTTTCCTATCACTGCATTAAGATATTACGGAAGTAACACAGGAAGCAGCTACATGCCTTGGCCCGAGGAAACAAAGGAAAGAGGTTGGGATTTATTTAAACTTAGAGGCCTAAAGGGAAGACCTTGTGTAGCTGAAACTGAGACTTCTGAGGAGAGGGTGCCAGCTGTGCTAGTGCCGCTGAGGTTGTAGAATTGTGAACTGCCCACCGCTCTCCTTGCTCACTGCCTAGAGAGTGCCTATTTATCAACACAGGGGAAATGCAATAGAGTTTAATTTACACAGAACCAGCTCAATGGGAATTTCATTATTTCACAAATCCGTCTTTCTGAAAACTTGGAGACTGGAGCTTTTAAGGATCATTTGATGGGTAGGAAGCCGGTGACTTGGGAGTGCTGATTGGTAGGGTTGGAGATAAAATCATAGGGAGCTGAAGCATGCCTCTTGCTCAGAGTCAGTTCCTGAGTGGCGGCCACAAGACCAGGTGAGCCAGTTTGTCAATCTGCATGGTGTCAGATTATCAACTGAGTACAAGGTCTGCAATAATATCTCAAGCACTGATCTTAAGTTTTATGACAGTGCTGTTATCCCTAAAAGCAATCTAGGGAGGTTCAGAATCTTGCAGCCTCTGACTATATGACTCCAAACTGTAATTTCTAATCTTGTGGCAAATTTGTTAGTCCTGTAAAGACAATGCAGTCTCCAGGCAGGAAAGATGTTTGTTTTGGGAAAGCGCTATTATCTTTGCTTCAAAGGTAAACTATAAACTAAGTTTCTCCCAAAATAAGTTTGGCCCATCATCAATGAACAAGGACAGCATGGAGGTAAGAAGCAAGATGGAGTCGCCCAGGTCAGATCTCTTTCACTGTAATACTTGACTCAGTTATAACTTTTGCAAAGGCAGTTTCAGGATAAGCCAACTCTGCAAGGGTTGAAAAAACAAAAACAACAAAGGACTTCAGCTGTTGTTGTGGGAAAGTGTTGCTGCAGATGTGAAGTACTGAACAGTAGGAAGAACATGCAAAACAAACAGGACGAAGAAAATTCCTTCTCCCTTTTCCAGCCTTGCCATCTTCCTGTAGTGTCCCCTTTCGGTAGAACCTAGCAGGCGCCAGCTGACCATGCCGATACGTAGTTTACAAAGTCCTAGCCCCAGCATCACAACATGGAGTTTAGAAATGTGGGCTTGGAGCTGAGAAATAAGAGCTTTATAACTGGCACACGCTGGTTCATGAGCTTCACTAAGCTACCCAAAAACTCAGCAAATAAAAACAAGTCAAGAATGAACCTGCCCAACTTTTTCATGAACTCTGATTAGTGAATAGCCCTATTAAGTAGTTTTTATGAACTGTTCGCTTCAGCATAGTTCATTTTTGACACACCTGTGTCCTAAAAGGGCATTGGAACTATAGTCTCCTTTCTTGCCAGTTTGAAAGAAAATCACTATAACTAATCAGTAAAAGCCATGGTCCCGTTTGGGCCACTTTTGAAAGAGAAAACGCCACCAAGGCTGAGGCAGGTTCTCCTAGTATTATTATTACCACTTCTGGGCATACACAGATGGTTCCGTAATCTCTTCAAAGTCTCCTGGGAAATTAAAAGGAATACTAAATTAATTTAGCATTTTAAATAAATTAGTAATGTTTTTTAATGAAATTCTTCATTGCTGTGGGTGGCAGAAATGGACTTGAGATGGAAGAGATGATAATTAGTCCGCTCTTTTATTTAAGGAACCTGGTCCCTGGTCAGAAGGACCACACATTCTTTGCCCTTGGATGATCTCCACTATGAATAATTACACGGATTCTGAGAAATAAAAGAAAATACAGCACACTCCAGGTTAACATGCCATCGTTGGAGGGCTCATGAAATATTCCAGGTTCCAGTTTCCCCAGGATGTTTGCACCAAACAACACAGTGGGCCACATAATATCTGGAATTTTTTTTTCCTGTTTTTACCATCCTAAGCCTTTGAAAAACAAAGAAACAAAAACCTTTGCAAAACTATATTGCCTTGTTCAGAAACTGACTAGTGCTGTTCAATTCTTGATCATTTCCCTATACACTGCATGGCTGTGAAATTTTCTCTTATTCAATATGGCTTCCTCTGTCAAAAAGCATGTACCGTGGGTGACTGCTTGGTGCCCAGAGGTTACCAATGATAAAATGTTTACAACATGGTTAGGAGAGCAGAATGGAAATACATGAAACACTGGATTTAACAGAATGTTAAAGGAGATAAATTCTTTCTCGGAATCCTAGCTAATAGACTTATTCCTGGAACGGAAGACTAGACCTCATCACCCCAAAAGATGACTATCGGTGACCCAAATATGCTACGCCAAAACAGTGCTCTCAAAATATTTTGTTCTGATTGTTTTGAGAAACTGCAAACACAGGAGAAGCTCTGAAAAGAGAGTGGAATTTTCCCTTTGGTAAGGGAAATTTATCCTTATAAAGGCAATCTCCATTTGTAAGGGTATCGATCTCTGTACCGAGAAGAGAAGGAGGACTTTAAATTACTAGAAACTATATCAATAGAGAAAGCACCAACAAAAATCTGTGTAACACACCTTACCCTTGTTTACCAAGCTTTTCCGGATCATCTCATTACAGCCTCCCCCAATATCCTTTGTTTCAGCTGAAGACAGGATTTCAGCCTGAACTCAAAGCCACTTCTTGAAGACTGACTTATTTTCCCTGCATATCGCCCATGTATAAATGAGGTATACACACTCTAATGGGCTTTTTTCTTGTTAATCTCTCTTTCGTTACAGGAGCTCATTCCAACTAAGAACTCAGAAGGGTAGAGAGAAAATTATTTTTGTCTTCCCCACACTAACAAAGAGAGAGAAAAAAAAGCAGTCACAAGCTGAAGTGTGTAGCCCAAGGTTTCCAGTGAACAATAGAACATATAATCTGTCACAGGAATCACTTTTTCATGTTTTTTAAATTAATTTTTAAAAAATAGAGTTTAGACTGGGCCTTGAAGAATAAGTAGGATCTAATTCAAGAGAAGTTGGGCTAAGAAAACAGCTGAGCAAAAGCACAGAAGCACAACTAAAAATTCTGACCTAGGCGAGGCAAGGCCTAGCGATTGGATAGAACTGTTTGCGGCGGAATGTAGCTGAGTCACGGCACGAAAGTATGTTACAAGCAACGAGTCCACGTGGGGCCGCAGCAACCTCAGTTCTTGCCTCCTCGGAAGAAAGAATTCAACTGAGGGGTTTAAGGCAGAAGGAGAGACTGAGGCAAATTTAACGGCAGGAGCGAAAGTTTATTAAAAAGCTTTAGAGGAGGAATGAAAGGAAGTGAAGTACACTTAGAAGAGGCCCAGGCAGGTGACTTGAGAGAGTCACGTGCACTGACCTTTTTATTTGGGGTTTTCTATGTTGGCATAGTTCTGGGGTCTGGCATCCCTTTTCCCCTGATTCTTCCCTTGGGGCGGGCTGTCTGCATGCACAGTGGCCTGCCAGCACTTGGGAGGTGAGCATGCGCAGTGTGTTTACTGGAGTTGTACCCGGGCTCACTTCAGGTGTTCTCCTTACCTGTCAAATGTCCCTAGAAGTTCATCTACCAGCTAAACTCCACCATCTTGCTTCTTAGTGTGCATGCTTGGGCCCACTCACCCAGCACCTGAGATCTTATTGGGACGCTACTGATTGCCAGTTTCAGGTGTTTCTATCTATTGGGAGGCTGCCCTTCCCTGGCACCAGCTGTGACCAGTTATTAATTTAAAGAGGAACTGTGACAACTGCCCAACTGTATGAAATAAGGTTCATAACAATTCATGAAAGAGTTTGAAGTATTATTTATGTAGGGCCAAAAAAGTCCCCCCCGCCCACCTCTGAAGGCTCCAGGCTGCTGAAATGGACCAACTGACAGTTAACAGGAGAAAAGGCATACAAATGTACTAATATGCATAAGCAAAAAGCCACACAAAATGAGACTCAAAGAAGGGACAGATCGTTGAGTTTTAAACATTCTCTTCATAGTGGAGAGGGAAATAAGGGATGTAGGCAATTGTGATGAGTATTTAATGATTTTCAGGGGAAATGAATGGGCCCGAAAAGAAGACAATTGTTTGTAAATGATTCTCTTAGAAACCTGAATGGAACCTACAAATTACAGAATGAGGAGGGACAGAACTGCATTGCAAACAAAGGTTGTCTTACCATACAGATAAAGTCTCTTGGTTAATCTCTCAGAGCTGCCTTCAGAGAAGTACAGATTAAATCTGTCTGGGCATGGTAATGACTAGTTAATCTTTCCAGGATTTTTATGAGATTCTTAAGGAGGGTGTTTAAGACAATTGCATTTCTTTTGGATAAAATCTCCTCCATCAAATAGGGAAATTCCAGGGAAAGAGCCTCTCCCTGGCAGGGAGAGGAAAGGAGAAGGTTACGAAGTCCATGGTTCTGAGGCAGCTTCTAAGGTCTTTCCATTTCTTTTAATTCAAAGTGCCCTGCATGCCAAAGCACCATACTTTTGTATCATTTGCTGAGCTCCAATGTTAGTAAAGCATGAACTTGAAGTGGAATTTCAAGGAGGCAGAGTCAGCCAAGCTGAAAGAGAGCTTTGGCAAGACTGATCATGGATGTAAAAAGATCAATAATCAGTGGCAAGAGGGCAGGCTTTGTAAGGGATACCACATAGGAGTCTAGTGTAGTGGCCCAAGCATGGGTAGGTAATAGTCCTATAAGAGCAGCCATCAGAATAAAAAGGGAGACTTTGTGAATTGAGAAACTGAGGTCACAATGGAAATGACACACCTATAGTTGATGATTTGAATAGCATCTTTCTCAACATCATGGATCCCCTTATTGTTCATCAAGCTCTGGCATGTTCCTTCCCAGCCTTACATGTGGATGGTGTCAGGATCTAAAGATAGTGCCACGCCCCTGGAGGAGGAGGAGGAACTCTTTTGAGTGTTCCACTGTTCATGCTGATCCATAGCTTTCAGCATTTTTTTTTTCATTACGTTCTTATACTGTAAGAATTTTTGATTTTTTGTATATTATGATGTTTTGACATCGTAAAACAAAACAAACCCTTTTGGATGACAAGAGACTGCTTTTTTTTCTGGGCTAACCAACTCTTAGGGATAACAAAGGACCCCACTGGGAGTATGTCTTTGATAAACAAACTAAGCATTTCAGACTAATGTCTTCTCTATCTGGCCCATACCCTCTAGGAGGCAACATTCCTCTGTCTTAATTATGCCAGGGCCAAGTACTAGGTAACAAGGGACTACTCCTGTAGTTTAGAGCCCACTGAAATTATTCAAAGGAGCCAATCCTAAACTGTTGGCTCTGCATTGCCCTGCCTTTCTCTTGGAAACCAAAGGCTGTGGCCTAAGGACTCCCATTGCTCCTATTGTCTGACTCTTTACCACCCTGGTGTCTTTCCCACGTGGCTTTATGTGGCATATCATACTGCTCGTCTCTAGGACCTGTGAGCGTAATAAAAAAGAATTCCCCCCGAGCTTCTCCTGTCTCTCTGTGGCTGACTCTAACTGACCATATCATAAAATAATACAAAACCGTTCCCCCACCAAGTGCATATACAGACCTAGCATTCCTAAAATCTTCCTCTCTTTCTCCTAAACTGAGAAAATGAATGTAACTCCTGCTTTATAATTTGATGGGGGGAAAAGGCGGATCTGAAATCACGTCTGCCCACTTCATGCTTTCTTCTGAAGCCCCCATCTCATTCAGAATCTTTGGCTCCTTTCACCACAGAACATGCTCTTGCTTTATGTGACTCCTCTAGGCACTGCGCCTGTAGCTCCTCTAAATCATCTCTACAGATTATATAGATATTCCATGTTTTGGTTTTGTCTTGGTCTTAAGCAGTTTGGATATATAAGGCTGCATGATAGATATTTATACTATATCACTATAAACTTGTTTTATTATATTTTTATCTCATTACTTGAAATCTAAAATCTCCAAACACAAGGATTCCAAGCACCACATCCAACACAGTATTGCCACTTTTGCATCTCAATAAAACTTAACAAATGAGCTCATCTTTTGCATGTTTATATTCCTTGCTAAGGAGCTGGAGATACAGATATAGATGTCTTGATAAGAAACTCTGAAATCTCTGAACTTTAAAAGCCATGGACTTTGCTAACAGTTGAGGGAGATTTCAAAAAAAGGGTTATCCCTTTACTATATGCTGAGATAAATTGTATATACACATAAAGTCCCTGGCTTTGAAATATCATATCTATAAACAGCTCTAAGATTCCCTTGAAAAACAACTTGAAAGTCAAACAGAGTCCAGTATGAGAAAAATTTCACTCATTTTTTTTAAACAAAATGTCACTTGTTCTTTAGCACAGTAATATCCAAACAGTAGTTTATAATATAGTAAACTGTCATAGGACAAAATCTCAGATTCTTCACATTTAATAGCCATTATCTTTTCCTGTTTGTTTCACCTGGCACAGATTTCTGTGAATTTTCTTTTGGGTCCTCTAATATTATTTCACATGTCTCTTTCCCTGTTATTCTTTAACTTGTCTTATTCCTCATGTCCCCTGCCTCTCCAAACTGCCTACTAAACACACCTAATTTCTCAATTTCTGTGTATTTAGCTGCTAAATTTTGTTGTTACTACCTGTGATGATTGTTTAGACAAACTGAACATATTAATTCAGTCTGGCTATTAATATAAAAGAAACTAAAAGTTTTACTAACTTTATTTATTCACCAAACCCTCTCATCTTTAAAGAATGTGTGTATAAGGGCCAAGTTAGATACTCCTCTGTCTCAAATAAAAACAAGAAAAAAAAAGACTTGAAATATCTTTGATAATCAGACACTTATCAGAAATAATAAGTATAAAATAAAATTAGATGAAGTACATAAAAAATGTTTAATTTTTATCAAAAGGTGTGCATGTGTGTGTCATTTTATATCATAAAAACACACACACACAAAAAAAACAGTTAAAATATCTTGGATATAATGAAGTATGTTTAAGAATAAATAATTTGTTGGAAAAAAAAAATCCTGTCCTTTAAAGATTTTTCCTAAGCACCTCCAGGTGAATGGCCTTGTGGAAGATACCCAAAGTAAAATTTAGTTTCTACCCTAAGGAAGCTGACAATTCAGTTAGAGAAAAAAAAAAAGCAGAATAAAAATTAAATTGAATATGAAAATATATTACATGGTACATGTTTTTTGACTCAGATATGCTACTTCTCAGATATTAACCTAGATAAAAAAGTTATGGATATAACTACATGGATTGATAAAATAATTTTTGGAATTACTAAACTTAGAAAAACAATGAAAGAATTAATTTTAAAGAGTAATCACATACAATAGACTGGCATGTATTCATTAAGGTGATGTAGAAAATACTATTTAATAGCATGGAGAAAAGTTTGTGGTATATTGGGGAAAATCAGGCTAAAAACTAGTAAGCTTGATCTGATCCCTTTGGTGTCAAAAAATAGATACAAAAGATCACATATTAAATTCACAGTTAGCATCACATTTCATAGTGAATATCAGAAACAAAACAGGGATGTCTGCTATTGTTATTTCTATTCAACATGGTGTTAGTGATCCTAGCCAGGGAAAATCAGCTACAAAATTAAATAAAAAGAATCCACATTGCAAAGGAAGTAGTAAAACTATCTCTATTTTCAGATGACATGATCTTATATATAGAAAATCATCAAGGAATCTACTAAAAACTATTAAAACTAGTCAATGAGTTCAGCAAGTTTGGAAGATACCACATAAAAATACAAATATTAATTGTATTTCTATATAGTAGTAATGAATAAGTCAAAAATAAAATGAAGAAAATAATCTGACTTAAAACTACATCAAAAAATAAAATACAAATAACCTTAACAAAGGAAGGGTAAAACTCATGTACTAAAAACCACAAAACATTATTGAAACAAATTAAAGACATAAATCAATAGAAAAACATTTCATGTTCATGGCTCTGAACATTTAATATTGTTACAATGGCAATAATCTCAAAACTGATCTACAGATTCAATGCAATTTCTGTAAAAATACCAGCTGACTTCTTTGCAGAAATTGAAAACTAATTCTAAAATACATATGGAAAGTAAAGGGTTGCAGAATAGCCAAAACACTCAAACAAAATTGGAGGACTCATACTTCCCAATTTCAAAACTTACAAAGCTACAGTAATTAAGACAGTGTGTTACCACCATAGGTGGAATAGGATTTAAAATCCTGAAATAAGTCCTGATATTTATGGCCAATTGATTTTCCAAAAAATATGCCAAGAGTTAGACCCCTTCCTCACACCATACACAACAATTAATTAAAAACGGATCCAAGAAAGACCTAAATGTAAGAGCCTAAATTATAAAGCTCTTAGAGGAAATTATAGGTGTAAATCTTTATGATCTTGGGTGAGACAATAATTCCATAGATAGATGTGATACCAAAAGCACAAGCAACAATAACAAAATAAATAAATTGCACATCTACTCTTTGATTTTTTTGTTTTCTGTTGTTCTCTCTGTTTCCTTTTCTTATCTTCCTATGTATTTTTTAACAGGTTTTAGAATTTTATTTTTTTGGTTTTAGTTGCACTGAGTTGAAAGAATAGGGAAAAATACAGCTACTGCATCTTCCCAGAAGCAGAAGTTCTATATATAAGTTTTATTGGGACATTTTTTAAAAGTACCCGAGGTTTTAAAATTTTTTCTAAGGCTCTACTGTAAGCCAGAAATTCTTCCTCACCTTTGGCTACTACTGCACATTTTTGTTCTTACTTTTGGATAGAAGGTCTCTTCTCACTTAGAATTATCTGATAGGGGTCTGCATATTCCACCACATGTCTTAGAGCTGTGGTTTTCTGTCACACTAGAAAAATTCCGTACTCTTACAGGTAATAGAAGCTGTTACCACAGTGATTCTCAAAGTATGTGTTTCTGGGTGGGGACTGGAAAGTGTCTTCATGCCACACACCACAAATAGTGCTTTTTATTGATTTTTATTTATTTTTTTTTTGTGACAGCATCTTGCTCTGTTACCTAGGCTGGAGTACAGTTGCAAAATTAAGGCTCACTGTAGCCTCAATCTCTTGGGCTCAAGCAATCCTCCCAGCTCAACCTCTAAATATAAAAGCCTAAACAATAAAGCTCTTAGAGGCTCATGACAATAGACATAAACCACCGTGCCCAGCTTATTTTTGTATTTTTTGCAAAACATGGGTTTCGTCATATTGCTCAGGATGGTCTCGAACTCCTGGACTCAAGCAATCCACCTGCCTCAGCCAACCAAAATGCTGGGATTACAGATGTGAGCCACTGCACACAGCCAATAGCGCTTTTTAAAATGAGCCTCTGTATAGTTGGACAAACCCTTTTGTCTGACCATAATCACATCCTAGGATGTTGGCATAGGCCCTGATTAAGATGCACTATAAGTTCTTGCCTCTTGGAAGAACGTGGTGGCCCATGTCTATTGTCATGAGGTCATGCCCATCAACTTCCTTTGGCCATTGCCTTATATTGAAGGGTCAGGTTATATTGAAGAACCTAAAGCACAAGTTTAAGTTTGGTGTGGAGAGGAAGGAAGGTTGATGATGGCTTCGTGATGGGCAAGTTGAGTCTGGATTTGGTTCAAAGGCATCTAACCTTGGTTAAGATTCCTAGGCCCTGAGAGTTGCATGGGAACGTGCAACAGCACCCGTGGACTTTTAAGGATCATGGCCTCCTTAACAGTAACCAGAATGAAGCCCACAACCCAGACGAGTCTACTTGGCTAAAAATTCCTTGCATGATATTTGTAATAGGGAAGGGGTCCCAATAATAACTCAGACGGAATTTGCCACCCTATCGGTGGTATTGAAACTTGGAGTCAAATATAATTTTATTTAAAGAAAATAAAGTAAAATGTGTCTTGCCCACTTAGCTTTGTAAAATACAATCGAAACCCCTTATAATAGTTTTAAAAACTTTTTTGTTTACCTAAATCTAGCAAGTCAAAAGAAACTCTTGATTCCAGAACAATTATACTTATCCCTTTCTTTTTATGTTCTTATTTGTTTGTTTAATTCTAGATCATTATAGTCTTTCATAATAACTATACGCTTATCATTTTAAAAAAAAGCATCTAGCTTAAGTCAGCTTTTTTTTTTTTTTACAGAGGTAGCATTATACATGGAATGACATTAGCCTGGGCCCCAGTATTCAAAGAAACTTTATCAAAGGAAACACGAGATTCAAGTGTGATGTTTCCTTTGCCTTGCACTGGAATGTCATCGTGACTTTAAAGATAAAAATTCCTCCTCTCATACACTCTATTCCCTCTGTGGTTTAGGAAATACAGACAAGTTGAATCTACTTTTATAGTTTCACAAAAATAGTTAACATTATTTGCTCTACCTAACATTTCTGGCATACCATGTATTCTTCCTACGGTGGCATTTTCTATTGCTTTTTACAGTGTCCTCCTGAGACCTTCGTCCTCCTCTTCCTCTTAAACTGCTTTTTAAGCTATTCTTGCTTGCATTTTCTCCAATTATTTTCTGTTTTTAATTTAGAAAACTGTTGGATGCCTAATAGATACCATACATGTACTCTTGACTTTCAGATCTTTATCTCCAGGGTAAGTCTGTCTCTTTAATGTGAAACCTGTATAACTTCACCTACTACACACGGGAATCTTCCCTAGGATATGTATGTCAGAAGTCAGCAAGTTCTGAAGGTAATTCTTCAAGGAAGCCAGCAGCTTAAGCAACACCTGGGGATTTCCTAGACATTCAAGTTATAGAGCCCCACCCCACACCTAGAGAGTCCGAAACTCTAGGGGTGGTAGCCGTCAATCTGTCTATTAATAAGATTTCCAGGTGATTCTGAGCCGCACTAAAGCTTGAGAACAACTGTTCTAAAGCAATGGTTCTCAAAACTTTGCTGCATATGAGAATCACTGAGGGGGTACATCTGTGCATGCGTATGTTATGAATGAAATGTTTGTATCACCCAAAATTAACATGTTGAAGCCTCAACCCCCAATGCAATCGTATTTGGAGGTGGCCTCTGAGAAGTCATTACATTTAGATGATGTCTCAAGGGTAGAGACCCCATGATGGGATTAGCGTCCTTATCAGAAGAGAGACCAGAGCTCTCTCTGTGTGTGTCATATGAGGACACAGAAAGAAGGGAGCTGTCTACCATCTAGGAAGTGAATCTTTTAGCACTTTGAATTCACCAGGAACTGAATCTTCTAGCACCTTGATGTTAGACTTCCCAGCCTCCAGAATTGTAAGAAATAATATATATTGTTTAAGCCACCTAGTGTATGGCATTTTGTTATAGTGGTCTGAGCAGACTAACAGAGTGTGTTAGTCTGATATGTATGTGTATACGGAGACACATACATTAATCTACAGAAAAATACATATATAGCAATCTTTGGTCTATCCTCAGAGATGCCAATTTAATTTGAACTCCACAAACACTGGCTTTTCTTGGTACTTGGAAAGCTTGGGGCCAGGTCTCAGAACTCCTAGGTTTTCTTAATGTAAGGAGGAGATGTGTTCTGAAACTCACAGATTCTTACTGTCCCCCAGAGCAGTACATCACTGTTCATCGCTGCCCCTTATCCTTTACTTTTTTATTTTGGAGGAAGGATGGCTGGGATAAAAAGAATATGGACTTTGAAACCAGGGTCCCAAACCCTGCTTACATCTCTTGCAAGCTCTACCACTTGCTGGCCTTGTGAGCCTGAACAAGTCACGGAGCCCTCCTTAACCTCCACAGCTCATCTAATAAAAGAAAAGAAAAAGAAACAAGAAGAGATAATACCTACACTCTGGGTAAGGCTAGAATTCATTTTAATTAAATTAGAATGAGATATAAAATCTTGGCATGGCACATATAGTTAAGCAAATGCCAGTTATCTTTTTAAATAAATAGTCATTTCTCTCAAAGATCATATTGTAAACTTAAAGGTTTCCCCCAAATTTATAATAACAACAAAATAAAACAAGGTAGCCTATGCCATTTCTGATATGTGCGTATCGAAACAAAAGAACACAAGGCATTTTTTTCTTTTAGAGAATATGCTCTCCTCAGTGACACAACATACAGAATATCTTTATATTCACTAATGCATGATGTTAATCTCAACACCCTAATTACAAAATATCAAGTGAAACAAAACCTAAGGTGATATTTTTTATAAAGACTTTTAATAAAGAATCTGAGATATGTTGTAAAAACAAAACAAACATTATGCTCTAAGATAGTCTTGCTCTCTTGGTGAATGATCCCAAGAAATTAAACCTTGTGTTCATATTTCCCCTGAGCTAAGGAAAATTTTGAGTTGTGTTCTCTTTCATTTTGTCTTCTCACTTTGCCTCCTCAGAAATGGAGGAGACATGAGGGAGGAGAGGTGTGAGACTCATGTTGAGTTTTCTTTTGTAAATTTTTAACAATCAGCTTCTTTCAGGTATAATTTACATACTGTAAGATTCATATTATATGATTCACCAGTTTTAAATGAGCAATTTGATGAGTTTGGATAAATGTCCCTAATTGTATAAATACCATACAAACTGGACTGGTACAGTAGCTCATGCCTATAATCCTAGCATTTTGGGAGGCTAAGACAGGAGGATCACTTGAGAACAGGAGTTTGAGATCAGCCTGTAAAACACAGAGACCCCATCTTTATTAAAAAATTTTAAAGTTAGCTGGGTGTGGTGGTACATGCCTGTAGTCCCGGCTGCCTAGCTGGCTGAGGCAGGAGGATCACAGGAGCCCAGAAGTTCAAGGTTAGAGTGAGCTGTGATCATGCCGCTGTACTCTAGCCTAGGCAACAGAGTAATACCCTGTTTAAAAAAAAAATCACACAGTCATGAGACAGAATATTTCCACTACATAAAAAGCCCTTCCTTCACCTTCCAAGTTAAACCTCTCCCCCAAACTCCAGAACTCAAAACCCTAGATCTGTTTTCTAATACTAAATTATTGCCTTTTCTAGAATTTCATATAAATAGAATCACAGAGTCTTTGTTTGGCTTTTACTAGCATAATGCTGTTGAGGACATTTGGTTTGTCTTCAGGTCTGGGCGATCATGGGTGAAGTTTCTATGCATATTCCTGTACAATTTATTATGAAGACATATGTTTCTATTTCTTTGGACACATAGGAGTGGGATTATTGTATCACATGGTGGATACATGTTTAACTTTATAAGAAACTGCCAAACTGCTTGCCAAAGTGGCTATGTCATTTTGATTCTCACCAGCAATATATGAGAATTTCAGTTATTCCCTACCATCACCAACACTTGGTATTATCAGCATCTTCTATTTCAGTCATTGTACTGTTCCTGTATAGTATCTAGTTGTGGTTTTATTTTATATTTTTCTGATGATTAACAATTTATTTATGAGATATGATCTCTCTCCCTTTACTTAGATTTTTAAAAATATTTTTCAGGCATGCATTACAGTTTAAAGCATATAGGACTGGTATATTTTGTAAATTCACCCCAAAGTATTTATTATTTTATACTATATTACATGATACTATTTTATGTCTCAATTTCCAATTGTTTATTGCTCATAGATTGAAATACAATTTATTTTTGTGTATAGACCAGATATCTATCTTGCAACTTTGCTAAATTTGTATTAGCCACTAATAGTATAGGATTTTTCCTTATGGTTTTCTGTATAAACAACCATGTAGTCCGAAAATAAAGGCAGCTTTGCTTTTTCTTCTCAAAGCCACACCTAAATCTCCTGTGAGCACTTACATAATAGCTTCATTTAGCAACTCTTAAGTTATATCAGATTTTAGACAACCTTTTTTCACATTTCTTTCACTCAAAATTAACTAAATATACACTAAAAAGTGATATTTTGACATTATACACTAAAAGATTTCTCTGACATGACAATTTCTAGTCAAGGAAATTACATCCCAAATTTGTATCAACTCCAAATGTTTTGCTTGGATACATCCATATACATATACATGTTTTGCTTTTCATATGCACACAAAGTGAGAGGGATGGAAAGGGACTGAATATCTTCTGCTACTCTTGTCTGTACAAATTGGGCATGTGCTATTTTCACTTGTTTTTAAGTATGTAATCTTTATTTTGCCCTAACGATAGTTTTCTATGCTATAACTTTCCAAAATGTAGTTTGCAAAATAAGCATGAGCGCCAAAGTATTGCAAACTGTTTGCTTCCTATCTTTTCCTGTTCCCACGAGCAATCGCCTAGCAATGTGGTCATCTTGGTAACAGCAGTTACTTCCTTTAACAGAAGTTGAATCCAGTTTTCAGTTTTTCCAATACTGATAGAGCTGACCTCATCACCCATCACTACCAGCTACGCAGAGCCCCCTCGTCAGAATTCTTAGTTTCAGTACTATGGTCCTCTCCTTCCAGCTTCTAGGTTTTACAATTTCCAACTTTCATTCTTTGTTCCCTCTGTCCTAACAATGGTGGCTGCTTCCTGCAGCTGCTACCTCCACGCACCTTCATGTTCTCTCCTTTTTTTTTTTTTGCCTTTTTACTTTACATAAGTAATATATTTAGACATAGTTAATAATTCCATAAGTTAAATCATTTCTCTTAAAACATAATGTGCTTTTTATTTTTGATGGACTCTGATAAATAACTTCATATTAGGACACAGTCATTGAGGGTTAATTCATTTCTTTGGCTTGCCTGAATGTCGAGCTACTTGTCAATGAGAAATGGATTAATCATGCACTGGCTTATGATTCATCAAGTATCACTCAGGATTGATTGTGGTGAAATGCCAACTGACACAGGTCCTGGGGAGACCAAGCAGCTGCTGCTCTTCCGCATTATGGGAATAAAGATGACGACAAAGACCACAGTGTGAAAGTGGATTCTCTACGTGCACTGAAACACTCACAGAGACAAAAAAGAGGAACACTGCGAATGGATTCTAAGAGTCATGGACCAAGCAGGCTGCAAAAGAATTCAGAAAAGAGTCAAATGTATTGAGGAAGCACTTACGAGTATTCTTGCATTTAATGTGTTAGCTGGAAATGGTTCTGACAGTTTGCTTTGGTTGAGCGACACTTGGATTCTTTGATACTCTACACTTAATGAGATTAAGATGCTACAACATCCCTAGTAAAATGTGGAAGAGCAGATCTAAAGGCTTAGGAAGGTAAGAACCGTGGGGTAGATTTATCATGTGTGGCATCCATTCCCTCCTCCCAACACTCTTCACCCAGCTACATTCACTGAAGACCTCGAAGGATATTCCATTTATATTGGTGAGGACAAAACCAAAATCTTGAAAAAGCTCTCTGGCTGCTGTCCTCTGTAAGCTACCTATGAAAGTGGGAGATGTTGTCATTAAAATGGACTTCCTGATTTCAGGTGGATCCTGCAGTTGCAGATTTGCAGAGGCCAGGTGGCATATCAGAACGTAACTGACAAAGACGATGCGGACACATTGCCAGTTTATTCCTTCTGTCCACCATGATAGAAGGAATAAATTGGTAATGTGTTCACATCACCCTTGTGACCATAACAGGCAGAAGGAATAAACTGGTAACTGGTATATTTTTACTGCCATATTATATCACCTACAGCTATTAATTACAGCATATCTAGGAATGAAATACATAGACAGCTTAATAAAAGTGTTACTTGATCTATAATAAGAAAAATTTCAGGTCTGCTAGAAACCAAATGTTAGTTGACACGATGTATTGTCACAGCCTCTCCCCTAGTTTTCATATGTAAGCCTAGAACCCCTGAATTGAAGGGGAGAGGTTAGGTTTATTTGAAGGTAGAGCCTGATACCCTGCCACACATATATGCTATAAACTTTCCTTCAAGCCTTCTTCAATGGGGCCTATAGGCATTGATTAGTTTGATTGTGCTATGGGAAAAAAAGAAGAAAACAGATCTTTTGGGAAGTATCAGGCACTGGCTCTTAACTTCTAGGAAACCTAAGTACCATTTAGTCCACCAGTCATATTAGAGGCTTAAAGCTGCCAGGTCATCAGTGAGTTAAAAGTGGTGTGCTGCAGAAATATCTAAGTTGGAGATATAAATTTGGATATATATATATATATATATATGTGTATGTATACATATACATACATTATATGAATATTATATGTACATTATATAAACTTAGCCAAAGCAGTAAGGCAAAAGAAAGAAAGTTATAAGAATCAGAAAGGACGTGCACATAGATACTTTCAATACCCTGAGAAGGTATTATTGCCTACATGGATAATCTAAACTAATCAACAGAATAGAAGCAACAGTATATATTGTGTATATATATATCCCAGTGGCTCTAAATATTACCTATATACTGATGGTATTTGGAGCCATGATATTGGATGACATCACCAAAAAGTAATTCAGATAAAGAAAAGAAGTTCAAGCATTAAGCACGGAGACATTTCAAATTTTAGGTATTGATGATATGAGAAGGAACTGTAAAAAGAGATTGAGAGGCAAGGGCCAGAAATACAGTAGGGATAACAGGTGAGGGCGATGTCCTGGAAGCCATGGGAAGAAAAGTGTTTCTAAAGGGAGAATAAGCAGCTGTGTGTCCAATGTGGCTGATGAGGCAAGTCAGAAAAGGGCCAAGAAATGATAACTGGATTTTAGCAAAGTGGTGACCAGGAGTAAAGACATTTCAGAACAGTGACTACAGCAGAAGCCTTATTAGAGTAGGTTCAAAGAAAAGAGAGGATACATTCGAATCAGCAAGTACAGAGAACTTTTTAAAAGGAGTTATGCGATAGAGGAAGAAAGGCAACAGCTAGGAGAAGAAGTGGGGTTGAGAGAAGGCTTTTTGTTGTTATTGTTGTAATATGGGAGACATAATAACATATTTTATTTATGGTAAGGGAAATGTTCCAAATATAAGGGGGGAAAATGATAATGCAGAGAGGAGTACTATTTGACAGTATTTTTGAATAGGAGAAAGGAAATACAATTTAACATACAAATAAAGGATTTACACTTAACTTGCAGCACAGAGAGTTTATCCACAGAAATAGGAGAGATGATAGAAAATATTAGTATAGATTTAGGACATAGGAAATTTTAAAAATCTACAAACAAAATTCTTTGTTCCACTGGGCACTGTGGTATGTGCTTGTAATCCCAGCTACTACAGGGGCTAAGGCAGAAGGATCACTTGAACCCACGAATTTAAGATAAGCCTGGGCAACAGAGACAGACCTCATCCTCTCCTGCCCCCACCTTCAAAAATGTTGGTTCCTTGGAAAGACTTACTAATAAAACACTGGCAAAGTTTCCAACTGAAGAAAAATGACCCTATAATAAGCAAAATTAGGAAAAAAAAAGGGGACATAAATTTTTTAAAGTCTGCAGAGATTTCCAAGATAATAAAAGAAAATCACAACCAATTTTCTGCCAATAAATTTTAAAATAAATTATAGAAAAATATAACAGCGAAATTGTCTATTATAAACAGAATATTAATAGCTCTATAACTGTTTTTAAGAAGTGAATCTGCATTTTTAAGTATTTCCTACTAAGTACACTTATACTTAATGATGAAGTAATTAAATCATTTCCTTTCAGATTAGAAATGAGAGTAAGAAAATAAACTATCACATTTCTATTTATCATTGTACTGGTGAACTTAGCCAAAGCAGTAAGGCAAAAGAAAGAAAGTTATGAGAATCAGAAAGGAAGTGCACAGAAATACTTTCAATACCCTGAGAAGGTACTATCGCCTACATGGATAAGCTAAATAAATCAACAGAACATAAAATTATTAATAAGAAGTTACTGGATTTATAAATATATATACAAAGGTCAATTTCAGTTTTTACAATCAGCAGTTAAAAACATTATTTAAAAAATTATTCTAATAGTAATAAAATTATAAATACTTAGAAATATACAAGACCTGTATGGAGAACATTGTAAAACACTTGAAAGACAGTAAAAACCTAAATAAATAAAAATATACTATATTCATAGTTCCAGAAAATCAATACCATAAACATGTTCTTTGTTTCCAAATTAGTGCATAGTTTTAGTGTAATTTATCAAAATCTCAACAGGTTTGCTTGTATATTTGAGTCGGGGGAAGGTGATTGTGTAGTCATGTATATATAATTGAAATCCAATAGGCAATTCTAACATCATTGTAGAAGTGCAAAGGTATAATACTCAAAATAGTCTTAAAGAAATGAATAATAATTGACAATAGATATTAAGGAAAAGATGATACAAGTTACAACTTTAAAAAATACATTCTAAAGTATTCCATGAGTTTTGTTTTTGTTTTTGTTTTTGTTTTGTTTTGTTTTCACTATGTTGGCCAGGCTGGTCTCAAATTCCTGACTTCGTGATCCACCTGCCTCATCCTCCCAAAGTGCTGGGATTACAGGAATGAGCCACCATGCCCAGCCCCATGAGATTTTTTAAAACAACTCTGTTGAGGTATAATTGAAGTACAGTAAATGATACATACCCGAAGTGCACAATTTGTTAAATTCTGGCATAAGTTTATACTTGTGAAACCAATGCCTTCCAAAAATCTCTTTGTACCCCTTAGTAATGCTTCCTCACCCCATTTTCAGGCAACCACTCAATCTATTTTAGATCACTATCAATTCGTTTTCATTTTTCTAGAATTTTAAATCAATGGAATTGTACTTAATGTTGTCTTTCTGTCTGGCTTTTTTCACTGGAGATTATATATATATATGTAATTTTTTAAATGGAATCCTGCTCTGTAGCCCAGGCTGGAGTGCAATGGCATAATCAGAGGTCACTGAAACCTTGAACTCCTGGAATTAAGCATTCCTCCTGCCTCAGCTTCCTAAGTAGCTAGAACTACAGGTGTGTACCACCACACCCAGTTAATTTTTTAACTTTTTTCAGAGACAGAGTCTCAATATGCTGGCCAAGCTGGTCTTGAACTACTGGCTTCAAGTGTGGATAAAATTATTTAAAACCTATCCACATCATTACAGGTATCAATAATTCTTTCCTTTTTGTTGTTGAGTAGTAGTCCCACATGAGATTTAAAACAATAACCTCCTGAAAATGTGGGAAAGCAAAGACAAGGAGGATGACCTCACATCTTGGCAATTCTTATACCAATGGACCTTCATGAAGTTTCCTATGTTGGCCCTGATTTTGCTACCCTACTTTAGAAAGCTGTGGATTTAATGAACCATATTCTTCTCAAAGAACCTATTGCTGAAAACCTTTCTTCCTTTCTACAAATTTTGATTATTTAACTGAAAAGAGTACACTGCTACAAAATTGTAGCTATGAATGTGTTTTCCCTATGGGACATTTTGGCTTTGCTTTATTCTATTTTTTTTTTTTTAATTTTTTATTGGATTTTAGGTTTTGGGGTACATGAGCAGAGCATGTAAGACAGTTGTGTAGGAACACACATGGCAGTGTGCTTTTCTTTCCTTCTCCCCTTCACCCACATTTGGCATTTCTCCCCAGGCTATCCCTCCCCACATCCCCCTCCCACTGGCCCTCCCCTTTTCCCCCCAATAGACCCCAGTGTTTAGTACTCCCCTTTCTGTGTCCATCTGTTCTCATTTTTCATCACCCACCTATGAGTGAGAATATGCGGTGTTTCATTTTCTGTTCTTGTGTCAGTTTGCTGAGGATGACGTTCTCCAGATTCATCCATGTCCCTACAAACGACACAAACTCATCATTTCTGATTGCTGCATAATATTCCATGGTGTATATGTGCCACATTTTCCCAATCCAGTCTATCATCGATGGGCATTTGGGTTGGTTCCAGGTCTTTGCTATTGTAAACAGTGCTGCAATGAACATTCGTGTACATGTGTCCTTATAGTAGAACGATTTATAGTCTTTTGGATATATACCCAGTAATGGGATTGCTGGGTCAAATGGAATTTCTATTTCTAAGGCCTTGAGGAATCGCCACACTGCCTTCCACAATGGTTGGACTAATTTACACTCCCACCAACAGTGTAAAAGTGTTCCTTTTTCTCCACATCCTCTCCAGCATCTGTTGTCTCCAGATTTTTTAATGATCGCCATTCTAACTGGCGTGAGATGGTATCTCAATGTGGTTTTGATTTGCATCTCTCTGATGACCAGTGACGATGAGCATTTTTTCATATGATTGTTGGCCTCATATATGTCTTCTTTCGTAAAGTATCTGTTCATATCCTTTGCCCACTTTTGAATGGGCTTGTTTGATTTTTTCCTGTAAATCTGCTTGAGTTGTTTGTAAATTCTGGATATCAGCCCTTTGTCAGATGGGTAAACTGCAAAAATTTTTTCCCATTCTGTTGGTTGCCGATCCACTCTAGTGACTGTTTCTTTTGCCGTGCAGAAGCTGTGGAGTTTCATTAGGTCCCATTTGTCTATTTTGGCTTTTGTTGCCAATGCTTTTGGTGTTTTGTTCATGAAGTCCTTGCCTACTCCTATGTCCTGGATAGTTTTGCCTAGATTTCCTTCTAGGGTTTTTATGGTGCCAGGTCTTATGATTAAGTCTTTAATCCATCTGGAGTTAATTTTGGTGTAAGGTGTCAGGAAGGGGTCCAGTTTCTGCTTTCTGCACATGGCTAGCCAGTTTTCCCAACACCATTTGTTAAACAGGGAATCCTTTCCCCCATGCTTGTTTTTGTCAGGTTTATCAAAGATTGTATAGTTGTAGATATGTTGTGTTGCCTCCGGTGCCTCTGTTTTGTTCCATTGGTCTATATCTCTGTTTTGGTACCAGTACCATGCTGTTTTGATTACTGTAGCCTTGTAGTATAGGTTGAAATCTGGTAGTGTGATGCCCCCCGCTGTGTTCTTTTTGCTTAGAATTGACTTGGCTATGCGGGCTCTCTTTTGGTTCCATATGAAGTTCATGGTGGTTTTTTCCAGTTCTGTGAAGAAAGTCAATGGTAGCTTGATGGGGATAGCGTTGATTCTGTAAATTAATTTGGGCAGTATAGCCATTTTCACGATATTAATTCTTCCTAACCATGAACATGGAATGTTTCTCCATCTGTTTGTGTCCTCTCTGATTTCGTTGAGCAGTGGTTTGTAGTTCTCCTTGAAGAGGTCCCTTACGTTCCTTGTGAGTTGTATTCCAAGGTATTTTATTCTTTTTGTAGCAATTGTGAATGGCAGTTCGTTCTTGATTTGGCTTTCTTTAAGTCTGTTATTGGTGTATAGGAATGCTTGTGATTTTTGCACATTGATTTTATATCCTGAGACTTTGCTGAAGTTGCTTATCAGTTTCAGGAGTTTTTGGGCTGAGGTGATGGGGTCTTCTAGGTATACTATCATGTCGTCTGCAAATAGAGACAATTTGGCTTCCACCTTTCCTATTTGAATACCCTTTATTTCTTTTTCTTGCCTGATTGCTATGGCTAGAACTTCCAGAACTATATTGAATAGGAGTGGTGAAAGAGGGCATCCTTGTCTAGTGCCAGATTTCAAAGGGAATGCTTCCAGTTTTTGCCCATTCAGTATGATATTGGCTGTTGGTTTGTCATAAATAGCTTTTATTACTTTGAGATACGTTCCATCGATACCGAGTTTATTGAGGGTTTTTAGCATAAAGGGCTGTTGAATTTTGTCAAATGCCTTCTCTGCATCAATTGAGATAATCATGTGGTTTTTGTTTTTGGTTCTGTTTATGTGATGAATTACGTTTATAGACTTGCGTATGTTGAACCAGCCTTGCATCCCTGGGATGAATACTACTTGATCATGGTGAATAAGTTTTTTGATTTGCTGTTGCATTCGGCTTGCCAATATTTTATTGAAGATTTTTGCATCTATGTTCATCATGGATATTGGCCTGAAGTTTTCTTTTCTTGTTGGGTCTCTGCCGGGTTTTGGTATCAGGATGATGTTGGTCTCGTAAAATGATTTGGGAAGTATTCCCTCTTTTTGGATTGTTTGAAATAGTTTTAGAAGGAATGGTACCAGCTCCTCTTTGTGTGTCTGGTAGAATTCGGCTGTGAATCCGTCGGGACCTGGGCTTTTTTTGTGTGGTAGGCTCTTAATTGCTGCCTCGACTTCTGCTCTTGTTATTGGTCTATTCATAGTTTCAGCTTCCTCCTGGTTTAGGCTTGGGAGGACACAGGAGTCCAGGAATTTATCCATTTCTTCCAGGTTTACTAGTTTATGTGCATAGAGTTGTTTGTAATATTCTCTGATGATGGTTTGAATTTCTGTGGAATCTGTGGTGATTTCCCCTTTATCATTTTTTATTGCATCTATTTGGTTGTTCTCTCTTTTCTTTTTAATCAATCTGGCTAGTGGTCTGTCTATTTTGTTGATCTTTTCAAAAAACCAGCTCTTGGATTTATTGATTTATTGAAGGGTTTTTCGTATCTCAATCTCCTTCAGTTCAGCTCTGATCTTAGTTATTTCTTGTCTTCTGCTGGGTTTTGAGTTTTTTTGATCTTGCTCCTCTAGCTCTTTCAATTTTGACGATAGGGTGTCAATTTTGGATCTCTCCATTCTCCTCATATGGGCACTTATTGCTATATACTTTCCTCTAGAGACTGCTTTAAATGTGTCCCAGAGGTTCTGGCATGTTGTGTCTTCGTTCTCATTGGTTTCGAAGAACTTCTTTATTTCTGCCTTCATTTCATTGTTTACCCAGTCAACATTCAAGAGCCAGTTGTTCAGTTTCCATGAAGCTGTGCGGTTCTGGGTTGGTTTCTGTATTCTGAGTTCTAACTTGATTGCACTATGGTCTGAGAGGCTGTTTGTTATGATTTCAGTTGTTCTGCATTTGTTGAGCAGTGCTTTACTTCCAATTATGTGGTCAATTTTTGAGTAGGTGTGATGTGGTGCTGAGAAGAATGTATATTCTGTGGATTTGGGGTGGAGAGTTCTGTAAATGTCTATCAGGTTTGCTTGCTCCAGGTCTGAGTTCAAGCCCTGGATATCCTTGTTGATTTTCTGTCTGGTTGATCTGTCTAATATTGACAGTGGAGTGTTAAAGTCTCCCACTATTATTGTGTGGGAATCTAAATCTCTTTGTAAGTCATTAAGAACTTGCCTTATGTATCTGGGTGCTCCTGCACTGGGTCCATATATGTTTAGGATCGTTAGCTCTTCTTGTTGTATCGATCCTTTTACCAGTATGTAATGGCCTTCTTTGTCTCTTTTGACCTTTGTTGCTTTAAAGTCTATTTTATCAGAGATGAGAATTGCAACTCCTGCTTTTTTTTGCTCTCCATTTGCTTGGTAAATCTTCCTCCATCCCTTTATTTTGAGCCTTTGTGTATCCTTGCATGTGAGATGGGTTTCCTGGATACAGCACACTGGTGGGTTTTGGCTTTTTATCTAATTTGCCAGTCTGTGTCTTTTGATTGGTGCATTTAGTCCTTTTACATTTAGGGTTAATATTGTTATGTGTGAATTTCATACTGCCATTTTGATGCTAAGTGGCTGTTTTGCCTGTTAGTTGTTGTAGAATCTTCATTATGTTGATGCTCTTTAACTTTTGGTGTGATTTTGGAATGGCTGGTACTGGTTGTTCCTTTCTATGTGTAGTGCCTCTTTTAGGAGCTCTTGTAAAGCAGGCCTGGTGGTGACAAAATCTCTGAGTGCTTGCTTGTTCGCAAAGGATTTTATTTTTCCTTCACTTCTGAAGCTCAGTTTGGCTGGATATGAAATTCTGGGTTGAAAGTTCTTTTCTTTAAGAATGTTGAATATTGGCCCCCACTATCTTCTGGCTTGTAGAGTTTCTGCCGAGAGATCTGCTGTGAGTCTGATGGGCTTCCCTTTGTGGGTAACTCGACCTTTCTCTCTGGCTGCCCTTAGTATTTTCTCCTTTATTTCAACCTTGTTGAATCTGACGATTATGTGCCTTGGGGTTGCTCTTCTTGCAGAATATCTTTGTGGTGTTCTCTGTATTTCCTGCATTTGAGTGTTGGCCTGTCTTGCTAGGTGGGGGAAGTTTTCCTGGATGATGTCCTGAAGAGTATTTTCCAGCTTGGATTCATTCTCTTCGTCCCCTTCTGGTACACCTATCAAACGCAGGTTAGGTCTTTTCACATAGTCCCACATTTCTTGGAGACTTTGTTCATTCCTTTTTGCGCTTTTTTCTCTGATCTTGGTTTCTCGTTTTATTTCATTGAGTTGGTCTTCGACTTCAGATATTCTTTCTTCTGCTTGGTCAATTCGGCTATTGAAACTTGTGCATGCTTCGCGAAGTTCTCGTATTGTGTTTTTCAGCTCCTTTAATTCATTCATATTCCTCTGTAAGTTATCCAATCTTGTTATCATTTCCTCATATCTTTTTTTAAGTTCCTTAGTTTCTTTGCATTGATTTAATACATGTTCTTTTAGCTCACAAAAGTTTCTCATTATCCACCTTCTGAAGTCTAATTCCGTCATTTCGTCACAGTCATTCTCCGTCCAGCTTTGTTCCCTTGCTGGTGAGGAGTTTTGGTCCTTTCTAGGAGGCGAGGTGTTCTGGTTTCGGGTGTTTTCCTCCTTTTTTCACTGGTTTCTTCCCATCTTTGTGGGTTTATCCGCTTGTCATCTGCGTAGTTGCTGACTTTTCTATTAGGTCTCTGAGTGGACACCCAGATTGTTGATGATGAAGTATTTCTGTTACTTGGTTTTCCTTCTACCAGCCTAGCCCCTTCGCTGTACGACTGCTGAGGTCCACTCCAGGCCCTGCTTGTCTGGGGTGCACCTCTAGCAGCTGTGGCACAGTGAGGGATGCTACCCGTTTCTTTTTCTGCTATCTTTGTCCCAGGATGATGCCTGCCAAATGTCAGTCTTTTGGATATAGAGGGGTCAGGGAGCTGCTTGAGGAGACAGTCTGTACTTTTTTGGAGCTCAATTGCTGAGTTGTGATCTCTGTTGTTCATTCAGGGCTGTTAGGCTGCTATGTTTGATTCTGCTGCAACAGAGCTCATTAAAAAAAACCCTTTTTTTCTCAAATGCTCTGTGTTGGGGGGTTCAGGCTTTATTTTTCGATGTCCGATGAGGTGTCCTGCCCAGCTAGAAGGCAGACTAGCCACTGTTTGGCTGCCGAGGCTCCGCCCTGCTGTTGTGTGATTCGCCCTGTTCCTGCAGGCTCTGCTGTGGTCTCCGCCATGCCCTGCGGCGGAGTCTCTTCATTGTAGCATGTTGCCTCAGCAACGGCAGGCTGCATCAGCAGTGGGCGTGTATCTCAGTAGGGACGGGTTGCCTCGGCAACGGCTGGCTGCGTCAGCAGTGGGCGTGTATCTCAGTTGGGGTGGGTTGCCTCGGTAGTGGTGGACGCCCCTCCCCCACAGAGCGTCTCGGACCGTCTGCTCGGGATAGTTTGAAATCGCGGTTTTGTTCGTCCCACTGTGTGTCCCAAACGATCTGTCCCTGCAATCCCCTGGGCTGGCCTACTGTCCAAGTCTTGTTCAGTCTCATGTCCAGCCCTCTCAAGTCTCAGGTTGTCAGTTCAACAGGGCACCTGGACAAGTGCGCCCTGTGGGGATTGCTGGGTAGGGCCGGCCGCTGCTGCCCCAGCTGCCAGCTTTGCCAGGCAGACCTACTTCCTGGCATCTTGTGTCTTTTTTATACTTGGGAGTTTCCGCGTTCTGTGGGCAACAAAGATCAGTCTGGAAATGCAGCTCCGACTCACCGTTTGCGGATTCAACGAGAGCTCCAATCCTGGGTTGTTCTCACAGCGCCATCTTGAGTCCTCCGCTTTATTCTATTTTTATAGATTGTACCCCTGTGCACCAGCTAGCCGATTCGAGATGTTGAAGCCAGTTAAGAGGTTGGGGGTAGGCCAGCTCTTGGTCAAGCTACCACAAGCAAAGTAGTTCAAGGGCAAGTTGACTGATTTTCAGGAAAACAACAAAAGTAGTAAAAATTTCTAATACGTATAATTTAATGTACTCAGGAATAGTAATGATAGTAACTAAAATGCACTTGAATATTTTCTAAATACTCAGCATTGTTAGGAGCTTTACATGTATCGTCTCATTTAATCTTTAAATCCTAATGAGATTGGTGCTATTAATTATTCTTATTTTATACAAAGAAAACTGAGGCATGGAGACAGTAAGGTCAGAGAATAAATGTCATAACAGAGCAAAACCTAGAGACAAAATGACTCTAGAGACATATATGTCTTGATTTGAATTCCAGCCCTGCCACTTAGTAGTGCCTGGTTTCTGTTCTGGTTAAGTAGACAACTGTAAAATAAATTTTATAAACAAACAATACCAGCTCATATGGTTGTTGTATGGCTTCAGTGGTTCAATAAAGTACTTAGCACAAAGTCAGCAATAAACAGTGCTTATAATAATAATTATTATTATTACAATGCCCAAGCAGTAATACCTTCAACCACTATTACCCTGAGTCAATCACTCAAAAGTAAATTGTTTTTAAACCTAATAATCAAAAATGGGCTTGCACCACTCCTAAATATTGGACATTTTAAAAGCATGGGAATTAGTGTTAATTCAAATGCACTTTGATTTTCTACCAAAGGTATTGATTTATACTCTATCGCTAAGTGTGTTTCCTGACAACATATTAAGACAACTCCTAATTTTCTTTAAAACACATCCAAGGAGAAACACACCTAATATTTTAATCCAGTGACAAATGTGTTTGCCACATGGTATTATCTGAGAGTTAACAATTAGACTCCTTGATCAGCAATCCCTGCTTTACTTTGCTTCATTCAGCCAACTCCCATTTCTTTCATTTTCCTCAGCACGTAATGTGATAAACGTTCCCAATGCCACGTGCCTCACAGGGTAACTGTGCGGTTGCCAAAGCACACACACAAAAACTCTCACCAGGCAGAGATGAAAAGGAGTGTAATACAGCAAGGCTGCCTATGACATTCTGGAATTCTTTATGGCTAGGGAAAGCTCAAGAGCTTGCTCTTGAATATGCAGTTAACCTCATTGTAATTTTCAGTGTGTGTCCCTCCCCATACATCTTATCACAGCCAAAAATTATAGACTCCTATCTTAGAGAAGTTGGGGACCACCGACTTGCCACATACCCTTGAATGCCACATGACAAAATGCACCTTGCCAATGCATCTCTCTCCATCGCCATGCCAGCTCAGGATTAGTGCAATGACCTTTCCTAATTAGATGGCGCAAATTTCTATCTGGAGTGTTATTCTGAATTGTGGTTACCAGTCATATGACTGTAAGAAAATACTCCAGGCTGTTAGCACCAGGCAGCTGGGGGAGAAAACCAAGGTAGCGATCCTTGTCCTACAAAGCCGTCCTTGGCTCTTTGTAGTGGAACAGAACTGGAAACACTGTCTGGCCTTGTGGGAAAATAAAGACAAGAACTTGGCTGTTGCAGTTGTAGTCATCAAGTCCTTCTGAAATATCTACAGGGAAGATTATTTTACTGATTTTGTTCTCTTCTTGGAAACAAGCAAGAGTCTAGACTTCCCACTAGTTTGCATTAGGTTCATCATTCCAGTGATCTGCATTCAGGATCCATTCAATCACTTGCTTATCTCTCCTTCAGTAATACCCGCTCCTGCACATACAAACACAGAGACCTCAATACCATCTAGCAATACTGTGAGGACCCTTTTGTTTTCCCTTCATCATAAGAAGTATGCTTAACTGTGTACTCCCCTTAAATCTCTAGCTTCCCCAACCCCCCTCCTCCCCACTGAATCTTTTTCTGTTAATGTCCTTACCCTTCTACTCCACAGATAAAATTGAAGCCTTCCCAATGGAAATCCTACAGAGTTTGTGCATTGATATATATTGTATCCTTCCACAGTGAAAAACAGATGGTCTCTTTATTTGAATGGATAATCCCTCCGCCTGTACTACGGATCCTTTAAAAGTCCAGCCTTTTCAATAACCTAACCTTACGACTTTCCCCATCTCTTTTTTTTTGTCTTTTTGTCTTCAAACTTTTTTATTATTTCTGTGGCCTCCTTGCCATCAACATTTAAACATCCTCAAGTTTCTCTTCCTCTGAAAAGAAAAAAACCTCCTTCAACTCTTTTTCTCCCATAAGCTACCTCTTTCTACTTTTTTTTTTTTTTTTTTTTTGAGACAGAGTTTTGCTGTTGTTACCCAGACTGGAGTGCAATGGCACGATCTCGGCTCACTGCAACCTCCGCCTTCTGGGTTCAAGCAATTCTCCTGCCTCAACCTCCTGAGTAGCTTGGACTACAGGCGTGTACCAGCCAGCTAATTTTTGTATTTTTAGTAGAGACGGGGTTTCACCTTGTTGACCAGGATGGTCTCGATCTCTTGACCTCGTGATCCACCTGCCTTGACCTCCCAAAGTGCTGGGATTATAGGCGTGAGCCACCGCACCTGGCCCTCTTTCTACATTTTTAATTCACAGGTACTACTTCTATTTTTGTCTTTCTCTCTGTTTCATTAGCTCCTTGCCCCACCACACATCCCAAGAAACAGCTCTTGTAATGTCACCAATGACTTCTATGTTATCAAAGGTAATTGGTTTAGCTCTGCTTACCTGGATTCTCTATGGTATTCAACATATTCCTTCCTGCTTGAAACATGTTCTAGTCTTGATTCCAGGTCTCTGGTTTCCTCCTAACCCAGATATTTCCACCTCTTCTCAATTTTCTCAATTCTTTCTGCTCTATCTAACCAGTATATGATGGAGTTTTCCAAAACTTAGTTTTAGGTACTCTTTTCATGTCAAACTATAAACTCTCCCTAGATGATTTATTTCAACTGCTCTACACAACTTCATTTACCAGAAATATACTAATAAATTCAAATTAATTTTGCTGCTAGCCTTCTATGAGGCCCATAACTATCCTGTCAACTGCACCTTCATCTTTATTGGCATATTGCAAAGACATTTTGATTCTAACTTGCCAAACCAGTGGGAGAATCTCACTCTATTCTCCAAAAGTGGTTCTTGTAAGTGTTCTACATCTAAAAGCACTAGTACCTATCAGTTTGTTCATATAAGAAACTAGGGAATTATTCTTAAGACTTTCTTCTTCCTCAACTGCCACATTCAACCAGCCATTAGTTTCTCTCTTATAGGAAGAATCCCTATTTCCCTCTGGTTGAGTTGCCCAAAAGGAACTTCTGCCCTGAGGAGAAAATAATATTGAAATAACACTACTAAGTTTTCATTCCAACACGCCTCTTTGTATTCTCCTCTTTTATGAGGAAAGGGAAGGTATTGCCTTACTGGGAGTTTAGGAGCCAGGCCACTCTGTTCTTCCTCTTTCTTGGTTCATTCTCTAACAGTGGGTGAATTGTAAAACACATGGGAATAAATTTAACCCACAAAGTGCAAAATGTGTACATTGTCAACTACAAAACTTTATTGAAAAAAATTAAAGAGGATCTACATGAAACAAAAAACATCTCATCTTCATGGATTGGATGATTTAATATTGCTAAAATTTGCTGAAAATTGACCTAGAGATTTACTGCAAGCCCTATCAAAATCTAAACTCGCTTTTTTGCAGAAATTGACAAGCTGACACCATATGAAAATGCAAGGAAGATAGAATAAACAATCTTAAGAAAGAAAAAAAATTAAAGTTTATTGAATTTAAAGTTTTTAAATTGGAATTCAGAAGACTCACATTTCTCAATTTGAAATCTTGCTAAAAAGCTACAGTCAAGATAGTGTAGTACTGGCACAAGAAAAGACAAATAGATCAATGGAGTAGAACTAAGTTTCAAAAAATAAAATCTTACATTTATGGTCAACTGATTTCCAACAAAGGTACCAAGACAATGCAATGAGGGAAAGAATAGTCATTCTGACAAATGGTTCTAGGACAATTGGATGATATCTACATGCACAAGAATGAAGTTGCATCCCTACCTCACATCACATATCCAATATAACTCAAAATGGATCAGAGTCCTAAATGTAAAATGTTTAAATTACATAACAACCTAAAAATAGGCTTCAAAAAAATTTATAAAGCACTTTTAAAAAATCATAGGAGTAAACCTCTGTGACCTTGGGTTAGGCAATTATTTATTAGCTATTACTCCAAAAGCATAAGAAATGAAAGAAAAATTTGACAGATTAGAAGCCATCAAAATTTAAAACTTTAATGCTTCAGAAGGCACCATCAAACAAGTAAAAAGACAAACCATGGAATGGAAGAATATATTTCCAACTCATATACGTGGTAAGGAAATTTTATCTAGAAAATATAAAGAGAACCTTTTATAACTCAACAACAGTAAGAAACTCAATTTAAAAGCGAGCTAAGGGTCTAAATAATTCTTTAAATAAAATACCTAGATGCCAATAAGAACATGAAGAGATGCTCAACATTGTTAGTTATCAGGGAAATGTAAAGCAAAATCACAATTAAATATCACTTTATACCCACAAAAGGGAACCTAATGAAATAAGTAGACACTAAATGTGGGTGAGGATGTGGAGAAATTGGAGCCTTATACATTACTAGTGAAGTGCAACCACTTTGGAAAACCATCAGATAACTCCTCAAAATGTTAAACGTTATGTTACCATATGATACAGAAACTCCACTGCAAGGTACAAGTTCAAGAGAAATAAAAGCTCATGTTTAAGAACTTGTATACAAATGTTTATAGCAACATTATTTGTAACAGCCCCAAAGTGGAAACAACTCAAAAGTCCATCAACTGATGAATGAATAAGTAAAATGAGGTACCTTCACACAGCAAATTGAGTTTTTTCAGCAATAAAAGGGAATGAAGTATTAATACATGCTACAACACAAATTACCCTCAAAAACTTTTGTATGTAAAAGAATCCAGTCACAAAAGACCACATATTGTAGGACTCTATATGAAATGTCTAGAATAGACAAAACTGTAAAAACATATTACAGCATATGTGATTGTGCCAAAAAGCACTGAATTTTTCACTTTAAACAAGTACATTTTATGGTATGCTCTTGTCCGTCTTCAAAGCCAGTGAGGTCCTATCTCTCTGACCCCTTCATCAATAGTCACATCTCTTTCTCTAACTCAGCCACAAAATGTTTTCTCATCTTAAGAGTTTATGTAATGAGATTGGGCCCACCTGGATAATCCAGGATACTATCTCCAACTCAGTCTATAACCTTAATCACATCTGCAAAGTACCTTTTACCATGAAAGGTAACACATTCACAGCTTCCAGGGTTAAGTTGAAAACATCTTTGGGAGTCCATTATTTTGCCTACCACAATATATACATTATATCTCAATAATTTTTTTAAAGAGAAGATGCTTTCTACTTTTCTACCTCCAGGAGGATATATACTTGGCTCAGAGCCCAGGGTTGCCTACCAGAGGCAATCTTGAAGCCTGTGTCTCTCTGTTCACATTAGGCGCAGAAATGAGATCACAGTCCTTAAAAATTGGTTTTGCAGACTTAAATCTTCCCTTAGAGTTTCATTTTGCATCCTAGACTTGAACAAAATGCATTAGGAAAGAATTGCCCACACACTTAAGCTTCCCTGGAATGATATTGTTCATAGGTCCACTTTTTTCAATTGATTGCAAACTCAAAGGTTAGAGAAAGAAGATAAATTACTGCCCGAAGAAGCTCACAGCATTGCTTTTGTCTTCTGGATACCTCTCATGAACACCAATAGTAAAACCCATCTTTACTGTCACTATCTCACTCCAAGCCTGCGTCATGGCTCAATAAGATTAGTAAAATTGCCACTTTGAATATTTTCTCTTGTCTTCTTCTAATCCATTCTCTTAGATGCAGCCAGAGTGATCTTATTAAAACGCAAGTGACATCATGTCACTCCCCTGATTAAACCTTGACTTTGTTTCCTGTTACTGTTGAGATAAAAGTTTTAAAGGTCCTGCATACAATGCCACATGTCATGCTTCACTTGAAACATTCTTCCTCTTGTTCACTGCATCCCAGAGTGCTAGGGTACTGCTTTTTTTCCTATTCAGTCCCCCTTTTCCCTCACTCTTCACCAGGATGATCCCAGCATAGCCCAACAATCTCAGATTAAGCTTCATTTCACAGAGCTCCAATTAAAAGCAAGAAGCCTGTTAATATTATGTACATTTTCTTTAGCATCTTATCCTTTTCCTTGGAAGTACTCATCACCATTTTATTTAATGTTAGTATTAATTAATATTATTCATCACTTCCAATCCCAACTGGCATATTACCACAGCATTACCATTGCATGAGAGAAATTAACTGAGGCTCCACTGTCCCAGGCAGCCCTATTCCTACCGGAACAACTCTATGATAACTAAAGGAGAAATGTACCCTGGGAAAAGTGACACAGTTCATATGACTTCATGTTCTAACATCATTTGGTATCAGTTGGCAGGTGGTGGAATTAATGGACAAAATAGGACTATGCACATATGTATAAAAACAGATAAAAAATAAGCTCATGAAAAATAGCCATATCATAGATGTTAACATTTTAATGATATATCTCATGCTGTGATAATAGACAATTCATTTATTTTTAATGATTGGAATCATGGAGTTGGAAGGGACTTCAAGATATTATTAATTTTTAAAAGTGATTTATATGGAAATAATTTAAAAATAAGCACCATAGACAATGAAAGAATCTTTAAATCCTGGCCTGGTGCGGTGGCTCATGACTGTAATCCCAGCACTTTGGGAGGCCAGGTAGGCAGATCACCTGAGGTCAGAAGTTTGAGACCAGCCTGGCTCACATGGTGAAACCCTGTCTCTACTAATAATAGAAAAATTAAGCCAGACATAGTGGTGCACACCTAAAATCCCAGCTATTCAGGGACTGAGGCAGGAGAATCACTTGAACCCGGGAAGCAGAGGTTTCAGTGAGCCGAGATCATGCTATTGCACTCTAGCCTGGGTGAAAAGATTGAAACTCTAGCTCAAAAAACACAACAAAACAAAACTGACTTCTGACTATGCCACCTGATAGCCGTATGACCTTAGGTAAGTTATTTAACCTCTCCTCCTCCATCTATTTATTTGTTTTAAAGTGATAATAAAAACTCAATGGTTATGAAGAGTAAGGGTGAGTTATATTTGTGATGCAACAGCACAGATGAATAGTAAACAGTAATTTCTAGATTTGTGAGTTACATGAAACATTTTTATAAATGATACATAATGCATATTACATTAAACATAATTTTAATTATATTGAAGCACACATATAATTGATTTAGGTAATATATATTCAAATATGTATTCAAAAGACATGTGTAATTGATTTAGGTATTTGATATATATTCAAGTACAATAAAATTGATTTAGGTAAGACACAGGGATATAATGTTGCTTATTTTGTCCAATTTCATGAGAAAATCCATAGAACACTATTACTTTATGGAAAGAAAAGACATGTTAACAGCAAATAAGTAGATCTTTAGATTTAAATTTAATACATTGAGCTGTATGTTATGCATTTCTCCATGAAAGAATGAAAACCTGATCACAGACTATTACTGATTTGTGAGCTGGACTTGGAGACTCACAATTAAGTAGCTATTTAATAAATATTACTTGAATCTCAACATGTTCTAGGCTCTGATATCAGAAGATTGAGCAACTAAATCACTGAGAACCAGTTCTTGCCTGGGCTCCTTAAGGTATCAAGAGAAGACTCTCCTGTGCTCATGGCATATCCAAATCCATAGGCTTCACCTTTCAAGTAAACTTATGCTCCTTGGTTTTGATGGCAGACAAGTACCATTTTCTTTTAATTTGATAAATAATACTTACTTTTGCAGTTGTTTGGGAAAATTACAGATAGAATATTTTATTCTGCCTGTCTTTAAAAAATGGGTTGAAGGACTTTTAAAAATATGAATTAAGATCCTTGGTAATAAACCTGTAAATCTACCCACAGAATGGCTGAATTTCAAGACATTTATAAAAGACTACTCAGTACTCTCATGGAAGATACATTGCATGACTTTTTGGAAAACAAGCTGGCACATAGTAAAAATATTAAATTATTTACTCTTTCCAAACCATTGTGTCTTTTCATATTTCTTATTCCATATTTCAAATATGAAATTTAAATTCCAGTGCCCATAAATAAAGTTTTATTAGAACCTAGCCAAGCTTATTTGTTTATGTATTTTCTACATAATACATAAAACTGTATTTTCTACAGTTGCTTTGGTGCTGCAACTGCACAGTTAAATAGCTGTGGCAGAAATGTTGTCACCCACGAAGCCTAAAATACAGTCCTCCCTCCCTATCCATGCTGGATATGTTCCAAGACCCACAGTGGATGCCTGAAATCTTAGATAGTACCAAACCCTACATGCCCTATTTTTTTTCCATACATATATACTTATAATAAAGTTTAAGCTGTAAATCAGGCACAGAAAAGACTAACAACAATAACAAGTTACAACAAAATACTGTAATAAAAGTGAGGTAAATGCGGTCTCTCAAAATATTTTATTGTATTATACTTACTCTTCTTTTTGTGATGATGTCAGTTGATAAAATGCATATGTGAAGAGATGAAGTGAGTGAATGACATAGGCATTTGATATAAGCGGAAACTTCCTGAAATAATTCATAAGATTTAATTTGCATGTTGTTCTAAGTAGTGTGATGTAATATTGCGCCACCCCACTCCATCCTGCTGGGATTGCCATTAGCTACTTAGTCTCCCTCTAGGTTATAAGATTGACCATCATGGCCTCCCAGTGTTTGTGTTCAAATAACCCTTATTTTACTTAACAATGGCACCAAAGCACAAGAATCGTGTAATATTTTTGGATGTTAGTTGACTGTGGGTCACTGAAACTGCAGAAAGCCTATCTGCAGATAAGTGGGGACTACTGCATTTACCATGTAACCTTTTATGAAAAAAAAAAATTGCTGACCCCTGTCCTAGAAAATAGGGCTATTTCAGGCTTGTCTGCCCCAAAATTTTGCTCTATGCCATGCTGCCCCTGATATCTATATGGGCAGAAGATGAAAGACAACACATAGAACTGTTAACAGATAAAAATTGTCTATGAGAGAACAGCACCTAGCCCATTTACTTACTATTTTTTGAGGGAATGAATGCATATATGACTACTAATGGATACTGAGGGACTCATCTGAAATGCTCTTAATAGATTGCTTGTGCCATTTTTCCTTTGCCATTATCTACAGGGAAGTAGCCAGTCAATGAAGAAGCCAACAATCACTTGAAGGGGCCTTTGGGTTCTTTACTGTGTGAGAATAACGTGGCTTACGAATTTCTAGAGTCATTGAGTAACAGAGAAACAATCTTCTATTGAAGTCTTGTTTCTGAGAAGGCTGTCCTGATGCTACTGTGTTAGATAAGCCAGTTGACCGCTGGAATTAACCATGTTCATGTCAAGGGCTATGAAATAGGTACTTCTGGTATATTAACTTGTGTCTAGACTGGTGCCACTAGTCACAGGTGGCTATTTAAATTTATTCAAATTACTTAAAATTATATGAGTAAAATGTTACCTCTTCAGGTAAAAGAGACACATTTCAGGTGTTCAATAGAACAAGTGACTGGTGACTTCTATTTTAGATGGGATAGAATACAATATTTTCATCATCATAGAAAGTTCTATTGGGCAATGCTGCTCTAAACACTGGTACAACTATTTCACGCAACTGATGGCATAGCGCAGAGGTTGAGCATTTTTGCCTTAAGTCACATGTGTGATTCGTCAAACTCACTTCCTACCCCAGTATTTTACATCATAATACGTCTCTAAATTTAGAAATCATTGAGAGGAGATTTGCTCCAAATTTCAAAAATCTGTGTGTACCTCTCTTGCTTAGGTTTGAGATCCAAAGATTAGGTGCAGCTACAAGCCTCACATTAAAAAGACAAGGGTTGATTTTTTTCACAGAATAACATTCTTATTATATCATTATGATGGATGAAGGCCTGTGATGCACACTGAAATCATTTCTTTCTCTACTTCTCTGCAATGGGTTTAAAGCCTTGTGGGCTATGAATCAAGTAACTGATGAATGCATACTGGCTTGCAACTCTGCTTATAACACCGTTCTCTACTCACAGGGCCTTTTATTCAAAGCCGAGAGTACTTACATCTCCTTACTCATTAGAACATCTCATTCTCCTGGATGGATGACAGGAATTAAATCGGTTCACAGATGGGGAGACCAAGGAGAAGAAAACTGCAAGGTCACTTTGTGACATTGATCATTCTAAGAACTGGATTTACTAAACCAGCAATAACTGACCCGAGTGCTAGTAACGATTCTTTGAACTATGAAGAACATTCCTCATCTAAACTTTTCTTTATTTTAAATAAAAAATAAACCTACAGACCCCAGTATTCCCAGGCGGTCTCTCATCCAAGCACTAACCAGGCCCAACCCTGCTTAGTTTCCGCGATCAGATGAGAGCAGGTGCGGTCAGGGTGGTATGACAATGGACTCACCTAAACTTTTTTAGAGGCTTTAGGCTTTTTTTACTGAAACTGTTTTCTGAATTTGTAGAAAAAAAAACTTCCTTCTTTTCTTGTTTCCTTCTTTTTTTTTATTTAGTAATGGTAAAAGTAGTAAACGCTAATTTGAAAAAATTTAACAAGTGTAAAGAAGAAAAAAAAATCCAGAAAACAATTGTTTATTACTTCATTTTTTCATCCAAGTAACATTTGTTGAATGCTTACTACATGCCAAGCACCGCTCTACTTGAAGACAACTATCTCTTCTTGACTCTCTTGGTACTTATGTTTTTCCCAGCATATAAATCAGAAAGGAACACTGCAGCGGAAAAGGCATGTCCATCAGCATCACACCAACCTGGGTTCAAAATCTGGCTCTGACACTTACTTGCTCTGTGACTTTGGGTAAGTTATTTAAATAACCTGAGACTGGGCACAGAGGCAGTGGCTCATGACTATAACAATCCCAGTGCTTTGGGAGGACAAGGCGGGCAGATCACTTGAGGTCAGGAGTTCGAGACCTGCCTGGCCAACATGGGCAGGATATGGTGGTTTATGCCTGTAATCCCAGCTACTCAGGAGGCTGAGGCAAGAGAATCGCTTGAACCTGGGAGGCAGAGGTTTCAGTGAGCCAAGATCACACCATTGCACTCCAACCTGAGCAACAAGAGCGAAATTTTAGCTCAATAAATAAATAAATAAATAAACAAACTCCCTGAGCTCCGCTTTCTTATATGTAAAATCAGTATAGTAATAGCAGATCTACAGGTTTCCTGAAAGAACTCAAATAATATCTGCTTTCCTAGGAAGCATGTAAGCTATTTGGGACACGAGCCTAAGAGCATGTCTTTGCTCACTCAGTACCAATGTGAAGCAAGACAAATGAGTAGGCTTATTTATGTATTTATTTATTTTTAATCATGAAAGGAAGGAAGGCAGGACCAAAGAAACAGGGGATATGGGCCGCTGGACTTGAGGCCAAGTTTTTCCAGGATTAAGAAAGGGAAGGCAGATATTTTCTTTCCCAGGCTAAGCTTGTAAATTCCCAAGTGTGTCACCAGCTATAAAGTAATCCATGTTAACACCATTCAGAGCAATGATTGTTAGGTCTGCAAGCATACTTGTAGATTCGACACAGAAGAAGAGGTATGCAGGGCAAGTAGGGCTGTGTAATCTTAAATTATAGTGAGTTAAATGGGAGCCTTTGAGAAATGACAATGTTTATCCATAGTATTTGCAGGTCTCTCTTGCCAGCTTACATACTGCTGTCACAATGGGAATGAAGGAATCACGGAAGCTTCCATACAGCCTTGCCAATTCTCTTTTTCAGTAGGAAGCTGATTATTCACTTTGGAAATAAACCCAGATTCCTTGTCTCTCTTTCTGCCTATTTTCCTCTACTACTTTCTGATCATGTCACTTATAGAAGCTTTGCCAGAGAATAGAAAGGAACATACTCAGGAAGTATTTAGTCAATGTTTCATTGTTTTCTGGTAACACAGATAAAAGTTATTTGGAAGACTATATTCTAAGACTATCCCTTACTCTTGATAATGCAAATTAGAGATCAGTCAAACCTCTGGAAAGATTATCTTGTTTTCTATACCAATACTCCACTCTTTAGAAGTGGACATTCAAGGACTAACCATTGCCTTTCTTCCTCATTACCATGGGCAAATTAAAATCTGGATGTAACAAAATTCTTTTAGAGGTTTTATATTAATTTTTAGCTCTACACATTGATCCCAAACTAATTTAAAAGAAAAACAATGAATTTAATCTTTGAACTGAGAACAATTTACAACGTATTGAGCAACTTAGCGTTTTCATTGTTTGAGTCAACAATTAATATAGTTTAGTTTCCTGCCTTACCAGATTTTATATAAAGTATAGCTGTTTGAAAATTTTTAAGAACATTATTTTCTAACCACCTTGCCACTATGCAATATTTATTGTTACTGAAGAGATTTTTTCCCCCTTAGCCCAGCTTGAGATCATTTTATGCCCTAAAGCACATCACAGTATGCCCTGGAGCATATCTTGGGAATCAGAAGTGAATCTTTAAATTGCCTAATTTCACATCTCAGCAGCTTTGTTTTGGTCAATATCAGTGAAGAGTACACATTGAGGCAGAGGTTAAAAACACAAAGACAAAACTCCAAACTGAATGGAAGAAATAACTTGCCTTCAAGTGGAGACGCTGTAATTTTGTTGATTTTGTCTTCCATAAAACCTTTCTCAAAAAAGATGGGCACTTTTATATCCACAAAACAATACTCTCCTCCCACCAAAGTATTTTTTAAATAATTAGGCACTGTCTTTATTGTATGTGATTTGTCAAATAGAAGAGATATGCCTCTGGAATCAGCTTCTAGGTGATTTATCATTTCTGCTCTTTATTTGTTCTGTTTGGTAATTATTGCTTTCCTACTGCCTGTGAGCCCTTTGGAATCCTTTAAATAGGCTCAAACATGCAGGTCCAACTGCAGATAAATATATTTTCATTTTATTCTTAAAATTACAGAAGAATGCTTATGACCTTTATTAATGACAAAAATTGCTATGTGATCTTCATCATCAGCTTAATTAGGCACAGCTTTTTCTACAAAATGGATTTAGAAATACCCACTCCATAGGATGATTGTGAAGTCTGAAGCAGTTCTCCTATGTACACTTCCCAGAATATTGCATTTCATGTTAGAGACACTCAAATATTCGCTCTATGAGCAAAATTGAAGTTAGGTGAACATCTCTGTCCTACATTGTGGGCAGGACAATCCTGTTTAGGAAGAGAAGTGCCTCTGAGGGAAAAATCTCAAGTTTTTCAGAGGTGACCAGAAAACATTATGTGGTTTTAGGTAGAGGTCCTGCTGTATAGCACACATTAGGTTAGGTATTGGGTATTTCATACTCTCTAGACTACAGCAATTGGGGCTGACTCCCAATTATCTATTCTACCCACAAATAATTGGCCCGAGCACATATTGATAAATCTTCCTGTCTGTAATGGGTTCACGGGTAACCGATTCTGGGTAAAGAGGTATAGAGAAAATCTATACAAGGGGACACTTGCTAAGAGATTGCCACATGATATAATAATTTTCCTCATACCTCTGGACTTGGTCATTTGGGGGCATAATGTTTAGCACTATAGCAACTACCTTGCGACTAGCATGAAATTAAACTCATGAATGGCAGAGGGCACACCCTGATGACATCATTCAATTGCTGATACAACCAATCCTGGAGTATACCCTACTACTAGCCTTCTTAGGCAAGAAATAATAAATATCCTTGTTTAAGTCAGTTGGTGTTATTTTTATATTCCTTGGACTTAGCAAAAACAAGCAAGCGGAAACAAAAACGCTATTCTACCTGAAAAGAGTGGCTTCCAAACAATCCCCTTGCTTCTATTCTTGTTTTTCATAGTCTATTTTCAGCACAATAGCCAAAGATCCTTTATACTCTTATCTTCCCCTGGCTCAAAACCATGTAGTGGCCAACAATATACCTTAGCATATAATCTAAAATCATCATCAAGGCTTACAGTGTCCAATATGATCTGACCCTTTTCATTACCCCAGCATCACCTCTTTCCAGTTTGACCCTTTCTACTTTTGCTAATGGCCACGATGACCTTTCTCTTCCTTGAACAGCCATTTCTCATCTCAAAGACTTCATTCTTCTCTCTGCCTGAAATGTGCTTCTCTTGTGTTATCCTACCTTGCGTTGGCCTTACCAACTCATTCTTAATTGAAGAAGCTGTGCAAACTCCATCTTAGCTTCTTCACTTCTAGTTATTTTCCTTCCATTAAGTATGTAGCTGTAGTGTGTGGCTGGGGCAGGATGCCACCAGGCATATCCAGGAATGCATTTGCTGATAAGACACTGAGTCAAGCAGTAACAGCAGACCCTGGGAATGCAGATGTTGTTAAGTACCCAGAGCCCCCATATCTAAAAGTTGTATGCCTTTTGTGACAGCTTAAGCCCCTGCATGTGGTACTTTTTACTTCTTATGTACTAGTTTATCTTTTAATTTTTTGCTTGCTCTGCTTCTGTAAAAAAAAATCGCTACAGCTAGGTTCCCCCTCCCTTTTCAAACTAGGGTATAAGAAAACCACCTAACTCTTTCTTTGGGGCTGAGAGAGTTTTGGGCATTAGCCCTCTCTGGGTCACCAGCAATAAAGAACTTGCAACTCAAATCTCAGAGTGTGGCACATTCCTTTACTCACTCAAGTATAACAGTCTTAGTTTTTATTTCATTCTATTTTCAGTTCAAATTTATCTTCTCAGAGAGGCCTTTATCATCCTAGCAAAAAATAGCTTACATACTCACCTACACCCAGCTTTCTATTTCACTTGCTTTATTATTTACTTCATAGCATGTATTACTCTCTGCAACTGAATTGAAAGGAATGGCAAAAACCGCAATTACTTTTGCACCAAAAGAATAGGTATTTGTTTACTTGATTTTGTCTGTTGGCCACACTGAGATGAAAATTCCATGAGAGCAGAGACCCTGTCTACTTTGTTCACCTTTGTGTCTCCAGGGCCTTATACAGTGCCTGGAGATAGAGTTTGTCTCTGTGTCTCCACCCAAATCCCATCTCAAATCCTATTTCCCATGTGTCAAGGGAGGGGCCTGGTGGGAGAAAATCAGGTCATGGAAATGGATTTCCCTCTTGCTGTTCTCATAGTTGTGAGTGAGTTCTCACAAAATCTGTTGGTTTCAAACTGTGTGGCTTCTTCATGCTCCCTCTCTCTCTCTCTCTCTCTCTCTCTCTGTCTCTCTCTCTCCTGCCCTGCCAAGGTAAAGATGTGCTTCACCTTCCTCCATGATTGTAAGTTTCCTGAGGCCTCCTAGCCAGGCTTCCTGTTAAGACTGTGGAACTTGGAGTCAACTAAACATCTTTTCTTTACCAATTACCAGTGTCAGGTAGTTCTTCATAACAGTGTGAAAATGGACTAATACACCTGGCATGTAGTAGTAGGTACTCAATCAGTATTTGTTTAATGAATGGAAGGTAGGACTAATGTAGGGATAGGAGTACCCCAAAGCCTGAGATAAATAGAAAAAGGCTGTAAGAAGAAGCAAAGTAGGTAGAAAAACAAGATATTCAAAAGCAGCATTGATGAAATCATTAAAAATGGAAAAAAGTACAAATAGAAACATGCAATACAAAACAAATGTCTATCAATATCAGTTACCAGAGGTCTAGGCCCGAGAAAAACTAATGGATGTTGCTTTGGTACAACATCAAATCTGAATAAGAATAGGAACATGTGACACCTAGTAAGCTAGTCTTCTTCTTGGTTCAGTGGAGAAGTAAGCTTCACTGGTCCAGGAAGTCAAGAAGACCTGAAAAATTCACAGATGTGAATTTAACCACAGATAATGAAAAATAAAATGTTTGAAATTGCATATGCCCTCACTTCCCTCTGGAAGAAAATTTCGAAACTGATATCAGCTCTATCTCTAGCAAACTGCTGAAATTTTAGAGAAGCTTGAAAACATAGCAGGAGCACAACCTCTAAAAAGTACCTCTTTACATTCTATTAGGATGATATGCTCTTTGGAATAAACAGAAAAAATCAGCGAATCCAAATATTAACAGGATATACAAGGAAAGGAGATATGGAGCCACATGAAATGTTAAAAAGCTATCTTTTCTGTTCACATGACAATACAGCTGAAATTGAGTCTTCAAAAACTTAGAAATTAGTTGCATGGCAGAGAAAAGAAAAGTGTTCGATATGACAGGAAGTAGCTAAAACTTGCTTGAAGGGAGTAATAAGATGCCAGAACTTAGAAACACATATTAAAAATCTGTACAAAAAAGGTATCAAGGAAGAGGTAAATCCAAAAGCTTTAAAGCATTTCAAGATTCCATTCAAATAAGTGCTGGCAAGAAAAAAGACAAAAGAAAAATTCTCATGGACTTCCAGCAATATGAAAAAACTAAAGTTGGTTTTAAAGAAATGTTCATTGATCTTTCTGAAGAGTTACTATTCCCAACCAGAGCTCATGATCTATGACTCCATAGCTACATACAAGTTTACCATTAAATCAAGGACAGCAGTATGATTATAAACAGATCAAAGGGGGAAATGTATTAAGAACAGTAGTCTTTAAAAACATACAAATACACCTTATGAAAATGATATTTACCTGGCAGACTCAAGATGACAGGAAAATAATAAAGACATCTATACTGACTGAAGGTTCCTTAACTCAATATCTTGGTGCAGAGATCCTGGTTATTCTGGTTAGCCACAAGATTGGAGAATGAGTTGTGAGCAAAAGGTAAGGAAGGCATTGCCAAAGGTAATGCAGCATTCAAAACTCTAATCTTTCTTCCATGTAAGACACTTGAGGCTCTTCTGACCAAGATCATAATAATGGCTAACATTTTTTGAGTGCATACTGGCTACCAGACACTGTTCTAAGGATATTACATAAAGCACTTTATGTAACTCTTACAATGACATTATGTTAGTCTCAATAGGATCCTTCAGAAAAACAACAAAATGACAACAGGGATAATTGCATAATATGTAACAGAAATCTCAAGTGCCTGTAATAATGTCTAACATGGCAGACAAGATGTAAAAACACACAACTACAGTCATTTGGGAATATGTTGCATATACCTGGGGCATAGCTTAGATAGACAAGAGAATTCAGCCTACTAGAAAAGATGGGAATTCTATAACTGGAGACACAAATGATAGTCTTGCCGAGGTAAGTATAAGATTTTTTTCAAAAGAAATATTAACATCTTTGATCTCTGTCATATTTACATTGACTACTTGGACCTGGCTATTCCATGGTATACAATTCTGCTCTGAAGGAAGTGTCAAGAATAAAGGTAAAGCTAAGCATACTAAAACAGGCTTTTTCTCCTCTTTGGAAATTTGTATTCACATTAACAAGAAATATAACCTATTTTTTGTATACTTGTTCTGGAATAATGTATCATTCTCTTTTTTTTTTTTGAGACGGAGTTTCGCTCTTGTTACCCAGGCTGGAGTGCAATGGCGCAATCTCGGCTCACCGCAACCTCCACCTCCTGGGTTCAGGCAATTCTGCCTCAGCCTCCTGAGTAGCTGGGATTACAGGCACGCGCCACCATGCCCAGCTAATTTTTTGTATTTTTACTAGAGACGGGGTTTCACCATGTTGACCAGGATGGTCTCAATCTATTAAACTCGTGATCCACCTGCCTCGGCCTCCCAAAGAGCTGGGATTACAGGCTTGATAAATTATCATTCTCATCAGGACTTGGGTCTAATAAAACAACTCTTTGCTGCAAGATCTGGCAAAACTGAAATGAAGAATTATTTCCCAATGATATACAGAAAAATAATAAACAGGTGACACAGGCGTTCGAACTGGGCTAAAAAGGGTAGAGAAGTGTAACCAGGTAGAGATTGGACAATCATACCTCTGAACACTTGGTAATATGTTGAAAAGACAGTTTTTAAGACCATGATAAAAAAAATATATATGTATTAAGAAGAGCACAAGGGAGGAGGAGGTGGAGCAAGATGGCTGAATAGAACCCTCCAGTGACTGTCCCTTACTGTATGAATACCAAATTTAACAACTAACCACACAAGAAAGCACCCTCATAAGAATGAAAAATCAGGTTAGTAATCACAATGCCTGGTTTTAACATTATATCAAAAAAAAAAGCACTGAAGCGGGTGGAGAAGACAGTCTTGAATTGCCTACACCACTCCTCCCATATCCCCTGGCAGCACAGCATGACATGGAGAGGGAAACTGTGTGTGTCGGGGGGAAGGAATGAAGTGATTGTGAGACTCTACATTGCAGCTCAGTACTGCTTTGTCCAGTGGAAAGAAACACAGGGCAGAATTCCACCAGTGCCCATAAAGAGAGCATTGAGAGAAACCCTAGCCAGAGGGGAATTATCCATCCCAGAGGTCAGAACCTGGGTTCCAACTAGCCCCACCACCATGGGCGAAAGTGCTCTGGGGTTCTAAATAAACTGGAAAGGAAATCTAGGGAAAAAGGACTGCAATTTCTGGGCAAGTCCTGGTCCGGTGCTGAGCTTAGAGCCAGTAAACATGGGGTGCAGGTGACCCATTGAGACACCAGCTGGGAAGCCACAGGAGTGCTCCCTGCACCAACTCCAGGTAACTCAATACGCAGCTCCAGGAGAAGATGGATGAGTAAAGAAGACTTTGTCTTGCAATTTGGATGCCAATTCAGCCACAAAAAAATAAAGCACCAAGTAGAGTCCTGAAGACCCCATTCTAAGCCATAGCTCCAGGATGACATTTCTAGACCAACCCTGGGCCAGAAGAGACCCAACCACCCTGAAGGGAAGGACTCAGTCCTGGCAGAATACACCACCTGCCGACTAAAAAGCCTTTGGGTCTTGAATAAACATCAATGATAGCCAGGCAGCAGTCACCATGGGCCTTGGGCAAGACCTAAATCCTTGCTGGCTTCATATATGACCCAGCATTTTTCCAGCTGTGGTGGCCATAACCCCTTCTGCTTGGGGAAAGGAGAGGGAAGAATTAAAAGGACTTTATCTTGCAGTTTAGGTACCAGCTCAGCCAAAGTAAAATAAAGCATCAAGCAGACCCCCAGCATTTCCAGTTCTCGGCCTTGGTTCCTGGAGGACATTTCTAGACCCACCTTAAGCCAGAAGGGAATGTGTTATCCTTGTGGGAAAGACCCAGGTCAGGCAAGACTCATCACCTGCTGACTAAACAGCCCTTTTGCCTTGAATAAACATCAGTGGTAACCAGGCAATACTCACCAATAGACCTGGGGTGGTGTTTTCCATGGAGAAAGACTCCTGTTTGAGAAAACAATAGGGAAAAGTAAAGTGGACTCTTGCAACATGGGTATCAGTTCCACTCCAGCAAAATAAAGCACTAAACAGGAATCCTAAAGCGCCCAATCACAGGCCATAGCTCCTGAATGGCATTTCTGAACTCACCTTGGGCCAGAAGGAAATCTGCTGCACCAAAGGAAAAGACTAACTTTTGACTGAATTAATCACCTGTTGATAAAGGAGCTCTTGGGCCTTGAATAAACATCAGTGGTAGCCAGAAAATAGTCACCATAGGCCTTGGGTGACAGTACTGTGCTGGATTCAGGTGCGCCCCAGTACAGTCCTGGTGGTAAGGGCCAGAGGGTGTTCGTGTTATAGCTCCCCCAAATGCAGGCAGCTCAGCATGAAGAGAGAGACTCCACTTATTTGTGAAAAAGTAAAGGAAGAGAGTAAGAGACTCTGCCACATAATGCAGGAAATTCTCATGCATCTAACCTAAGACAACCAAGGCAGTACCTCTATGAGTCTCCAAGAGTCACAGTGTTACTGGGCTTGGGGTGTCCCCTAAGGCACTCATGGCAATTCCCTTTGAATAGGTGGAAAGTTTTCTCAAGAAGGATAGGAATTCTCAAACAATTCCAGAGTGTCAAGACTATAATAAACACCTAACTCTTCAGGGCCCAGACACCACTAAACATCCAAAAACATCAAAACCACCCAGGAAAATATGACATCACCAAAAATACTAAATAAGGCAATAGCGGCCAATCCCAGTGACAGAGATACGTGACCTTTTAGACAGATAATTCAGAATAGCTGTCGTGAGGAAGCTCAATGAAATCCAGATAGCACAGAGAAGGAACTGTCTTAACAGATAAATTTAACAAAGAGATTGCAATAATTAAAAAGAATCAAGCAGAAATTTAGAAGCTAAAAAAATCAACTGAATAATTAAAGAATGCATCAGAGACACTCAGTAGCAGAATCAATCAAGCAAAAGGAAGAATTGGTGAGTTTGAAGACAGGCTACTTGAAAAATATACAGTCTGAGGAGTCAACAGAAAAAATAAAAATATATAATGAAGCATGCCTTCAGGGTCTAGAAAATAGCCTCAAAGTGGCAAATATGAGTTATTTGTATTAAAGAAGAGATAGAGAGAGATCAGCATAGAGAGTTCATACAAAGAGATAATTATAGAGAACTTTTCAAACCTAGAGAAAGATATAATATTGAAGTATAAAAAGGTTATGGAACACCAAGAAGATTTAACACAAATAAGACTCCCTCAAGATATTTAATAATCAAACTCCCAAAGGTTAAGAATAAAGAAAGGCTCCTAAAAGCAGCAAGAGAAAAATTTTTAAAAAACATATAAAGGACCTCCAATATGTCTGGCAGCAGATTTCTCAATGGAAACCTTATGGGCCACAAGAGAGATGCATGAAGTATTTAAAGTGCTGAAGGAAAAAACTTTTATCACAGAATCATCATCATAATAATACTCAGTGAAGACATCCTTCAAACATGAAGGAAAAATAAAGGCTTTCCCAGACAAAGAAACACTGAGGAATTTTGTCAACACCAGATCTTATCTACAAGAAATATTAAAGTGAATTTGTCAATCTGAAGGTAAAGAATATTAATGAGGACTAAGAAATAATCTGAAAGTACACAATTCACTGGTAATAGTAAGTACACAGACAAACACAGAATATGATAACACTTTAATTGTGGAATATAAATCACTCATAAATAGGAAGTCTGAAAGACAAACCTATCAAAATAATAACTAAACAGATTATAAGGACATATTTAGTGTAATAAGATATAAACAGAAATAACGAAAAGCTTAAAACTGGGGAGGACAAAGTTAAACTATAGAGCTTTCATTAGTTTTCTTTTTGCTTGCTTGTTTGCTTTTGCAATTAGAGTTGCCATCCATTTAAAATTATGGGTTATATGATGTTATTTGCAAGCCTCATGGTAAGCTCAAATAAAAAACCCTGCAACAGAAAAAAAACGTAAAAAGCAAGCAATTAAAACATACCACCAGAAGAAACAGCTTTCACACACACATACAGACACAAAAGAGAGGAAGGAAGAAGGAAGAAAAGACCACAAACAAGAAAATAAATAACAAAATGATAGTAGTCAGTCCTGACATATCAATAATAACACTGAATATAAATGGACTAAACTCTCCAATCAAAAACAGAGTGGCTAAATGGATAAAGAAACAAGACCCAATGATTTGTTGCCTAAAAGATACATATTTCATATAGAAAGACACATATAGATTGAAACTAAAAGGATGAAAAAAGATATTCCATTCAAATAGAAGCCAAAAAAAAGAGCAGGAGTAGCTATACTTACATCAAACAAAATAGACTTCAAGACAGAAACTGTAAGAAGAGACAAAGAAGGTCATTATATAATAATAAGGGGTTCAATTCAGCAAGAGAATGTAACAATCCCAACACTGGAACACCCAGATATATAAAGCAAATATTGTTAGAACTAAAGAAAGAGGTAGACCTTAATACAATAATAGGTGGAGACTTCAACACCTTGCTTTCAGCATTGGACAGATTATCCACACAGAAAAATCATCAAAGAAACATTGAACCTAATCTGCAGTATAGAAAATAGATTTAGTGGATACTTACAGAATATTTCATCCAATAGTTCAGAACACAGATTCTTTTACTCAGTACATGAATCATTCTCAAGGATAGAGCATATGTTAGGCCACAAAACAAGTCTTATACCATTTTTTTAAAAATTGAAAACATCAAGAATATAGTTTAGATATTTGGCACTGCCCAAATCATATGTTAAACTGTAATCCCTAATGTTGAAGGTGAGGCCTGATGGGAGGAGTCTGGATCATGTGGGCGGATCCCTCATGAATGGCTTGGGCCACCCCCTCGGTGATAAGTGAGCTCTTATTCTATGTTCATATGAGATTGGGGTGTTTTAAAATATGTGGCATTTTCCCACTCACTCTCTCACTTTTGCACCTGCTTTTCCCATATGATGGACCTGGTCCCCCTTTGCCTTCTGCCATGATTATAAGCATCCTAAGGCCCCCACCAGAAGCTGAGCAGATGCTGGTGCCATGCTTCCTGTATAGCTTGTAGAATCATGAGCCAATTAAGCCTCTTTTCATATAAATTACACAGTTTGAGGTATTTCTTTATAGCAATGCAAAAATGGCCTGATACAATCAAGTATATTTTCTGACTACAGTAGAATAAAAGTAGAAATAAATAACCAAAGGAACTTTGGAAACAATATAAACACATGGAAATTAAACAATATACTCCAGAATGACCAGTGAGTCAATCAGAAAGAAAAGCACATTAATGAACAATAAGAAATCATCTGAAGGTACAAAACTCACTGGTAATAGCAAGCACACAGAAAAGCACAGAATATTATAACACTGTAATAGTAGTGTGTAAATTGCTCTTATCTTAAATAGAAGAAAAAACAATGAACCAATAAAAAATAACTATAACTTTTCAAGATACAATACAAAAAGACAAGGCAAAACAACAAAAAGCTTAAAAGCAGGGTGAAGAAGAGTTGTGATTGGTTTTCTTTTTCCTTGTCTGTTTAGGCAATCAGTGTTAAGTTGTCAACAGCTTAAAATAATAAGTTATAAGATGTTATTCACAAGCCTCATGGTAACCTCAAATCAAAATGCCTGTAATAGAAAAAAATTTTAAAGTAAGAAATTAAAACATACCACAAAATGAAATAGCTTTTACAAAAATGAAGACAGGAAGGAAGGAAAGAAGAAAGAAGGGACCATAGAACAACAAGAAAACAAACAACAAAATGACAGGAATCAGTCCTTACTTATCAATAACATTGAATGTAAATGGACTAAATTCTCCCATCAAAAGACATAGAGTGGCTAAATGGATAGATTATGATCTATTTCTTTTAGGAAACAGATGATCTGTTTCTTTTGGGCCACAGATCAACCCAGTGATCTGTTGTTTAAAAGAAACACACTTCACATACACAGATACATATAGACTAAGAATAAAAGGATGAAAAATATATATTCCATTCCTATGGAAGTCATAAAACAGCAGGAGCAGCTATATTTATACCAAACAAAATAGACTTTGAGACAAAAACTATAAGAAGAGACAACGATGGTCATTGTCAATTCTGCAAGAGAATGTAGCAATTGTAAATATATATGCACCCAATGCTGGAGCACTGAGATATGTAAAGCAAATATTATTAGAGCCAAGGATACATATAGACATCAATCTAATAATAACTGTAGGCTTCAACACCTTCCTTTCACCATTGGACACATTATCCAGCAGGAAATCAACAAAGAAACACTGAACTTAATCTGCACTATAGAACAAATAAACCCAATAAATATTTACAGACTGTTTTATCCAATGGTTGCAGAATACACATTCTTCCCCTCAGCACGTGCATTATTCTCAAGGATAGACCCTATGTTAGGTCACAAAACAAGTCTTAAAACATTCAAAACAATTGAAATAATATCAAGCATCTTCTCTGACCACAATAAAATTTACAAATCAGTAACAAGAGGAATTGTGGAGGCTATACAAACATAGAATTTATGTAATATGCTCCTAAATGAACAGTAAGCAAAGAAAGAAATTAAGAGGAAAATATAAAAATAACATGAAACAAATGTAAAATGAACTACAACATATCAAAACTTATACAGTAGGGCAAAAGCAGTAATGAAAGGGAAATTTATAGTTTTAAGTGCCTACATCTAAAAATAAGAAAAACTTCAAATAACCTAATGATGCATCTAAAAGAACTAGAAAAGCAAGAGCAAACCAAATCCCAAATTAATAGAAGAAAAGACATATTTAAGATCAGAGCAGAAATAAATATAATTGAAATGAAGAAAACAATAAAAAATCAATGTAATGAAAAGTTAATCTAAAAGGTAAATAAAACTGATAAACCTTTAGCCAGTCTAAGAAAAAAAGAGAGATGATCCAAATAAATAAAATCAGAGAAGAAAAAGGAGACATTACAATCATGCCCCAGGAATTCAAAGGATCATTAGTGGCTACTATAAGAAACTAACTGCTAATAAATTGGAAAATATAGAGGAAATGAATACATTCCTAGGCACATACAAACCTACCAAGACTGAACTATGGAGAAATCCATAACCGGATCAGACCAAAAACAAGTAAGAAAAATCAAAGCCATAATAAAAATCCAGTAAAGAAAAGCCTGAGATGTGTTTGGGCATGGTGGATTATGCCTATAATCTTTGTACTTTGAGAGACCAAGGTGGATAGATCATTTGAGCCCAGGAATTCTAGACCAGTGTGGGCAACATGTCAAAACATGTTTCTACTAAAAATACAAAAACTTAGTCAGGTGTGGTGACACACACCTGCAGTCCCAGCTACTTAAGAGGCTGAGGTGGAAGGATCACCTGAGCTTGGGAAATTGAGGCTACAGTGAGCTAAGATCATACCACTGCACCCTAGCCTGGGCAACAGTAACAAGATGATCTGAAAAAGAAAGAAAGAAAGAAAAAATTAAAGAAAAGCCTGGAACGTAACAGCTTTACTTTTGAATTCTATCAAAGATTTAAAGAACTAACACCAATCATATTCAAACTGCTACTAAAAATAAAGGAGGAGCGAATTCTTCCAAACTCATTTTATAAGGCCAGTATTACCCTGATACCAAAACCAGATAAACACAAAACAACAAAAGAAAACTATGGGCCAATACCTCTGATCAGTATCAATGCAATAATTTTCCACAGAATACGAGCAAACTGAATTCAATAACACATTTAAAAAGTCATTCATCATGACCAAGTAAGATTAATCACAGGACACAAGGATAGTTTAACATATACAGATCAATCAGTATGATAGACCATATCAACAGAATGAAGGATAAAACCATATGATCATTTCAACTGATGCTAAAAAAATCACTTGATAAAATTCAACTTCTCTTCATGATAAAAAACAAACAAACAAACAAAAAACCTAAGACTAGAAGGAGCTTACCTCAATACTATAAAAGCCATAATCAAGAGACTCACAGCTAGTATCATATTGAATAAGGAAAATCTGAAAACATTTCCTCTAAGATCTGGAACATGACAAAGCTGTCAACTTTCACCACTGTTATTCAACACATAGTACTGGATGTCCTATCTAAAGCCATCTCAAAAAAGAAAGAAAGAAAAACCATCCTAATTGGAAAGGAAGAAGTCAAATTAGTCTTGTTTGTACATAATATGATCTTCATTTGGAAAAACCTAAAGACTCCACCAAAAGCTGTTAGACTCATAAACACATTAAGTAAATTTGCAGTATATAAAATCAACATACAAAAATCAGTAGCACTCCTATATGCCAACAGTGGAAAATGTGAAAAAAAATTTAAAAAGTAATCCCATTTACAATAACTACAAACAAAATCAGATACACAGGAATAAACTTAATCAAAGAAGCAAAAGATCTCTGCTATGAACACTAGAAAGCATTGATGCAAGAAATTGAAGAGAATATAAAAAAAAATGGAAAGGCATTTTACGGTCATGGATTGTAAGAATACAATACTGCTAAAATGTTCACACTACCCAAAGCAATCTACAGATTCAATGCAATCCCTATAAAAATGTCAATGACAATTTTTATATAAATAGAAAAAAAATCCAAAAATTTTTATAGAAGACTCAGTATAGCCAAAGTCATCCAGAGCAAAAAGAACTAAACCGGAGAAATCACATTACCTGACTTCAAATTATACTATAGTGCTATGGTAACCAAAACAGCATGGTACTGATATCAAACCAGACACAGAGACCAATGGGACAGAATAGAGAACTCAGAAACGAATGCATACATCTACTTTGTTGAACTTATTTTTAACAAAGGTGCCAAGAATATACTTTGGAGTAAAGACAGTCTCTTCAATAAATGGTGCTGGAAAAACTGAACATTCATATGCAGAAGAATGAAACTAGACTCCTAGAGCATATACAAAAATCAAATCAAAATTGATGAAAGACTTAAACTTAGGATCTCAAACCATGAAACTATTACATGAAAACTGAAGAAACCCTCCAGGACATTGGCCTTGGCATAGACTTCTTGAGTAATACAAGGAAAGACAAGTAAAACAAAAATGGACAAACAGGATCACATGAAATCAAAAAGATACTGCATAGCAAAAGAAAAAACCAACAATGTGAAGAGACAACCCACGGAATAGAGAAATTTTTGCAAACTATCCAACTGACATGGGCTTAATAACCAGAATATATAAGGAGCTCAAACAAATCTATAGGAAAAAATATATAATAATCTGATTTTAAAATGGGCAAAAGATATGAATAGACATTACTCAAAAGAAGACATAAAATGGCAAACAAGTATATGAAAAGGTGCTCTACATTGCTGCTCATCAGAGAAATGCAAATCAAAGCTACAATGAGATATCATCTCATCCCAGTTAAAATGGCTTTTATACAAAAGATAGGCAATAAGGAATGCTGATAAGGATGTGGAGAAAGGGGAACTCATGTTTACTGCTGGAGGGAATGTAAATTAGTACAGCCACGATGAAGCCCAGTATAGATATTTCTCAAAAAACTACAAACAGAGCTACCACGTGATCCAGCAATCCCACTGCTAGGTCTATTTCCCCAAAGAAAGGAAATCAGTATATCAAAGCAATACCTGTGTTTCTACGTTTCTTGCAGCACTATTCGTAATAGCTACGATTTGGAAGCAAGCTAAGTGTCCATCAGCAGACAAAAGGTTAAAGAACATGCGGTACATATATACAATGGAGCCCTCAGCCATAAAAATGCATGAGCTCTTGTCATTTGTAACAACATGGGTTAACCTAGAGGATGTTGTGTTAATTGAAAAAAAGCCAGGCACCAAAAGACAAACTTTCCATGTTCTTACTTATTTTGTGGGAACTAAAAATTAAAACAATTGAACTCGGGGAGAAAGAGAGTAGAATGATGACTACCAGAGGCTGGGAAGGGTAGTAGGAAGTAGTGTAAAATGGGGATGGTTAATGAGTACAAAAATATAGTTAGATGGAAGGAGTATGACCTAGCACTTGATAGCACAGCAGGGTGACAACAGTCAGCGTAATTTTTTGTACATTTCAGAATAACTGCAGAGTACAGTTGGATTGTTCATAACCAGAAAGAAATGGTGAACGCTAGAGGTGACTGAGACCCCATCTACCCTGATGTGATTATTACGAATTATACACCAGTGTTAAAATATCTCATGTACCCCATAAGTATACATACCTATTATATACCCATAAAAATTTAAAGTTTTAAATTTTTTAAAAAGGAAAGGAGAAAAGAACAGCACGAGGACTATGAGATATATCCAGAAATTTGTTGGTGTGGACCTTACTTCTCTACCCATCGAATAGATTCACCTAAAATGAGCACTAAAATTAGCATTGGATGATGGTCTGTGTGACCTTTGACTGACTGGCTAACTAGCTGTGTAACTCTGGAAAATTTTTGGAATTCAGTTTTCTTAACTATATAAGGCAGGCATTACATTGGTTGATTAGAAAGGTCACTTCCCATTCAGAAAAGAATTCTGAATTGGCTTCCAGTGAGAACTAGAAGAGTAACTATTGCAGGAAAGACCATGAAGTAGCCAATAAGACAAATCTCAGTGAAATAGTCCAACTGCTGGAAATATAGACAATTTCAGGACAAAAACTTCTGTGCCACATGGCAGTCTTTTACAAAAGTGACTCAATGAATTTCAGAAATATCTAAACTGTTATGAGATTGCATTAGTCAGGACTCTCTAACGGGATAGAACTAATAGGATGTAAGTATATATGAAGGAGAGTTTATCAGGAGAACTGACTCACATGATCACAAGGCGAAGTACCACAATAGGCAGTCTGCAAGCTAAGGAGCAGGGAAACCAGTTCAAATCCCAAAACCTCACAAGTAGGGAAGCTGACAGTGAAGCCTTCCATCTGTGGCCAAAGGCCCAGGAACCCTTGGCAAACCACTACTGTAAGTCCAAGAGTCCAAAAGCTAAAGAATTTGTAATCTGATGTTCGAGGGCAGGAAGCATCCAGCGAAGGAGAAAGATGAAGGCTGGAAGACTCAGCAAGCCTCTCTTTCCAACTTCTCATGCGCGCTTTATTCTAGTCACACTGGCAGCTGAATAAATAGATGGCACCCACCCAGATTGAGGTTGGGTCTGCCTTGCCCAGTCCACTGACTCGAATGTTAATCTCCTTTGGCAACACCCTCACAGACAAACTCAGGAACGATACTTTGCATCCTTCAATCTAATCAAGTTGACAATATTAACCATCACAGAGATGATGAATATCATAGTCATAGTTTTGAATACCTGTGAATTTTATGTGTTTACCAGTTTTAAGAATTATCCCTCAAGTCCCAGTATAGTCTTCCCTTAGCCTTAGATTACTATGATGATATAGCAGCTTGAGACATAAGTTCTTCTCACAGCAATAACAAGATCTAACCAAGCATTAACTGTTTTCACACACACGACTATTTTCACCTTGAAGTTTATATGTACACATTATATAGTCTGGATATTCATCCCTTCAAAACTCATGCTGAAAATTGATCCCCATTGTTGGAGGGGGAGCCTAAAGGGAAGTATTTGGGTCATGGGAGTGAATCCCTCATGAATGCCCTGGAGCCATCCTCATTGTAAAGAGTGAGCTCTCACTCCATGAGTTCCAGCAAGAGTTTCGCCCTACCTTTCCAGAGAGCTGGTTGTTGAAAAGAGCCTAGCATCTCTCCCTGCTCTCTCTTGCTTCCTCTTCTGCCATGTGATAGTGTGCATAGCGTGGCTCCCCTTCTTCTTCTGCAATGGGTGGATGCAGCCTGAAGCCCTCACAACCAGTGGATTCTGGTGCCATGCTTCTTCTACAGTCTACAGAATCAAATAAACTTTCTTTCTTTATAAATTACCCAGCCTCAGGTATTCCTTTACACAACACCAAGGGACTAAGATGACACATGAAATAGGGTCTATCAGCTCCAATCAGCTAAATGGCTCAAGAGCAGCACTATCAAGAAGAATGCTTCCCTGGATAAGTATTGTTTCTGATTGCCCAACATTCTTTCATTAGGGCATTATTTATCTCTCATGGCATGAGGTCCTCAAGTGGCTGCGATGGCAGAACCCTGCTCCCTTAGCTTCAGAAAGTTCATTTATTATTTTTTTTCTTCTGGGAATTTGGATCTTGATTGGAAACACGCAGTTGCCTGAGGCAGTTAAAAGAAGTCTCCCAATTGAAGTGCTCTGGAAGGAAATACACAAACTTTCTCTGGTTTTCCAGCTTTTCCTTGAGTCTGTGAGCTACTTTGTGCCTACACTAAACAGGGTCAGTTTCACTTGCTTACCCACAAAGAATCCTGATGCCAAAATGCAAAAGGGCTAGTCTTGCCAATCAAGTTTCTTGAAGGGAAATGTCAAGATTGTGTTACATTCCCTAATCATTTGCTAAGGCGGAGAAAACAGTGACTCAGAACTAGAACAGAAACCATCTGGCTTAACAAATTTTCCTAATGAGAAAACAATTCCAAAGAGAAGAGACTGATTGGAAAACACACAATTAGTAATGACGGACCCAGATTCGAAACACCTGATGCTTAAGTCTAGCGCCTTTTTCCAACTATCAACATTTTTAATGGATAATCCCCCAAAATGAGTAACTATCTAGTAATTGGATGCAGAGTCTATTTCTAATATTTTTAAAAAGGTGTATATAGAACAGTGGTTACTTTGCTTTTCAATGTTTTAACACATTCATGCAGTTCAGAAATTTATTTTTTAAATGCAGTGTAGATCTTTCTCCCACACCTGCCCCACCTGTCCTGTCCCTTTCTATCCTAAGGTAACAACGTTTATTCATTTCTTTTGTATGCTTCCAGGGTTTCATTATGCAAGTGCAAACACATGTATTTCCTTATTTTTTTTTTCTTCCAAGTCAGGGTTTCGCTCTGTTGCCCAGGCTAGAATGCTGTGGTGTGAACACGGCTCACAGCAACCTCAACGTTTCAGGATCAAGCAATCCTCCTGCCTCCACCTCTTGAGTAGCTAGACCACAGTGGTCACTGGCTACTCTCACTTCGGCCTCCTAAAATGCCGGGATTACAGGCCTGGGCCACGATGCCCGATCTGTTTCCTCCTTTCTTACATCAAAAAGAGAATACCCTACATACTTTTATGCACCTTACTTTTTAAACAAGAACTTTTATAGATTTTCCACATCATTACATGAAGAACAGTCTTATTTTTACAGGTGCATTATATCTCACTCTATGGACATATGTTTATTTAAGCCATCCCCAGGTGATGGATATTTAGGATATTTTCAGTCTTTTGCTGTTCAAACAATACCCTTGTAAATAACATCAGTTCATAGCTAAGCAATCTTTTTGTGCAACAGATTTCCAGAAGTTTATTTGCTGAGTCAATGCAGATGTATGAATTTGAAATTCTGATAGATATTAACTAACTGCCTGCATAAGGGTTCATGTACATTTGTATGCTACATGCACGAATCATCAGACCTGTTTCCCACAGTTTTGTTAAACAGTATGTTATAAAAAACAATAATTGTCCAGTTCAGCTATTTAAGGAAAAGTAACTCAGAAGAGTTAATTATTTTAAGTAATACAAAAAAATTCTGTAAGACAGCTTACCTGTAGATTTTCTACCTTGAATATACAACAAAGAGAGTGTAATAAAAAGCTGTCCTCTGAAATCACTCTTGTTGCAGTTAAGAGATTTGCTGTCAGGAAAGGAAGCAGGAAGCATTAGGTTAGCTGCAGAAAGTGTTTACTGTTATTTGCATCCAATAGTACTGAATATTAAATGCATGTAATAAAGAGATCTTCCAAACAGGCTTTGTGTGGGCAACAAGGCCATTTTATTTCTCGCTTGGGTTCAAGTGGGCACAATCCAAGAAAGGACTGGTGAAGGGGGTAAGGTGGGAATTGGATTCATAGTTTGGGGTAGTTTTTTGGGGAAGAGGGTGTTGCAGAGTAAGATCAGTTATAGTGGTGAGGGGTAGGGGCAAGAAGTATACATGACCACAAGTTCAGTTACAATGGCAAGTGGGGGTGAGGCAGAAGAGCAGTTAAGATGGCAGGATGGATGAGAGGTATTCACAGTATCATAAGAATAGTTAAGATGGCAGGGTTGGGTGAAGGGCTTGTCTGGGGAATCTCCCCTGGGTGATCAGGGACAATGGCTAAAGCAGGCGGTGGGGGCTGGGAAATGTTCAGCTGAGGCAGGCAGGACTTCAGACTTTCAGGCTCTAGGCTTGCATATGGGGACCTGACATCTACCAAGCAATAATCTCTTTTATGTTTAAGCTGACCAAGTTGAAACTCTTCAATAAACTGGACTTTTCAAATCTTGGCTCTTGCACTTTCAACTGTTGACCTTAAGCAAGTTACTTAAACTCCTTTTGCCCTATCTTCACAACGAGGATTCCTGAGAGAAGACACATAAAGCTCATAGAACAATGTCTGAACACATAAGTGTTCAGTTCATATCAACTATTGTCATCATATGATTTGCACATCTCACAGTTATCTTTAATGAGCCTGAGGAAATGTGGTAGTGAGACTGACAGGGAGTATAATCTCAAATACATTTGAAGGTATGGAGTGAAAAGAAGGAGAAATGGGTAACGGAAGGAACAAGAGGATGTATGATCTGTCCACTGCATTCAAATTCAAATTAAAAAAAAATCCATGTTGGCCAAACAAAATAATTCTGCATGCAGACAATTCTGTCTTGGAGATTGTAATATCAAAAATAATTTCAATATTCCATTTAGCTTTACCATTCCATACTTAAGTTATTTTAGCCAATAGTGCCAGCATTCTACCGGGACTTCACCACTTAGCTTCAACTCCCTTCTCCTTTGCTGCCTCTTTATTTGATCATTCTTATATTCTGTTCATACCTCCATTCAATGCATCCTTAGCCCTCTTTCCAACATAACTTCTGAATGCTCCATGTCTCTGCCCACTTCTCCACCTATATTAGTCAACTATTGCTGCAAACCTAGAGTTTTACAACAATAAAGGTATAATTTTCTTGCTCTCCAGTTTGAGGGTCAGTCAGGGAGGATCTGCGTCAGTTTGTAGTTGGCTGGGCTTTGGGATTAGAATCACAATGCAATTTATATGTCTCTCATTCTCCCTGGACCAGCAAAAGACAGGAGCACAAGAGGGCAGACAAAAAAATACAATGTCTCTTGAAGTCTGATATGGTTTGGATTTACATCCTTGCCCAAATCTCAAGTCAAATTATAATTCCAGTGGTTGGAGAAGGGGACTAGTGGGAGGTAATTATATCCTGGGGGCAGATTTCCCCCTTGCCATTCTCATGACAGTGAGATCTCATGAGATCTGATGTTTTAAAAGTGTGTGTCACTTCCCCCTTCACTCTGTCTCTCTGCTGCTGCCATGTGAAGAAGGTGCTTGTTTCCCCTTCACCTTTTGTCATGACTGTAAGTTTAATGAGGCCTCCCAGTCATGCTTCCTGTTAAGCTTGCAGAACTGCGAATCAATTAAACCTTTTTTTCTCCGTAAATAACCCACTCTCCAGTAGTTCTTTATAGCATTGTGAGAATGAATTAATACAGAAAGTTGGTTCCAGAAGAGTGGGGCATTGTTATAAATGCACCTGAAAATATGGAAGTGACTTTGGAACTGGGTAACAAGCAGAGGTTGGAACAGTTTGAACGGAGGGCTTAGAAGAAAACAGGAGAATGTGGGAAAGTTTGAAACGTCCTAGAGATTTGCTACATGGCTTTGACAAAAAATGCTGACAGTGATATGGACAATGAAGTCTAGGCTGAGGTGGTCTCAGATGGAGATGAGGAACTTACTGGGAATTGGAGTAAAGGTGACACTTGCTATGTTTTTGCAAAGAGACTAGTGGCATTTTGCCTCCGCCCTAGAGATCTGTGGAACTTTGAACTTGAGAGCGATAATTTAGCATATCCAGCAGAAGAAATTTCTAAGCAACAAAACATTCAAGATGTAACCTGGCTGTTCCTAAAATTGTACGCCTATATGTGTGAACAAGATATGATCTGAAACTGAAACTTACATTTAAAGGGAAGCAGAGCATAAATGTTTGGCAAGTTTGCAGCCCAGCCATGAGGTAGAAAACAGTAACACATCTCCTGGGAAGAAATTCAAGCCTGCTGCAAAAATTTGCATAAATAAAGCGAAGCCAAATGTTAATAGCCAAAACAATGGGGAAAATGTCTCCAGGGTATGCAGAGATCCATCACAGCCCCAGGGCCCAGTAGAAAAAAAAAACGGTTCTGTGGGCCAGGTCCAGGGCACAGCTGCTCTGTGCAGCTTCAGGATATGGTTTCCTGTGTCCTAGCCACTCCTGCTCCAGCCGTGGCTAAAAGGGGTAAAGGTACAGCTTCAGAAGGTGCAAGCCCCAAGCCTTAGTAGTTTCCACATGGTGTTTGGCTTGCATATGCACAGAAAACAAGAGTTGAGGTTTGGGAATCTCCACCTAGATTTTGGAGGATGTATGGAAACACTTGGATGTCAAGGCAGAAGTTTGCTGCAATGGTGGAGCCCTCATGGAGAACCTCTACTAGCACAGTGTGGGTGGGAAATGTGGGGTTAGAGCCCCCACACAGAGCCCCTACTGGGGCACTGCCTAGTGGAGATGTGAGAAGAGGGCCACAGTTCTTCAGACTCCAGAATGACAGCTTGCACTGTGCACCTAGAAAAGCCACAGGCACTCAAAGCTAGCCCATGAAAGCAGACAAAGGAGCTGTAGAGCTGCAGGGGTGGGGCTGCCTAAGGCCTTGTGAGGTCACCTCTGGCATCAGCATGCCCTGGATGTGAGACATAGAGTCAAAGGAGATCATTTTGGAGCTTAATATTTAATGACTTCCCTGCTGGGTTTTGAATGGCATGGGGCCTGTGGGCCCTTCATTTTGGCCAATTTCTCCCATTTGGAATGTAAGCATCTACCCAATGCCTTTACTCCCATGTGTCTTGGAAGTAACTAACTTGTTTTTATTTTACAGGCTTATAGGTGGAAGGAACTTACCTTGTCTCAGATGAGACTCTGGACTGTGGACTTTTGAAATAATGCTGAAATGAGTTAAGACTCGGGGACAGTTGAGAAGAGATAACTGTATTCTGTAATGTGAAAAGAACATAAAGTTTGGAAGGGCCAGGTGTAGAATGATATGGTTAGAATTTGGGTCCCCACCCAAAGCTCATGTCAAATTGTAATTCCAAATGTTGGAGGAGGGGCCTGGTGGAAAGTGATTGCATCATGGGAGCAGATTTTCTCCTTGCTGTTTTCATGATAGTGGGTGAGTTTTCATAAAATCTAATAGTTAAAAAGTGTGTGGCACTTCCTCCTTCACTCTCTCTCTCTCCTGTTGCCATTGGATGTAGGTGTTTGCCTCTCCTTCTTCCATGACTGTAAGTTTCCTGAGGCCTCCCTGTCATGCTTCCTGTTAGACCTGTGGAACTCTGCGTCAATTAAATCTCTTTTCTTCATAAATTACCCAGTCTCAGAAAGTCCTTCATTTCAATGTGAGAACAACAAGGTCTTAGCCTGAAACTGGCACACTGTGACTTCTACCTATATTTCACTGGTCAAATCAAATCGCATGGCCAATTCCAACATCAGTGGGGCTAGGAAACATACTCTATTGATTTTAGAGGAAGGTATTACAAAACTATTCCAAACAAAAGTTGGCAAAAGTTGCAAATATATAATTTGAATGAAAGAAGGACATGAATAATTGCGAACAAATGAATCAATATACCACAGCATATTCTTTTTTTTCTTTTTTTTGAGACGGAGTTTCGCTCTTGTTACCCGGGCTGGAGTGCAATGGCGCGATCTCGGCTCACTGCAACCTGCGCCTCCTGAGTTCAGGCAATTCTCCTGCCTCAGCCTCCTGAGTAGCTGGGATTATAGGCACACACCACCGTGCCCAGCTAATTTTTTTTTTTTGTATTTTTAGTAGAGACGGGGTTTCACCATGTTGACCAGGATGGTCTACGATCTCTTGACCTCATGATCCACCCGCCTCGGCCTCCCAAAGTGCTGGGATTACAGGCGTGAGCCACCGCGCCCGGCTGCACAGCATATTCTTTTGATCATAATTGTCGCTGTCCTTTCCACATCAAAAACACACTTAGCCCTGCCCCAAGACATCAATCACGAGGGTGGAGAGATGTGGAGTAGATCTAAACCCAGAGTCAACCCTAACTCAGGTGACCTGTAGCCTGAAATAGTCACTTGGCTAAGCCAGCTTAAATCAGCAGATCTACAAGTGTGAAATAAGTGTTTGTTGTTATAAGACACTGAGTTTATTGTATTACCTGACTAAGACAATACATTTTCTCATATTTGTTTCTATATCCTTGACATGACTTTAATCACTTCCTTAATCTTCTTAAATCCTTCCTGTGTCTCAGATTGATACAAATCTTCTTTCAGTGCCTGTTTCTTTATCTCATCTTCAATAATATCTATAGAGGCAATGTCATTCATTTAGTGCTTTGAGCATTGATCCTCTAAATGTTTTTTTGAAAACTTATTATTCACTCATCTTTACACAAAGATTTTTGAATACCTACTGTGTGCCAGGAACTTGAAAAACAATAATGAAAAGAGAATCTATCCTCAAGGAGTCTAGAGTTAATAGGTATAAACAAGAAACAATTAAGAAGGGACATAAATGCTCTAATTTACAAATTATTAATCTTAGCTCTTTAAATTTGAAGCTAGGGTAAAGAGTTACAGGCAAAGATTATTTTATTCTTTTTTAAAAATTTATTTTTTAATTTACGCATCATAGATATACATAATTTTAGAGGACGTGATAATTGGATACATTCATATAATTTGTAAAGATCAAACTAATGTACTTTTGATATCTATCACATCAAATATTTGTCTTTTCTTTATGCTAAAAATGTTCAAATTATTCTCTTCTAGCTATTTTAAAATGTACAATAGATTATTGAAAACTATGGTCACCCTATTAATCTAACATTAGGTCTTATTTGTTCTATCAAACTGTATATTTGATACCCATTAATAAACTTCTCTTCATACACTCCTCCCCTGTACACTTCCCAGTCTCTCATTCTTTTTTGATCCTTTTATAGTACTAAGCACAATTATTTGTCTAGAATAAATGTTCAATAAAGAGTTGACTTGTTTTGTTGTTAAATGACATCACAACCCAATGGCCTTTGTGCTATGTCTAGCAACAGAGTATTTAGTCCATTATTCCCAATAAACATTTTACATAGTGTTCCAGGCATTGTGCAAGGCCCAAGTATTCCAGGTTATCAAGCAGAACATAGTCTGGCTAAGACAGGCATGTAATTACGATAGCACTTACTGTACTATATTAAGATACCTGAGAGTACTATGGGACCAAAGAAGGGTAGCCAGCTTCATTTGGGGAAGGACTTTATAACTACATAATTATAATTGCAACTTTAAAAACATGTAGAAATTTTCCAAGCAGAAAAAAATAGGAAAGAATACTCTAGGTCACAAGAACATCATACATAAAAGTACAGGGTCATGTAAAAGCATATGAGTTTGAAGATTAGCAAAGCATTAAATATGGATAGAATTTAGGCTGGTTGGGAGTTGGGTGATGAGAGATGAAGCTGCAGCTGAATTGAGAGGATCCTTGTATGAAGTCTAGAGGAGCTGATGAACTGAGATATTCTGAGGAGATAAAGAAACGAGTGGGAGCTTTTAAGCATAGACGAATAGTAATCTGCTATTTTATTTGAGGGTGACAATCTTATGACAGTGTGGAGATTAGAATAAGAAAAAATAATGTGATTATAGAAAGACCAGTTAGGAAACAGTTGAAATAATTCAAGTCTAAAATGATAAAGGCCTGGTTATGATGGGCCTGGCTATGATAAGGGCTGGACTGGAAGGACATTTTTGCAATAGAGATTTTAGGACCTGCTAAATCAGGGGTTGGAAAATGTAGAGGAGATGAAGATAAAACAAGTCTGCACTCTGTCTAAGCTGGGAGCTGATGGGAGTGGTGACCTAAAATAGGAGAATAGGCAGGTTCCACCCGCAAAAGACAGGGCTCTGGACTTGAGTCTTGTCTGTTCTACCCATTGCTCTGTCACCCTGAGGGAGATACTTCACCTTCTGAAACAGTTACACCTTCTATAAAATGGAAATATCTACTTCATGGGATTGTTTTGAAATTAAATGGAAGTAAAAGATAAAAATGTCTATCTTACTTCCTGAGCCATAGAAGCTACTTGATAAATATATTTTGAACAAAGTGAACAGAGAAATAGAAGGAATAGCAGAGACTGGGGTTTAAATCTAGCTGGTTATATAATGTTGAGTGTATTACCTAAATTCCTTGACACTCTGTTTCTTCATTTGTTAAAGAGTGAAAATTTGACCTGCCTCATTGGGTTGTTGGGAAGATTAAACCTGAGACCATATGCAAATCCTGATGTACACTGACAGATGGTAGGCACTCAATCAATTTGTATTGAACAAGAGTATGAATTAATTCAACTGAGCTTAGCAATCTTGTTTAAAGAAGCAGAAAAATATACAACCCCTTTAATAAATATTACATACACAATCATACAACTACTCATAAAAGACGATGTTAAATCTCTTTAAATGGTAAGTTTCCATTATTTTGAAAGCCAATTTACTTAGAAATGATTATTCAAAATGGCATGCTTTGCTAATCTAATTGTATTGCATGAAAAACAAAGTCAAGTATACAACTAAATCTTCCTGCCGAGAATAGCGATCTGCATAACTTTTACCCCAAAGAAGTGGTACACAGACTGAAAAAACTTGGGAACCATGATATTTAAAAAAAGCCAAGTGCTACTAGCATTGATTGTCTAATTATGGGTGTGTCTTTAATTTGTTGCTGATACTATTCCTGCTTGAATAAATGCATTTTCTTTCCTATATTGTGGCTATTGTAGATACTGCCAGCTGCACCGCACTCCTGTCTACTCTACTCTCTTTTAGTAATTGAGTCAATCTGCATCCACTCTCCATCATTCCCCCACCACTCCATTTTTAGGAACATGGCCTCCCAGCCACAGACTACATTTACCAGCATCCCTTGAAGCTAAGTATGTTCATGTGATGAGATTCTGGGCAATGGAAGGGGAGTGGGATTTGTATGTCACTTCCTTGAAGATACCTGTCCTAAACTCTTTCTCCAGCAGCACCAAGGAGTACGACATTCAGGAAATGGCAATGTGGCAGTAAGGAAGGAATCTGTGCCCTTTAATGACCTAGAGGAGTAGATCTACTTTGCCACCTGGACCGGCCATGTGAGAAATACACTTCTATCTATGTAAGCCAGTACATTTGGGGGTTTCTTTGTAATAGCATCTCAACCTCTATCCATGGAATGCAAGGTTTTGCCTTATTTTTCAAGAAAAACTGAATTGTTTTAATGGTAAACTTTGCCTTTAGGATCTCTAGGACAGATGGATTTTCTAAATGACACAGTCTAATGTGTCAGACTGAACTTCCCAAATACTCATTATTGCACCAAGGTTATTACCAAGGGTCTTTCTATCATCTTTCATTTGATAATAGTATTTTGATATTGAAGGGTGAGTTCTTATGTGCCAACCGGCTTGATTTTCATTATTATTGCTTTTTGTAATGAAGTAGCAGTTTTTCAATTTCTTTTACCAACCTTGCCAGTGAATGCTTGTTGAGTAATACAAAGACTGTTTGCGTTGCCTTATCTCTGTTATTGGACTTAACCATAAATTAGATTTTTAAAAATGGAGGTTCTCAGAAGAGAATCTAAAAAATAAGAAATGGTTCATCAATTTTTAACTTTGAAATAATAGTGTCAATTTTGTATACCACAATCACCAATTTCCATCTGAAAATTTGTTTTGACTAACAGGCAGTACAGGAAATAGAATTTTATTATATTGTATTGCCATTCTCGGCAATTGGGAAAAAAATAGGATTCAAGATTCTAGTTCTACATATCTTTAGTAATAGGATACCCTACATCAGTACTTTTTTGCTAATGTAATAAGTAGCTATGAGATTGTTTAGATGTCAAAAATAAAGTCAATAAAAAGATACATAACATAAAAGAACAAGAACACCAGATGATGGTGGAATATAGCATAATATAGTTGGAACATATCAAAGTCATCGTACAGGCCACTTACACAACTTAATCATAGACAGAACTGTCCTGGAAAAAGTGGCCTGGAAAATAACTACACTGCTAATAGTTCAGTCACTATAATTCTCAAATTCCGATAAGCCAAATCAGTTTCTTCCCCTGCCTTCCCAGTACCCACCGACAGCTGTTGTAGTGGAAAAAACTCCTGGCTATGACTCAGGAAACTTTATTGCTAGTCCTAGATTTACCAATTACTAAGCATGAATTCAGACAGGACATGTAACCTCTGTGCAGAGTGATTACGAACTTCAGAATAAGATAATCTATGGGAAGTATTTTGGAAAGTAAGATTAAGATAATCTACGGAAAGTATTTCAGGAACTAAAAAGTTTTATGCAAGTGTGTGTGTGTGTGTGTGTGTGTGCGCGCGCGCGTGCGCGTGCATGAGCGCATGCAAAAAACCTCACAGTTAATATAAAGCCAGGTATATATTTATATTTGCTTATATATGAAAATATATACATTATATATATACATATGAACATAAATATACACATACATACATGACCACATGCATGTGTATGTGTGTGTATAAAAACACATTACCTAACTTAAAAACTTTTACTCCTTAGGATTTATGCCCTAGCTGCTTATAAAATGATACGAGGCAGCAGTTATAGATTAACATGCAATGCAAAAGTGAGTTGAGAAGCTCCAAAACAAAAGTCTATGTAGGTGACATTTAAGGAGTAAGTGCTTTTTAGTGGAGCCCTCCTGCTCTTTGTTGATGGCGAGAAGCCAAGCATAAAGAGACTTTTATAGTGATAAAGTAACAGGTTACTAATAACATATTTGTTACCTGTTAATTCTCACCTTCTCCTTCCCAAATAAAAGCTAGAATCTTAACAATGACCTATATCTCACCATATGGTTTCATCCATATCCCATTCCTCTGTCTCCCCTTCCCTGGGCAATAAAGTCAATAATCTAGCTCCACTAGAGTTTTCAGGAAGTATGATCTGGGTGGTGAGTTCCCATAGCAGAATAAAAGGCGCACATTGTACTTACACCCTAAAGTCAGCAGGACTGTTACAAGCAACATTTTATTGACTTTTTTTTCTCAGTGATAATCATTAATCAAGACATTAAGGAACAAGAAGACAGTCATGAGAATAAGTTGTTTTTCTTTTACTGAGGTTCCAATAATTTTCCCTCCTAAAACAATTTCAAGCAAGCTATATTTGAAAGAATACATGCAAGTAAATTAGGAATTAATTTCTTGGTGGGCTGGAGAGTAATACATATACATTTGATTCATCAGCTCAGATAATAGCATTCTATTCTTAAAATATCTCTCAATTTCCTTTGACCTTTATTTTAAAACAAACAAATGGAAAGCATTGCATTTTATGGCCTTAGTTCTCAACTTGAACACCAAATATATTAGACTATATTTTTACTGGACAGTTTAGTATTGATAAACTATATTAATACTAACACAACAGTCTATCTCAAATTAAAACTTGCAATCACTAGATTTACATTTGTACTGGTAAAGAATAGCATTTAAGAGATTTGCTTCTCCCCTATCTCTTTCTAAAATGATAATATAAAATGTGTTAAAAAAAATCTCTGCACAGACAGCTTGGAAATAAAGAACAAGAGCTGATCACCAAATACCATTCCCACACATTGTTCTAATGCTGTGGTTGGCCTCATCAGTCAACCGCAGCAGCACTCCAGGAGCCCATGCATCTCCAGGCACTATACAATGCTTACAACTGAGACATAGGTCTTTCAGAAGCTGAAATTTATTCTTTTCCAGACTAACATTTCTTCTTTCCAAACTTTACAAGAAAATAGTTCCTAGAGAAGAATGTATTTAATATTTGCCACCTTGGAACCATAACGTGCCTTTCTTCCAAGGAAAACCTCCAAAAGCAGCGTCTCATTTGGTATTAGACGTTATACTCACCAAACAGGCTGCAGAGAACGCCGGCCCTGTTTTACAAATGGAGGCCTAAGTGTCATGAGTCCCAGCCTCTCCCCATGCAGACAGAGCAAGAGGAAGCAGTGGACCTGCACTGAAAGCCACACATTTCACTCATTTCTTAAATGTGCATTTGTGAGCTCACATGTCAATACTCCTTAAGCACATGTAAACAAATAAAATACATTGGGAACCCTGGTCCTTGCGATAAGAATTTAACATGTTTAACAGAGCAACTGCAATGGGACAAATTGTATGCAAGTAAACACCATCTCATTGACCCCAGACTTACCTGACCTCTCTTGTCATCTGGGAGTTGTAAATACCCACCAAGATTGATGGAAGTCTGCAAGAACAGGCCGTGGAGACAGAAGCCCCAAACCTTAGTCTTTATATGCCCCTCTTCTTCTGTTCAGACATCTCCCTTCTCTCTGATTGGCTTGTGGCTCTCTCTCACTGCTCCTTGACTTTGAAATCTTCTCTGATCAGCAGCTCTCAGGGTTAATCTCTCCAACTTCCCTAGAGCTTCTACGCACATCCTGGGCATGCAGATGTATTTTCAGTGTCCCAAAGTGACAATCTGTGGGAGATAGTTTCTTCCAACTCCTTTTCCTGGAGACTAGTTTCTCCCTTGCACAGCTTGTCTTGGCTCTTCTAGCAGGCTAAGGGAGGTAATCTATTCTCTTTACCTGCAAGTTGTAAATCATAATGTGGTTCTGTTCTGAGGGGTGGTCTGCATGACCGGCATATTAACTGCCAGGAATAAATCTCAGGTTCCACATTTGAACCTCTATCTCATCTTCTAAGTGAAATACTACCAAAAAATTATGATTTCTATTATTGCCTTTTCTCTTTGGCACTTTCTTACCTAGATTAGCAATGTTTTCCTTTCTGAATCTAATTTTTTTTTCCTTTTCTCTTTTGTGTCTTGTATAGTTTTCTTTAACACACACTAAGGGCTGTTTTTCTGGAAAAAAAATTCTTTTATTCTTCTTTTCCCACACCATATAGGTTCATGCTACAGAATGAGCTTATATGATTTCTGAGTTATAACTACAATCATTTTGTGATTTCATCTTCACTTATTGAGTTCACAAATGAATGCTAGATTCTGTCATAAAAGGCAAAGGGAGTTTCCAAGTTCATTTCTTTGTGTGAAATTTTATTTATCTATTATTGGGTAAAAGCAAGAGAGGAGGTTAAGAATTCTTCAGCTATGCATAGACTTAGCTGTTATAGTGGCACATATCCAATATGCCATTTTCGAATGTCACCATGACCATTTCTGATCACCAGAATGTGATAGCATTATTACTTAACATGTAATTGAGTTTTTCAACCTTGGACTATACACAGAGGTGGCAAGAACATTTTTTTAAAATCAGGTTTAATTGAGCTTAACTGATTTCTGCTTAACAGATAAATATCAGCTTTCCCTGAAGTTCTTCATTTTCATGAAATTTAATTAGTGATGAGGTTTAACATTTTTAGCAATAAATTCATAACATCCTAAGTTTAATCCCTTGAAATCTTAAAACAGACTAACTCATCCCTCCTGCCCAATTTCTCTGGATGGAGACATAGTGAATGTCCTCTCAGAATTCTCAAACACTGAGTTATTTTTGAGTCAGAACATTTCCACTGGTTGCCCTTGGGTAGAAATGCAGTATTATCACATTACCTTTGAAATTCCTTCAGACTGTGACCCACATTCTCAGCAAGGCAACTATATATGGATACCTTCTTCTCCATCAACTTTTTAAAATTTTTAAATGATATCATCCTGGGAGTATCTGGTCACTTTGTAAAGTCTCCATCCTTTGGATTGAGTACATGTGATACATATGTCTATAAATTAGACGGATATTTGGTCAATTTAGAAGTACCAAGAACTTTATTAATATATCCCCATATATTTCAGTTGTAAAGTTCACAATAATGTCCTAGAGAACTACATTTATCAGTATTTCTTATATTTTTTTCTTCTCACTCCATATCCAGTTATACATGTGTATACGTGTTTATACACTTATAGTTAAAAACATATTTTCCATCTATCTCTCTAACTCACAATTCAGGCTTTGATGAAAGAAATGCTTCACTTAAATACAAGGTCTTAATATTCACCATTGCTCTCTGTGGATACAGATCTTGGTTGCTATCTTTCATAATAATATTTTTCACATGGTCTGTCTGAAAAAAAGCTGAAGTCATTGTCTCATTGTCTTGTCCTATCCTCTCCAGATGTGCAACCAGTCTTCAGAAGTGGGCTTAGCTAACAAAGACTTCAAATGTTTTGTCTACCCCAACATATCTTCATTTTAATCAAGAATAAAACTTAATTTATTTCTAAATGGCAGATTTCCAGATACCCTTGATGAGGGTAGGGATACCCTTGATGGAGGTAGGGATACCCTTGATGGGGGTGGGGAAAATGGGGTGGAAATATTGCCAGTGCTCTGAAGGGAACAAAATCAAAGAGGTAAAAGAGCTTGCAACTTCAATGACTGTAATTGTTCCAATTAGTAATAGTACTCTTGTTTCTTTTTTCTAATATTTACCCTACAAGGTGAACATTGTTCAAAAATAAGGAAGTTGAAGCTCCCAGTTATTATGTGACTTGCTCAGGGTGACAGGGCAGAGAAGTGGCAGAGCCAGGTCTGTAAATGCCCACACCCACCCACCTGTCCCTGTACAAAGATCCTGTCAGAAGGTGTTGAGGAAAGGATAAGTGAGAGCTAAAAGTTTCCAAGTGATCAGCTACAAGTAATGTGGGATTTTTATAGGAAAAGAAGTTTCGACTGGAAAATATATCTGGAGAGCCTAAAAACTCCCCTCTCAACATTTTCCTAAAATCTGAAAAAAGTAGAAGAGTAAAACAGAAAGAGAGAAAGCAGTGGGTCAACGTCTGCCACTGCCTCTTATTATACTGGCTCTACCTTGAGTAAAACTACATAGTGTTTTGTATCCACGTTCTCCCATTAAATGAAATGGGCTATATAATATTATCTATATAATAATACTCACTTCACATGGCTACTACGAGGATTAAATAACTTATATGAAAGTCTCAAGATAAGTGTTCTGTTTATAGTATAAACTCAATCATGTTCTTTACCTCTCCTTTTATCTATTGTTATAATTGATTTACAAGATTTTATTTTATTTTATATTATTGAGACAGGGTCTCACTCTATCACTTAGGCTGGAGTCCAGTGGCACAATCATGGCACACTGTAACCTCAAACTCCTGGGCTCAAGCCTTAGCGTTAGCCTCCCAAGTAGCTGGTACTACAGGCATGCACCACCATGCCCTGCTAATTAAAAAAAAAATTGTAGGCCGGGCGCAGTGGCTCAAGTCTGTAATCCCAGCACTTTGGGAGGCCGAGGCGGATGGATCACGAGGTCAAGAGATTGAGACCATCCTGGTCAACATGGTGAAACCCCGTCTCTACTAAAAATACAAAAAAAATTAGCTGGGCATGGTGGCACGTGCCTGTAATCCCAGCTACTCAGGACACTGAGGCAGGAGAATTGCCTGAACCCAGGAGGCGGAGGTTGCGGTGAGCCGAGATCATGCCATTGCACTCCAGCCTGGGTAACAAGAGCGAAACTGTCTCAAAAAATATATATATATTTTTTAATTGTAGAGATGCTATCTCACTTTGCCACCCAGGCAGGTCTCACACTCACAGCCTCAAGAAATACTCCTATTTCGGCTTCCCAAAGTACTGGGATTTCAGGTATTAGCCACCGCTCTCAGCCTGCAAACTTTAAATAGCTGCAAAGGAAGAGGCTTTTCAGGTCTATAACTACATATACATAAATGAGTGCTAGACAACAGCTGTACTATGTTGGTTAAAAGCATCAATTCTAAATCGTAACTGCTGGTTCAGATCCTGGCTCTTCTCTTTACAGATTTTGTCATCTTGACCCATTGGCTCAACACTACTGTGGGTCAATATCCTCAGGGAAAATACTGGCACTTACTTTGTGAGATTTTCTGAAATTCAGTCAAATTTATTAATAAAAGTAAAGTGCTTAGTATAGTAGCCAGAACCCAGTAAGTGCTCCATAAATGCTAGCTAGGTGTTATTACTAACCAAGCACATAACAGATTGAGAAGACTCATTCTCGACAGGGTTAACTTTGCTCCCAGAGGACATTGAGCAATATCTAGAGACATTTTTGGTTGTTACAACTTGGTAGGAAGCTGCTCCTGGCATCTAGATCATAGAGGTTAGAGATGCTGCTAAACATTCTAAAATATACAAGACAGCCCACCCTACAAGGAATTATTCAGTCCAAAATGTAAATAAAGCTGAGGCAGAGAAATACTGAGCTAGAAAAACCACGCTTGGTCAACAAAGACCCTGAGATGTTTTCTCCATAGGGCATTAGATACCACTAACCAAAGATTGCTGGCAAACCAAATAACCCTATGAAACTGCACCCCATCCAATACCAAGTAAGCTAATGCTGGAAAAAGTAAAAATGATAACTGGGGGCCGGGCGCGGTGGCTCACGCCTGTAATCCCAGCACTTTGAGAGGCCGAGGCAGGTGGATCACGAGGTCAAGAGATCAAGACCATCCTAGCCAACATGGTGAAACCCTGTCTCTACTAAATACAACAAATTAGCCGGGCATGGTGGCACATGCCTGTAATCCCAGCTACTTGGGAGGCTGAGACAGGAGAATCGTTTGAACCCAAGAGGCAGAAGTTGCGGTGGGCCGAGAATGCGCCATTGCCCTCCAGCCTGGGCAACAAGAACAAAACTCCGTCTCAAAAAAAAAAAAAATGATAACTGGGTATATGGAAGCATAACACTCTAGTATGTCTTAGAGTTATTTCAAAAGACTTATTTGAAAAAGTAATCTTTATTTCTAATTGAGTCACTTTTCTAAAATGTATTGAATAGGATTCTGAGAGTGATGATCTAGGATATAAAATAGTTTTAGGGACTATGGGTCCTATCAAAAATAATGCCTGAAAATTTATCTAGATTTCTTCTCATAGGACCCAGCAAAAATAAAAAGGTATGCTTATAATGGATACTTGGTAGGAGAGAAAGTGGCCATGAATCTTCATGCTGCTTTATATTTTCATCCTCTTCAACCTAGCCTAGATACTTTTTGGATGGTGGGATTATTTAAAGAAAACTAAATGAGAAGGGCTCAAAGTATCCTTTTCCTTGCAGTCCTGATCTCTTATTTTTATTTTTTTGAGACAGAGTTTCACTCTTGTTACCCAGGCTGGAGTGCAATGGCGCGATCTCGGCTCACTGCAACCTCCGCCTCCTGGGTTCAGGCAATTCTCCTGCCTCAGCCTCCTGAGTAGCTGGGATTACAGGCATGTGCCACCATGCCCAGCTAATTTTTTGTATTTTTTTAGTAAAGAAGGGGTTTCACCATGTTGACCAGGATGGTCTCAACTGATCTCTTAAATGTAGCAAGAGCTCTCACTGAGAGGATTCCTTATCCATCCTTTCTATGAGCTTCTCTGTACCTCCTCCAGCTTATGTTGAAGAGAGTATATTGGTCACTTGAAGCAAAACCTACAAAGCCCAACAGAAACACTTCCTTTTTTTTAAAAAAAAAAAAAAGCCTCCTAAGTCTCAAGAGTAAAGTAGGAAGCTTCCCATAAGAAACACATCATTGGCCCTGACCTTCATTACTTGGGAATTGATGGCTGGTGCTCAGAGAACTGCTAAGTAACAGTGAAATCCCTTTCCTTCTTCACTCCTTGGTATGGAGGTACTGCTCAAACACAGAACAGGGTTCCGATGATGATTCATGATGACATATGACTCCTCTCTTATGCTTGCTGGTCAGATTCACAATAGAGGTTCATATATATACCCAAAGTGTGCTCACTGTTGTCCACCATAATGTCAAGGGAGGACTCTGTAATATTCTAATTTTAGTGGACTTAATAATGGTGCCTAAATATATCATTCCGGTATTAATCCATTCTCACACCTCTATAAAGATACTACCCAAGACGGGATAATTTATAAAGAAAAGAGGTTTAATTGACTCACCGTTTCACATGGCTGCGGAGGCCTCAGGAAACCTACAATCATAGTGGAAGGAGAAGCAAGTTTTTTCTTCACAAGGCAGCAGGAAAGAGTGTGTGTGTGTAAGCACAAGAAAAACTACCATTTATAAAACCATCAGATCTTGTGAGAACAGCATGAGGAAACCACCCCTGTAATTCAATCAATCACTTCCCTTCCTTGACACTTGGGGATTATAGGTCCCTCCCTCTGCATGTGGGGATTACAACTTGAGTTGAGATTTGGATGTAGACACTGCCAAACCATATCATCCTATCCCTGGCCCCTCCAAATCTCATGTCCCTTATATATTTCAAAACCAATCAAGCGTTCCCAACAGTCTCCCAAAGTCTTAACTTATACAGCATTAAAAGTCCAGGTCTGAAGTCTCATCTGAGACAAGACAGGTCCGTTTCACCTATGGGACTTTCACCTGTAAAATCAAATGCAAGTTAGTTCCCTCCAAGATACAGTGGACATACAGGCATTGGACGCTACCTTCCAAATAGGAGAAATTAACCAAAACAAAGGAGCTACAGGCCCTACACGAATCTGAAATTCAGGAGTGGGGGCAGTCATTACATCTTAAAGCTTCTAAATGGTATCTTTTGACTCCATGTCTCACATCCGGGGGACACTGATGCAAGCAGTAGGATCCCACAGTCTTTGGCAGCTCCGCCCCTGTGGAAGATACAGCCCCTCTTCCAGCTGCTTTGATGGGCTGGTGTTTAGTGTCTGTGGCTGACCCAGGTGCACAGTGCAAGCTGTCGGTGGATCTACCATTCTGGGGCCTGAAGGACTACGGCTCTCTTCTCACAGCTCCACTGAACAGTGCCCCAGTGAGTACTCTGTGTGGGACCTCCAACCTCACATTTCCCTTTCCGCACTGCCCTAGCAGAGTTTCTCTACGAGGGCTCAACCCCTGCAGCAAAGTTCTGCTGGAAGTTCTGCAGCAGGTGTTTCCATACACCCTCGGAAATCTAAGCAGAAGTTCTAAAACCTCAGTTCTTGACTTCTGTGCACCAGCAGGCCCAACACCACGTGGAAGCTGCCAAGGCGTGGGGCTTGCACCCTCTGAAGCAACAGCCTGAGCTGTACATTGTCACTTTTTAGCATCAGATTTTGCTATGCCTATCTGCTCTGTAACCCAAGAGAGGGAGCAAAGAGCAGCCAGGTGGGCTTAGATGCTGGGGGATTAAGCAATAACTCACTCCATTTTCTGTTTCTATACTCCAGCAAGTGCCACGTCCCAAGACTGTACAAAGCAGCAAGGTCATGGGTCCAGCCAATGAAACCATTTTTCCCACTAGGACTCCAGGGCTATGATGGGAGGAGCTGCCCTGAAGGTCTCTGACAAGCCCTGGAGACATTTTACCCCTTGTCTTGGCAATTAACATTTGGCTCCTAGTTTTTATGCAAATTAACACAGCAGGCTTACATTTCTCCCCAGAAAATGGATTTTTCTTTTCTATCTCATCATCAGGCTGCAAATTTTCCAAACTGTTATGCTCTGCTGCCCTTTTAAACATAAGTTCCAATTTCAGATCATCTCTCAAGTTCAGTTCCATAGATCTCTAGGGCAGGAGTGAAATGCTGCCAATCTCTTTGCTAAAGCATAGCAAGAGTGACCTTTGATCCAGTTGCCAATAAGTTCCTCATCTCCATCTGAGACAACCTCAGCCTGGACTTCATTGCCCATATCATTATCAGCATTTTGGTCAAAACCACTCAACAAGTCTCCAGGAAGTTCCAAATTTTCCCACATTTTCCTGTCTTCTTCTGAGCCCTCCAAACTGTTCCCACCACCACCTGCTACCCAATTCCAAAGTCACTTCTACATTTTCAAGTATCTTTATAGCAGTGCCCTATTCCCAGTACCAACTTACTGTATTAGTCCATTCTCACACTTCTATAAAGACACTCCCCAAGACTGGATAATTTATAAAGAAAGGAGGTTTAATGGACTTGCAGTTCTGCATGGCTAAGCTGGCCTCAGGAAACTTACAATCACGGTGGAAGGAGAAGGAAATACCTTCTTCACAAGGCAGCAGGAGAGAGTGTGCCTGTGTGAGCACAAAAAACGTGCCATTTATAAAACCATCAGATCTCCTGAGAATTCATTCACTATCACAAGAACTGCATGGAGGAAATTACCCCCATAATCCAATCACTTCCCTTTCCCTTCCTTGACACGTGGGGATTACAGGTCCCTCCACTGACACGTGTGGATCATAATTTGAGAAGAAATTTGGGTGCGGACACAGAGCCATATCATATCAATTCTCTAATCCCTGGAACCTGTCGATGATATCTTATTTGAAAAAAATAATCTTTGTAGATATGATTAAGTTAAGGTTCTTGAGATTTAGGGTGTTATCTTGGATTATCTGTCTGGACCCTAAGTAATATCATAAATGTCCCTGGAAGAGGGGGGATCTGACACAGAGAAGAGTAGGCCACGTGACAGCAGCAGCAGAGACTGGAGTAATACAGCCACAAACCAAGGAAGCTGGCAGCCACCACGACTTGAAAGAGGCAAGAAATGGATTCTTCTGTGGAACTGATACCTTCCTTTCTGTTTGGTAAAACAGATTTCGGACTTCTGTGCTCCAGAACTGTGACAGCATATCTCTTAGTTGTTTTAACCCTTCTAGTTTGTAATTTGGTTCAGAGGCCACAGGGAGACTAATACAGTATACCGTTTATGACTTTGGATTGTCTTCTCACAGGCCTACATCATCCTAACCTGAAAAGGGAAGAGAAATTGAAGAAAATTGTGGAGGAGTAGGAAGAATGAAGACACAGAGGCAAGAAACAGAAGAAGAATAGGAAGAGAAGATAAAGCAGGATAAAGTAGAGGAGAAATAACCTTCTGAATGGTAGGTCATATATAAATTATACGGGGGAAAAGTGAAATTTGGCCCCTAAGTTCCACACCTACCTATATGGTCAACATCGAGGCTATGCACAAGACCTAGAGAAATTTGTCTTAAAAAATCTTCATGACTCACTTAATAGTTTTAATAGTAATGGTGATGAGAAAAATTTCAGTAAGCTACATTAAACCTGTTAAAAAATTAATTAACACTTTTGGTCAAAACAGTGACCCCTTAGTCATCAAGCACGTAGGGTTGATTTGCCAACCCTAAACGTCCTTCAAGATTCTGCTCGTAACTTGCTTCCTCTATAAAAATCTCCTTTGACGTCTGCTCTTTCCATTTTCTGAATTTATATTCCATGTGTAGGAAGTATGTCTGTTATTTCTGCTCTTCCAACAACAACAGCAGCAGCCACTAAAAGCCCAAGGATGCTGCTAAATACCTTAAAATGTACAAGAAATAGTGATTATAGCTTGGCAGCTCCACCAGCAGTCTGCACAGGACAGGACTATAATAGAGTCCCTGTAGTGACTGACGGACTTACCACTATTCTGAGATTAATAATACAGGTGGTCTCATCTGTTTCATCTTCTATCTATCATCTATGTATCATATTATACAATGATGACTGATATTGAGAATTAGATCCCTGAGGCATGCCAGGTCTAAATCATAAAAAATAGATTGATAAAATTCATTGTCTTGCTAGTCGAGAAAATCTACTCATACATTTTAGGAAGATTTCCAACTGGAAGATTTGAGGCCAGAATGCATTTCTCAGCATCCTAATTTACTGCAATTAACTGCAATCTTCAAGTCCCAAATATTCAAAGCATCAGAAGATTTGCTTTATTAACCAAAGATTCATAGGTTTAGCCTATAAATATACCTGAAGGTACTTTCTGGTGTTTATTACTCACTGTGTGGCAACTCTTAGTGTAAGGGTGGTATAAAACAAGCTTATTTTTTAATTGATTATATGTTTCTGGCTAAATTGCTCAGAGGAAAGTCTGCATTTGTGGGCTTGTTTATATTTTTTATATTGCTCATTTACATCCAGTGTAACTGAAATTGAAGTTCAGTTCTGTAAACTCTCCCACAGTAAGTGCTCAGAGAACTGCCCACATGCAAACCATTCTGTACACACTTGGCTAAAGAATTTACTCAAGAGGCTGGGTGTGGTGGCTCATGTCTATAATCTCAGCACTTTGGGAGGCCAAGGTGGGTGGATCACTTGAGATCAGGAGTTCAAGACCAGCCTGGCGAACATGGTGAAACCCCATCTCTACTAAATATACAAACATTAGCCAGGTTGGCCAGACGTGGTGGCACTCGCCTGTAATGCCAGTTACTTGGGAGGCTGAGGTGGGAGAATCACTTGAACTGGGGAGGTGGAGGTTGTGGTGAGTCCAGAAAATACCACTGCACTCCAGCCTGCGCAACAGAGCGACTCTCTGTCTCTAAATCACTAAATAAGTAAATAAAGAATTTAGTCAAGGACGTACAACTGTTGGTAAGAATCCTTCATGATTTTACATTTTAATGTTTATTATTATTTATTTTTTAAGCATAAGAAAATGAAAGGCACATTGTTGGCATTTCTGTCATGCCAAAACAATGAATATAAGCCACATTATACAATTAAGAATCAGAAATATAGAGAATGGCAATAAATTAAACAAGGACCTCAACACACCTCCAAAACCGAAAACCAGGACCTAAAATAATGTAAACAGTGAAATAACAGCTGCTCTTATGAAAATCCATATATTCTAATAGTACAGTATTTTGTAATTAATTGCCTTTCCCACCTTGGAAAAATTACGCTATAGTTATGTGGCCCATATTAAGGTTTTTTGGGCTTTTATAAGTATAAAAAGTTTTTGAAACTGGACATTTAGCTATCCACTAAGTCAAATCGCTTGAGGAAAAACTTCCATTTTTTTTATCTGGCTCTTTTAAAATGTTCCAAAGGAATGATTCAGATAAATAATTATGATCACATTTGTAAAATGTAAAGCATCTTCCTGTGTTATCGATATATCTAAACCACAATGTGGTCATGTCAGTCACCTGTTCCATGCATTTCTATTTTGGTGACCTGAATTAGGCCAGAATAATGAGTATAACTAAAATGCGCACACACCCTGGAAAACTTAGCAAGTTCTAAGGCAGGGAAAACGTCCTTGCCTAGGCTGGTTTTACCGGGTTCCTTTTTCTTTACTTTCCAAAATGAATCCTGCAGGTTGTCGTGTGTTTTTCTCTCTGTTAATGATCGCATGCTCAAAGCTCTACTAGCACTTTCTGGAACTCTTTAACTTCACTGTCATCCTGAGGGAACTCTGCCCCCGAAGGGGAAAAGACTTTTTCTTCACCCAGGGCCTTTTTCCTTGTATTAATATTAATATCCCATGAGAATATTAGCTCTGGAGGAAAGAATTTGGTGGCACAATTCCATATTTACTCATGAAATCCACCCTCACTTCCACTCACACATTTTAATAGGACACTTAAAAGCTCCCCATTCCTCCCTCTCTTCCTGGACACTTCAGCTTTATCTGACACCCACGTTTTTTCCCCCCTTTTTTTCTGCTTGAATCAAAAACCACTTTTTACTAGCAGAGCATTCTTTTGGTAGAGTATACCCTGTATTTGTTAGGGCAGAAAAGTATTTAAATCTTTAGAAAATCACTTGGCAGTGGTTGTAGAAACAGAAAATGGAGTGAGTTATTGCTCAATCCCCCAGCATCTAACCCCACCAGGCTGCTCTTTGTTCCCTCTCTTCTGTTACAGAGAAGATAGGCATAGAAAAACCTGATGCATTGTCAAAGCTCCATGAGATTTAAGCAGTGTAGTGTGGTTGACAGCAGCCTTCCAGCCTTCTTTTCCTGGAAATGCTATTTAAAACACCCTCTATGAGTGAGAGAAAAAACTCATTGGTGTCATTGATTCCTTCAAATAATTTTTAAATGACATTTTGCATATGTAGCTGGGTGACAAAACACATGGATTTTGAAGCAACACATATGATTGCATTCAAATTTGGGCTCCATACTTACTAGTATGTGATCTTGGGTAAGTTAATCTCGCTGTCCCTCAGTTTCCTCATATAAGATACATTCTTGAATGAAAATGATAATAATACTAACCTCATAGGGTTGTTGTGAGGATTGAGTTAAAATAGTGAAAGCTCTTTTGATTACTGTTTGCATATAGCATATGATATATGTTAGGTACAGAGTATCAACCTCTCTTTCCCTGATACATAGGTAGATTTAAAGACACGCTTATAACACGCTTATCTCTTCCTGGCATCTGAATTGGCATTCAGTAAATACTTGATGAATTAATGCACTCTAACAGAATAAATATGCTAATTTTAGAGACAAATTAGCTTTGTCCACTCATTGTTGTATAGCTTCTGTGATTTGTTGCTGATGAATAAATAGCAACAGAACCTCATGGTTTATGGATGAAGTGGATCAGGCCTAGATAGTAAGAAACATTTATGATGAGCCTCTGTGTGCCAGGTTCTGAGGCTGACACTTTCCATGAGCCACTACATGTAAGTCTCCTAATAGCTCTTTTAGGGCGGATACAATTAGTTCCTTTATATAAATAAGAAAAATGAAGCTCAGAAAAAAACATAAAAAAGCAGTGAGGGTGGATTATGCAAGTAAAATGATTTTACAGAAAGGTCATTTTGAATAAAACATTGAAAAACAAAGTGTATTTTAACACTGCTGATAAAGATACACCTGGAACTGGGAACAAAAAGGTGTTTAATTGGATTAACAGTTCCACATGGCTGGGGGGGGCCTCAGAATCATGGTTGGAGGTAAAAGGCACTTCGTACATGGAGGCAGCAAGAGAAGATGAGGAAGCAGCAAAAGCAGAAACCCCTGATAAACCCATTCAGATCTCATTAGACTTATTCACTGTCATGAGAATATCATGGCAAAGACAGACCCCATGATTGAATTACCTCCCCCAACATGTGGGAATTCTGGGAGATAGAAGTTGAGATTTTGGTGAGGACATATCATTTTGCCCCTGGCCTCTCCAAATCTCACATCCTCACATTTCAAAACCAATCATGCCTTCCCAACAGTCCCCAAAAGTCTGAACTCATTTCAGCATTAACCCAAGAGTCCACAGTCCAAAGTCTCATCTGAGACAAGGCAAATCCCTTACATTTATGAGCCTGAAAAATTAGAAGCAAGCTAGTTGCTTCCTAGGTACATGAGGGTTCAGGTATTGAGTAAATATAGCCATTCCATATGGGAGAAAATGGCCAAAACAAAGGAGTTACAGGGCGCATGCAAATCTTAAATCCAGTGGGGCAGGCAAATGTTCAAGCTCCAAAATGATCTCCTTTGACTCCAGATCTCACATCCAGGTCATGCTGATGTAAGAGGGGGGTTCCCATGGTCTTGGGCAGCTCCACCCCTGTGGCTTTGCAGGGTACAGCCCCCCTCTTGTCTACTTTCATGGGCTGGTATTGAGTGTGGATTTTCCAGGCACATGGTGCAAGCTGTTGGTAGATCTACTATTCTGTGTTTTGGAGGATGGTGGCCCTCTTCTCACAGCTCCACTAGACAGTACCCCAGTGAGGATTCTGGGTGGGGGCTCCTACCCCACATTTCTCCTCTGCATTGTTCTAGCAGAGGTTCTCCATGAGGACCTTGCCTCTGCAGCAGACTTTTGCCTGCACATCTAGATGTTTCCATATGTCTTCTGAAATCTAGGCAGAGGTTCCCAAACCTCAATTCTTGAACAGGCTCAATATTAGGTGGAAGCTGCCAAGGCTTGGGGCTTCCATCCTCTGAAGCCATAGCCTGAGTTGTATGTTGGCCCCCTTCAGGGACACAGGGCACCAAGACCATAGGCTGCACACAGCAAGAAGACCCTGGGCCTGGCCCAGGAAACCATATTTTCCACCTGGGTCTCCAGGACCATGATGGGAGGGGCTGTTGTGAATGTCTCTGACATGATCTGGAGACATATTTCCCAGAAAATAGGTTTTTCTTCTCTATTGCATAGTCAGGCTGCAAATTTTCCAAACCGTTATGCTCTGCTTCCCTGATAAAATTACATGCCTTTAACAGGTCACGTCTTGTTACCCAAGTCACCTCTTGAATGCTCTACTGCTTAGAAACTTCTTCTGCCAAATACCCTAAATCATCTTTCTCACGTTCAAAGTTTCACAAATCTCTAGGGAAGGGGCAAAATGCCACCAGATCTTTGCTAAAACATAATGAGTGCCACCTTTGTTCCAGTTCCCAACAAGTTCCTCATATCCATCTGAGACTACCTCAGCCTGGACCTTATTGTTTATATCACTATCATCATTTTGGGTAAAGCCATTCAACAAGTCTCTAGAAAGTTCCAAACTTTCCCACATTTTCCTGTCTTCTTCTGGGAGCTCCAAACTGTTCCAACCTTTACCTGTTACCCAGTTCCAAAGTCGCTTCCACATTTTCAAGTATCTTTTCAGCAATGGCCCACTCTGCTGGCAACAATTTACTGTATTAATCCATTTTCAGGCTGCTGATAAAGACATACCTGAGACTGATAAGAAAAAGAAGTTTAATTGAACTTATAGTTCCACAAGGCTGGGGAGGCCTCAGAATCATGGCGAGAGGCAAAAGGCATCATTTCTTACATGGTGGCAGCAAGAGAAAAATGAGGAAGAAGCAAAAGCAGAAATCCCTGATAAACCCATCAGATCTTGTAAGACTTATTCACTCTCAGGAGAATAGTATGGGAAACACCAGCCCCCATGAATTCTGGGAGACATAACTCAAATTCGGATTTGGGTGGGGACACAGCCAAACCATGTCACAGGCTTATAATTCAAAGATGGTTTGGTCTCTCTCAGCATTAGTTTTGCAGTACAGATTCAGTCTATATATTGTCCACTTTAATCCAGTACAGACTGTTATTTTATACTTCAGCAGTATATTCATAAACTATAGAAATGGAAAGGGAGCCAGTTATTGAACTTCCTCAGTTAACAACTAAGAGAGTTAAAATGGCAGGCTCAGTGTTACATGGCAATCAGTAACAGAGGCAGCCAGGATTCCTCTGGACCTAACACTAATCCCCTTACAGTTGGCAGGACAGCCAACCAGACACTGTGGTTTTAAATCCATCCATTTAGATGAATGTAGATCCTAGTTCACCTTAAATATCCCAATTCCTACTTTTGTATCTAAACCTAAAAAGAGTTATTAGAGTAATTATTAATATTATCTGGGATAACAAAATAAATGAGAATATTCTCTAGTAGTAAAAGTAGGTAGACTTAATACCTAGGAGCTTCTATTTTTTAAAACCTGACCAAAATTTTGGTATAGCTATATCTTGTCCAGGAACAAAGAGAGTTAAATACAGGTTGGGAGGGAGAATAGTCTTTTAAAGTGCTGCTCCTTTTTTTATGAAGAGAGGAGTTAAAAGAATCTTATTTTTTTTTTCTGTTAGAATACATTCATTCACTAAATATTTATATTTACCCAAACAGCTATAATAGCAGAAATGCTACTTCCTTTGCATATTTCAGAGTATTTATTACAGTGCTGGGCTTTTAGGAGTCACTGACTGGTGGTGTCTTTTCCTAAGTTAGGTATGTTGGATAATTTAAAAACAAAAGTCACTGATATTATGTCAGCTACTACTAACATACTGCTATAAAGACAAAGAAGCATATGGTTCTTCACTATTCCCATGCTTGTGTTGTCCAGAACTGTGTAGTGTAGTACGGGTTTCCTAGTTACAATGTTATCAGTAACATGAAGTCCAAAGGCATACAGTTTCTTTCATTGTGCATGCATCAGAAGCTTAGAATCAACAGCACTCTTATCAGGCTGACAAGCATCAAGCTGCATTACGGTATCTATACTAAAAAACCGGCACCATCTAGCTATAGCATAGGGCCTAGGAAGCTTGGTTAATATGAGTGACAAGACACATGAAAAGCACATTATCCACTGCTTCAGCAACACTGCGTCACCAGACACATCGGCTGAAAAAGCCGAACCTTGGGAAGCTCACACTTTATGACCTAAACTTCAACAAAATGTGCCAAACATAAAGGGTTGTGGATTGTAATGGCAATGTGAAGAGAGAGGAAATAGTAAAAGTAAAGAAACAAAGAGGCACAGAAGTACACAATTCTAAGTGATTTTTATAGCAGACACTTGAGCCAAGTGAGCAAATAAATTGCTAAATGACAAGAAATTGGCATGTGAGAAACTAAGCCAGCTTCTCAAGCCAAATGTCTTAAAATGAAGGATCACCGATGGGATGAATAGGCAACCAAACCACAAGCGGCTGTACCTTAGCCAAATATTGGCAGGTCGAGAGGCTCAGCAAAGATTAACCTGCCTGCCTATCATAAAGGTGGTGAAGCACAACTCCCTAAGGATGACAATGAAAAGTTAACAATCAGGGAACAATTGATGTTAATTTATTAATATGAGTTTCTCTACTTTCCCGAAAAACCTACACTGCAAAACCAACTTAGAATTTAAGGGACCAACACCACAATCTCAAGGATTTTGTTCCACATTAACCATCCAGTGGATAGTCCTGGTGAGGCATGTGGTGATGACAGATATATATATATGTATATACATACACATACACACACACACACATATATACATACATACACATACACACACACAAACATCCACAAATAGGATGGCCAACACACACTCAGGCCTTCAGCTATAGACTTGGACAAACACAAAAGAAATAGTGCATTCAATGACAACACAGATGCTCTATAATATCTATTATGGAAAAATCAGCATATTTCATGCTCAGTAAATTAGTTATTAATAGTGGTGACAAAAGGATGTTATCTGATTGACTGTGATGTAAATTTAAATGAATACAATCAAGCTAGTGGTTCTATTAAGTGCTGAAAGACTGCAGATTTGGCTACCAAAACCAGTTAATAAGCACACTTTACTCACTGAGGTCAGGAGAGATGGTTTAGAGTATAGATGGAGTTAGTTCAGTTAGTAAATGTATTTTGAACACTTATTATATGTCAGCCACAGTACTAGGCAAAACACAATGCCTTTCTTGAAAGAGGTTACTGTCTAGTGAAACATTTTATAATTTAGAAATACAGTAATCATGTTTGCAGCAGCTATATGTAATTTAACAAATAAGCTTCTCTCTAGGTACCATTGTTATGTCTGGCAATTTTTTATGTAGCTTTTAAAGATTCTGATTCTGGACAAAATATTGATTGAAAGAGTTAAGATGTTCAACAGGTGATAGTATCAAAACAATAAAACCCCTCATCTGGGTCCTTTTTTTTTTTTCTCTGAGATAGGGTCTCACTCTGTGGCCTAGGCTAGACTGCAGTGGTGCAATCACAGCTCACTGCAGCCTTGACCTCCAGGGCCCAAGTGATGCTCTCACCTCAGTTTCTCAAGCAGACGGGACTATGGGCATCCATCACCATGCTCAACTAACTTTTGTATTTTTTGTAGGGATGGGTTTTCACCATGTTGCCCAGGCTGGTCTCAAACTCCTGAGCTCAAGCAATCTGCCTGCCTTGGCCTCCCAAAATGCTAGAATTACAGGTGTGAACCACTGCACCTAGCCAATGTTGGTTCTCATTTACACAAATTTTTCTATATGCTAGACCTCGAGCTAATAATTATAAAATGCACAGCAAATATCAAATAATAGGTGACAAGAATTTAGTGATGAATCAACAAATGGGTAGATGATTAAGGGACATAATGCTTTCTTTAGTGGAAGGCCACTAGTGCTGAGGACACTTAGGAACTTTAAGTATGTAATTGTTGGCATATGTACCTGTTCAATGATGGGAAGATTTTCCAAAGTAGATAACAGTAGATGTAATAAAATTCATGTGTATATTCATGTAGGCCATTTGTAAAAGACATTATCTACATTACCACTTGGTACAAATTCCAAACCATAAAATAACTGAAGACATTGTAAACAGAGTTTGGGGAATTATGCTGTTTGCTCAATTTACTTGTTTTGTTATTTATGCACGACCTGTACATTTCAGTACTTTCACTGCTGCAATTGGCTGGAAGGGTGAGGCGTCCTTAGCAAAGCTTCTAAATGGGACCTATTGCATTGTAGTTACTCAGTAAATAAACACTGTTTCAAAAAATCACTTTCTCTGAGTATGACTCAGTGAATATTTAAATTAGTTCTTGAAAATATTTAGGCATTTTAGAATAGGAGAATTCTGTGTAGATTTTCATTTAGTCTATTCTTAATAAGGGGATGGGCATCAACTTGAATCCAAATAAATATTTCATATTATCAATTATATTTAATGGGGGTACTGTATAACTATTGTGTATAGATCTAAGATACACATTTGTAAGATAAAAGGTCAAGACGAATCATATATGGCTATCAGTTAGCAGTCTTTCAGGGATGGCAAGATGGAAGGGTAGAAAAAATTCCCTGATCTTGATGTCAACATTGAGGTAAAGCTGGATGAGACTTGAATGTCAAGGAATCATCAAATTAAAATCTTCCTTCACATGACAATGTCAAAGTCTGGAAATGTTACTCTGAAACACAGTGATTGCCTGTGACCTACTGGTACAGAGAAGGAAGAATGAAATTGCATGTGAAATGGAAATGTGGAATCAATGCCCCAAATCAGGTTGCCGTGAAGTTCCTGGGAGTGAGAGAAAACAGAATTGCAACTTGACTCTGCAACGTTTATAATCAAATACTACTTCTGTTCTTCAAACCAAACAGAACCATAGTATAGGCTCTGATTTAATTGGATGTCTTGATGATGATTCTGATGAATGGGCGGAGTCCTGCCAGAGTCTGTTAGGAAGAGGAGGTGGGAAGTAACCTCTAGTAGTTAATCAAGCATCTTTGGAAATGGCTTTAAGACCTTCACCTGAGTGAACCTCAGGACTGAGTTACAGCTCGAACACCTGGGAGAACACATGATATTGGAAACCAGAATTTAAAAAACTTTCATACTTCACCTGGAAAATAGCCACTTTTTATTTTCCTTCCTTCCTTCCTTCCACTTGTTTTGGTTTTGGGATAGGAACTAAAACTCAGAGAAGGCTATAATAAAATGAATGTCAAGGCAGAGTTCCTGAACTTGAGCATTTATCAGAATCACCTGGAGGACTTGTTACAACACAGATTATTGGCGCCATCCCCAGAGTTTCTGAACCAATAGTCTGGGGCTAGCTAGAGAATATGTAATTCTAACAAGCATCCAGGTGATACCACAGCTGCAGGTTTAGCGACCACACTTTGTGAACCAATGCTTTCAGGACTCATTGAACAAAAGGATATGCATCTTCCTCACAAAACTAAATTTGCCCCCAGTGGAATCTAATCCATGAGTTTATATACAGTTAAAATTAAGAAATGAGAAATGAGCAATGACCACCACTGTTAATTTGGAACAGTCAAACTAACCTCACAAAAGACTTCTCCAATGGAAAAAAAATGGGAAACTCTTTCCACGGTACACATTGGCTTTATTGGCTGTGGTCTTGGTCAAAGCACAGAATGAACCTTGGCCAGCAGCATGAGGTCTCAAGCTGCAGCTGTTGGGTGGAGGCTGCTCTGCCAGTGACTCTGGGCAGGAAGTGCCTCGTTAGAACTGTTGCATCTGTTTTACTTAGGCCAGGGGGGGAAGAAGAAGGAAAGAAAGAAAAATCCCTAGGTTTCTCCAAACCTCTTTTAGTGCCCACCCTCCCAAAGCCACCATGTTAGATGGCTTTGCTACCCATCACTGTTTTACTTCTGGTAACTAAGAGCCTGGGGTTCAGTATGATGGGAAGTTTCAAATATGCTAAGTCATAAATCAAACCTGTATCTTCAATCACAGTGGAATTAATGACAGCATAAATAAAATGAAAATCCAAAATGACAGACAAGCACAGGACACCCGGACTGAAAAACATCAGAAAGCCGATCACTTTGCACCCAGATCCAAACTGCCAGCCAGCAGTCAGTCAGTCCATAAAGAACATGAAGGATTAGTGCAACTTTCATCAGAAATGTGACCTTATAGTGCACATCAAGTTCAACAGGACTTCTCACAATGCTTCTTTCCAGGACCCTGTTTCATATAAAGGATGAAGTGCTACCACAGTTTTTTCCTTCCAGTAAACAGTTTAAAATGTGTGTTATTAAAGGCAACCCAGCTTCCTCTGTGTTCATATCATTTTACAGAGCTCCTGCCATCCTTCATTCCCTTATCCAGCTAAGTGCTGAGCAACAATGGACAAACAAAATCTAAACTAGCATTACCACTGCCCTAGGGATAACACTGAATAAGAGTTATGCAGTATGATCTGATAATAACTGGCTTCAAGAGCTAAAAAGAAACGGGGGAAAAAGCTTGTAAAGGGGCTAGATTTGAGATTGAAATTTTAAATCATATGTGCAACTGGACACACATTTTGAAAACTGCTCTTTTGGTTATAAGGTGATGAAGGTGATATGAATAGGTTCTCTGATATACGAAGTACATATAAATACTGTATTAAAAATAGCTGTGTATTATCATACAAGGACGAAGAATAAGGATCTTATTTTACCAAGAGAAACCTTCCACACCTGGTTAATAGACCAGCTCACAGCTTAAGAAAAATAACAAAAGCGTTTCATGTATTAATCTCACTAACTCCTTCTGGTTGCAATTTTCCTGCTATCTTAAAATACATGCACAGGACAAGTAAGTATGACTCTAGCCCACAGCCTGGCCCTCATAAAGGACATAAAGCCACTTCTAAAGATCTGTGAGGAGAGGACTAGAGAAGCATATCAAAGAGAGACACTGGGAGAGATGAAATATTTCCGATAGAAATATAGTATCTCAAGGACAAAGAGATGCACCGTTTGAAAGGCCAAATTTTCACCTTGTTGATGAACTGTCTTGTACTTTTGAAGGCATTTGAATGCTCGGTGGCTTCAAATGACTCACAGGTACACTTCCAATTAAAAAATTTGTAAGAAAAAACAAAAGGAAACTGTATAATTTAGTGGAAAACCTAACACTATAAAAATTAAACTTGGCATTTTTAAAAGCAAGTATGATTTTAAGAAAATATTAAGTCATTATGTAAAAAGATTGTGAGCTAGCGACTAGGGAACATATATTATCCTACTTTCCCTCATAATATTTTTAACTGTTAAATTGTAACATCTGAACTGTTGGTAGTTTAGTATTCACTAGTTCCCTTAAAAAATAAATATTGCTTCAAGCCAGTATTCTGATCTTTATTTCCAATGAAGTATACAGCTAAGATGACACAGAGCTCTGATATCCAAGGATAAATTGTAACTTTTATTTTTATTTAAATAATGCCAGTCAAACTGCCTCCCTGAAAGAATAAAAAATGAGAGGGTGACAAGTTGTGGGGACCCATGGAGCGACAGAAGATAGACTCTGCAGGATGGTTTAGCAAATGACCCTTAGAGAAAGAGAGAGCATTCCTCCAGAGAATGGCAAGTATGTAACTTCATTTCCTGAAACACAGCAAGTTATCCTTATAAGTACATGTGATAAATACTGCAAGGCTCTGTTTTGACTCTAGTAGCATTTCCCTGCCCCCAACATTCCCATTTATATGCTCAAAGACATTAGGTTCTACATTATGAAAGCTGGAGGCCATCAGATGCTATATTACTCCAAATATCAAAGGGAGCTGACATGTAGCTATGTTTAGAAATCCAGTATATCCCTGTAGAGGGCAAGGAGGTCAAGTTCACATCCACAATTATCACAGGGCTTTGCACTCACGTCAGAGTCCATCTATGTTAGCGAAGAAAAGTTGCTCAACCACAGAAGTATTCCTAGGGTTTCAGCCATAAGAACGGCCAAAGACATATGCAATATAAATCCTTTCCTAATTGGCTGCTCCTGAAAATCAATGCAGGGACTACAAATCCCAGAGTCAGCCCTCTCAGTGTGGGTCGTACAGTTATAAGACTTCAGAGTTCAACAGTAGGGACTAGTGTGGTAGAACACTAAGGGCAACTTGCGCTGGGCTTGGATTTAGGTAGGATATGGCCATAGGCACAGATATAGCAGAAGCTAAAATAGGAGCAGCTGAGGTTAGAACTAGACGGTGAGGCTGGTTTTGCCAAAGAAGAGCAGATTGGTTTACTTTGTTACTAATCAAAAGCTAGGGTGACTTTTCTGAAATTTGTTTGGAGGCTTGGAATCTAAAGTTCTGCTTTTCCATGTAAGCATTTCTTCCAGCCTTAAATTAGATGTGTCGTGTTTTGTAAGGAAATGAAACTCAATGGAATCTTTCGTGGTTTAAATTTCTTTTCTCAAATAGGGATAAGTTGGTATGTTTCTATTGCTAAACATTCAAGAACTTAAAAGCTGAAAGATGGAACTATTTTCATATCATACTTTGGTGCATGAAATGCCTTTATATACAAACTTTCCCAAATTTCCTTTCCAGCTAAGGTTCATAATTTAGTTTTGATCCAAGAAAACCAGATGCTTTCGTGAGAACAGCTTCCTTATTTGAAGGCCATGAAAATCACAAATTTTCTGTTTTGTTTTGTTTTAAATTGAGAGAAAATACTGGAACAGTTTGTTTGGGGGTGTGTATAAGACTCTTGGAAAATCACTCAAAGATCATTCACATTCTTGGCTACCATAGGATGTACAGTTGCATTTATAGTAAGCACAACTCCTGAGTAAAACAATTGAGGTATTTATCCCTTCCTAAAAAAAAGAGTGTGCTAAGTAAATGTGCCGTCTCATTATATGTAAGAGTTTGGTCCTGTTTTTAACACGATGTGTTATCTAACTATAAAATTCAATACAGATTAGAGAAAATGTAACAATTTTTCTAAATGTACGTTGCATACCACTGAACTGAGATTCAAAATAAAAAAATGCATTTACTATACTTGAAAGAAGCAAAATAGGTTGATTTTCTTAAGTAGGTAGGCATTTTTTACACATGTAAACTTTAAATGCTGTATGCATACTATTTTATTAAACTATAGATCATACCTCTTTATTAGTAAAAATAGGTAACTAAACTATAACAATAAGAAAAGTGGTTCTGGGAAAGTGGGTGCATAAAATGTTATATAACCAATTGGCTTTTAACCTTCCAGTCAGACACTAGTCAAAGAAATAATATGACCTTAGCCAATGGGAAAAATGTCAAGCCAGCTTTCTCCCAGCTGTGTTTCTCTCTCTGTAGCCTTCAGCAACTTCAATGGAAGTTCAGTGTGTTTAGGGAGAAAGAAGGCCAGAAGAATCAAAATTATTAAACCAAAAAGGTCAGCCTTCAAATTAAGTCTTGGATCAGGCGTACTGCAGACTAAGGTTTATCCTTCCCAATGTCCCACTACTACAAGCAATATGGTGGACCAGCGACTATTCAAACAGGGCTGATATCACATGTAATTGAGGCTATCCTGCCAAAGGAGTGCATAAAGGAAAGAAGTTGTTGACTTTAAAATGCACAAATCAAGTGACTAATGTTTCCTTAGCATTCTTTTTGATTTCCAACTCAAGGGAATGGTAACTGCAAGAGACAGGAAAAATCCTCAGAGGAGGCAGGTCCTTGTAATTATTTCTATATAAACAGAAGGCCAAAGAATTTTGACAAAATTGTTGTTCACAGAAAGTTGACTTTGCCTTTGAAGTTCTTGTGTGCTCCATATATAAGTCAGACACCTTCATTCATCCAAAAGTAGCACAAGGCATTCAATAACATGATATAATGGCTTTTTTTAGATGCAGAAAGTTCCTCTATAAGATTCCTCTCCATTCTGTTATAAAATCACTGGCCAATATGTTTTCAAGGATTTCCCTTGTAAATAATTTGAGTTAATTTTTCAGGTCTAATTGGTTTGGTGCAATTTTTTTTTTTAATGACCACAGATGCAATGGTTTAGATCAGTTGTTATAGAAGGGAACAGACTGCACGAAGGCCCTATTAATACATAAAAGTTTTTTAACTAACATTTATCCTTAGGATTTAAATGATATCTGTGGTTTTTGCCTTGTATTTTCTTCCCTGGTGCTTATTTAGGTCCAGGGAGATAAAATATTTTGATGTTAGTCAAACCATAAAGGAAATAAATTCTCAATACCCTAAATATTACCACAGAGTAAAATAGATTATATGGATCACCAGGACTGTGAGTCACACTACACAGGATACTCCCAATAAAACCTCATAATGCTCCTTAGTACATTACATTGCTCTAAGAATTCCTAAAGTTAGATAAAATAAACCAAATCTGTTTAATGTTCTCTAATCCCAAATTTCTCCAGCTAGACTGATAAAACCACTCCGATTTTCATGTAATTCCTAATGCTAAACAAACTTTGTGACATGCACAACTGTTTTAGAATTTCATTTTTTCCTCTGGCACAATGACTGGCATATAGTAGGAACTCAATACGAGATTTTTGAAATGCATAAATGACAAAAATGCATCTCTCAGAGTTTACACAGCTTGTGTTAGGCAATTTTTGGATAGGATATCTCCATGATCTATAGGAAGAGTTGCATTTGAGTTCGTGGAAAAGACTGCCATTTTTTTTCTTCTTCAGTACCATCAAATAGGTAAGTTAGGAAAACATATCTGAGCAGAAGCACCTTCATGAAATGTGAGAACTCTAACAAGCAAGTGTACTTTAACAAACACATAATGTAATGCATATTACAAAGGTATTGGTTTATTGTCCTTGTCTGTGCAGAATCCACAACTCAGTAGGATTCAGTTCCTGAAAGTTTACTATTACTTAGCATTTAATACAAATCTTTCTCCACTAGGAGATCAGTAAGTAAAGGAAATAAGTTCTTAAACACTTTGATGAAAAAAGTTGGGATGGTAGAAGCAGATAGTACCAAATTATGCAAGATTATATATAAATCTCACGGACAAAGGAGCTTGGTGCTATGATTTTAGTCACAGTGAACCAAAGATGGTTCAGGGTATGACTGAAGTGATCACGGTAGGATATTTGGCCACAAAAAGACAAATAAATAAATTGTGCTATGAATTTTTTACAGTGCTCTACAGTTCAAATATCATTTATGAATTCTTTATTGCTATTAAAAATGGATGATTGGAAATAATTTTCAGTTACTGCATGTAGTTGCAGACTGCTGAGATGACGGATATAAAAATCCTGAGCATTTATAAAGTGGGCTGTCCAATATTATGTATGCACATCTCCATGACATGTTATAACACATGATAATTTATTAGGGAGAAAGCATTTTTTCTAAAAAGCAATTGCATATAAATGCTCCCTGAATATAAAGTGCTGGCAACTTTTGCCTCAAGGGAAACTCATTTTCCTTCTTTTTAGCCAGTAATTTTTGAAAGGCCTCAATTAGAAATCCAAATTTTGGTGGGGAAAATGTGACTGACCACACTTGCAAAGGGAAAATGCAAAGTGAAAAAATACCATTCTTTCTGTGCTAGGATAAGCTGCAAATAAATTAGCTGTGCATCATTCATGAGCTGATATTATTTGGATTGCTTTAACTTATTCACAAGGACCAACAGTATTGTCACTTTTGTCAGTGTTTGGGAATACTAGAGAGCCAAAGCTGCAGGTATGTCTGTTAGATAATCTGGGCCAAATTTCTGTAAGAATAGAGATGTTATTATCTGTAAAACACTCTTGTAAAATAATAAATTACATTTGCTTTTTTAGTTCTCATATTCCTCTTTTTTGGGTTGTGAACTTGTTTCATTCATTGTGGCATCTTCCTTGATTGAAGTTGAATCTGGAGCAACAGTTCTTTTGGTAAATGCTGGCAAGGTAAGAAGAAAGAGAAAAATAAACCTAGGTGACTGTATTCGAATGTAGTTAATGTGTCATGGTATTTGATCTAGTTTTCTATAATTAAACTTTACATGGACTAACAGACCTTCAAGCTAAGAATAAATATACTCTATTTACGGCATTTTCAAAAACACAAGATTTAAATTTCTCTTTTATTTGAAGAATACCTGAGAGTAAAAGGTGTGCTTTATCAAGATACAATGCTATAAATCACACACGCGCATACACACACACACACCAGGCACACTCACACAGAATTTTGAGGCAGAAATCTTAAAGGCTCTTTTTTATGGAATCCTCTTTGTTACAACTTCTAGTCTACTGAGAGTAGACCTGGAGTTTGAGTTTACTATTCTTTTACTATCTCCCACCCCTGGTCTGAGCTATAGATGCCTATATCCAACTGTCTGTGAAATCTTCTGATCTCCACTCTGATGCCTGCTCATTCCTTACTCTTCTCCAACTCAAAAAATGATATACCCATCTACCCAGTTTCTCAAACCTTGGTTGCTCTCTTCCTTTGTCCTGTCTGATCCACCCATTCAATTTTAGACTGAGCTCTGATGATTCTCCCTCCCAATTTCACCTGGGTCCTGATTCACACCATCCCCATTATTATCATCTCAGCCCAAGTCACCATTTTTCCCTTTTCTCTTTTTGTCTTGCTCCCTGACAATCCTTTCTTCACATCACAACCAGAGTTACCTTTCTGAAAAGTAAATCAGATTATGTCACTCTCCTGCATGACTCCCGCATCTTGCCCTTAATTGTCGCCCAGTGAACTCAGAATAAAATCTATACATCTGACTGTGCCTGCACCCTCTCACTCACTCAGTGGCCCATTTCTCTAGGAGACCATGTTCCTTTCTTCTCCGGAGCTTTTGTATTTTTTGCCCCGACTATCAGGAAGACTCTTCCCATCCAATTTCAACTCAGCTCCTGCTTCTTGCCATTCAGATTTCAGCTGTAACCTCCTCAGGACGCCAGATCCTGATCATCAACCTAAAGGAGTGCTCCTGTTTCAGGTACCTTCAATCATTTCACCTTGACAGCACCAATCACCATTTTAAATTATTTGTTTACTTGCTTGCTACCTGTTTCTCCATGAGATGAGGTGACCTTGCCTGTCCTGTTCACTACTGTTTCCTTCAGAACTGAACACTGCACATGGTACACAGCCTCCTAGTAAATACTGGTTGAACAAGTGAATATAGTTTAGGGATTTAAAAATGACAGCCAATTGGGGATTTTCTATTGATTTCTGGAGTACCTCTTGAGAGAACCTTATCAACTTGCAATAATCAGAATTCAATTATTTGAAAATATCTGGCATTTGACTGATCAGTAAAAAATAACCTGAATGATAGTCACATAAAATAAACCTGTAAAATGAGAGTGACAGAAAGATTGTACTTTCATAGAATTAAATCCTTTAATGGTCAAGAAATAATTTTATTGCCTTTATCAGTGTCCTGATATTTTCATTGCCATTAATCTTTGGCATTTTATTCTACAAGTCTGAGGATAGACGACCTATGAAGTATCTTTTCACATTTAGCCAGGTGAGCCTTGACGTACAACACAGCAGTGAAAATAGTATGTTGTTCTTGCTGTGGATAAATTATTTTTCACCCCAGGGATTTAAACTACCAGTAGAGGCACCTCAAAACACAAATTGAGAATACTAACTTTTCTTTTTATAGCACTGTAAACTGAGGTAAGAAAGTGAAATCGTATTTTTAAGCAACTTTGATTAATTTGCTTTTCTAAGAATATCAAGTTAAAATAATAGTAAGATTCACTTCCAACTGCTATAATAATCCGCAGATAATACAATTTCCCCATGAAGAATCACAGTTCTTTCTTTTTTGGGTTTATTTATTTTAATAAATATTATTTTTTAGAACAGTTATCGATTTACAGGAAATTTACAATCTGCATTTATTTTTAAAATTTGGTTTGGAGACACCAATTTCCACAAAGATGAAGCATTTTAGTCTTAAAAAACTGAGATTTCTAGAAGTCATCAGATTACTATGAACCTCACTGAAGTGTGGGCTGGTCCCCGTCCTGGGAGTGATGGCTCTATCCTGGAGTTGTGTTCCTTTAGTCTAAAAGGAGCTATACATGGAGACTAGTGGTCAGTTGCCACTTTTAAAAAACAAAAATGACAGTTTCAAAAGCTGACATTATGAGTCTCTCTTACTAAGCCCCCACTGTCTACAGGCTGAAGGTAATGGAATCCAAGTCTTCTAAAAGAGTATCCTGACTCACGGCCATAACTTCTAGTCAGCCAGGATAAATTTGGTAGTGATCATGACTTTAAATAATGGATTTCTGTGTTCCTATTTCCAATGGTAGTATAAACTTACAATTTATACATTTCTTCCCTTCTTCCTGGCAGAAGGAATCTACCTTTTCTTGAATTGACCTGAACTACACAAAGCTGACATAAATTACTTCTTAAAACAAACTTTCATTAATGCTGGATCACTTCAGAGACCACAAATTATGCAGGATTTTCCCATTTCCTTTGTTTTTTCCATGGTCAGTGATTCTATGCTTTAGTTTGGTCACAGTTTGTCAGGGCACCTAAGTCAGCAGAATGAATGCCTTAGCATCTACAGCTTAAACGAAAGGGCCTCCCTCAGTACAAATTCGGCTAGAGTAAGGAGCTGACTGTTCTGTGGACCCAGATACTTGTGTCTGCCTAAGGACCTATGATTATCCACTCCCTAAGTCTCTAAACAAATCTAAACTGCTCCAAACTCCAAACCCAAGCTATCATGTTCCACCTAGAACTTAACAAGAAAATTAGACATTTACTAGTCAGACATGAAAGCTAGGGATTTTCTTAGTAACACTTGTCTTTGTAAGAATCATTTTTAGCCAAAATGTATATACACATATCAAATAATACCAAAGGGTTACACAAGAAAACAGGAGTTTCTTGTCCTACTTTTCTCAATTCCACAATCCTACTCCCCAGAGTCAGCTATAATCACCTCTTCCAGTTTTATTTTCTGTATTTATTTCATTTTTGTAAAAGATGGAAAAGCCTATAGTACTATTTTCTGATTTATATTTTTAGACATTATCCACACCCACCCCCTTCTCCTCACCCCATACTCCGAATATAGTTACATAGGACCTTTTAATTATGTGACTGTTTACATTATTATGACTAAACATGGCTCATGAAAACCTAATAAGTATACTATGACAATATTTCTCTTCTTGTTCATTTTTTTTCTCCTGGGTTTATTAATTGACTCTTGTTTTAATTTTATTTATTTTTATTTCCTCTTTCTCTGTGACCATCTTGCTTCTAAGTGCTCAGTTACATCTGCCATATGTCCACTAGTAGTCTTCTTTTTTTAAAAATGTTCAATTGTATCAGATATCTATCAGTTTTTTGTTTGTTTCTTGCCAATTTTCTGGACAGAATCTTTCTTTTCTTCCTTCAGTATGGCAGAACTGAAGAACACGTATGTCCAGATTAAAAGTAGTTAGAAGAATAAATAAAATAAGACCTACATTGAAGCACATCATCACAGACTCACTGGGGTGAAAGAGAAGATCCTAAAATTTCCTGGAGCGATTTGTAGAAAGGATGATATAGGGTAGATAGGGGGTGCAAAAGGTGACTTCAAAGGAGTGACAGTTTCTATCAAGGAATAAAGGAGTTTTCAACAACATTGGACTTTGGAGGATAATTGCTCAATGACTTCAGAAAGAAAATAATTTTCAACTTAGAATTTTATAGCCAGCTAAAGTCTCAGTCAAGTGTGAAGGGAAGAAATCTATTTTTAGAAATACAAAGACTAAAAATATTTACTTCCTTTTCTTTTATGTGCTCTTGAGGTAGGAGATGGGACTAGACTCCAAAGGCAGGGCTTGGACACCTGCCCAAATTGAGGACAAGCTAAAACAGGTCTCTAGCAGAAGTACCTCCCCATAAGACATGGCCACAAGTGTGCCATGTCAATTTATCATTGTCATGGCGACACCAGGAAGTTACTGCCCATTTTCCTGGCGATAACCCAACAACCTGGAAGTTACTACCCTCATCCTAGAAATTTCTGCATAAGTTGCCCTTTAATTTGCATATAATTAAAAGTAGGTATACCTATGAGTGCAGAAGGGCCTCTGAACTGGTGCTCTGGGCACACTGCCTAGGGAGTAGCCCTGTTCTGCAAGAAGCAGGACCCCTGCTGCTGCCATATACTGCCGCTTCAAGAAAAACTACTGCTACCACCAGCAGCTTGCCCTTGAATTCTTCCCTGGGTGAAGCCAAGAACCCTCCTGGACTAAGCCTCAATTTTGGGGCTTGCTTATCCTGCATCTCTCACAAAAGAAAGAAGTGAAACAAGAAAGAGGAAGGTAGAGGATCTGGGCACATGGGCATCAATATAGGAAAAGAGTGAAGGAAAATGTCAGCATGACAGCTGTGCAGTGGGTGTTTGTTGGGTGGACCTGGCCACTCCTGGCCTCTTGTTCTGTTTTCTCTGTTCTCTCAAGACTCATATTAATCATGTATTGTCCCCCCTGAATTGATTTTCTAAACATTTTATCTTTTCTGTCTATTGTCCCATTCTTTTTCTTTTTATTCTCCTTTCTTTGTGGTTATTTCACATTGTTTCCCCCCTTTCTGGTTTTCTTTTTTCTTTATGGCAATCATATTTTAAAATTCTGATACCACTTAGTCTGTTTTCCTTTTTCACAGAATCTTGCTCTTGTTAAATTTAGTGGATATCATATTTTCTTTAACTCTGGAAGGGTATTAATTATATTTTAGAAACACACTCTGTTCCCTGTATTGCTCATTTGCTATAAGTTATGTTTTTCTCTTTGTGGTCCTGGCATCACTTCTTTTTAACTTTTCAAGTTTAAAGGGAGATTAAAGAAAAATTACAGGACCATTTCTTTAATTAAGCTGAATTTTTGCTACAAAAAATAAAGTATTCAGGATACTCCTAATTTTTCTCACTGCTAATGTGCCTCATTATTTAAAACAGAAAACATAAGGCTTATCAGAAAAGCAAGTAAGAATAAATATGTTTTCCAGAAATAATTCTAATTCAATTACTTAAAAGTAATTAATGATAAAGTAGCTATAATTAAATTTTTAAAAGTATTTTTGAAAATATGGGGATAGGTCTGGGGAGAAAATCATAAAACAAACTTGTCCAAGAGAAGAATAGTAAAACATAAGACTATGGATTAATCAATTAACTAATTAATTTATTAATAAATTAAACCAATAAAGAGTTTTACTTTTTAGGCTAAATTTTTCTGTTTGATTTTAGAATATAAACTATAATATTGTTTTCTTTTTCAAATTATGCTTTCATTGATATTTTTTCCTATTTAACTTTATTTCCTTTTCGGTGAGTGTATTGCTATAGAAACCAATGGTTGCTTATGAGCAATATATCTTAATTAGAGAAATGACCACAGTTGGTCACGAAATGGTAGCGTAGAGACCTAAATATAGGATCTTTCACTGCCTATCAGAGTAATAAATAAAATTCCAAAAATCTTGATGTTTTCCATTTAATGTCTTCTAAACACTTTCCTCTAGATACCTTTCTAGAAAGGTTTATGAAGGTTATAACGCAAACATCACAGCAGTAGTACAAAGACCTCTGTGCTCACATCATGGTACTGTTTATCTCCAGGCTCTTGAATGTCTTACTAATTGGGACACTCTGGTGTTTCATGGTGCTAAGTCCCTACTCCCTCCTCCATGCTCATTCATATTAAAAGGACTTGGAGAAAGTTTTCCATTGTTAAATATGAAAGACATCATATTTGGCCTATGTGTATATCATATTCTGAGGTGCCATAATCAACTTGAGGTCTATATTGAAGGGTGGTTCTTAGATTAGAACAGCATAGGGTTTATGTAGATACAAAATCACTTGGGAAAATGATTAGGACAGGAAGAAAAAAATGTTCAGCATTTGGAATAAAATAATCATGAAATAATGAAAACCAAACCACTTATCAGAAACCTGATAAATATTTATTCAATGAATCCATGAATATAAACCAGCAAAAATGAGAATTATCACCTTTGGATTTGGCCTACTTCCTTGGGGCTTATTTTGGTATTTTATTTTACAGCAAGATAGCTATTTAAAATGACAGATTTATCAGATTTAATACACAACCCTACAGGCCCATGGTAAACTGAAGAGCTAAATTATTACTTAAACAAGAATCTATTAAATAACATTTGGATCCCGATAGTTGAGATAAATGTGGACTTAACAAAAACAACTTATATGCATATGAATTTAATATTAATTGAATATTAATTGAGTATTTACTATTTGCCAACTACTATATAGAGTGCCAAAGAAACAGTGGTGAACAAAACAGGTATGGCTCCTACCCTCAGGATATAAAGAAAAATTGTAGCACACTGTGGGTGCTCATAACAGAGACTGCACTTAAAACTGCGAAGTTTCTTTAATGAAATTACATATAAGCTGAAACTTGAAGACCATGTATAGGAGGGAAGAGAGGTGGGGGATGGGGGGTAGGTAGATGGTGGGAGATGGCCTCCTGGGCTAATGAGCTCACACATTGTTGACAGTGATGACGACATTTATCAAGATTTATAGAATAGTCACAGAGTGAAATCTAGCAGTAATAGTACTAATATTCTTACTCTTTGTACAAGATTACATATTTCTCAACATTTAGATGCAAAACCTTCAATTTTTTGATCATTTGAATTTTATTATAAGACAACTCACTCATCTATAGTTACCAGCAATCTCTGAATAAAAAATTTGCCTAATTAGGATTTTTACCTTGGGCGATGAAGTTATTCTGAGAAGTATTAAGTCTAAAAAGAAGGGATTCTACATATTTTTAGTAAATTGTGTACTATTATGAGTATCCTTGAATATTATTTGTATGATTCATGAGGATTTTCTCAGACTTACGAATATTACTGTCATGTGCTGGCCTTAAACTAATTTTTCCATGTGTTACATTTTCTGAAATCCAATTTAAAAACGGGTACAGGACTTCATTACTTACAGTTCAAGTATGAAAATCTTGGACTAGACAGGAAGCGACTGTGATCCTGCCAAGAGGATGAGTGATCTAACCCATGAGCGTGGGAACCTTCCGGAAAGGTTCTGTCATCCTAAGAAAAAAAAAAGGCACAGCATGTCAATGATTACACAATATAAGGACCAAGACTAATTTAAATGTACTAAAGCTGAAATTGAATCTTAATATACAAACTATGTTGTATATGCACAATTCAATAGAATTATAATCACTGTAAAAATAAAATAATGTGCACATTAAGGAAAATTTGGAAAAAAGAAATTGCTATAGCTATATCCCATTGCTATATCAGCATTTCTTTCCAGTCTTTTTTCCCCCATGTATAGAATTTATAATCATAGTTATAAAACTTTGTGTTTATCTTAAACTTATGCTATAAACATTTTTGAAGTCACTATTTATCCTAAACTTTAGTTTATGAGTTACCCTCATACTATTTGGTGGATATACTATGCTTTACTCAACTATCTTTTATTGGCATTTAGGTGATTTCCAGTGTTTTACTCCTATACATAACATGGTGAGAAATATCTTTAAACACATAACCTTTTCCATATTTAGGACAATGCCTTATGACAAATCCTTATGAAAAAATACTGAGTCAATAAATGTAATTTGATGTTTTAAAATACAGTTAGCTAGATTGCTTTCTAGATTATATTCATCTTCTCACTCATTTAACAAATATTTATTAAATGAAAACGAACCCAGAAAAGGTCCTTCTCCTTATATGAATGTGTCCTTATCCACACATCTCAGCTATAACTTAAAATGATGTTACTAACAGATTTAAAATAGATGCTTAATATACTTTCCTTTGATAAACAGTAAAACTGCACTTTCTTCCCATGAATGTTTCCTACTTATATATGATATTTGTGGGGTTTTTTTCCTTCTTTCACTCATTCATTCATTCACAATAATTTATTGGGCACCTAATATGTGCTAGGCTGAGAGCAAGCAAGACACTGGGGTCTACAATCAGGAAGCCTTTGGTTTTGCAGAAGACAAAGGCATTAAACAAATAAATGATATAATTTAAAACTATAATAAGTACTGAACAAAATCAGGTAATAACAGGAAGAAGCAAGTTTAGATTTAGGATTCAGATAAGACCCTCCTGGGAGGTGATATTTAAGGCAGTAATTGAATGTTGAATATGAATCCATGAAATTAGTCAGGTGAAAATTTATCTGTGGGGCAGGACAAAGTGGAAGGTGAGGAGAAGGATCCGGGAGGGCAGTCAGGCAATGACGTTCCAGACTCAAGTGAATGTGGAGATGAGGTAGACTTTGGTGTGTCTGAAGTACTGAAGGATGGCCCTACAGCTTAGGCACACTGGGCCTGGGGGAAGTGATTACAATAATATCCAAGGCCAGGCTCAGGATTTGAGATTCTTTCTTTGTTTTTGAAGTACAATCAGAAGGCAATCAGGAGTTTAAAGAAGGATGATAAACTCTGATTTATTTTTTTCAAAGATTACTTGGGCCTCTGTTTGGAGAATGAATTGAAGCAGCACAAGGTTTGAAGCAGGAATACCAGTTAAGACCATAACTGAGGATAACAGTGAGGTCTAGGGAGACAAAGGAATCAAGAAATGTTGGCAAAAATTCTATATCTGTGGGTTACACGGCCCACAAAGATTTCTCAAAACATCCTTTCCACAAAGAGAAAGGCCTCGTGTAACATGACTGATAAATTATCTGTCCTTCTCTATGCAAAGTATCAACTTTATATTTTATTTCTGCATCACATACAATATATGTAAGTGCAAAAGAAAGGGCAAACATTTAAAAAATTTCTTAAAAGGTCCATTTGAGCCAAGGCATGAAAGTAATCCTCAGGTGGTTCAAGATCATTAGCTTTCATGTACCAAACGGAGATGATATAGTTAGAGTATTTGCCCATGCCCAAATCTCATGTTGAAGTGTACTCCCCAGTGTTGAGGGTGGGGCCTGGTGGGAGGTGTTTGGGTCATGGGCGTGGATCCCTCATGGCTTGGTGCCGTCCTTGCAATAATGAATACTGAAGAGATCAGGTTGTTTAAGTGTGTGGCACTTCCCCTCACCTCTTGCTGCTGCTTTTGCCATGTGAAGTGCCTGTGCCTGCTTCACCTTCTGCCATGAGTAAAAGTTCCCTGAAGCCTCCCCTGAAGCCAAGCAGATGCTGGTACCATGCCTGTACAGCCTGCAGAACCGTGAGCCAATTTCTTCATAAATTACCCAGGCTCAGGTATTTCATTACAGCAACACAAGATCAGACTAATACAGGAGGTTAGCTAGATTTAAGATGAAGACCCTGAAATTTTTAACCAAGTGATTTTCAATTTTCACTATGAGAATTTCTTAAGAAATTCCAAGTCATTCATTGCAGGATCTCTGGAAAGGAAAAGAAAGGATATACATTGTGTCCCAAATGTATTCCAACAACTACTTTAGAATAAGCTGACATTGGGCAACTTGAGGCAGGTAAGCTAGCTACTGAAGTTCAATGTGACATACTACATGTGTGGCTGGAATTGAAAGATGCATAAATGGAGAAGAGGGTTATGATCTCAACCAATGTTAGAAATCTCTCATGAATCACGGTTTGAGGTAAATCATGGTTTTGAAAGAGAAAAGCATAATGAATGGTTTCTCACTAAAAGATGTTTTGATTATTATAAGCCAATAAGGGAAAGCAAACAGACGTTTTACTTACTGACACCAGAACTGAGAAAGACAGTGAGAGGAGAGGAATAGCGACACTGGTTTGAATATTTGTTGAAACAGATGGTATAATGGTGGCCTCAAAATATGTCTACCAGAGGAAGGATGAATTACACAAAGATATTTGAACACGATTCATTCTTCCTAAAACACATGGTTTTAAATTTATTAAACAAGGCCAACTGGCATCAAACCATTGGTATATATTTTCTATTTAGAGAAAAAGAATAATTTAATGTTTTAATGATAAAACCAGTTATTTGGCATATGACAGTCAAAATATAGCACTGACATATTTCATTCCAGCAAATTAAAAAAATACAGAAAAAATTCAGGAGAAAAATTATTCCACAAATATTTCAAAATGTGTTGAATTTTTGTGCATTTAGCATTATTCAACAAATATTTTTAAATTTGTTTAATTTTTATGCATTTAGCATAAATTCCTACAATTGAAATTACTGAATGATACATTTTAAGGCTTTTAAAAACATCACTTTCATTTTAGTTGAAAAATTTATTGGTAGAGTTATTCATAATATTTTCTAAACACATTTTTTAAGTTATTTAAAAACTTTTTATGGGTACAGAAGAGGTGTATATATTTATGGGGTACATGCGGTATTTTGATACAGGCCTACAGTGTGCAACAAGCTTGTATTAGTCTGATATCACACTATGATAAAGAACTACTAGAGACTGGGTAATTTATGAAGAAAAAAGGTTTAGTTGACTCACAGTTCCAGATGGCTGGGGAGGCCTCAGAAAACTTACAATCATGGTGGAAGGAGAAAGGGAAGTAAGGACCTACCTTACATGGAACCAGGAGAGAGCAAGCAGGGGAATCTGCCACTTTTAAAACAGTCAGATCTCATGAGAACTCCTTCACTATTACAAGAACAGCATGGGGGAAACCACCCCTATGATCCAACGACCTCCCATCTGGTCCCTGTATACTTAGCAGTGGGATTGCTGAATCCTATGGTAGTTCTATTTTTAATTTTTTGAAACTCCTCCATACTGTTCTCCACAGTGGTTTTACTAACTTACATCCCAACCAACAGTGTATGAGCATTTGTTAGTGGCTGTCTTTTGGGTAAAAGCCACTTTAACTGAGGGGAGATAATATCTCAGAGTTGTGATTTACATTTCTCCGATGATCAATGATACTGAGCCCGTTTTCATATACCTGTTTGCCATTTGTATATTCTCATTTCATAAATGACTATCCAGATCTTTTGCTTGTTTTAAAATCAAATTATTAGATTTTTTTTCCCTGCAGAGTTGTTTGAGCTCCTTATATGTCATGGGTATTAACCCCTTATTAGATGGACAGTTTGCACAATTTTCTCCTATTCTGTGGGCTGTCTTTTCCTGTGGCTGATTGTTTCCTTTAATGTGCAGAATCTTTTTAACTTTGTGATTCCAGCTTTCCAACTTGGTTGCCTGTACCTTTGGGGCATTCCTCAAAGTCTTTGTACAAACAATATACTGGAGAGTTTCTTTTTTCTTATAGTATTTTTATTATTCGAGGTCATAGGCGTCTTTAAGCCATTTTGATTTGAATTTTGTATTTGCTCTCTGGTTCTTTAAGATGCATCACTAGGGTTTTGTTATTTGAAGTTCTTCTGCTTTTTTGATGTAGACACTTATTGCTATAAACTTTCCTCTTAGTAGTGCTTTTGCTGTACCCCATAGGTTTTGATATGCTATGCTTCCATCTTCATTTGTTTCAAGTAATTTTTAAATTTCTCTCTTAATTCCTTTATTGACCCAATGGTCATTCAAGAGCATACTGTTTAATTTCCACGTGTTTGTATAGTTTCCAAATTGATTACTAGTTTTATTCCTTTGTAGTCAGAGATGAGACTTGGTTTTGGTTTTCCAAATTTTTGGAATTTTTAGAGAACTGTTTTGTGACCAAACATATGGCCTGTCCTTGACAATAATCTGTGTGCTGAGGAGAAGAATGTCTTCTGCAAGCACGGGATGAAATGTTCTGCACATATCTATCAGGTTCATTTGGTCTATACTACAGATGAAGTCTTATGCTTCTTTGTTGATTTTCTGTCTGGACAATCTGTCCAATGCTGAAAGTGGGATGCTGAAGTCTGCAGCTATTATTGTATTGGGATCTCTCTCACTCTTTAGCTCCAATAATATTGGCTTTATGTATCTGGGTACTCCAGTGTTAGTTGCATATATATTTACAATTGTGTATCCTCTTGCTGAATGCACCCATTTATCATCATATGATAACCTTGTCTCCTTTTATAAATTTTTGTTTTGAGATATATTTTTTTCTGATATAAGTATAGCTAATCCTGTTGTTTCGGGTTTCTGTTTGCATGAAGTATCTTTTTCCACCCCTTTCATTGTAGTCTACGTATGTCTTTATAAGTGAAGTGTGTTTCTTGTAGGCAACAGACCATTGGGTCTTGTTTCTTTTTTCAACCCATGCAGCCATTCTGTGTCTTCTGATTGGTGAATTTAGTCTATTTACATTCAACATTATTATTGATAAGCAAGAACTTACTCCTGTCATTTTGTTATTCCTTTTATGTTTGTTTTCTGGTCTTCTTCCTTTCTGTCTTAATTTTTGTGAAAGCAGTTTCCTCTGGTAATATGATTTAATTTCTTGGTTTTTATATTTTGTGCATCTGTTGTAGGTCTCTTAAGTTATCATGAGGCTTGCAAATAACATGACACATTATTTTAAAATAATAGCACTGCAAGAACAAACAAGCAAACTAACAGATAAGCAAAGAGAAAAAAAAACACTTTTAACTTTACCCCCCTCACTTTTAAATTTTTGTTGTCTCTATTTTTATCCTAACCATTTATGTACTGAAAAGTTACATTTTTTATTATTTTTGACTGGCTCATCTTTTAGTCTTTATACTAAAGATATGAGTACTTTATACACTGCAATACAGTCTTACAATATTCAGATATTTTTCTGTGTACTTACCATTACCAGTGAATTTTGTACCTTCAAATGATATAGTATTACTTGTTAACATCCTTGTATGTCAGATTGAAGGACTCCCATTAGCATTTCTTACAGGACAGGTCTAGTGTTGATAAATACTCTCAGCTTTCGTTGGTCTGGGAAAATCTTCATTTCCCCTTCATGTTTTAAGGATATTTTCCCTGGATATACTACTCCAGCATAAAAGTTGTATTCCTTCAGCAATTTAAATATGTCATGCCTGTCTCTCCTGGACTGTAAGATTTGCACTGAAAAGTCTGCTGACAGCAGACTTATTTGTTTCTTTAATCTCGTTGCTTTTAAATTTTTTCCTAATATTTGACCTTTCAGAGTTATATATCTTGAGGTAGTCTTATTTAGGTTAAATTTACTTGTTGTTGTACTTAAATATTGATACCTTTCTGCAGGTTTGGTAAGTTCTCTGTTATTACTTCTTTGAATAAACTTTCTACTCCAGTCTCGCTCTCTCTCTAGCTCCTCTTTAAGGGCAATAACTCTTATATCCATCCTTTTGAGGAGAAGCTCTGATTTTAAAATCTTGCCCAAATTCCTATCTAAGGGGTCTGGGGAGTTGCGCCCTACAGACCATAAATTCTCATCAGATGGGTTTTATTTAATTCTATACATTGTGACTTACGTTCCAATCTGACTCTGGTATAACATTACACTACAAGGATTTTTGTCCCCAAATCAAAATATTTTACCCCAAAACTTGTTTTTCTGCCATATCTTGAAATGGTCCTGCAAAGCTGTCCTTTGTGGAGGAAAATCTGTATCTGTACATAATCTCTATTAACATAGCTAGATCTTTTTCTTCCAGGTCCTCCCAATCCTGAAGAGATTAAGTAAAAGTCTAGCACCTTCTAACTATCCAAATAAGAAACATTTGTCATCTATTGTCTCTAAGGGAAGCCACTATATGACTTCAAGAAGACCTTGGTATGCACAATCTTTTATCTTAACCTGAACATTTCCTTTCTATTGATCCCAGGTCTTTAGACAAACTCAACAAACTGTCAACTAGAAAATGTTCAAATTTACCAATAGCCTGGAAGCCCCTGCTTAGAGCTTTCCTGCCTTTCTGAACCCAATCAATGCACTTCTTAAAGGTATTTGATTGATGTCTCATGCCTCCCTAAAATATATAAAACCTAGCTGTATCCTGACCACCTTGGGCACATGTTCTCAGAACCTCCTAATGTCTGTGTCATGGGTGAAGGTCACTTATATTTGGCTCAGAATAAATCTCTTCGAATATTTTACAAAGTTTGATGCTTTTCATTAACAGAGGCTACTTTCTGGATCTTATAGGCATGCTTCCTTATTTTTTATTCATTTTTTTTTTATCTCCTGTGACTGTATATTTTCAAATAGCCTGTCTTTAAGCTTACTAATTCTTTCTTCTGCTCAAGCAATTTTTCCTTTGAGTGACTCTGATGCATTCTTTAGTATGTCAATTAGATTTTTTAGCCCCAGAATTTCTGCTTGATTTTTTAATATTATTTCAATCTTTTTGTTAAATTAATCTAATAGGATTCTAAATTCCTTCTTTGTGTTACCTTAAATTTTGTGGTGCTATTTAAACAGCTATTATGAATTCTCTGAAAGGTTACATATTTCTGTCACTCCAGGATTGGTCTTTGTTGTGTTATTTAGTTTGTTTGGGGAGGGCATGTTTTCATGGATGGTTCTGATGCTGGTGGATATTTGTTGATGTCTGAGTCCTGAAGAGTTTATTGTAGTCTTTGCAGTCTGAGCTTGTTTGGATCCGTCCTTTCTGAGAAGGTTTTCCAAGTATTCAGAGGGAACTGAGCATTGTAATTTAAGTCTCTCGTCACTGCAGTTGTGTCTGCATTAGAGGGCACCTGAAGTCCAGTATCACTGTGACTCTTGCAGACTCATAGAGGTACTGCCTGGTGGTCTTGAATAAGATCCATGAGAATTCCCTGGGTTACCAGGCAGAGTCTCTTGTTCTCTTCCCCTAATTTCTGCCAAACAAATGAAATCTCTCTCTCTCCATGATAGGCTGCCTGGAGATGGGGGAGGGGGTGACAGAAACATCCCTGTGGCCATCACCACTAGGACTGTGCTGGGTCCATGGTGACTACCACCTGGCTACTGCTCATGTTAACTCAAGGCCTGTAGCTTCTTCAGTTAGCAGGTGGTGAATCCAGCCATGCTTGTGGAGTTTCCTTCAGAGTGGTGAGCTCTGTCCCAGCCCAGGCCAGATCCAGAAATGCCATCAGGAACCAGGGCCCAGAGTTGGAAACTTTAGGAATATACCTGGTGCTCTATTCTACTGAGGCTGAGCTGACACACAAGCTACAAGACAAAGTCCTTCCTTCTTTTCACTCTCCTTTCCTCACGCAGAAGGAGTCTCTCTGTGGCTACCAAGCCCCAGGTCCATGGTACTGCCTGGCTACTACCGATGTTCACTCAACCAACTGTCAACCAGTTAATGTTGAGGAGTCTTCATTCAGCTTTTGGTGAATGCTGCCAGGCCTGGGTTTCTCCCTTCAGGGCAACAGGCTCCTCTCTGGTCTAAGGCAGGTCCAGAAATGTTGTCCAGAGGCTAAGATCTGGAATCAGGGTCTTGCTAGAACTCAGATTCCAACTATCAGGATAGATGATTTCCCTCTGGCTAGTGCTTGTCTAAATGCTCCCTCCATGGATATTGCTAAATTCTGACTTGTGTTGCTTTCCACTGTGACAGGGAAGAACTGAGCTCCCATGCAAAGTTCCACACCACAATCACTGTTCTCTCTCTCCTCAAAACACACAGATTTTCTCTCTCGCCACGTGGCTGCTGCCAAAGGATGGGGGAGGAGTGTGGAAATGTAGGCAATTCAAGACAGTCTTTCCTACTCTCTTCAGTCCCTTTTTCCTTGATAAAATGTTAGAACCAGATACTGTGCTTGCTCACCTGAATTCTGTTTCTTATAGGAGTGCTTTTTTGTCTGGATAGTTAGTTGTTCCGTTTGGTTTTCCTAAGACAGAGATAGGGGGACGATTGCTGGAGGGTTCTATTTGACCATCTCTCTCTGCCTCCTCCTCCTAATTATTCTTTAATATCATTAGGAGCTGTAGTAATGTTCCTCTTTCATTCCTAATATTGGCCATTTGTACCTTCTATTGTTTTCCTAATATCAGTCGGGCTAGGGGTTTTTAATTCTTACTGAGTTTTTCAAAGAATGTGCTTTGAGGTCATTTATTTTCTTTCTTTTCTTTTTAATTTCATTGCTCTTAAATTTACTATATTCTTGCTTTTACTTACTTTGGGTTTAATTTGCTCTTTGTTTTCTAGTTTGTTACAGTGGAAGCGTAGACTTGATCTGAAACCTTTTTCTTTTGCAATATACATATTTCGTGTTACAAATTTCCCTCTGAACACTTTTTAGATGATCTCACAGATTTTGATAAATTCTGTATTAATTTTTATATAGGTAAAATATTTTCTAATTTTTCTTTTGGTTTATTTCTTGACGCATCCATGGATTATTTAAAGTATCATGTTTTATGCATAAATATTTGGGAACTTATTAAGTATTTTTCTGTTATTAATTTCTAACTTCATTCTATTGTGGAGAGACAACAAATTTTGTACAATTTCAATCATTTTAAATTTATTGAAATTTGTTTTATGAGTCAGAATATAGTCTACCCTGGAAAATGTTCAATGTGTACATGAAAATTTTGTGTAATTAGCTGTTGTTGGGGAAGTATTCTATAGATGTCAATTACACCTACTTGTTCTATAGTGTCGCTCAACTCTTCTGTATTTTCACAGACTTTCTGCCTACTATTTTATGAATTACTGAGAAAGGAACGTAGAAATCTCCAACTATACTTGTGTATTTGTCTATTTTTCCTTACAATTCTATCAGTTTGTTCTTCATATATTTTGACGCTGTTAATAGGTGAATACACATTTATAACTGTTATTTCTTCCCTTTACAACTGTTGACTTATTCATCATTCAACCACTCACATTTATTTTTTTCACTTTTGGAAAATGAGGAGGTTTAATTCTACTATATCTTTAAGTTCTAATATAAGTCTTCAAAATATTGTCAGAATTTCTCATATTACCTTGAAACAAAACTAGCCAAGTTAACTGTAAAAGACTACCCTAAAATAAACATATTTCAAAATGCCTTTGAACAATCAAAATAATAGAATATGGAAAAAAAAACTGTCATCTACTCTAATTCTATAATGAAAATTAATTTGTGGAACTTCTATAAAAGTAAATTTTATAAGGTGACCATAAATGAATGTTTCCAATTCCTAGCTATCTTTTACCAAAAGCTTAAGTATTAAAAAGGAAATATTTGTTAAAAAGGAACACTCTTTGCAATTCTAATAATCCTAGCTTTTGCTTCTTACCAATTCTTATATACTTAGCACAAGGACCTATTTTCATTGCTGTCCTAAGTCTCAACAAGCTAGTTAGCCAGAATTCTCTGCAAAAGTTCCACTGGGTGAAGGGACTTGCATTTTCTAATATTTTTCCTGGGCTTCTTCCACTTCTCTTTCATAACCCACATTGTAATTGGTTTTTTAAAAGCTGCTCCAACCTGACTAAATGTCTTTGCTAAACTGATCTCTAATGATTAATATTTAATGATACCCACCAAGTATTTTTCTCTCTGGAATATTATAAGTTCAAAGTGTATAAAACAAATGATACATTTAATTTTTTTAAATTTTAATTTGTCCAGCCCTTCCCCTGGAGAGAAGGAACAAACATGTATGTATTTCAGAATCTGTGGCAAAAAATATTTTCCTGAATTTTTCTCTAGCCTAATAATGCAATGTTCCTCCATTTCTGCCCTTCTCTGAATTCCCAATTCTCTATCAGTGCTCAAGAAAATTTAATCTCTTCCTCAGTAAACTTTACTCCTATTTGAAAGTTTAATCTGGGCAGATATTTTACTTAAAGTCCACCCTTCATATCTCCGTCTCTGTGGCCGCTTTTTTATATTTTTACCTTCAAGGGGGTGAGGCTATCATTGTCTTCATCTACCCGTCTTTCAATCTACTCATTTTTCCATCTACCCATCCAAATACTCGACAATTTAGCACAGTGCCGCCTACACTAAAGAACTTAACAAATGGTCACATGACAATCCTTTCTTGACCAAAGTGGAGAAATTAAAGTTTGCTGCCGTGGAAGCTGGGGAACAGGAGATTACTACTCTCACATTCTCAGTTTCTTTATGTAAAACAATTACAGGGCTACACCAGATCATCTCTAGATCCTCTCAGCACGAACATTTTATGATTCTAATCTATCCAGACAGAACCAATGAACAACCAGTACTTCTAACTATGCAAATTTACCATGGGAAATCCAAATTGACACAACAATATTAAAAACCCAAAGCAGGTTGGGCATGGTGGCTCACACCTATAATCCCAGCACTTTGGGAGGCCAAAGCTTGTGGATCACCTGAGGTCAGGTGTTGGACACCAGCCCGACCAACATGGTGAAACCCCATTCCTACTAAAAACACAAAAATTAGCCAGGCATGGTGGCGCATGCCTGTGATCCCAGCTACTTGGGAGGCTGAAGCAGAAGAACTGCTTGAATCCAGTAGGTGGAGGTTGCAGTGAGCTGAGACCGTACCACTGTACTCCAGCGGGGTGAAAAAGTGAGATTCCATCTCAAAAAAAAAAACAAAAACAAACAAAAAACAAAAAATGCAATACTCATCTACCAGATTAACAAATTTATAAAAATACTATTCTAGATAAATTCATTTGAATCTCTTTGACTAGTTTTCATAATAGGACTAATATCTAATTGATATTTTATTGTATAAAATTGTATATTCCTAGCGTGTGATTAATGAAAAGATTTTACTCTTTTTTTTTTTTGTCTTATTTCAGACTTGGCTTTACATGACTTTAATCCATTTTCAGAAACCAAATTTACTCATAATGGATAAAAATTTGCCAGAAACAGGCATACTCAAAAAAAATATTCCATTGACAAAAGAAACAAAGTCAGGGATGCAAATATGATTTTAGTGATGGTTGCCCACAGGAAGCAGTGCTTAGTATCTTAAAGTGACTATTTTAAAGAAAACACTGTTTAGATAAATATATTATGATGTTTGTTTAAAACTAATAAGTTTAATTGGTATTTCTTATGTTTTTAGTACCTAGAATTTTGAATTAGAGATTAGTAAAAATGGCTTCTATAGGTAAATTTCTTTACAATCTTTCTTTTCTTAATATTTTTTTAAGTAAATTATTTGGAAGGGTAAAAGCATGTGGCTTGCTAAGGGAGTTGGGTTTGATAAAATGCGGCTTTAATAGGTTAAAATATTTACATGCTCATCTAAGTACCCATGTTGATTTCTGAATAAGCACTTTTGATCTATACAATTTTCAGATTTTATAAAAAGAAAAAACTACCAATTCTGGTAATCTTTTGTTTAATTTTTCAAGAGCAGGCTGAAATTCACTAGTTAAATATCATGGCTAGCATATTAGTCTTGATCACGTCAAGAAAATAAAAGTCTCTTCATATTTCAGCATGATTTGATTGCCTGTAAGGTTTTAAATGTGTCATGTAAGCATGACTGGAAAAATAGCAATTAAATTTTTGTTAGAATTTTAGAATGGCTGAAACTAGAAAACAATTTTTTTTAAAGTTTTTAAATCACCAATTTAACATGTATTTTGTACTCACTGTATATTTTGGAGTCAAGGCAGTGCTTGCCTTCAGAAGCCCATTCAATCTAATAGAAGAGCATTTCTCAAATGTCATTGTTCACCTATAGTTTTACTACTGTTTACATTCAACTTGCATTCTCAGTCTGTATAGGGGAGGCTTAAAGGATAGAGAGAAGCACAGAGCTGTATTTGTGTATTAGTTTACATGTCATTTCTTATCAAAGCATGGAGTAGATATAAATAAGATAATTGGAGTATTGTAGGGTTAAAGTGCTCTCAAATTCTCCCATGGTTGCCGCTACTATTCCTAAGCAATATCCATAAAAATTAACGTAATACATTAGTAACATATTTTTATAGTCATTAAAATAAAAATGTTTATGCATCACCTATAATCTTGAATTGTACCAGGAATCATACACAGCATGCTTTAGAAGCTACTGTTACAGAAGATTGAAGATAATGTACAGAAATAGCTGACTTGAGAAGTGCTAACAGCCATTAATTGCTGTGAGCAAGGTATAAACAAATCACAAAGATTCAATGAGGGAGAAATGAGTTCCAGGAACAAAACATGTATTTATATCACGAACATGCTTACACTGAACAAATATGACAGGGCTTTGGCAAACTCTGCTTCTGTAGACTCTACCGAAAGCCATTATTAATGCTTCCTAGCCTACCTCATCTTATCCCATAAAACATCTGTTTGTTTAAAAAGAAACTGCATACTAACTCTTCAGCTAGAAGTTAAAAAACATGACTTTTCTTTCATGGGGAGGAAGGATGGGGAATAAACATGCCTTCTGCAATTTTACAAAAAAATTCCAATGTTAATTAAAACCATATATTTAGTATGGGTAAAGGTAATAAATGGAGATGTCTTGGACAAAATCATGCTCCTCTGTGAATTCGAATTAGCAATGCTGTGTTACTGGCTGACTTTTGAACATTCTGTTCTATTTGAAACAGCTGAGACAGGAAGGAAGCCTGTATGTCCTACAGAAATCCAATTGGGCTTGATGAAAGAGAGGCCATGAAATGCTTCTCTTGTCCACCAAGACAGAGAAAATGTTGTCTGAGATTTAGCTTAGAAATGATTTCTAAGTATAAGCTTTTAGATCAGGCTTTGTCCAGTTAGCTTGGTCAACTTAAGGCAATATTACATTATGCTCTCATAATTGTGGCTGTTGGTCCTGCTCAAAATCTTGACAGGTTTCTAGAAAGCTGTTCATTTTTTGTCCTGGTGATTGCCACAAGAATAAACAGAGGAGATGGCTCTAGCCTAGGATTGACTGACAGAGAACCCGACTTGCCCACTTCCTGCTAACCCTTCCCTACACCAGCAGTGTGGTCATGTTGGCTGTGTCAGTGCCTTCTTACAACAGTAACAACATAACAGAAACCAGTTGCCAGCATGGTCTGCTCTTCCAACAGTTACTTGTCTGTCAACAGTAACAGAGTCAGAATCTACAACTGAATTCTAATAGTGATCCTCTCCCAAACTGAGATGTGGATAACTGTTTTCTTGTGCCTTGTCATCATAAACCTCTTTTCAAAAGACACTTGAGCATCTTTCTTTCCTCTGAACCCCCAATGTGGTTTATTGGGGCCACCTTGATAGCACTTAGCCCTTTTCTCTTCCATACTACAGTTATTTGTATGAAGGATTCCTAAGGGTTGGAAATCTTTTTTCTTATTATGCCATTCTCTTGAGCTTCTATCACAGTGCCTTGTTTTGCATTAGAAATCCAATAAATGTGTGATGAATGCTGTGTTTAGAAAAACAACAACAAAAACATGAATATCCTCCAATTACAACAGAAAGCCAGAGATTTCTGTTTCATTTTGTTCACTGATATGAGTCCCATGCACCTAGAAAGTTCCTGGCACACAGCTGATACTCAATCAATATTTGTTCAATGAATAAGTATTATGACTTTCCAAAGAACTTGGAGAGTATCTCTTTGACTGGTAAATACGGAAAAGGAAATATGTAACATAATGTTTAAAAGAAGAAGCAGATTAGTAATTTCTTCATCCTCTAGTCCAGAGGTTGGCAAACTTTTTCTATAGAGGGCCAGACAGTAAATACTTTAGTTTTTGAGGGCCATATGGTTTCCATAGCAACTATTCAACTCTACCTTTCAGTGCAAAAGCAACCAAAGACAATATGTGAGTAAATGAGTGTGGTTGTATTCTAATAAAACTTTATTTACAAAAATGTTGGCAAGCAAGATTTGACCCATGAGCAGTTTGCCAACCTCTGCTCTAGAACATCTGTGCACTAATTACCTGTTAGAATTCAGATGACTAGGTAACTATTCTTTTAAGTCCATGCTTTCTGCATCTTTATACATTTATTCCCCACCTCCACACCCACAGGTACTGTGTTTTGCAATATGGTACCTGTACAGTATATGTTTGTTGCATTAAACTGAATTGTACACTGATTTCCTGGAACTGTAGTTTTCAGTAGAACCAGTGAACTCAAGTCCCTGTAATTTGCCTTTTCCTTGAATTCTGTCTTAGCAAATGAAAGGACAGTTAATAGCTGTCGAAACAATGTCTTCTGAAACTGTTGGAATAAGGAGCACATGCTCTCTTGAGTTCCTATTTCTCTTATTTGAAGCATTTTTTCAGGATATCAGTGATTTTTCAGAGATGGCTCTTCTGAGTACCCACAAGACAAGAAATGACGAACACAACTTGCTCACTACTCATTTAAGCTCACTATTCTTTTAAAGCTGCCCCCTCTCTCAGTCTTTTTAAAACACTTATTTTAATGAAAGGAAAATGAGAAAATGACCATTGGTATCTACAATTGGCAGAAATGTGTTCCTATATTTTCCTCTCTAATGACTACCAAAAATGTTACATTCCTTTGAGTTTTATGTTAAATGACTACATTATTTCAGGCCAGGAATCTGTGACATATGGTGATAGTCTATTCATTGCTGAAATGTATCAGTTTTAAAATATTTAAGTAGTATTATTGTGGAATGACGCCACCATAAAATGTGTTCTGCGGCTCTATCCTACACTTGCACTATCTATTTGCAAAATTTTCAAACTTATTTTTCATTTTGCTAAGTGCTGGCCTCTCTTATGAACTAGGCCGGATTCCCTCTTCAGCTGCAAATGTAATTTTAAACAGAACTCCAATGAGATTACTTGCTGAACATGTTAACCATTCATAGCTTTGCCATATGCTGTTATGGAAATTGCATTGATTTATAGCAATTTGGGTGCCACTAGATAGCACTAATTCACCTGATACCAACTCTAAGTGTACTGGGAAATAATGTTTTAAATGTTTCATTTGCATCTAGACCTCTGTTGAACTAAGAGCATGTATTATGTTTATGTATTTTTGGAGAACACTAATTTTTGCATATTGAAATTATATTCCTGTATTTGGTGACTTCTGGAAAAAATCAGGTATATGAGGTCTAAATTTATACTCTAATGGCACAGTGGCCAATGACGTAAATCACTAAAGTCAGGCAGATTAAGTTTTAATCCCAATTCAACCATTTAATTACTCTAAAACCTTGGGTCTTTCAATGGTAAAAGAGGAAAAATAATCAGGCCTACCTGAGAGAATTGCTGTGAATATTAAATATGATAATGTATATAAGGCTTGTAACATCTACAAAAAGAGAAATGTCTTGTGGTTTGTTCTAAAATATGCTCAATAATCATTAGCTCTCGTAGCCTAAACTTAGTATTTCTGGTTATAGGTTAGCAGCACTCCTTTAAACTGTACAGAAATGCCTGAGTTTATGAAACCTGACTGGGAATATTGGAAGATAATTTAGGGAACTCAAAAATTGCCATACGAGACAAGGTCACTACTTGTGAATACACAAATCTATTTAAAAGAAAAAGTAAAAAGGAACAAAGTCACAGGATGCTCTCTTTACACTAAGTGTATCAATAACTTGTCCTAATTGCATTAATTTTTATTTGAAAGGGAGGAAGTATAGTGCCCGTTTTAAACATGCTAAGAAGGACGTATGGAAATGAACACTGTCTTTCTATCCACTGAGCATTCTATCCAATTACATTCGGAAAGATGCTTCTTAGAAATAATTATATTTCACTGTAATAAGTGAATATATACAGTGCAATGAATATTCATACATATTCAAGTTTGTAAGCATATAAAAAGCCAGAAAACCTTTAGCTTTTCCTTTAATTGATGTGGAGTGCACATTTGAATATAGATGGATTCTCTCTGGGTCAGCATTCTCAACAGGGGGCAACTTTGCCCTCCAGGGGACATTTGGCAATATCAGGAGACAATTTTGGATGTGATAACTTGAGATGGGAGATGTTACTGGCATCTAGTGAGTACATTTTAGGGATGCAACTCAATATGCTGCAATGCCTAAGACTGCCTCTGCAGCAAGGAAGCATCTGGCTCCACATACCAATAATGCCAGGGTTGAGAAACCCTGCCCCAAACTAAGAGCTGCTCAAGATCAAATGAATTTAAATCACCCATATCCCAGATGGATACTGGGTAGGCTCTAGAGAATGCACGCTTTTTGTTAATACGGTTAAATCTTCCCAGTATACTGTGCAGGCTCCATGGTAATAAACCAAAAGCTGAAGTATTAATTGGGAGTTCATATCCTTGAGAAGAAAATGACTAGAATTCCAAAGCACACTATATGATCCGTCCTACTGCAGATTTCAGTGTGGACAGCAGCCAGACTTATACCTAGAAGAAGGTGAGCATCGTACTAAGATTTTGCCCAATCAAGTGACCAGGGGTTTCTTGGCTCAGGATTTCTTAAACGGCACCAGTTCTCATGAACAAATAACATATCAAGCAGTGATGGCACAGACTTAAGGCTTAGTTCCCAGACAAAATGTGATAAGCACAAACTTTGGATTTTTAGTCTCTATTTCCACAGAATTAAAAATCTATTTAATATATCAAGGAAAATATATTCTTTCACAAGTGCCCTTACGCAAATACTGCAGAGGCTGCTTAAGAGGTTGTAGCCTTCAACATGGATACTACTAAAAGACTAAAAATGTATATAAAGAACATTACTTTGAAACTTTTGGTTCTGTACTTGGTGTCATCTTGGTGATGCTGAAGAGAATTTCTGCGAACCCTGTATTTAGAATATCTTCCATCAATTCTCTCAGATGAACTGCAGGAATCCTGGGAAAAAAACAAAGGGTCTGAACTGGTAGATAAAAGAAAATTGGTGCTTGAAATTAGAATAAGAAAGAGTTTATACATAGATAAAAATGATAATACATAAGTTCAAGACTTTATAGATCTATAGAAGAATCATAGACCATCATAGAGAAAGAAGAAGGCTACATGCAGTGGCTCACATCTGTAATCTCAGTACCTTAGGAGGCCGAGCTGGGAGGATTGCTCTAGTCCAGGAGTTTGAGATCAGCCTAAGCAACATGGTGAAATCTCACCTCTATAAAAAATATCAAAATTAGCTAGATGTGGTGGTGCATGCCTGTAGTCCCAGCTACTCAGGGGGCTCAGGTGGGGGGGATCGCTAGAGCCCAGGTGGCAGAGGTAGCAGTGAGATTGTACTACTGCACTCCAGCCTGAGTGACAGAATGACAGAATGAGGCTCTGTCTTAAAAAAAAAAAAAAAAAAGAAATAGAAAAAGAAGAAAATTGTTACTATGGATAAACCCATAAAAACTACACTGCATCCCACAATGGTTACTTGAATTTTTAAAACTAGTCCCTTGGACTGGTACTTGGCATCAATATATTCTTGTTTTTAAAAATTGTTACCTGTAAAACTAGAGCCATTTTACTTCACTTATCCATAAACAACATCTTACCTTTTAATTATTATGTCACATAGATTTTTAAACTAAAGGAAAACTCCTTTGCCTTATAAGCATAAAAAGATTCAGGTAATAACAAAAATTAAGAAAACAAAAATTTCCAGGGCTTGTCTTTTTTTCTCTTCATTTCTTGCAGGAAGAAGGAATACAGCAAATAGTTATTATAGACAATTATTTAGACATTTCTATTATTATTTAGGCGGAAATTAGAAAAAGAATGAGAACAACTGATTTTGGCATATAAAAAAATATATATGGGATTTAGTGTCCCTCAAAGTCCCAAGAAACCTTAAACTTATTCAATGTTCAAGCTAGAAGGGGTACTATAATTCCAAAGTTCTCATGCTTAGTACAAAAACAACACAACACAAAAAATTCTAAAAAACTAGAGCTCAGGGAAGTCGAGAATCATGTGTCCAGAGCTGGACAATTTGTGACAGATTAGACATGGAATCCAGTCCTACTCGCTTTCCACCTTGTCAAAAATGTACTGTTTAAATACGGAATTGTAGAGCTGAAACAATTTTTTTTTTTTTTGAGATGGAGTTTTGCTCTTGTTGCCCAGGCTTGAGTGCAGTGGCATGATCTCAGCTCAATGCAAACTCCACCTCCTGGGTTTAAGCGATTCTCCTGCCCCAGCCTCCTGAGTAGCTGGGATTACAGACATGTGACACCACACACAGCTGATTTTGTATTTTTAGTAGACACCGTTTCTCCATGCTGGTCAGGTTGGTGTCAAACTCCTGACCTCAGGGGGTTCGCCCACATTGGCCTCCCAAAGTGCTGGGATTACAGGCGTGAGCCAACACGCCTGGCCAACAATTCTTTCAAAATGAATATGACCACATTTAAACAAGAATAAAGTCAGGCCTATCTAAATAGGATTAGGTCTGTACTCACACTTAAGTCATAGGCATATGGTACTATTGAGAAATACATGCACAGGAACCCAGAGATAATATTGTTCAAGTGCCTCACATGAATGTGGACATATCTCCTGAGACATTAAGTGATTTTTGTCTGGTGCATGAATTTGGACAATAACTTAAGTCTTTGCATTCTTGTTCACACCATACTGATTTTTCGAAAGTTTAAAGGGTTTGAATAAATATAATCTACATCTAATAATCTCAAGGCTTTATGTATTTTTCATTTAAAGCTATGTCTAGTCATTTTTATTAAGCTGATTAAAATCAGCTCTTTTTAATCACATAAACAGCTATTGAGTACACCTAGAATGGATTTTAAGCTAAAAGCAGCAGGGCGAAGCAGATGGGCTATGCTATTTTACACAGAATTAGATCCCACCTCCAGCTAGTTTATGGGCTCCAAGCTTCAGTGTCTTCATCTATAAAATGGGCAAAAATAACACCCATCTATAGGGTATCTGGAAGATTAGGAAACATGTACCATAAAGTACTTAGCACCTGCTAAGTATTATGCAGTGAGTGCATGACACTTGCTAATTAACTCTTTTTGTTTTCAAGCTAAAGGTTTTAATTTTAATATATTGGAAAGTACAATGCTGAACTCTAAAAAAGATTCTCCCTAAAAATATCACTAGGCATCTTCATATATGAGTCTGTATGTACATGAGTTAGACTTGTAGACCATCACTAGCTCATAGGATTAAAAATAATAACGAGCCTTTTGGTAATAGTAGAGAATACAATTTTTAAATTGTACTTATGAACATTCCGTTCAATGTAGACAACTGGGGAAAATGTGATCTGTTTCTGGAGGTTAAACTATATTTTTATAGTGGTATAAGACAGGTTTCTATTTCTCAGTGACAAGTGCCACCTGTTTCCTCTTCTTTCTCTTGTCTGCCCTTCATTTACTTGGATAATTTCTGTTAGTTACAAGAGAAAAAGAAAAGACTACGGGCATAACATATTGCTGGCTATCACATCGGGTTAAGAGTAAAGAGAATTTGCATTGGACATAGTTTCACAATTCTTTGATAGCTATTTAAACTGAAAATATATAATCAAATCATGAGAAGGAATCACAACTTTAGGAAAATATATTTTAAACACTTGGTTTTGTTCAATTTGGGATGGTCTAGCTTACCAGAGGTTTCAGCTAAACTGGAACTCTCTCAAAAATGTTAGTTACTGAACTAGCAAAAGATGCTTAATGCAAGGTAATTTTAAGATAGTGAAGACCTTGGGAACCCCAACCTATCAGTGCTTCCAATAAACCAATATGGCATGATCTGGTTATTTTTCTGTACACTGTATCTTTGAATAATATGTCAGATCTAAACAGAACCTAAATATAACATGAGTTATATTTTAAGGGCAATGTAAAATATGATTACATCGTTGCCGAAAAGAAATCCTCCCATTGTTGGCTTCAGCTATGCGAGGTCAATAAATGATAAATCATTAAAATTTTACATTATATATGCAGCCCTAAGGGTATATGTGATGTTCTCTGGACCAGATCTTGTCTGGCAGGACTGGCAGCAGAGATATTTGCTTTGCATATCTCCTCCATGAGGAATTTTAAAAATTACACAAAGTAAATTAACACATGTAACTAATTAGCTTGATAATGAAATGCTTTGTGGTTAGAGTTCTATCAATAAATGGCCATGAAATATGAAATGTGAAACTTTATGTGGATTTGAATTCCTGTGTCATAGTATAAAGATAACCTGTGAACTACCATATCTCTAAAACAAACAGTACCCAAATAATTCCCAAATTAAAATTGCTAATCAAAAAAGTTGTCTATTGACAGTATAATGTGTAACTCCCTTGAATTCTTAGGCTTTTCTAAATTATTGTTAAAGCTTTATGGGACCAACTAAGCTTCTAGTAGTATAGTAAAAGTCTCTATTTTCCTATCTTGTGCTAATATATGTTTCACTGTTTTCAATTCTAACTTCACAAATGTCTATAAACTCTGATAAGATGGTATGTTAAAAGTTTCCAGTGTTTTTTAGACCTTCTTCCTTCTCTGTACTTTTCTTTGCACATCAGGAAGATGTCAAGTGTTCTCACTCAGATAAAAATACTGAAAGAGACAAGCCAACTCTTTCTCACTCTGAAGTCTTTGAAATCTTCTAGTAGGCTCAATTTCTCAGGCACAGACTCCAGATGGTCCAAGGCCACTCGGGTACTCTGAAATAGAAAACATAAGGAAACCAAACATTATAAAGAATTGATTAATACTCTCAGAATCCACATACTAAAGATCAGATGCACCACTGGAAGAAGCAGTTCAAGCTGTAGATTTAGACAGTCAAATAAGAACAGATATAATCGTATTTCCACGATAAACGTATCTTTTGAAATCAGAATTATTTCATTTCAAAAAGTATATGAGATGCATTTGCAAGACTGACTCAGATACAAAAACTCTTCCTGGATAATTGCTTTTAACTGATATGCTGTGAAACTTTCAATACAGCATTTCATATTAATATTAATTTACAGACCTGCTTCAGTGAACATCAGAAATAAACCACAAGGTAATACTGAGAAATAGATGAATTTGCAGCTACTTATCTATGGAGCATATTAGAGATTCTCAAATGTTGCCATTATAAAGAAGAAAAGAGTTCTCAGCAATTATTTCAGTTAAAAGGGAAAGAGGAGTGGTTCTCAAGATTTGAGAGAAGTATCCGAAATTAAACATTTGCGACAGGGACACAACATCCTGTTGATCATAAGTCAATAACTTATTATATAGTCTTTAATGAGCTAATCACTGTTTCACCCACCTGTGAACATTAAAAGAGAATGATCTGAACATTATTTCAAAGCAAACGTGAAATAAAGGGTAAATGATAAAATACCCTTCATTCCAGAGACTGCATGTATGTTACAGGCATCTCTGTATTCTCAGTCCTGTCACAATGCCAGACATCTTAGGCAGGCAACAGGTGCTAGCTCTTAAATTTAAAACAGATTTTAACTGTTCAATGAAATAAACAATAAGCCCTATGACTGGTACATGGGAAGAAAGTGAAGTGTCCCGCAAGAACCTGAACATAAATTTGCACAAAGTTGCAGGGAAGTTGGTGGCTACTCAATATTCCATATGCTTCCCAACTTCTCCCCTGTGAAAGGTTCCGAACAATGGACTCTGAGTGTTCACTTCTGGACTAAGACAGGAACCTTCTATCCCAGCCCCCGCCACGAAGGCCCTGATGGCCACTTGTTTCAGAAGGCGTAACTAACAGATTAAGATGAGAGCGGCCCACCACACTGGACTTCACATGAGTCACGCAATAACCTCTATTGTGTTAGCCATAAGATTTCAGGGTTTGTTAGTTACCAGTGCATCATATAGCATTAAATATCACAAATAATATTTACGCTGAGAATTAAATAATTAAATTGTAAGATAAATAAGTAGTCAACTGGCTCATTTTATAGAATGGGGAGTCTTTCAATTATGAGTATGTTAACATTTTCTTTTTTCTTTTTCTGAGACAGGGTCTGGCTCTGTTGTCCAGGCTGGAATGCAGAGGCACATTCATAGCTCACTGCAGTTTCGACCTCCTGGGCTCATGGGATCCTCTGACCCCAGCCTCTGAGGATCTGGGATTACAGACGCACACTACCACACTCAGCTAATTTTTGTATATTTTTTTCTCTGGAGGAGTTCATTATTTTCTCAGTTAACTTTCCTGTTTGAAATCTCCTATCTCCCTGAACAGGGAGATGCTGTTCTCTGGCTGGCATATCCAATCCAGAGCCTCACTGATGTAGTTTCCCCCAGAGCATATACTTTATGTCTTTCACAGGGTTCAGGGGTAGAGGTAGGTATGGAGACAGAGCGCTGAGGGTTTAACCCTTTCTTACAGACACTTTCAGTGTACCCATCTACCCCCTCCTTCCACAGTAACTGAGCCAATTACTCCAATGCAAAAGCCTTTCCAGAAGTTTGCAGGGCGAATGGTATTCTATTGCTTTCTATCGCTATCCCATTGGCAGGTCGTTGATTTTCACCTTTTCTGTTCCGAGTCATTTTACCACTTTTCAATGTTCTGTGAGTTGGAGTAACAGATATCTTCGAGTTTTGACATGTGTAAATCAGGTTTTCTATTTCTTCATATCCTTACTTTTGTAATGAGATTTTTTAGAAGGGCAGAAACACATTCACTTTGCCATGCTGAAAAGGAAGGCTACGTGCTGTTTCTTCAAGTCCATAAAGTCTTCTTTTTCAGAGTCCATTGAAAGGATTTAGTATTTTGTTCCTTCTGCTTTTTATATTATTGTTAGTCTTTAGGCCTCACGTGCTCACTTACACTGCCATGTGTTTTAAATGACTCCACTGAATGTTTTCACGTGTAGGAAAGATTCATCAAAATGATGTGTTTCTTACTCTCGGCCACAACATGTAGGCTTAGGAGCAGGCAGTTTTAGCCACTATATATGCTATATTCATTTAAATAATAAAATTAGAGGTTTTCTCAGGAATTATATTTACTCCTGAACAATAAAATACAAAGCAATGCCCTGATTTTAAAGCAAAATTTTATGCATTGCATAAAATCCTCTTCATAAACACACTCCAGTAATACCTGTAGTATTAAAATTGTATTTCCTTTTTTTGTTCCATAATTTTTCTCATTTAGAAGTGATCTTCTGAACCCAGATTAAGTAAGCATGTAAAACTCATTTTGTGCTCAAAATAAGCAAATGATCTCTTGCCCTACCGTAAAATGCAGCATGTTATGTAAATAGTTTTGCTTAACATTTCCAATCAACCAGGTGACTACATGAAACCATTCCTTTCCTTGCATGTGTTTACATACTGCTTTTTGACTATTATGTTTTTGGATGTATATTCAAGTGGCTATGTTTTTGTGAGTGATTTTTGAAAAAGTCCTTGACTCCTTCTTTTCTCAGTGCAGTAATTTTTATTCTCCCCTCTCCTGCCATGCACCACACTCCCGTATCTCCATTAACTGATCTTTATACTTTCTATTTATTTCACTTGTGGCTCAATTTATATTCCATGTATGCACTGATTCTGAATACCTTCCTCAATATCAGAAACACTTTCTGGTACGCCTACCTTTCTTTTCATCCTTATATTCTAGTCAATTAACAACAAACGTACATTTTGGACATCATAGAAAGATCCACAAACATAGATGGCATACTTCCTGTTCTTCAGGAGCATTTAACTTACCCAGGGGAGCAAAAGATTTAATAATTATACAAAGAAAAATGTTATTTGTACTTATTTTAAGGGACTTGCATGCACAAATGCTGGCCTATTTAGGGCATCTGCAACAAGAAGATGTGAAGAAATGAAGACAATGAGTCCAAGCATACAGGCATCTCAGGTCTCATAATTTCATGGCTAAGTTATATTTTTGGGAAAAAAATGTATTTTATGGCTCTTCTCTCTCTCTCTGCATGTATGTGAGTGTACTTAAAACTGCCACTTTGACATACAGACTCAAGAATATGAATAACATTGCAACTTTTTTTTTTAAGATTGGTTGGAATTCTGTGATTAGAATCTTGTCACATTACTTGAGATTTCAAAATTACTTTCACTCCAAAGCTCATAGCCAGAGAGACAAGATCCATTAGCAGATGAATAGTTTAAGAAACTTGATGTATTTCAGAGATGGCATAAGGACCTATATCATGTTAATTCCCAGGGCGAAATACTTTGTGCAAAGCCAGGGAAACATTTTATTTTTTAAGTTGATTAATTTTTTCCTACCTTACATTATCTAATGCTTTAAAGGGCATAGACAAGAACCTACGGTTAGAAAATTAAGGGAGCAAAGTTTATTTCAATAATGTTACCAGCAAACTGAAACGTGCTTAATTTGTCTTTAGTTATTCTCTAGAATAAACAAATCAGATGCTTACAAAGGGGTTTAAAATTAGAAAACAAAGAAAAGTTCACAATCAAGATTCCACTTCATAAAGGACCTGTACATTGTGTATATTTGGTTTATCTCAGAGGCTAGAAGAGCTGGACTTCCATGGGTCTAGCAGTAGGTTCAAAGCAGATGATCGGATAATCTTAATTCACTTTAGTAGCAAAATGAAAGACTGAACCATAAACACATAATTCAATTTTGAATGCACTTCATGATCCTTGTACCACCATATGAGATATATATATATATTACTTTTCTCATCATTATACAGATGAGGTAACTGAGGACCAGAGTGTAAATAACTTCCTTGCAGTCATGTGGTGGCAAAACTGGTATGCAAATCCAAGTAGTCCAAATGCAGAAATGGCAAGGTTCTTATTACAAAAATATTTTCATGGCAAATCGCCAGCTAAAAAGGAGTATGTAGAAGCTATAATAGTGAGTGCTTTATGTAAATTCCTAACCTCCCTCTAGCTATCACTCTCAGCAGCTAGGTTTTGAAGATGTGTCCTTGATAGGCTTATTTCTGGAAGAAAAGTTTTAAGATGAAACCATAAAGAATGTCATACCACCGGCACTAAAGAGTCTGTACTCAGGACCATGTGTCCAAACACACACACACACACACACACACACACACACACACACGCGGGTTCTGGATAGTCTTTCTGTTGATTACAGGATGCTAAATGTCAGAGGAGTTTTATGATACTACCACTGCCTTTTCTTTTTTCATAACATTGAACACTAGTGAAGCATACTACCTGGACCCTAAGAGGTGTTTCAAACAAACATTGGCTGAATGCGGACAAAGGTAGACTTACCATGTTCTAATAAACCCACTGAATCTTGACCTCTTTATTAAAAACCCAGAAGCACAAGTTTGATGTTTTATGTATTTGCTCTAGACTAAGGGTAAGATCAAGTGGTAGAAGCAATAGTGAAATTCAGAAATCTTGTCTAATAGGCCCTGTGGCTTTTGCACCTACAGATGTACTTGGCTATCTGTTGACAAGGGCAAAGAGGAAGCTGTCAGTTTTACCATTCTAAAATCTTCAACAAACACCCAACTCCAGTACAGATGGAGTTCAGCCATCTGTACCGTTCCTCAGTACATTTTTCCTTAGTAGTTCCTTTATTTTTTCACTACAGGGAAACCTGAATAATATGGCGTGACAACATAAGTAGTAGCAATTAGGAATTAAAAGGGGAATGCATCGCAATTCTTAGATTTCTGTCTCCTGTACAAAAAACTTAAGGAATAGATTTTTAACCATAAATATATTTTAGTACTTATACTGCTCTTTGAAAAAAAATGCACATTTATTTTCTTATTAACATATAACAACTACCATTTTCTTATAGTGTTATTGAACTCATACGTGTTTTGAGGTTTAGATGATGAATAAATTAAAGGAGATGATATCTACATTTTTATTTTAAAAATAAATGTGTGAGTTTTTGGCACTACACACATGTTAAATAAACAAGGCTATGAAGCAGTTTATTTGGGTTCAAAAATGCAATTTTATTTCATTTGGAAACAGATCCACTGCAAAACTCCTGACAAACGGCTGAAAGGTGGTAAAAGGACCTGAGTAAACATGTTTCAAGGAGAGGAAGGGTGAGATCATAAAAAGGATAGACTGTATGCCTTTTCACTTGTGGTAACTCGATCCAGCACAGCTGTATTGGCTTCATAGGGCCCTGTCTTCCAAATTGTATAAGACACTCACTGGAAACAAACCAAACAGTAGCAGAGAATAGGCCAGCAAAGTCATGGTGTTGATGCACATCCTTTATGAGCCTCAGTGTCCAAAGTTTTGTGAATTTCTTGGGATATCAGAGAAGTCCTCTGTTTCTAGACTGTATTTTATGAGCAGTCTAAAAAATCAGATACCCACTTAGAAGTGTTTACATGTGTCTTGGGGTAAGAGGGTACGTAAGGCTTGTTAAGTAAAAATGCAAGTTAACATGGCACTATGACATCAGTGTCTACATTTGACTAACATCTAGAAGAGTTTTTGTCAACAACAAATTCTATTTGTCTTCATATAACACCATTCTAGTCAAAAGTAACAGAAGATCTCCTTTAAAAAGCAATTGGGCCGGGCGCGGCGGCTCACGCCTGTAATCCCAGCACTTTGGGAGGCTGAGGCGGGTGGATCACGAGGTCACGAGATCAAGACGATCCTGGTCAACATGGTGAAACCCTGTCTCTACTAAAAATACAAAAATTAGCTGGGCATGGTGGCACGTGCCTGTAATCCCAGCTACTCAGGAGGCTGAGGCAGAAGAATTGCCTGAACCTAGGAGGCGGAGGTTGTGGTGAGCTGAGATTGTGCCATTGCACTCCAGCCTGGCTAACAAGAGTGAAACTCCGTCTCAAAAAGAAAAAAAAAAGCAATTATAAAATTTGAGAATAAGTAACACATTTTCACTGAAAACTGAGATACAGAAGGCTTCCTAGGTATTTTCCAACTCTCATTCACACTATTTTTTTAAGAGATGAACTATATGATACACAGAATCTGCTTTCGTATTTCTTATTGCTTTCTTACTTCTAGGTATAACCAAATTATGTTACAGTCAACTCATCATCTTCTATTAGCTTAAAAAGATGTAGCATTTTCTCCAAATGAGTGATTTGGGTTTTTTTTTTTTTCTTTCAATAAGGAAACACCCAGAATGATTTGATGGAGAAAGGAAGACAGAGGAACAAAGAATCATCTCTCTTCCCCTAAGGATTCTTGAGATTGTCTCCTTTAATATCATTCTTGCCACTCCCTGATAGAAAGAAAAAATACACAAAGACAAATGAGGAGTTTAATGTTCTCTGTGTGCTGAACAATAAACTAGGCACTTACAGCTGTTTTACAAGGAGGGTCTTGAGATCTACAATCGATTTAATTGTAATCACTTCACTTCTTAAAATTGAACATAAAATGTACTCACACGGGAAAGAAATTTCAGAGCATTTGCAAAAAAAATTTTGAAGTGATTACATTGTTAAAAAATGAACAAACAGTATAAGCAAAGGTTTTGTGGAAGAGATTGTGTTTAGCAATTTCTGCTATGGTGACAGGTAAAGATACTATGCTTCTAGATACACAGGTCTCAAACACATGTAACCAGATGAATGATGAAGAGAGGTGGAAGGTATGCTGCATTGGAAATCAGCATCCCTGATTTGTGGATATTCATAGTTCCATTCAATGTTACTTACTTGTGTTTTGTGATTTTGGGAATATAACTTTGCCCTGCCCTTCTAAGCTTCCATATCTTATTTGTGAAATGGGAATAATTAATGGCCTTTATTAGTCTATACCCATCGAATAATACATTCACATTCACTTTCTTGTCTGTGACTATCAAGTACTTACTTGTGTTAGTCACAGGTAGGAGAGTGAATGTGAACGTGCACTGAAAAGTGTCAAGTACTTTTCAAACAGCAGTTCTTTTTAAAAAGCTGACTCTGTGTGGTACTGTCAACTCTAGTAACTTCCAAAAGGAGAAGAGGTCAATGACAATCTAAAATTAGAGCTAATAAAAACTAGTCAACAGAGCACAAAGCAGAAACAAGCCAAACTTAATTAAAACTATATCCAGTGTTTAGAAATACATGTACTATTCTACAGACATAATCTAAGATGTTAAAGTAATAGAAGTGTAATGGCACATAAATTACTTTTGTGTATTCTGTGCCTTCCATGGAGAATGTTCCCTCCAATTTCCTTATCTGGTTAACACTTTTCCCTGCAATGCTATGAGCACATTCACGCATACACGACACATGAAAGAAATGCACAGAGCTCACCCAGATACCCTAGATATGCAGATACCACCTAGATTCAACCATTAACAGTACGTTATATATTTGCTTTATCATATATAAATTCATCTCTCTATCACTGTCTATCCTTTGATCCAACTTACTTTTGGGGTGCATTTCAAAGTACACTGCATACATTAATGCACATTCCCTTAACTAATTTAGCATGTGTATCATCAACTCCACTTCATTATTTTTTTAAATGTAGAATTTGGCTATAATGAAAAGCACAAATCCTAAGTGAACTGGTTAACTTTTATTTTCTTTCATATGTCAGCTTAGTCATCACTTCCTCAGGGAAGGCTCCCCGGCTTTCTCTGATACTGTGAAACAATCTCTTCATTGCATTATGAGCTTCACTTTGGCAACACCTATTGGAACACTAATATTATATACATTTGTGTGACTGATTAATGCTTGCATCAACAGTGGGCAATAAACATCGTGAGAGTAGGGAATGTGTGTCCCCAGCATTCCACCAAGTGCCTGACCCAGGAGAGGTGTTCAATAAATGCTGTGTAAACAAATGAATGAATATTATTCGATGAAGGAAAGGTTTTCACATGTACTCAGTCTGCAAATACTTACTGAATGCCTCAGACACTGTTCTAGAGGTGACAAGGTAAAAACTCTCTGTCCTCAAGAACAGAAGTGGGAGAGAAACTAACATGTTCATAAAATGTGATGTCATAAATGCGCTGAAGAAGTATAAGGCAGGGTAAAGTGGTAGGGAGTGATGGGGTTTCTATTTTAGACACAGTGGTCTGTGACAGTGTCTCTGATGCAATGGTTTTAGAACAGACCGAGTCATGGGCATCACTAGAGGAAAGCAATGGGATCAGGATAAACTCAGGGCCAAGGCCCTAAGGAGGGCAGCCTATCTGGCGCCTTGCAAGAATGAGTAGTGAGGAGCCTGGTGCAGCCAGGTAGGAGCTCGCTGCCAGGTGAGGCCAAAGATGCCTGGAGCAAGAGCTTTTAGAGCCTTTTTGGCCACAGTCAAAATTTTGTATTTAATTCTTAATGAAATGGAAGGTCTTTTGAGAATTTTGAGCAGAGGAGTGACATCCTTTCATTTACTCTCTAAATAAATACGAGGATGTTATTTGGAGAACAGACTGCTAGCCCCTCACCCCTAACCAGGAGAAGGTCTTGTGGAGTTTGGGAGTACTGTGTGAGGGTGAGATGGGCATCTCACTCCTATGCTGGGGACCTGCTAAACAGTAGCAGAAATTCTGAGACCTACCTCAGGGTATCCTTTGCATAGAGCTCTGTGAAAAATTTATTGGTAGGATAGGCAGAATCCCCAGAAGGCCAGTGGTGCCATACCAAATGCTCCTGATTTACCCAAAACACTTTCTCACCCCAAAATCATGCATTTTGACTGTAAACTTCTGAAAATGTCCTATATGTCCACAAAATATTTTCTCCAATCATATTTTTACTTGTGGCATCCATCTGATTAAGGACAGGCAGCAAGACATGGTAAAAAAGATCACTGATAAGAAATCAGGAGATCCAAGGTTATAGCTCAGCTTTGACAATGCGCATTGTATGAATTTGGGCAAATGATTTAACCCATGGTTCTCAGTTTCTAAGTCAGGAAAAAAGAGAAATAGGATCTGAATATCTCTAATGACCTTTTTGGCAAGAGCCTTGGTCCACTGTAGCATTAACGTCTTCCTATAGCAGGTTAGGATCTGCTTTTTAAGCTTAAAAGTTGGAAACAGTATAGGGAAAAAAAGATTTTATAAAGAGAAAGCAAACTAAGGAGAAAGTACATAGGGGTTCTTGGGGTTAATATTTACTACCCAAGAAGACCTATGGGGTGGAAAAAAACATTCTTCTATGGCTGAAAGTGAAGCTAATGACTGTGTTTAAAACAAACAAACAAACAAACAAAAAGACATTTCTGTCTTCTTGGGTGTTTTCCCCATCAAATTACCAACTCCAAATATTTGTCATGTTGTATTTTTAGAAAAGATGCTTCCAAAAGCAGGCAATCAACTTGCTTTTCATTTTTTTTCACCTTATAACTGGCCTAACTTAAAAAAAAAAAGATCTCATAATTTTCCCCTTATCTAAAGACTGCTAATTAGCTTCTGGTTTAATTGCCACAAAAGTTTTTCCATAGTTCTGCTTCTCTCCTGAAAGCTTCTATGCCATTGCGACTTTAAACATGAAGGTCTATCTGTCTGTAATGTTCTCTACTCATGGATTAAATTAGCTCACTGATTCTCCCGCACTACCTTCTCTAATATGGCAATTAAGAGCATGAGCTCTTGAGGCAGTCTACCTGAGTTTAAATCCTGGCTTAGTCACCTACTGGCTATGTGTCTATAGAAAAGTTCCTGATCCCTCTACACTGGGACTCAGTTTCCTAATTTTGCAGAGTCGTAAGGATCAAATACATTACCACATGTAAAGTGCTTTGAGCAGGCCTTGGCATGTGGGAAACACTCAATAAATGCTAGCTATTACTACAATGATAATACTAGTTGTTATTCTGTGAGCCTTTCCTCTAAACTCTGGGTCAGGTGCCCATCCTTAGTATTTCCTATGAGCATATGTATCTTCCATCGTGTGTGTAATCATTTTATAATGTGTATTTACTTGTCTCCTTCAGTAGACTGCATATTCCTTAAAGGCAGGATAATTTTTTTTTTCAATTTTTTGAGATGGAGTTTTACTCTCATTGCCCAGGCTGGAGTGCAATGGCACCATCTTGGCTCACTGCAACCTCCGCCTCCCTGGTTCAAGTGATTCTCCTGTCTCAGCCTCCCGAGTAGCTGAGATTATAGGCATGCACCACCACGCCAGGTTAATTTTTATATTTTTAGTAGAGACAGGGTTTCTCCATGTTGGTCAGGCTAGTCTCAAACTCCCGACCTCAGGTGATCCCAAAGTGCTGGGATTACAGGTGTGAGCCGCCATGCCCGGCAGGATGATATTTTTACCTATATTTCCAGTGCTGAGTACTTGGTATCACACACGAATAAATTTCAGTTTTATTAAATAAAACCTTCTCATCATAAACATAAATAAAGATACATTTAGAACTTACAAATATGGTGGCAAGAAGAAATACTGCAAGCTTATATTTTAAATGTGGAATTTTAAAATCGACTATCTTTGAGGGACAGAATATTTCTCAACAGACTCAAAATTAAAGAAATAATAAAAACAAAAAACAGGACTGAAAGAAGAACGAGAGGACAGTAAAGTTCAGCTAAGCAGTATAGACGAGTTAAAGAGAGGAAGATGAGAACCAAGTCTGCTGTGGCTGCTCTGACCACGGTGAGGTGGCATAGGAGGTGAGTGCTCTGAAGAGCAACCTGCTTCCCATGGATGAGTTGACAGGCGCTTAGCCCTGCTAGACAATGATGGGACACTCAACACAGGGCAGATACTGAGAAATGCTAATTATTTCCCTGAATCCTGCAAAGCCCTGGCCCCAAGTCCTCAAGGCACCCTAAGTAGGTAATCACATTTGTCTCTTCCATATTTAACCTGGAGCAGAAGGCCCTGATAAAGAGCTCTGATTAGGAATGAAAATTGTTCTGGCTGAGGTGGGGGCCAGGTTGATTTACTTAAAAGTACTTTGGTGAGGTAAACAAAATTAATCTTCTCTGTTCTCAAAATAAAAGGCTATTTTCTTTTTTAGAGATGTCCTGTGTTCTCAAAGAGAAGGACAAAACAAATTAATCATTTTCCATTGCTCCACTACACAGTGCTTGGATGTTGAAAGACCATGTGAACAGCTAATCCCCCTATATGGATGAGTTTCTTGAGACAGGCAGATCAGATCTAAATAGAAATCCGGCAAGGTATTTTATTTTTATCATTGTGGCATTGAGATTTAATTCAAAATTAGGCGAGATCAACTATGCCTATATTTTTAAAGTTTGCTTTCATAATTAATCCTTTTTTGAAACCTTAGAAATGTTCTTCTGAATCTCGTACCAAAGTGTTTCCCTGACAACCGCTGCCAAAGCAGACAGAAGCAGACTAGCAGGTATATTTTAAAACCTTCAAAAATCCAGCTGCACTACCTCAATGAATCCTCATTGCCACACCACACTTAGTTAAAAGTACCAATAATCTGAAGTTAGAGCACTACATTTTGGCAGACAATTCATCTCAACAGCTAAAGTTAAAGGTTAACTCTAAGTATGTTTGAGACGCTCTATTAGGCTATGTCCTAAACAGCTGAACAAAAAGTATAAAAGGGTATGTATGGAGTACATGTGGGCACAAGTATATGTTTTTGAAGTTGGACAGGTGCTGAATTTTTAACCACTGGCTGAGAAAACTGGATCATGAAAACCAGTGGACACATACAGCTGACAATGTTATTTGGTGAGCAAACTCATCTAACATTTCCCACAATCAATTGTTTTCCTGAAACTCCAATAACTAGAAAGTCTTTCCCCTCCCCTCCGAAATGAAAGCCATGTATTCATTTAACTGGACAACAATGAAGCTTTGTGGCTGGTGGTCAGTATGAAAAAGAGCTGGTCTTGCCAAAACAATTAGAAGTTTTGATATCAGGCCCCTTCCCCTGCTTCATTTTACATAGTCAACTAAAACGAGTAAGTCCTGAAGCCTTTACTAGACACATTAAAAACTAAAAGTAGCCAAAACCACACAACTTTGGACATTTCAAGTGTGCTATGAAAACTCTAGAAAACATGCAACTCTGGAAATTAGGCAGGATTTCACAAAAGCTTATTACAGAGATACTAGGTACGGCATCCAGTCTTTCCTGTATTCAACAAGCATTTACGAGCACCTACTATGTGCAAATCAAATCTATAACATCACTATACCAGACTTCATTCTGCTAAAGCTGACCAGATTTAGCTCAAGAACATTCTTGGGTTTCTGAATGAAATAGGCCAATAGAGATAAACATGTACATTTTATTATAATTTTTCATTTTTTCCCCATTAAATTGAAAACTCTTAAACATAGGGACTGTCTTAGTTTGGCAGCTAAGTAGTAAAATAAGTAATAAAAATACCACAGACTGGGTGGCTTAAACAACAAACATTTAGTTCTCACAGGTCTGGAGGCTGGGAAGTCCAAGATCAAGGTTCCAGGTCCTTGCCTGGTGAGGACCTGCTTTCTGGCTTATATAGACAGCCACCTTTTTGAGATGACCTCACAAAGCCAGGAGAGAGAACATCTCTCTAGTATCTTTCTCTTCTTACACTGGCACTAATTCCATCATGCAGGTTCTATCCTCATGACCTCATCTAAACCTAATAATCTCCCAAAGGGTCTACCTAACTTGCTAGCTTGCAAGTTGGGCAAAATTGTCATGATTATACTTTGGGCAATACAATATATATATATAAAGGAATCACATAGAAGGATGTTGGGATCAATGAACTAATCACTATAACATAATATATATAGTATATATATACTATATACTATATATAATATATATACTATATTTATATATTATGTTATAGTGATTATTTAGTTCATTGATTCCAACATCCTTCTATGTGATTCCATCATTTCTCTATGTTCATATTATTTTAGTTCTTTCCAGCACAGTTAGAAATAATTGATGAATAATGATAAAATAATTTTCAGAATGATAAAATAGCAAAATACCTCAAGAATATGATATCACCAAGATCTATTATGTATCTGCAAGACAGAATAAGACTTATTCTATTTTAAAAATAAGGAAAATCTTTATTTGTGCCATCATAGAAGATCTTTTTTAAAAGGATAAAAGTTTTTAAAAAAATCAATACTTAAAAATGTTTTAAAACCAAGACTGGGTTCAATTGACCCTGATGGTAGACTGAAAAGTAAACTCCCCTTGAAAAACTCTCAACCTTTTACCATCATTCTCAGAATCCTCTTCATCCTCTTATTCTCAAGTTTCTCCTCCCTGTGAGCCTACCCAAAACACTTCTGTGGCGTCTGATAGGACTTCAAGAAGTACTTGTCCTATGCCACCCTTCAGTGCAGTGCCTATAAGAAGGAACCATGCTTCCTATTCAGTCCATTGCATGGAGTAGTTGGTTATCACATGTTGGATGGAGAAATGAATGAAAGGCAGTGAGTGTGATGCAACAAAGGATTAACACAAAAGGAAAAATTAGAAACGGAAGATGAGAAAGGCAGTTGACATCATCTTAATCAGTATATCAGCTATTACACTGATTTGCCATAACAAATAAACAAAAACCACTAATTTGTTTTTAACTGTTTATATAGTCTCCAAAGAAACAATTTTGTACATCAGTCAATTTGCTGTAATTTGTTAAAATAAGAGATGTGGTCACTTGGCGAATTCATGACTGGGAAAACTGGTACTTGAAGTTAGGCCTGATAGATTTTAATGTTAATGAAAGGCTAAAATGAAGCTCCCTGGAGTCTTGGATGGTTGCAGAAAATAAAGCGTGAGAAAGAATCTCACAATTGTTGTTTTAGTAGATTAAAAAGAAAAAGTAATGGGAGAAAAGACATACGCTATCAGTAGAAAAGACATGAAATTAAGTCTGTGAAAATGAGGAGGACAAAATCCAGTAGACATGAAAGCAGAGTAACACCAGGTTTTAGGGGACACACTAAAGGCACATACTTGAAGGACATGTTGAAGATGGCATAAATCAGTGATTCTCAACCATGGCTATACATTACAATCATCTGGCAAGCTTTAAAAAATACTAGGTCCTATCCCCAAGGTCAACTGAATCTGGGGGTGAGGGCGTGTTGAACTAAAATCACTAGGGTTATTAAATAAGAACTCTAAATCTAAATTTTCTGGAGCCTACATATTAATAGCTGAACTGAATTTTGGAGGTAAAATTAATATAACCAGGGTGGCAATACTAGGACAGAATGCAAATCTCCTGATTAATGAGCCAAACCTTTCCAGTCCATAGTCCGCTCTTGGGGCTGGTAAAGGTAATGACTACATCGGGAGGATTTTAAAAATTATTATTATTTATTATTTTTTTTTGAGATGGAGTTTTGTCTGTCACCAGGCTAGAATGCAATGGTGCAATCTTGGCGCAATGCAACCTCCACCTTTCAAGTGATTTTCCTGCCTCAGCCTGCCAAGTAGCTGGGGTTACAGGCACATGTCACCATGCCCGGAAAATTTTTTGTATCTTTAGTAGAGATGGGGTTTCACCACGTTGGCCAGGCTGGTCTCTAACTCCTGACCTTGTGATCTGCCTGCCTTGGCCTCCCAAAGTGCTGGGATTACAGGTGTGAGCCACTGCACCAGACCCAGGGAGGATTATTTTTAAAATTTAGAAAAGGACTTTCCCATCCATTATTTCATTTGACCTTCTGAGCAAACCTGTGACACAAGCAGGACAAGGATTAGGCCCATCTCCTAGATAACAGAAAACAGGCTTAGAGAGGTTAAGTGAATCGCCCATGTGAAAAAGCAAGAATTCACAACCAGGTCTTCTAACTCCCATCCACCAGAGTTGGAGACTTTTGCCTTACCCTGTCACTTAATTCCTACACTTCTGGAACAAACATACTCTTCTTCAAGGAAAAACTAATGTAGAATTAGAAGCTTTGAAGTATTTCCCAGAAAAATGAGGTTTCAGTTAGAAATGAAATAGATAAAATGAAAATCAAAGAATCCAAATATTTAAACTCAGCGAGTCTATGTTTCAGTGGCTTTCTGCCTGATAGCCATCAGCCAACCATGTCAAGGCCTCTGCTGTGGATAGAAAGCATACGTAGCACTGAGACGCTAGGAGAGAAAAACATTGCAAACACTCCAGAACATCATTCATGGAAGACCAGCTACGCAAAATAATTAACAAGTGAGCCTGAAGAGAATAACGAGGGACGGCCTGTTGTGACAGTTCGGCCTTTTACTGTTTGATGTTCAAAATATAATGTAACTGGGGCATGCGATAGGATGAAATCATATACTAGTGTCAAATAATTAACAAGAGACCACTTTGGGTATTTATACTAATAGTACTAATAGGACAGTTTATATTCTCTTCCGCCTTTCATCTGAGATCAAAGTTTAATAAACACTCTAAACAAACTTGATAAAATCTTCTGTAAGTGGTATCACAGCTGTTATGCAGATGCATAAAAAAAGGTCAACTGAGGTGTTTAATCTCTGACAAAGCTCAAGACAGAACTAGTAATGCAATCTAGGGGCAGGCCAACTCTTCATCACTCAAAAGGAAGAAAACTAGATCAAAGTCATTTTATGAAACTCCATTTACCAATGAGCTTAGGGCATATTACGACGATTTTAAGTATGGACCCTATTTCGGAGTCTACTTCTTACCCTGCTCAAGGTAAATATGGGATTTGATGGCAAAGTTTCTTCCTCTTCACTTTGTATCATTTACTAGATACCTGCAAAGCATTCCTTACTCATATCTTCGTTACTCCCACCAGTCACAAGTGGAGAATGTGGAATAGAAAGAATGCTGTGTTGCTAATCAGACATTTAAATTTTAGCCCTAGTTTCGTCACACTTAGAAATTCATAAACTCCTTTGGCCTGTACACGTCTCTTGAATAGGGTGAGGGGTTTTGACAAGGATCTCTAGGATCGAGTTCTAACATTAATCTAAAATGTGAGAACCAGCACAGCAGGCACTTTGTCTGCAGTATGCTTTACGACAGTGTCAGGACAGGGTAGGGACTTAACAAGTATCTGATACATAATATAATATGATTAAACTAGGGTAAGCTGTTTGATAGTAACTATTGGCAACATGGAAATTTTCTGAAGACCCCAGATTTTTTAATTTCTCCCACATTAGACTAAAGCCTGCTAGGAAGAGGAAATTTTTTATTTTTTTTTTTGAGACAGTCTTGCTCTGTCACCCAGTCTCGATCTCGGCTCACTGCAACCTCCACCTCCCGGGTTCAAGCAATTCTCCTGCTTCCACCTCCCAAGTAGCTGGAATTACCGGTGCCTGTCACCACGCCTGGCTAAGTTTTTGTATTTTTAGTAGAGACGGGGTTTCACCGGGTTGCCTAGGCAGGTCCTGAACTCCTGAGCTCAGGCAATCGGCCCTCTTTGGCCTCCCAAAATGCTGGGATTACAGGTGTGAGCCATCACACCTGGCCCCCTGGAGAAGAACTTTTAAAGATGATCTAGTCCAGCCCAATCATAACAACAACAAAAACAAAAACATAATTGACATGCAGAGAGGTTAAATAATTTGGCCAGGGTCATGTGCCTAGCTATGGTGGAACATGACCAGAATCTAGATTTTCTATTAATCAGATACTATTTTTTCTCATATCACTTTCCATCATTTAAAACTAGTCATATAATAATTTTCAGCTAAAGATCGAAGGTAATTTATTCAAATTAGATGCACAAAATGAAAATTATTTGTATCAGTTTTTCATTAAAGACTATTTAAAATGTGCATAAAACATACTATTTCTACCTACTATATATTGTGAGTGTAATACAAATACCTTATTTTATAGTTAAGTTAGGATCTTAAAAAATATCAAATATACTATCATTACTCTGAGATTTCACCCAGATAGGCTCCCTTGAAGAGAGCGGAAGGCATTTCTTATGTTATATTTTACAGAAAGATACTGCCATTTTTTAAAATATACATTCATATTATCCTCACAATACAAAGCGAGAGCTTTTACCCAGGGAATGCGTTGTTCTTAATATTGTTTAGAACACATTATCCACCAAGGAAGTCAGAAAGTCAGTATGACTACTCATCGGCATCAAATATGACACTGTCAGTCTGACCTCCAAACACTGAGCAATTCACTAATACTAAATTCATCTGCTGGTGAAATTGCATTCATTACGCAATTTCTCAGTAATACCTTTCTTATGTTACCAGGTTTATGAAAAATTTGACAGGGCTGTAGAAAACAATTTTTGTAGACTGAAAGAAGCCTCACATTTTTTTTTAAGTTGGCCATCACTTTTTGTCACAAAGTTGTAACTCTGCATAAACAGCCCACTTGTTTTAGTAGTATTTTCTACATTTGACCATAAACAGTCATGTTTCAGAAGCTTAACCCTTTGAAGATATCCCCATTATTGGAAAAGGTACATATTTTAATACTAACATAGAATCCAGGCTGTGTATTTTGGGACAAGGTGGAGAAAGGAGAATGTCTAGATTGTTTCACTCAAGATCCCTCATGAGAGATTCATGAGGATATTTCCGTTTGCCCTCGATGCGAATATACAGAAGGTAGACCAACATTAGAGCAGTGGGAAACTTGGCAGAACGGGCTAGGACAGGGTTTGTGCAAAACCTTTTTCCGGTTTCAGTTTGAATGGGTTCCCAGGAAGTGTCAAGTCTGAACAAATCCAAAATTTTACAATGCAGCTCAGCCAAAACTGCTGGGATTCACCTGATTCTGGGTCAAAACTGTAACAGAGCACACTGCGTTTTATTTGGTGTAAAGCCAATTGGACTGAACCTTTCAGGCAACTTCAATGAGAGGCTCATAGACTTGGCAAAACCAAAAATGAACCTAGCTTGATCTTTGGTTTTAAAACAGCAAGTTCTGGCTTTGTAAAGAGATAAAGGCAAGTTTTCCTTAGCTTCAAGATTCTGACAAATACTTAGGAGAGGCATTGCTAATAATTAACAGTAACTTGGCCAGATCCACATTATCAAGTCAGCTGTTTCCTCAGCTTAACAGTGGCACTTTAGTAAGTATGCTAACTCATTTGGGTCTATATATTCCCAAGTGCCCTAGAGCACAATTTAGTGTCCAAACAAAGAGTGATGGCTCTTCTTCAACTTCTGTGCCTGTAGAGCAATTTGCACATGCAGTAGGATGAAGAAGCACAATTAGTTCTGGATCCAGGGTAAAATAGAAAGAAAATTATAAATAAAAACCCCAACAGTCATTGTCTACTCCAACACAGACAGGTGTAGTAAGTGTATATGACATTACTTAGTCTGTAATTTCCACAGAGACACATGGGCATATCCTCATAATCCAGGAAGTTCAACTAGTGTGCATAGTTCAGTGAATCTTTCAGAGATAGGCTTAAGACTTTACAGTGTTCTAAATCATATTTCTAAGAGTTTTCCAGTGTTTTGTAATATTTCTCAATATAGACATATAAGTATATATTTTTCTCTATACAGATTTAGATTAGGATTCACCCCATTTTAAGTTATGTTAGCTCTGTAAGTATATTTTGAAAATAAGAGAGATAAGATTTAATTATTTGGAAAGCTGATTAAATGCGACTAATTGCAACTACTAATTACACATTTGCTCTAAGTCAATGGCTTTCAAAATTAAGTTTTAAAGCTATGTATCTCTCTCACACACGTTTTTAAGTTTTCTAAATGTTTTTAATCATAAGTTTAAGTAGTTGCAAAGGATGACATTTTCTAGCAATATTGTAAAGAATAACATTTTCACATGAAATTCATTTATATAAATAACATATATTTATCCAGTAAACTTTAAATATTTTATCTACTTATAAATACGACCCTCATTAAAAGACAGATTTTTTCTTGTTCTTTTTTCCCCTTTAGTTTATCCTAACATAACATGTATTTACGCTCATAAGTGTTTTCATCAGTTACTCTGCCATACTTCGTCCTTCCCTGTAACAATGTATATATATATATAAATATCAAGAAAATAATGGTTTTTAAAATTCCCTGTGACCATAAAGCTCTATGTTATAAATTTTCATAGACTGAATTATCATTATAATTAATACTAGGTATATTACAAATTATAAGAAAAATTATTAAATGTGAAATGTACAAAAAAAAACAAAACCCAAAGCTTCCAAAAGGTATGTATCGCTTAATATAGATTCCTCTTCTCCCTGACTGAATTAGTTCACATAACCATAGCTAAATGCTAATTTCTGTTTGAAAAGAACAGGGTTTCATTTCATTTCTATTTCCATTACTTCTATAGATTTAATCACAAATCTTGTTCATACATAAAGTACATGAGAATGAAAGTAGTTTTTTTAAACAATGTTACTCAATTCTTCAATGTTTTTCTACTCTAATAGTAAATATTATATAGTGATCTGTCACTGAAATTAATTATTTTTTTGAGACAGAGTTTTGCTCTTGTTTCCCAGGCTGGAGTGCAATGTCGTGATCTCAGCTCATTGCAACCTACGTCTCCCAGGTTCAAGTGATTCTCCTGCCTCAGCCTCCTGAGTAGCTGGGATTACAGGCATGCACCACCACACCCCGCTAATTTTGTGTTTTTAGCAGAGAAAGGGTTTCTCAATGTTGGTCAGGCTGGTCTTGAACTCCCAGCCTCAGGTGATTCGCCTACCTCAGCTTCCCAACTTACTAGGATTGCAGGCATGAGCCATCCCACACAGCCAATTAATTTTAATAATCTATCAGCGCTACAAAGTTATCTTTTGACTTTGCTGCAAGCAAAGAATCAGAAACCACCTGACTTACCAAAATATTATAATGTAGTTATTTAAACCATTTACTTCCTATTTCTGGAAGGTATATCAAAAAGGTTTTATTGGTCAAGATTTATCACTTAACTGTTTTTCTTTCATTATGTGTAACTCAACATATACAGAAAGGGTTGAAATAAATAAAAATCTTGTTAACTTTAATACATTCTATTAGTGTGATATTTTTGATATATTTATTTTATCTTGCATTAAATATGTTTCCATAAAGCCTCAGACCTATAGATTGGCAAAGCCAGTCCTCACTCTCAAACCAATCAGGCAAATCAGGCTTGCTTTATGGTACAAAATAATCTGACTTCAATTCTCAATTCAATGGAATGGTGTTAATGTGTGTCTGTGAAAACTGTCTCACTTTTGAATCATAATTCCAAAACAGATAAATAGGTAAGGCCTGGAGCTCTGCTAGAGGTTGTCACCTGGATGAAATAAGACTGCTGCCTTTAATGATTTCTTATCTACACTCTCTAAGCTTTGATTTCTGGAGCTATATACTCTTTGTTGATAGTAGAGTAGTGGAAGAGGTGAGGTTATTAAAAAAAAATGTCTTCACCTCCCTCCCCAATCAACAGCATATGTCTAATTCAGAACACGTCAATCCCAGTACCCCACACATGAAGTACATCTCTTTGTTAACAAAATATGTGTGCAACTAAGAAAGACAGGAAGTCTTACCTCAGGGCCTTGATTAAAGAAGGCCAGCAGTCACAAAAATCTTAAATTACCCCTTTGCTTGGCACCTTAAAGTGCCTGGGGGACTTCGCCATCATGGAACTCAGGACCGGTGAGAAGTAGTCCTGTATTTTGTGTGTGTGTGTGTGTGTGTGTGTGTGTGTGTGTGTATGTTTTAAATAAAGTGGGATAAAATCAATTATGAAAGGTAAGATGGCCTCTCAAACCACAGTCATTTTAGGAGAAAGTGTATCTAGAAACTGAGGCTATAAAAACCACTTCTTGTAGGGCGCGGTGACTCAAGCCTGTAATCCCAGCACTTTGGGAGACTGAGGCGGGTGGATCACCAGATCAAGAGATCGAGACCATCCTGGTCAACATGGTGAAACCCCGTCTCTACTAAAAATACAAAAAATTAGCTGGGCACGGTGGCGCGTGCCTGTAATCCCAGCTACTCGGGAGGCTGAGGCAGGAGAATTCCTGAACCCAGGAGGCGGAGGTTGCGGTGAGCCGAGATCGCGCCATTGCACTCCAGCCTGGGTAACGAGCGAAACTCCGTCTCAAAAAACAAACAAAAAAAACAAACAAAAAAACACTTCTCAATTAGCTGGGCGTGGTGGTGGGCGCCTGTAATCTCAGCTACTTGGGAAGCTGAGGCAGGAGAATTGCTTGAATGCAAGAGACGGAGGTTGCAGTGAGCTGAGATCACGCCACGTACCCCCAGCCTGAGGGACAGAGCAAGAACCCATCTCAAAAAAAAAAAAAAAAAAAAAATTAAAAACCAATTATTTGAAAACTGTACCTGACTACCTCTTGGAAGATCTTTGCATACTCCGAGGGACATGCTACCCCAGTTAGAACATGCTGTAACTTACCAGCTTTCTTTCATCATTACTGTTGGGGTCAGCATTAATCATTTTGCAGTAAAAACCTTTTTAAAAAGTTCTACTAACATGTTTCAATTTCCTTATTTTTTTGTTGTTGAAATATGTCATTGATATGAAATCATAAGTAAAATATATACATACAATTTAAAGAAAATGACAGTCCTGTGATTTTAATTAGTGTCTCCCTGACTGCTAATGAAAAATGTCTTCACACGTTTCTTTTTCAATAAAGGTGTTTTGTTGCCTTCTTTTTTTTTCAGAAATCTTCAGTTCCAGGGTTATGAAAATATTTGACTATTTTTTTTTGTTCTAAAAATCTTATGGTTTGCCATTCATATATAGGTTTTCTTTTCTTTTTTTTTTAATTTAAGTTCTGGGATGCAAGTGCAGAATGTGTAGGCTTGTTACATTGGTTTGCTGTACCCATCAATCCATCATCTAGGTTTTAAGATCTGCATGCATTAGGTATTTGTCCTAATGCTCTCCTTCCCTTACCCCCAATGAGAACACATGAACTCAGGGAGGGGAACATCACATACCCCCAACAGGCCCCGGTGTGTGATGTTCCCCTCTCTGCATCCATGTGTTCTCATTGTTCAACCCCCACTTATGAGTGAGAGCAACACATTTTTGCATCTGATATGAGATAAATGTTTGGTTTAATATTTTTAATACCATCTATGGAAAAGTCCATCCTTACTCAGCTGAAATGTGATGCCAATTGTGTCAGATATCAAGTTTCCATACATCCCTATTTCTGTTTCTGGGTTCTCTATTTGATTACAATGACCAACTTATATATTCCTTTGCCAAGACCACACTATCTTAATTTCCATAGCTTTAATAGGCTTTGCTATATGTTTGAGAAAACTACCCTTACACCTTGTTCTTCTTCAGAAATTTCTTGGCTAGAGTGTCTTCTCTATAAAGCACTTGTAATTTTTTTATTTTTAGTTTTTTTCTCTTACGTAATTTAAATTTTTTGTTACTTTTGTATTGGTATACTTTTAGTTATATTTTCTCAGTAATTGTTGCTTGGACTTAGGAGAAAAATATACTTTTTAAAAATCAAAGAAGTTGTTAAACTGCATTTTTTTCGTAATTCAACTATGAATTCCTTGGGCATTTTATATAAACAAGAACAGTATTTGCAAATATCAGTTTTACTGCACTGGCTAGGACCATCTGCACAGGGTCTAGCAGAAGTTGGGGAACAGCACATCCTGTGTTCCTTCTCAGAGAGGAGGACATCAGCATTTCAGTGGCAAGGTGATTTAGCCATAGACTGTTTTCCACATGACCTTTATCAGATTAAGAAAGTTTCCCTCTATTCTTAGTTTACTAGAAGGTTTATGATGATTATGATGACGGTGGTGGAATCAGTGCTTCTTATTCATTTATTGGGATGGCCTTTTCAAATTTTATTTCTCCTTAATCTTTCACTATGATATATTTCACATTGATTAATTTTCTAATGTTAAACCAACTTGCTTAACTCAACTGAACTGCTGGATAAACTCAACTTGTTCATGATGAATTATCCTTTTTAAACATTCCTAAATTTATTTTGTGAATCTTTTGTATGTATTTCTGAATCCATGTTAATGACTAAGGCTCTAGTTTCCCCTACTTACACTTCCTATGCTTGGTTTTAGCACAGATGCCATGCCGACTCAGGATATAAATTGTGCACGTTTCCTTTTTTTCTGGTCTCTGGAAGAGTTTTGTATAACTGAAATTATCTGCTCCTGGAACATTTGGTAGAACTTACGTAAAAAATTCTTTGGGCTTGGTGGCCCTTTTTTGATTAAATTTTAATTGATTAAAAATAGTTGACTAAAATTATTTTTAAAAAATTTAGCCACACTATTTCTTCTTAGTTTTAGAAAATCATATTTTTCTAGGAGTTTACTTCTTCTAATTTGTAATTAGACAATTATTCACAATACTGTGCTATGTGATTAAATTCTCTAAGACCTGTAGTTATATCCATTTTACCATTCATAATGGACAATGATCTTTTTTATTATGATTGGTTGGTCAAACAAGCAGCTTTACTTTGTTAGCCCTGTCTAATGCATGTTTTTTCTACTTCATTAATTTTCAGTCTTTTCTTTATTTTTCCCTTCTTTTGTTTTTTTTTTAGGTTTTATTCTTTTAATTTCCTTTTTTTTTTTTTTGGTGGGGAACAGAGTCTTGCTTTGTCACCAGCATGTAGTGCGATGGCATGATCCCAGCTCACTGCAGTCTCCGCTTCCAGGGTTCAAGCAATTCTTCTGCCTCAGCCTCCTGAGTAGCTGGGACTACAGGTGTGCACCACCACACCCAGCCAATTTTTGTATTTTTTAGTAGAGACGGGGTTTCACCATATTGGCCAGGATGGTCTCGATCTCTTGACCTCGTGATCCACCCACCTAGACCTCCCAAAGTGCTGGATTAAAGGCGTCAGCCACTATACTGAGCCTTAATTTCTTATGTTGGATGATAAGCTCATTGATTTTGATTGCTTCTTTTTTAACGTAGCACTTAAGCCTTTAAACTTCATCATCGATAATACTACTGCTATATCCCATACATTTTAACACATTAATATTTTAATCATTCAGTTCTATATATTTTTAAATTTACACTTTATTTTTTTGACCTGTGAATTGTTTACAAGTTGCTTTGAAATTTCTAAAAGCCTATGGTCTATATGATTGTATTTTTTAATCTTAGAAGCTCTGGTCCATGGATATAAACGGAAATGGCACGTGCAACTTCCAGCTTCCACTACTTCCAGTTACCACTATAGGGGAGTTACATGCCCTCCTTTTCTTTCATTTTTTCTATTTAGTATGCAAATACAAGGGCCAGAGGTGGCATAGGCATTGGACATGAGGACCAAGCAACAACATATTGAGTAGAGGAGCAAAAAGACAGAAGGAACATAGGGTTCTAACACCATGGGGACATTACGTGCCATTGATAGCTTATGTTTGGATTAACACATGAGATAAATTAATTTTTATGTTACTTAACCCACTATTATTTTGGGGGTTTCACCAATTTTCACTATTACAAATGTATGAGAATCTAAATTATCATGGTGTTAATGGAAATGAAAATAAAGACAGATTTAAAGGGTGATATGAAAAACTGAATTTATATCACCAAGGTAAATTGCCTTATAATCCCTTTCACTTCCCGAAAGGACCCTGACTGTAGTATCTATATTTGCTTTAGTCCCATGACCTCCCACTTATTAAGTTTGCTAGTTCCCTTCTCTAAACAAGGGCACGCACTTTGAGTCTTCCTTCTTGCACCAAACTGCCCCTACTCCTAATTTTCCAAACACATTTCTAACGTTGGATTACCTCCCATGTGCACTTTCCGTCTTCCTCTTTGCAGTCTATCCCTACTCCAGATCATCCTGCACTGTCACTACATTTATAGGCCACATGCATCACACCATGATCCCTAATTGAAAACCATTGATGGCACCCTTTTGGCTTAATACCTGTGCTCCCACTTTCTACCTCCTAACCTTGTAATGAATATGGCAGAAATGTAAGGTGATCACAGCACTCTTTCTGAAAGAGCAACCAGAAAAAAATCCTTCCCAACACAATCTTTCAATAGCAACTACTGACCAGTACGAACTGGCATTTGGGAAGAACCTATTTAGATCCTGCGATAAAAGATCCCTGATGTAAAAAGTACAAAACCCTGATATAAAAAAATCAAAATCTAAACTGCTTGGTTTATATTTCAGAACTCCAGAATGTCTCCTATTACTCTCTCAAATTGTTATCTATGGCTCTATACATTATCTCCTATGAACCTGCGGGGGGAAAAAATGTGAAAAGGCTTTGAAATGGAACAAAAACTGACTAGGTATCTTCAGTGAAGAACTAGTTTTTGCCTAGCACATCCTTCTGGGTTTTCTGCTTCTGTGAGATCTCTGACCTCTTGTTGTCTTTGAGTTATTTATAACTTTATGAGTTGCAGATAACTGATTGCAATGTAAATGATTTTTGTTCACAGATAATAAATTTTATCTGGTAGGGTTTTATTGATTTTCCTTCCCCATTGTAGAAGCCAATTTTGCCTTTATTTAAAATACATTTCAGTGCTCTGTAGTGCCTATATATGAGAGCTTCTTTAAATGCTCCTTTAAATCATTTGTAACTTCTTGTTCATTCCCTCATTAATTAATGAGTTAAATAAACACATTTGTCATGGGTTCATTTGATATGTGTATGGGAGTCATGATTTTACCTTAAAAAATCCTTTTAACAAACTTTTTTGTTCATTACTGCCTTTAGACTTTGATTACATCTCCAACATGAGAAGACTTCTCTGGCTCTTTTGACCTGACTCTACTGATTCTTCCTATTTCCGAAATAAATTTAAGCTCCTTATCATGTCCTCAAACTGCAAAATCCATGGTTTTCACAGTGAACTCAGATCACAATGATGCCTCAATTTTCTTTACAATCATCTTTTCTTCAAAATAGCTTCTGCAAAATGCATCATCTTTTTCATTCATGTGCTGCATTTTAAAGATCTTTTTACCTTTCATCATTAATTCATTTAAATGAATGTGTCTTCCTTCCTTGATTAGAGTACCAATTCCTTGAAGGCACTGATCACAATTTATTTTCCTGTTCTCTTGCTTGGTGTCAACACAATGCCTCATATTGAGCCCACAGCTGAGTCCCATCCATGGCCCATGAGACAGGGCTCTCAATCAAGGTGTTTTTTTTTTTCACCATGTAATCACTTAGCTATATTTAGGGAATCAACCCGTTCTATTCTGGCTGAAGGTGGTTCCATCCCAAAAAGTTTATATTAATATTTACTAAAGATGGTTAGAGCTTCTGTGAAATGCCAAATAGAATACAGTACTAACCAGGAAGTCTAGTAAATAAAGAATACATTGCTGTGCTTCTGGGGAATTTCTTGCAACTACTGGATTAATGCTGTTTATTCCTAAGCACTGTCTTATGTGAGGTTGAGATATATTCAGTTTGATACCCATTCCTTCATTCTACAAATGTTTATTGATTGTCTACTATATATCAAACTTTTTTGACAGACCCTGGCAATGCATTTGCAAATAAAATGCAGTTTCTACTCCAAGGAGCTTACCTGCTAGTAAAGAAAGAGAGGGAAAAGTTGAGGAAGAGAGGGAAAAGTGGATATGTGATTGTGACCTATGCATTAGATAATCTGTGGCAAGCTAAGTTGAGTTTCTTATTATGATGAAAAGGCAATCTTCTTTTTGGGTATTATAACTACTGAACCGCTAAAATCAATCTATTATAAATACTCCTAATGGAATGGTGAAATTTCAAACATTTGGAGATTGATATCCCCGTGATATATATCCTACATACAGTACCTTCTATACTCTTAATAACAACTCAACCAAAAATGGATCACCAACATTTTTCTAAGTTTTAAGTACTGACTTGAGAGAGAATAATAAATGTTCTTGAGATGGCTTTCAGCATATTTGATCTTATAAACTATAAAGTATTTTATCAGTTGAATAGTCTGCCAAATACATTAAATTCTGTCCCTTAAAATGTCATATGAAATCAAAGGACTTCATAATATTTGATCATTAACATTATTACTGAGCATTTTAATTTTTATGGTTTTATTTATAATCATTTCAAATTGAAACTATCAAAAAACTACTGCTGTTTAAAACCTAGTCCATTTAATCCATTTAATTTTTCCCCATGATGACTTTTTATTTTTACCTTTGTTCTTACGGGAACCCTTAGGATAGGACATTTAAGATTCTGTTCCTATAGAATAGAATCTTTATTTATCTAATCTCTTTGTTAGTGAAGAGATTAGATAAACAAAAAAAAAATTAACAAATACAAATAATCACTGTTGCTAATAAAATTTTCAGTTTTGCATAGTATATAGGTAGAATTCAAATGATTAAATAAAAAGTAACAATCAATCACATAATGGTAACAATAACATTCGCTTGGAATAATTATTTTCACAGGTATTTTCTCTCTTATTCTTAAAATAACCTGATAAAATAATTTACATAACCTTCTTCACAGATGAAGAAATCAAGAAAGAAGTCATTTGCTAAAGGCTGTATAAATGGCATTTTGAAATTCAAATCCAGGTCTTCAAACTCAAAATTCTGTTTTTAAAAAGAGCATTTAATTCACAAGCCAAATTCTGTTGGCAAGACACTTTCTAAGGCTAAGTAAAATATATGTGGAAGAACACTTACATTTTATTCACCAACAATGGCGTCATACTGAAACTGAGATTAGTGTACTTTCTAAATGCCCAGTTAAATCTCAGGAAGAAGCTATTCATCCATAGTTCTGGACACTGTCAGTTATCACTTGCTTGTATATTACTAAAATGTGGTAAGCATCTTTCCTCTCTTCATACAAACACTTCATTTTTTATTAACCTTATTATCTAAAGAATTTTCCTGCTTACTAAAAATATAAGAAAAAAATCACTGCTACTAAGATATTTGTAATATTTTATATATTTTCTTAGTCTCCTGAAATGTAAAATATGTACTTTTAATATTTTTATCACACTTTATATATCTTACATCACTTTTTCATATATTAGCATGGCAGTATTTACTTTTTTGAAAACCCGACTTTTTATGGCTGCATAGTATTTCATCAAATAATTGAAAAACAGAAAGGAATAAAATTAAAATCCGTAGTTCTTATCTTACTTATCAGTGTTGTCGTTACTCTATTTTGTTCTTTTTTTTATATGCCTATATGTCATCATTAAGGTACACACAATTTTATATCTTGATTTTTTTCCCATCTAATATTATAAGCTTTTGCATAACCACTGTGGCATGTTGGATGAAAAGTCCTTACTCTATGGAACCATAACTTTATTGACAAACAATAAATTGGTTTCCCTTTTTTTTTGAGCCAGAGTCTTGCACTGTCACCTAGGCTGGAGTACAGTGGAGCAATCTCCGCTCACTGCAACCTCTGCCTCCCAGGTTCAAGCGATTCTCCTGCCTCAGCCTCCTGAGTAGCTAGGATTACAGGCACACGCCACCATTCCTGGCTAATTTTTGTATTTTTAGTTGAGACAGGGTTTCACCACATTGGCCAGTGTCTAGTCTCGAACTCCTGACCTCAAGTGATTCACCTGTCTCAGCCTCCCAAAGTGCTCGGATTACAGGCATGAGCCATCATGCCTGGCCCTGGTTTTCCTTTTAATAATTTTAAAATAATTTTTCTTTTCATTTTTTTTTTGAGACAGAGTTTTACTCTGTCACCAGGCTGGAGTGCAGTGGTGCAATCTCACTCACTCTGCCTCTGGGGTTCAAACAATTCTCCTGCCTCGGCCTCCCAAGTAGCTGGGACTACAGGCATGAGCTACCCAGTACAGTTAATAGTTTTGTATTTTTAGTAGAGACGGGGTTTCACCATGTTGACCATACTTGTCTCAAAATCCTGACCTCAGGGAATCTGCCTACCTGGGCCTCCCGAAGTGCTGGGATTACAGGCCCGAGCAACTACACCCGGCCAAAAATAATTTTTGAATAAATTTCAAATAATTTTTCAATAAATATTGTATATATGTAGTCTTTACATCTATGAACTTGAAACATTATTTCTTAATAGTACATTCCTACAAGTAAGATTATTCAGAAAAAGCTGGCATGCTTTTATTATTCTTTTTGTGATACTGGTGAAAATAAGTTAAATGAAGGTTAAAACCTTAGACTTGAAAGGATAAATAGCAACCTAACCTCAGTTTCTTATCCATCCTTTTAGTGATTGTAAACCACAATAAAAAACACACAAAGTTTTTAAACTAATTTAAACTAATTATGTTTTTCATATATTAGTACATTTTGACATCAGAAGTCCTGAAAGATGTGACCACTTAAATACGCTCACATTTTTATTTAATTTATTTTAAAATCTATATCCACATACCTTTTAGATACAGTTTAACTCCTTTTTCCCTTTGACATCTTAGATGTAGTTTTAAAAATGATTTCTAAAACTGCTTCCTTTGGTGTGCTCTGAAATCCACATCAGGAGACAGCAGTAATTCTGATACAAGGAGAAAGAAAATGCCCCAACTTACCGTTTCTAATGCAATTACACGGTCCTGCAAAGAAAGCAAGATATATAATTATAAAATGAAAGCTGCTAAACATTGTTTCAAGTTTACTTAATTTACAGGTATTCTATTTACCATCTATTATTAATAATTTATTTTAAAAATGTAAAAAATGAGAACTGCTCAGAATGATCTTTATAACAGAAAAACAGTCGTCCAAGAATTACTGTATCTCTTTTCATCTCATTTAGTCTTAGGACTACTGGGTTTAACAGTAAATGCTACAATTCTAGTAAAAGTTACTAAAAGGAATAGATCTTACCACATTTGCAATGGTAAATTTACCAATAAGAATACAAAATGTTAGATGTGATTATATGAATCACAACTAGACAAGAGTAGTGACACAGACAAGTAAGTAAGCACATATACTAGCTGTTAATCACATATACAGTGAAAAACGTGGTTTCCACACCAAGGTAAAATTCAGACGTATCTTCATCGATTAAAATAAATGAGTAAATCACTATTGAAAACAAGGCAGGAAAATAAATCAGAAAGACATGGCACATGCATCCTGAGCCCAGATACGCCTTCATTGTTTACAGCATCTTAGAATGTTTACAGAAGGACTGGCTTTTAAAGGGGTAATTGATAACAAGGCATCAAAAGCTAAATGATGAAGAAAATGTATTCTTAACTCCGTAGCTGTCGGTGACGTTTATAAACCGGAAGTCTTTACCAAATAAAGACTGAATATGAGAGAAAGCAGTGTGTGAAGATTTAAGAAAAGGAAAAACCATACTTTTTAAGGAGGACCAAGGCCATCTGTCTTTGTTTTCTCTCATTTTAAGAACTAGAGGAGGCAGGGCGAGGTGGCTTACGCCTGTAATTCCAGCACTTTGGGAGGCCCAGGCGGGTAGATCACCTGAGGTCAGGAGTTTGAGACCAGCCTGGACAACCTGGTGAAACCCTTCTCTACTAAAAATTCAAAAATTAGCTAGATGTGGTGGTGTGCACCTACAATCCCAGCTACTCAGGAGGCTGAAACGGGAGAATCGCTTGAACCTAGAAGGCAGAGCTTGCCGTGAGCTGAGATCGTACCATTGCACTCCAGCCTGGGCAACAGAGCAAGACTACATATCAAAACAAAAACAAAACAAAGAACTGGAGGAAATATGTGGAATCCAGATTTTAAAAAATAAAATCAATCAATCATCTAAAGAAGTGTACTGAGTGTCAACTTCATTGAATTGAAGGATGCAGGGTGTTGATCCTGGGTGTCCACGGGGTGTTACCAAAGGAGATTAGCATTCGAGTCAATGGGCTGAGGAAGGCAGACCCACTGTTAATCTGGTGGGCACAATCTAATCAGCTGCCAGTGAATATAACGCAGGCAGAGAAATGTGAAAGGTGAGACAGGCCTAGCCTCCCAGCCTACATCTTTCTCCCATACTGGATGCTCGCTGCCTTCAAACACGACTCCAACTTCTTCAGTTCTGGGACTTGGACTGGCTCTCCTTGCTCCTCAGCTTGCAGACAGCCTATTGTGGGACCTTGTGATCATGTAAGTTAATACTTAATAACTCCCTTTATATATATCTCCTGTCCCTCTAAGAGAAGCCTAACTAATACAGAAGTAAATGGAGAAATATGGTGCAGAGAATGACTCAGCCCAGGTCTCTTGTGGTCCTGCAGGGAACCACATAGACCTATGACACTTATAGGCAGAATGAACTCAGCCCCCACTGGCATTCTCTCAGTATCACATGAAACAGAGGGCTCATTTCTGAGGGCTTCTGCAAACTAACTTCCCAAAATCAGACTGGGAAACAGTTGAACATTTCCACCCTGTAAACATTTAGCTATGTGGGCATGAGTTAAAGGAATACATTATGCAAAATCAGCTCAAAGCAGACTGTTTCCAGCAATATAATCTGTTTAATTGCATTTTGTTGGCATACTTAAGAGGGCCTCACCCTTACCCTCATAATTTTCATAAAATAACTGCTATTTTGTTGGTGACTTGTATATTGTCACATTTGAGCGCTTCATAATAAATGTGCATGATGCCTCAAGGGGACTTTGATCTATTGTTGCCAGCCATCTTATTCATACTGCATCTGGGACAAAAGCCATTCAGCAATACTTTAATATCCTTTGCAGATTGAACATAACCTCATTAGATGCCTTCTACAGACAGAAACAGCCTTTGGGCATATCATATTTATAGGAACCATCTTGGAAGGCTGAAAATATTTGCAGCCCCATTTGGGCATTAAGTTTTCCCTATACCATGAGTTTGTGGATTGGTATTAGTTAAGATTAACATATTTTAAAAGCACACCTAGAGCTGACTTGAAATAGGTGATTTCATATAATATCAGAACAGAATTAAACTGTCTTGATTCATACCTTAGTGTTGGCAAAGATGAACTGATAGCATTATAAGTTATGTGATACTACCTTCATTTTACTTAAATATTAATAAGAAGTATGTGCCTAGTTTGGAGGGTTAACAAGACAGTGGAGCTCGATAAGCTGAAGCTTGCTGAACTAAAGCAAGAATGTCTTGCTTTGGAGACCAAGGGAATAAAGCAAGACCTTATCCACAGACTCCAGGCATATCTTGAAGAACATGCTGAAGAGGAGGCAAATGAAAAAGACATCCTGGGAGATGAAAGAGAGGAAGAAGAAACAAAGCCCATAGAGCTCTCTGTCAAAGAGAAAGAACCCCCTGAAAAAAACTGTTGATGTGGCAGCAGGGAAGAAAGTGGTGAAAATTACATTCGAAATACCACAGACAGAGAATGCAGAATGGGGCCAAACGATTCAATGTATCTGCGAGCTTGGAGAGTAAGAAAGCTGCTTGGGCAGAGGGTTTGGGATTTCCTCAGTTCCAACAAAAGGTCTGTCATCTGATAACAAACCTGCGGTTAACTTGGATAAGCTGAAGGAAATAGCGCAAAGATTTGGCTCGAATGTCTCTTCAATCTCCAGAAAGTCTGAAGATGATGAGAAACTGAAAGAGGAAGGAGAGATTTGGGATTGTCACAAGTTCAGCTGGAACTGGAACCAACAGAGGATACAGAGGCAAAGAAGAGGAAAAGAGCAGAGTACTTTGGGATTGCCTGCTGACAAGTTCTTGATACTTTCTTTTCTCCAGTGTTTTCCATTTCTCTCATTCTTCTTGGTTACATATATACCTAAATTCACAGTCATGTGCCTATGTCCTGCCTTGTAATGAGTGAGATATACCCAGAGACATGCAGCAGTGGTTTGACTTATTAACCTTTAAGGTTGTTGTGTTTCTGTTTTTAATTATGTTGCTTGTTAATAACAACAATAACAAGAAAAGAAAGAAATATGTGCCTAGTTTATGTGACTATGGATTCATATGGTCAAGACAACTCCATTTTGTTAAAATATGAAGGTCAATAAATAAATATATTTGAATCCACTGTAGTAGTTATGCTTGTTTGCCTATAACCTACTCTGTTCCAAAATAGTACTGAGATAGCTTTCAATAAAAAATTTGTATGTCAAAAAATATGAGGAAATTAGCAAAATAGGAAATGTAGTTCATTAACCTGATTTTCATTCAATTTGCCAATCAACCACAGCTAATAAGGTAGCAGCCATTGTTGTCAATTAGTGATTTTGTCTAATTTATAGTTTTCAGTCTCAATTGTAGGCTGTAAATAGAAATTATTGCTAGTCTTTATGAACTTCTTATTTGACTTTAAAATTTTAAAAATGCATTTTGAAAACTTAAGTGGTTATAGTTGACATTGTTTTTGGTAGACAAAGTTATATATCTTTATATAAAAAATTATGCTACTATGTATCCTTATTCTCAAAGAAAATAAGCCAACAACAGCATAGCTTTTTTTTCTTTACTTTTTTTCTTTTTCTTTTTTTTTTTTTGAGACAGGATCTCCCTCTGTCATTCAGTGCAGTGTCATAATCAGAGCTCACTGGAGCCTCTAACTTCCAGGCTCAAGTGATCCTTCCACCTCAGCCTCCCAAGTAGCTGGGAGTATACGTGTGCATCACCACACTCAGCTGTTTTTTTTTTTTTTACATTTTGTAGAGATGGAGTCTCATATGTTACCCAGGATGATCTTGAACTCCTGGGCTCAAGCAATCAATCCTCCTGCTTCGGCCTCCCCAAATGCTGGGATTACAGGCATGAACCACCACACCCAGCCCAATATTATAGCTTTGATATGCTTCATGATGAAAAACAAAAAGCCAGTATAAAATTAATTATATCTCTATAACCTCTCCGATTCTACCCAGAGCTGCCTTTGTAATTTTGTTCCCTTTTTCTTTAATCCACAGTTTTCATTTCAACCGATTAAAGTTCAACCTGCAGGTTCATAACTCCACACACCCCTCCAACCCACCAATCCCTGAACCCCACTCCTAACACATTCTCAAGGCTGGATCCTGAAAAGAAAAGCATTGTGAGAAGAATAAGAGGGCGTCAGGAGGTAGGAGAAGTGGAGACGGAAGACCAGCTCCAGGAAGTAATGAAGGTACTTCCGTGCTATTTCAGATGGTTTTAATAAATCAGTGGCTCTTATTTTGAGAGTCTGATGAAACTTGATAAAACTCCCTAGGAAAATGTGCATTATACACAACACACATATATAATTATATCTATCTATCATCTATCTATATAGATATATACTTTTGGGGGAAATAGTTTCTCTGAAGCCTACCCATGGGCCTCTAAGTCTTTTTATTCCAAACAGAAACACCTAAAATGAGAAATCAGAATATTATAAATTATTGTATTACATAAAATGTGTTTATTTCTCCTTTATGAAACATGTCTAGATAAATAACCTCCGTAAGAAAGAAATAAACAATCATGACTATAACTAAGGGCTCTTACAGGGCAGAAGCAAAAATGCAAAACTCTAAGTGGGAGTGCAGGGTTAAACAAAACACAAAGAAAAACTTTTCTTCAAATATTTGGAAGAAAAGAGTTTCCAAGGCTGGGTGCGGTGGCTCACACCTGTAATCCCAGCAGTTTGGGAGGCGGAGGTTGGCAGATCACCTGAGGTGGGGAGTTTGAGACCAGCCTGATCAACATGGAGAAACCTGTCTCTACTAAAAAAATACCCACAAAATTAGCCAGGAGTGGTGATGCATGCCTGTAATCCCAGCTATTCAGGAGGTAGAGGCAGGAGAATTGCTTGAACCTGGGAGGCACAGGTTGCGGTGGGCCCAGGTCACAACATTGCCCGCCAGTCTGGGCAACAAGAGCAAAACTTCATCTCAAAAAAAAAGAAAAAATTGTTTTCTGGGAAATATTCTGTTTTACTGCTACTGTTTCTATGTGATTGGATAGTCCCTCTTCTATTGTTCTTTAGTTGTAAGAAAGGGAAAGTTTAAGAAACACCTAAATTGACAACAAATAATTGTTTTTAAAAAATGTTTACTGTTAATGACTATACATGCAGTCACTGCATAGACATTCAATTATAATGGAGGGGCGCTAACAGCTGTTCTTGTCGATAAGTGAGTATTACACTTCCTAAGTAAAAATAATGCAACTAGACATCATGGTTTTTGTTTTTGTTTTTTTTGAAACAGAGTCTTGCTCTGTCTCCAGTGCTGGGCTGGAGTGCAGTGGCATGATTTCGGCTCACTGCAACCTCCGCCTCCCAGGTTCAAGCAATTTCTCCTGCCTCGGCCTCCCAAGTAGCTGAGACTACAGGCGCACACCACCATAACCAGCTAATTTTTGTATTTTGTAGTAGAGACATGGTTTCACCAAGTTGGCCAGGATGGTATTGATTTCTTGACCTCATGATCCAACTGCCTGGGCCTCCCAAAGTGCTGGGATTACAGGTGTAAGCCACGGTGCCCGGCCAATATCATGTTTGAATTTATTCTGGGTTTTACAAATCAGGCAGGGAGAAGCCATATGCTATAGGCTTCCCCCAGTATACGAATTATTTTGGGGGAAGCCTATGGCATTTGTACTATAAAAAGATGTATTTTAACTTTTGAGGTTAATGAGGTTTTGAAAATACCTTTGCAAAATTATAACTGAGGTAATTATGGCAGTGACAGAACTCAAAACTAACGGACTCTATCTTGCTTCTAACCCTTAAGCTGTCCTTGTTCAATCCTGGGTGTAGACGGAACTAACTCTGGGAAGGAATTCAGATCACTGTTTGACTCTGAAACAAAATGGATAACCACCCTTTCCCGAAAAGACCCACTTCTTGCCTGGGGTGCAGTCTGCCTTTGCAGGACTAACAAATTAGCTACAAAATTAGAAATTTAGGCCAGGCACAGTGGCTCATGCTTGTAATCCCAGCACTTTGGGAGGCTGAGGCAGGCGGATCACCTGAGGTCAGGATTTTGAGACCAGCCTGGCTAACATGGTGAAATTCCTTCTCTACTAAAAATACACAAATTACCTGGGCATGGTGGTGAGTGCCTACGATCCCAACTACTAGGGAGGCTGAGGCAGGAGAACAGCTTGAATCCAGGAGGAGGAAGTTGCAGTGAGCTGAGATGGCACCATTGCACTCCAGCCTGGTCGACAAGAGCAAAACTCCATCTCAAAAATAAAATTTAAAAAAAGGAAAGAAAAAATAAATTACAATTTAGGAGTCATGCAGCCTCTGGCTCCCAGAGTCTGAGCCTCTCCAAATTGCTCCTGGGGATAACATCACTATTGCAAAACCAAAGCTCAGTGCTTGAGATATTTTACAGACCCTGCACTGGATGAATCAGCTGACACCACCCAGACCAGTAATCTGGCCCAACCAGTTCTGTCATTGTACTCCCAAACAGAAGACATTAAGAAAACCTAACTTTGACCCCCTATGATTCCATCTCCGACCTGACCAATCAGCACACTCCATTTCTCAAGCCCCTGCCTGCTAAATTATCTTTAAAAACTCTGATCCCCAAATGCTTGGGGAGAGTGATTTGACTGATAATAAAACTCCGGTCTCCTGCATACCCGGCTCTGCGTGAATTACTCTTTTGCCATTGCAATTCCCATGTCCTGATAAATGGACTCTATCTAAACAGCTGGTAAGGTGAACCCATTGGGTGGATACAGTTTGTAACTAGCCTTAAGCTGTATACATTCATTTGCTACCATGTCACAATGAAGTGTACTTTAGAATTTAAGAATGAACCAAGGAAAATTCATTAGCCTTACTGGAGATGAACAAATACTTGTAGGCTGTTAGGAAATGAGCATTAAATGGATCATTTGTTATCAGAATATCTAATCATTAAAACTTTATTTGATTCAGCTGAGCTAATCAGCCACATTGATTCATCCATCATATCTCAGAGATGAATTAGAAGCTTATAGGTCTAAATAACAAGAATTCTTCTGCCACTTGTAGGTACAGTTGAAAGGTGTAGTGACTTTATTTTATCACAATAATGCAGCATTTTCCCAAAATGCTCTGAATATATCATTAGCATATGAGAAAGCGTAACACTGGCATAAAAACATAACAAGTGTCTTCTATCTTTTCCAAGTCTTAGAAGCTTGAAGAGTATTGAATAATTCTGGTAACTTCTCTGGGATTTAAAGACCATGATGGACATAAAATTTTCAAAAAGAAAAACCCACAATGAGGACTCCCTACCATTACTATTCTAAAGTACAAAGCCTCTCTTCTGGAAGAAAAATCCACTCAGCTTAACCCAAAGAGACCACTGCATGGTATTCCTCCTCTCAATGTCAACTCTGCTTAATCCACACTCACACTTTACCTGCTACTTCCTAAATGAAGCCAATAGAACGAAATACAAATATGTATATATTTTCTTCTCAGCATTTTCCCAGGACAACTCATCGCATATTAAAAGTTTTTCAATCATTTTTAAATAATTAAAAGAGCTAGAAATCATTTTATTTGAAATTATTTGAATACATTTGACATAGTATTCTTTGCCAAACTTTAAGATAATGGAAAGGAAAAAGGCTTTGATTAATCATCACACACAAAATATCAGCATTTCATATAGTGATTTAAAATAAAACAAAATAGAGATAAAAAAATCACAATCTCAATGTAGCAACATCAAAAAAAGCTTTAAAATATAGCATAGGTTGGCTCTGAATAGACCGACTGCATCTGTGATTTATACATAAAATTGTATGCCATGTATTAAAAGTCAGTGAAAGAAGTTAGTCTATACATGAAATACTCCAGGGTGGCATTGGAGCAGCTCGCACTGGTTCCCCGATCATCCTGTGTTCACTTTAGCCATCATTAGATACCTGCAGTCAATTTCTGTTAATTCATTTCAGTAGCTGCTTATGTGCTTTTTTAAACAACCTACTGCAGCGTCTAAACACAACACACATATTGAAGAAAAACAAAACAGTGAGGCTTAAAGATTTTGTCTGAAAAGTTGTCAAGAAAAAAAAAACAATACTTTGACTTAGGCAGAAAAGCCAATTTAAAGCGATGTATCATGTTCCGGCCTACAGGGAGGCCCAGTAACGGTCCTCGTTGCCGGATTTTCATCCTGGGTTTGGCAAAAATCTCTGATAGAACCAGAAGCAGAAACAATCACAGGATTTAAAAACAGACTCTAAGTGGGCGATCGACATTTCTAATATGTTTTCTCATTTACTACCATCGCCTTGACAGAGACCTGAGGGCAGCCAGTTGTTCTTCCGTAGCTTTCTTCTGTTGTGTTCTCTGGTTGGTGTTTAAGTTTGTGGTTTTGTTATGAATAGATTACTGACCATTATACTTCAGTTTTTGACATTTTCAGGAAAGGCTGGGGTTGTATTTATATCGAAGTGGGGTATGTGTATGGGTTTGTCGGGGTGGAGAAAGCAAGTGGAGTAAAGAAAAAAGATGAAGAAAAAGATATAGAAATGAGGGTCCTAGGCCAGGCATGGTGGCTCACGCCTGTAATCCCAGCACTTTGGGAGGCCGAGGTGGGCAGATCACAAGGTCAAGAGATCAAGACCATCCTGGCCAACATGGTGAAATCCTGTCTCTACTAAAAATAAAAAATTAGCTGGACATGGTGGTGTGCACCTGTAGTCTCAGCTACTCGGGAGGCTGAGGTAGAAGAATTGCTTGAACCCAGGAGGTAGAGGTTGCAGTGAGCCGAGATCACACTACTGTACTCCAGCCTGGCACCTGGCAACAGAGTAAGACTCTGTCTCAAAAAAAAAAAGAAATGAGGGTCTATCGGTTTGTTTGGACAGATTTCATACTGGAAAATAAAGCCTGAGAGGCAAGGTAGAGTTTTATTTAAAATCCCTATAAGTACTTCTAGGTAGCCGTATGAAACTGACACCAAAAAGTCTGAGACTACCATTTAAATTTCAAATCACAAAACAAAGCAATGAGATTTTTCTTGTTTTCCTTTAAAATAAAGAATCATTTCAAGATTCTCTCTGTAAAGCACAATGTATTGTGGTACATAGGTGTGTGCTACAGAGTATCACTACAGACAAAATGAAGGGCAAGAGATATAGAATTATCTTTCTCCAGGGACTGCCAAATTCTCCAGTGAAACTGCTTACAACGGGTAACAAAGGTGAGTGACCTCTGGACTGGAGAACAACTAAAAATTATTTGCAGATAAAATAAAGACTATGATGGTGGCTTGGGGCAATGCGAATGACAACCAGTGTGATTTCAAATACTGACTGTCCCCAGAAAGAGATGGAGAAAGAGGAATCGAGGAGTATTGAGAAAGCCAACAAGTCAGAAACCAACACACCATGTATTTTTCAAGGATTTACATTAAAAAAAAAAATAAAGTACATTACTCCACTTGTGAGTTTACTCATACATCCATGGAATATGCTCTGAACTCCTATGCAAATTGTACTGCAAGAGTGATTATGGCATAATTTATGAGCAGGCTTGTGTCATGCAGAACTTGTGGAAAACAAGAGGGTATGCTTTCATCTTCAGGTACACAAAGGGCTGTGTATCTGACTGCCACTGAATATAGCTGGCCTAATGAGACTTCCCGAGGTTGACATCTCCTTTGTTTCCTGGAAGGGCACATATCTCCTAGGCTTCTAGGTGAAAAACTTCACGAGGAAACCCATGTAACCACAGAATCCTCCCTCCCAAGCCCTGTCCCCCTGAGTCTTTCAATTACAGCACTGCATTGTTGACTATCATGCAGGTCACACAACTGAGTCATTAAATGCTATAAGCAAATAGTCCACCTTGGGAATTAAATTACTTACCTTTGGGCAATTCCAGTAATCCACATCATAATTTACATGCAGAGTCAGTTACAGGAACTAATGCACAAGGAACATTGTAATGGAGACTCTTTCTTGCCTCTCGCTCCCACGTTCTTTCTGTGTGCTTCTGTGTCCAGTTACCTCTCAGCATTCTACACCAGAGGGGCTGCTGATGAGGATGATCAACATCTAAGCAGAAAGTCTTAAACTAATACAATGGCTGAGACCAGGTAGCTTTTTTTTGCTTCTTAATTCAGTTTGACTGAGATTAAAACTATTATTAACCTCCATTTCCTAACATACACGCACAGGTAAGAAGGGAAACATAGATAAAGAATTTAAAGTAACTTCAGATTATCTGGCCTCTGATTATCAATGTGCAGTCTTCTTTCTAAGAACAATGGGGGGAAAACAAAACCAACAACTAAGTTTTTAGCTGCACTTCTGGGAAGCACACATGCACTAAAATAGAGTGCACTTATCCTACATGCACTAAAATAGAGCAGATGTATGTAGACGATTCCGTTCCGAATACCCTAAATATTCCTACCTATGAAATACTTAACTGCTTTTTCTTCAAATTGAGCTTCACTCTGATTTCTCACTGCAGTCTGACTAGCATCTTCCCAACGTGAAAGTTTAAACAGTAGCTTCGGCTGTTTGAGAGAGATACGAGTTATGAAAAAGAGTTGGAAAGCTCTATTATCTTAAAGTAATTGAAAATGCTATAAATGGTAATAGCTATAAAAACAGCACTAATTTGACTATAATAATCTCAAACAAATTTCTAAATTTCTGCATTTAGAGAAAATGATATGATGTAGTGCCTATAAAATGGTCCACCAAGTAATTCCTTACCCAAATTAAAGTCACAAATCTGAGGGAAATTATTACTTTGAATTTAAACCATTTTACCTTTCAGGATTATAAGTAAAGAGTAGTGATTTAGTTCAAGGCGTCCTGAACTATATTGCTTTCAAAATCATCCCTGGAAGTAAGTGATCCTAAATTCCAAAGTCTAGGAAATGAAGGACTAAATTGGATGAGAGTTTGTTAATAGCCTCACCTGGGCAGTTTTCACCAGAAATGACAGCTACTGGCGGCACTCACAGCCTCACCTGTGGATAATGGAATGCTGATGCAGTCGTGGAAGTTCAGAAAAGTCTGATTACTCAGAATGATACTTTCTTTCCATTTACCAAATTATTTCAAATTCTACCAACAGAAATTTATTCTTTAAGGAAAAAGTCAAAAATTATTCTTATTAGACTCTCCCTATGCCAGTTAACCTTTAAACTAGTTCATTCTAAATCAGGGGTCAGCCAAAGTCCAGGCGGGCACCTGTTTTTATAGGCCTATGAACTGAAATTGGTCTTTACATTTTTATTTGGTTGAAAACAATCAAAGCAAGAATAATATTGCATAACATAAAAATACTCTAGACAGGTTGGTCAGCTTACCCATGAAGAGGTAGTATTGGAGCTGAAACCTAAGAGATGAAAATGAGCCAGCCATTGAAAGAGCTAAAGTATTACAGAGAGAGGCAGATGCAAAGGCCTTGGGACAGGAATGGATTTCCTTAATTTCCAGAACAAAAGGGACACTGGTATGTGATGTGGCTATTAATGAAAAGATCCCTTTATATTACTAGTACCATATAAATCAAAACTATTTACTGAAAGTTTAATTGCCAGAATTGCCTTGGGTACTTTTAACATGTGTTCTTCTTATTATTATTTATTCATTTATTTATTCTGAGACAGAGTCTTGCTCTGTCTCCAGAGGTGTGATCACGGCTCACTGCAACCTCCACCTCCCAGGTTCAAGCGATTCCCCTGCCTCAGCCTCCTAAGTAGCTGGGACTACAGGCATGTGCCACCACACCTGGCTAATTTTTGAATTTTAGTAGAGATGGGGTTTCACCATGTTGGCCAGGATGATCTCAATCTCCTGACCTTGCCATCTACCCACCTCGGCCTCCCAAAATGCTGGGATTACAGGCATGAACCACTGCACCTGGCCTATATGTTCTTATTTTTAACATTCACAAAACCTTCTGGTAGGAGGATATCAACAATTTCACTCATTTAAAGTCAGGAAAATAGACTTCAAACACATTATGTGTGTTGAAGTCCACACTGTGATTAAATGTGGGGGGCGGGGTGGGGGCCTGGTCTGTAATCCAGCTCCAACTGACTCAAAACAGTCTATACTAACCTTAAAAACAAATTAAAAACCGTGAGAGAGAGAGAGAGAGAGTGAGTGAGTGTGTGTGTGTGTATTTTTTCTCCTTAACAGCTCAGCAAAATGGAGCTAATGGAAATACCATATGCATATAGTGCAGTTTTATGAGCAAATAGACAATAAACTCTTTTTTTTAATTAGCATCCGGTAACTTTGTGGTTTTGCATCGTAAAGGTTAGGGGATGCAGTCGGCTCTGGAGCTCTTCCTTAAAATATGCCAAAACAGACTTCTAGAACCTCATTTTTAACAGACATTAGGTAACGGTGTAATAAAACATACTGTATCAATAAAATGTAATGCCCAAATAAAAAAATCATTATTTGTATACATTTTGGGGGATATTACATTGCTGCCATATGCCTTTTCTAAGTAAGTTGCAACTCTTTACTTCTTCTGGGTCTGACATCAGGGCAGCTGAAAAACGTGCAGTCAGTACCACTGGGGAAACAGCAAAAGAAAGGATTGAGAAAAGCAAAGACCTAAACTTAATTAGCTATAATATTGTGCAGCTAAAGGACACCTCTATTGTGCTGGTCCCCTAGTTCTTTTCGATCTGGATTGCAGCAGTTCAGATTCATCACTGAGCCCACATAAGGCCTCTGTGCTTCAACCCCTGTTTTATTCGTGAACAATTTATTAGTTCTTTTCTCACAGTGAAATGAGAACTAGGGATTTCAATTACAACCAGAATGTAGTAAAGGCATGGAATCTCTTGTAGGTAATATTTTCTCTTTCACTTTATGGGCAAATACAAAATATTGTTAACAGACATTACATGTTATTTATTAACATGCTAATAAGCCTTCACACATTTAACAGTAAACATTAAACTTCTAACAAATTAAATCTAGAATAGTATGTGTAACACAGAACCTCTGGAAAAGGAATGCACTTTAAAATCAATTTTTAAAAAGCAAAATGGTCACTGATTTTGAGAAAAGTTAAAAGTTTAAGAGGAGATGCTTAGTAGTCATTTTTCCAGCTCTTCTTAGTTTCATCACTTTTTGCCCAATTTAAAATTTATGGAAACGTTCTAATGTTGCCTTTAATTTTTGCCAGAATCTTTTGAACTTGGTTGAAAACTGAAATTGAAGGAGAAGGAAAAAAATATGGAAGAAATTAAAAGAGGCCAGGATCCTAAACAAATCAGAACAACAACAAAAAAAGGTGAAGAGATTCTGTTTTTCATCGCTCTTAAGTACAGTAGTATAGAAGTCAAAGCAAGTTCAAACACAAGAACTAGTTCTCCCACTTACTGGCTGAGGAAGCTGAGTCTCAGACCATCATCCATGAAATAAGAATAGTAGTTCTTGCCTTGCAGGATTGTTGCGAGGAATAATTTACATAGACTTAGCAGTTTTACCACAGTGTATGACACAGAATTGCTTGGTTTCATATGTGATTTTTTCCTTCTTTGACACACAGACCATCACCCTTTGGGCTGATTTAGCACAATCCTGACAGGAATTCGCAAGTGCTAAATAAGTATCTGTTAGTAGACTGAAGCATAAAATAAGTGAGTTTTCAAGATCCCAGCCTGGGGAAATCCTCCGCAGTGTTTCTGTATATTCTGGAAAATCAGCTAGAGGATTGGGAGGGGAGATGGCCTTAGAAGTGAGAACTACAGTTTCTTTTAATCATGTATTATTAGTACTTAGGATCTCAGATTTGTTTCATGAGTCAGTGAAAATGTGTTTCAACCAGAAAAGCATTATGGCTGAGCATTTATTTCCAAATCTGTTGCACACTATAGTCATTACTTAGAATACTGCTTTTCACAGTTGTCATTGTTATCCAGAGATAGATAATAAAATGGACTAACATGGATATTTGCCCAAATTTGAGGTCTGTCTAGGGATGTGCTGTGAGATGTATAAGCAATGCACTGTAAAGCATTACAGGGAATGATCTTGAAGTGATCACTTACGTTCTGCAACACGAATGAGATTGCCCAAATTCCAGGGTGACCACTCACTCGAGACTGGCAAAAGCTCCCAGACAAGCTTAAGACTGTCATCATCATGTGTTGAGATTTTTTTTTTTTAAACAAGAAAACATACCCTGCTATCTCCATAAGCCCCGATGCCCACAGAGCCCAGACCTTGGACACTTGACAGTGGAACCAAGGTATGTTTTCTGGAAGTGTTGCTTTTCCCAAATCAAGTGTAAAAAAGATAGTGTACAAAGATGTGTCAAATCATCTTCCTTCTTGTGGGAGGAATTTACCAATTCTGTAAAATACACCTAGGTCACTTTTTTTTTTTTTTTAAGACAGTATCTCACTCTGTCAGCCAGGTTGGAGTGCGGCGGTGTGATCTCGGCTCACTGCAACCTCCGCCTCCCAGATTCAAGGAATTTTCCTGCCTCAGCCTCCCGAGGAGCTGGGGTTACAGGCATGCATGGGCCAGCACATCCAGCTAATTTTTTGTGGTTTTTTTTTTTTTTTTTTTTTTTTTTAGTACAGACAGATTTCATCATGTTGGTCAGGCCGGTCTTGAATTCCTGACTTCAGGTGATCCACCCGCCTAGACCTCTCAAAATGCTGGGATTATAGGCGTGAGCCACCATGCCCAGCTATTTTTCTACTAACTTTCTTAGTAAACTTTCTGTCACAGAAAAATACTGGGGCTTTTGAGCTCAAAGACTATGCTTTGATTTTGCATTTTAACAATGTTTCCAAATGATGTCTGTTTTTTAAAAAGCTTTTTTAGAAGCTTGATTCAAGGAGACTGCTGAAGATTTGTGCTTTTCATCCCATTGGATAAACAGAACCAGGCACATTTTTATATTTTTTATTCTCAAAAGAAAATGATCTACTCAATCAACTTTGATATATTCAGACACAAGAATACTTTTATCTCAGGGTATTCTATTTTCAAGTTTTATACTGTCATAAATTTAATTAGGATTAAATTTAATTGGGATTAAAATTAAGTTGGAAATTCCAGGCTAAACAGAGTGATAAAGTTTAATGATCACTACAATTTCAGTGGAATCCATTTTACTGAGAGTGGGTCCCTGCTCTCATGAGGCCTCTTGACATAGTCAGTTTTAGGGTGTAAATCTAATTGGCTAAGACCCTGCTTGACCACAAGGCGGATGGCTAACGTGTTCTTTCTGGTGGAACTTTGTACCAAATTTAAAGTTTGGTAATCCTGTTCACCTTTTGAGAAAACAGAGATTCTAATGAACTGTTAAGTCGCCTCTGACTGAAAGTGGCAAAGGGTGGCCCAACCTTCCATCCCCACAACACTGTATTTTGTTTTGTTTATACCATTGCTTAGAACAGTTATTCTTAAATCATATTTTAGAAGAAGACATAGAGATACATAGTCATTTGTGCCTTGAGAAGAATACGTGGGCATTACATTTTAGTTTCCAGAATGATAAAAATTCCGTTATAACTCTCAGGAGTTATCTTAGGGATAAGTAGGGACTGTATTACGTTCTAGTTTAATAAAACCTTAAACAGTTAATCCCAATTTATCAATTTATTCAAATTCAGACCTCTAAAAATATACTGTAGTATCTCCCAAGAAAATGAGAATTTCTGGGGAAATTAATCGCTTCCATTCTTTCTGAGATCTGGTATAAGAGCAGAGCATTCCCTGTCACCATCATCCTTCTAAAGCAATTCTGAAGGAAGTCTAAAAGAGACGTGCAGCTGCCCCTCTCCTTCATTTCCACCTGCAATGGCTAAAAGTGTTGGTTATGGGCACTCTACAGTCTGGCAGGAAAGACTGACAGCAAAACCACAGAAATTACCAACCAGCTGGTCAATCAGTAGCCCAGTTCTCACATAGTTTCCTTACCAGGAGGATTAGCCATCTACTGGATACTGAGAGGTTCACATACTATCTTGCCAGCTTCTGGCAGGCAAAATTATTTGCTCATGACAGTCACATTCTTTGGTGGCTTTTCCTGCCCAGTTTATCTCCAACTGTTGTGCCTGACAACTATTCCCTGGCATTCTTTATATTATAATACTCTAATATAACATTTATTAGGCTTGTTCCAAAAGAACCAAGATATTATATTCTATTTTTTTTTCCTTGAAACACCATAGGCTACTCCATAAGTAGCAGAAATAAATAATGGCTGGGGAAAAGATGATCTTCTTACTGCTCATTTCAAATGTTTTTTGCCTAGGAACTACTGAGGTGACAAAAACAAAATCTAATACCTGTTCCTCCACCCCTAAAACAGTACTAAAAAAAAAAAATCAAACCCTTCAAATGGGAGATTCCAGACTATTTTTAAAACCCAACTGATAATTAAATCTGATTATGGGTCATCTAAAAAACAGCACAGCACTAATGATGCTTAATATCCTTCAGGACAGAGCTTCTGAAATGTCTCAGAAAAACAAGTCACTTAAATATATATATTCAAGATTTTATGTATTTTATATGTTTTATTATAGACTTTTATATATAAATCTGTAATTAAACTCTATTATATTATATGAAATATTAATATATGTATATATATAAAATCTGTAAACCCATTTAAAAAAATTAAGGATTCAGCTCATTTCTAATAAAATTTCAGATAATGATACCAAATAATGTGTCCAGAAATACTTGTGACGACATTTAGATTACAGGTCTTACAACTAAATGTTTCTTTTCTCCTCCTAAAATAATGAGATTGATATTCATATGCAGCCCAATAATCAATTTAAATATTGCCATGTCAGGACTTTTTTTTTTCAATTTTTCATTATATTTAACAGCTGGCGAAAGACATACTACTACTTCCTTCAGCATAATCTGACTAAAATATGAATTGAAATTTCAGACTTGACCATGGCATGGGGAAAGGTAAGAGAAAAAGGAAGGACAGAAGGTGGGGGAAGAGGGAAGGAGGCGCCCTCTAGGGGCAGAGACCTTCTCTGACCTGTTTATTGCTTCATCCCTCAGCACACAGCATCATGTCTGACACATAGTAGGCGTAAACAGTCACTGTGTGGAATTAATATTTATTTCCACCTGCCAGGCACCAAAGCTTTCACATTTCTTATTGTAGCTAATCCTCTCAACATTTCTACAGAATCAGAATTATTATTATCCCTCTTTAACAATAGCTATATATTGTGCTGATACAAAATAACCTACCAATGGTTGAGTAAGAAAGGAAAATGAATAGTAAAAATTAGGTTCATAATCATGTAGTTTTAACCCATTCAAGTAAAATGAAAGGAGAGATGACTGGAAGTTATCATATGACTCATTTCAAATAAAATGAAAAGAGAGATGACCAGTAAGTGATAGTATGAATAAGGGTATATGAGTTTTGTAGATACTCTGTTCAGTGATTGTCATAGGTACCACCGTGAAGACTTTATAACTCAGCATGATACTAACTCTCGGTGTGCTCTGCATTTTAGGATTCAGAAAGCAACATGGGGAAAGGTGAACCAGGTAGACTGGTATTTAAAAAAATAAAAACACGAAACAGCAGCAAGGCTTACCACTATCAGCCATCACCAGCAAGGTGTCAAGACACTGAATACAATTCAACTAAATTGAGGGAAAACGGATTACCTTGTGTGCCTATTTAAAAGTTTGGTGGATCTTGAGAGGAATAAAAAAGGGATTTGCTTGTTTCAATGTATCTCAAACCCATATGCAAATAGAACTCTGATACTGCACTACACATATATAGTCAAAGACAATACTTTGTATTTAAGAGGAGCAGCACACACTGTAACTGCAAATGAATGACACACACAAAAAAATGAGCCAGACAATGTTAAGCTCCAATGAAGAATTTTGGTAATTACGAGCTGTATTTTAAAAATCGCCATCAAATATGTTTGTCTCCATTGTTTATGATTCCTCTGAAGATTGAAAACATTCTCTTCCCTGCGGCTCCCCTTCCCCTGCCATTTTATCCTTTTCTACTGCTTACTACCACTCATGTCAAATTACTCGTGTGTGTGTATGTGTGTGTGTGTGTGTGTGTGTGTGTGTGTGTACAGGAATGACAGAATTTGAATGTCTCTCTCCAAAAAATTTAAACATAAAATGAGCTCTAGGACAGGACAGGGATTGGTGTTGTTTTTTAATGGGTGGATCTTGAGGAGATCCAGGAATAGGGGCTATATAAACCAGAGACCAACAGGGTGGCATTTGTTATTTACTTAGTAAACAGAAAATTGCTAAGTACCTACTCAGATAAGCACTGGGCTAAGTAGTGGACATCCGGAAAAGTGAAAGACGTGCGAGTTTATTGACGGGTATGATAGGAAATTACAGTTCACTGAAAGGTAAATTTTTGTTTTGAAACCTAAACCCCATAGCTAAATGGATCCAAGAAATTAACAAATACTTATTCGGTTCTGTTGATGATCTTCCCCTTGAAATATTCTTTTACTAAACTTCGTAACACTATGTCTTCCTGAAATTGTTTTCTTTATGTCTTAGATTCCTTTGCAAGATTTTCATTGCTAGTCTGTTGTTTAAATGTTGGTGTTTCCTAGGGTTCTGGCCTAGGATTTCATTTCTTCTCATTCTAAATACAGGGAACCTGCAAGTTCACATTTGCTCTATGACTTTTAGTATCATTCCTATGATATGGACAACAGATATGATGGCATCAAATTCTGCATGTTCCTATCAAATACCTTCTGAGATCCAGACTCATATGAACCTCCCTTAACATTACTACCTGGCATTTCAAAATATCAAAAATTGAACTGATCAGTTTCC